>NW_025091270.1:1068946-1668946 GCF_001078395.1 Aspergillus udagawae
AGAATTCTAGATTTAATATATTTAGTAGCTTTAATAAGAGAAGTAGTATAAAATTATACTATTTAATTCTCTTAAGTATATTTTTTATACTTTTTTTAGTACTTATTCTCTCCTCTAATCTCTCTAAAGTTATTTTAGATTTACTATTTAAAAGTATCTAGGGTGGTAATAGTAACTATTAGATTATACTTAGTCTTTTATTTATAAGTATTCTATTACTCTTTAGCCTAGCCTCTAAGATAATACTTAATTATTATAACCCTTTTAATTTTAGTAGCATCCTTCTAAGCAAGAGTTTACTTATTATAAAAATAGTTATTAATCTACTAAAGCTACTTTACTGTAGCATCCTTACTATACTTACTATTATATATAGGGATTAGTTTAAGATTAGAGACCTTTTAATATAGCTTAAGTACTTTAGAAAGAATAAAAGAAAGAAGATTAAAATTAAAAGTAGTAGTTATAGCTTCCTTAGCCCTATCTAAATAAATATAGCCTTAATAATTATACTTATCCTAGAGAAGCCTAACTAGTTAATTATATAGCTAGATTAATTTAGTTTAAGTATCTTTATTTATATTTTAGGTAATAAGATTAAACTACTATTAAAGTTAAGCATAGTCTGCCTTATAACTATTACTATAATTAGTAAACTAGGTTTAATGGGTCTCTACATTAGAAGATATAGATTTAATATTATTTATTTTATTAAGTAAAATATATTAAAATGATTTTAATAACTTAAATTTATCTTAGGCTTTATATTTAAACCATTAATTATGTTATCTGTTACTTTTTAAAAGACTTAAGGTAGTCTATAAAGTTATATTATTAATGATGTTCCTAATAGTTAGTAGATAATGTCTTCTAAGTCTGCTATGATCTAGATTAAATCCTTTATAAGGGTTTCGAACCTTCCTAGAAATTAAGCATCATGCATTTGCTTGACCTAGACATGCTACTAGATGGGATGTTTATATTTATAGTAGACATGGAGCCTTCAAAGTGTGTGAGGGTAGGGGGTAGGCTAGTAGCTGCCCTGTATATATCCTACTAACTTTAAGGGGATCCAGTCTCCTTTTATATTTTAACCTAAGCTAAGAAGGAATGCAAGGTCTAACTAGCTATGTATAAATAATAATAGCTACTAAATATTGCTACACACCTAATAGACTTCTTCAAAGTCATATATACTGGTTAATATCATAATATATTAATTACCTAATCTAGTATATATATTTCATTATTTCTTTATTAAGTACTTATAGAATTAACTAAATTATTCCTTATACTTCTATTTTAGAATTACTAGGGTAGTAGCTTAGTTTATTCTTTATTTAATATATAAGAGGTATTATTATATTAATTTAATAGTATTAATAAATAAGTTACCTAAGTAATTAATAACTATTAAATAGTATAGTCAATATTACTATTTATAAATTATATAGATATGTAAATCAATACAGATAGAATTAACTAATAAGTACAGATAAATAAGTAAGCTTTTATTACTAAGATATCTCCCCTAGGTATAAATACTCCTAACTTTTCTTACTATATATATATCTATAAATAACCTTTAATGCTAAATTCTTTAAATTAATTATTACTTATTTAGATCTATAGACTTTTAGAGTTTATTTCATTCTTTACTTATATCCATCTTCTCTAGCTTATTTATTACTATTTTAAATACTTCTCCTTTCCTATAATATTTATTGTAGTTTTAAATTATAAGGGTGCTATTATAGCTATATATAATAAAGTTATTTTTTCCCTTACTAAATCTTAAGTATATTAGTTACTCTACTAGATTATGTCTGTAATATTGAGTAGGTATCTTATAATAATTAATAATATTTTATAAAGAAAATAAAAAGTAAATTATATTAGAATACTATTTTCCTATATACTTATAATATTCAGATAAAAGAGAAATATAATTACTATATTAAGGTGGTAGGAATATTTTACAAGTATACTTTGATACTAGAGTATATTAGTAAAGGCTAATATTATATATTAATTATAGATACCTATTTAAACTATATATAGAATAATCAAGGTTCTGAATATTTATCTACTTAGGAAAGAGTAAAGGCTAGGATTTAAAGTTTAATTTATATAGATCTCCTCTCTAAGTTTTACTTTAATTAAATAATCTAATTTTATAATACAGGGGGTTACTAGCCCTTAATAAAGGTAAGATTATTAAGGACTTATCTCTTAAATTAGTTATTATATTCCTATATTATATAGTATTATATCTCATTTATCATTCCTTAGCTAAACTAATAAAGAGAAATTAACTATCTTCCCTAATACTTAGTTAATATAAGCTAGCTATACTAAAGGGTAGCATGTCCCTAGGGTCTCTAGGAAGGTAATTAGGTCTTACTAATTATATAATCATTATTCTAATTTTAATTCTTCAATTATAAAGTAATATTATAGTATAGTAATTTACCTATACTTATGAATTTTCTTTACTTAGTTAGAGCTTTAGCTACTTTCGTAAAAGAGAAATTAATATAATTAATAGCTTAGGATTTACCTATATAATTAGTAATCTTTACCTTTATTATTAAAAACTTATTAAATATCTTATATTAGTTAACCTTTAATCTTTCTTTTATTGAATTAAATTTAAATATATTTAAGTACTATTTTACTTTTTTAAGAATTATATTTTATTTCTTAAATATATTTTCTTAGTTCTTTATTTATTAATAGCTCATTTAAATTCTATATAATATTCCATTATTTCTACTCTTAAATATACTAATTATTATTAAGTTATTATTATAGTTTATATAGATTATTGAACTATTCTTATTATACTAAAAAACTATTATATACTAGTTATCTATTACCCATATAATAGATAAGATTAACTCATAGTTTATTTTAACTGCTGTATAACTCTAGCTATTTAAAGAGATAGAATATAGATTTATAAGAGATCTTAACTTAATATTACTATAAAAATTATATTTCTACTAAAGATTAAAAAGATCCTTATATTAACTTTCTAGATATCTAAATTTATACCTAAGCTATACTTATTATAGCTATATAAATATTCCTTAAATAGTTAGACTTTCTCTAGGATGATTAGTATTTTCTTATCTTTTATATAAGCTATCTGAAGTCTAATAATTAGATAATAAAAGAATTATTAAAGAGATTTAGGAACTTCTTATTACTAATTACTATATTAAAATATCTAGTATCCTATACAAAGGATACCCTTTTCTCTATTTAAAACTAGGATAAGCCTAAGAATGAAAAAAATGAAGATATGTAATTAGGTTTCCTAATATTTTTAATTTTTAAATCCTAAATTAGTCAGTTAGATCTAGAGTTATTATCTTTTATATATATAGATTAAATATAGAATTATCTAGGAATACTACAAAGCTACTAAACTTATTTTTATATATTTTAAATTTTTTAGTATCTTAACATCTCTAGAGGTAGAATATTTATGTAATATTATTTAAAGCTTATTATCTAAGGATTTACTAATCCTTAATTCCCTCATTATAATTATAGTAGGACTAGGCCTTGATTGTCAAAATAGACTAAGCCATATTTTTATAAAGGGATAAAAGGAAGAGGATGATTACCTATATAACTAGAATAACAACACTAATAATAAGACTATAATAATAACTAGAATCCTAATAGTTTAAGTAATAAGGGTAGTTACTAACTACTATACTATTATATTATTAAGTAATATTAGATAGTCTTATAATACTAAAAGTTAAGATAGACTAAATAAAGATATCTAATATATAGCTAATATAGATTTCATTTATCCTAATATACTATTTTTATAGGAAGGTAAAGAGATTCTTAATAAAGATACTAAGATATTTTACTTATTAGCTATGATTTTTATTAATATTTATAAGTAGCTATATAGTATTAATAAATTACTAAAATTAATTAAAATTTCTAAATCTACTTTTATAGAGAGGCCCTAAAATAGTATAATTCTAAATTATTATTAGATATAATATTATTTACTTTATTAATATTAAAGATTAGTATATAGCCCTTAAAAGGTAATTTAAACTCCTACTAAGCTAAGTAAGGTAGAGACTAGATAATATTTACTATATAGTTATAGATATTATTACTGAAAGACCTTCATTATTATATATAGCCTTAATTATATCCCTTATGAAATAATATAGTAAAGAGGAAACTAAGTTTCCTTTAATATTATAAATATAATATAATCTAGATATAACATTAAATAAATTAATTAATAAACTAGATAAAGAAATAACTATTACTTAGTTTATCTAAACTCTTAATAAAAAATCTATAAATTAATTTAATAAGTTTATTAATATAATAATTCCTTATTTTCTTTCTCTGTAAGTAGCTATATAAAATATCATACATAATAGTTTCTATAGTTACTACTCCTAGGCTATATAACTGTAAGCCTCTTATTTTAATACCTAAAATAAATACCCTAGGTGCCATAGTTACTTATAATAAGGATATAGCCCTTTATTCCTAGATTTTATTCTCTATAGTTTCCCTAATTTAGTACTTATAGTAATATGTATACTAAATTTAATAATATTATAATTAAGATTAATATTTCTAGTAGTAATATCTCTGAAGTAAATATAATAGCAGAGAGTATAAAGTTAAAAATAATTCTAGACGGTTTTAGTTTTATCCCTAATAATAAGCTAGAATAAAGGATACCTATATTAATCTTATAAGGGCTATTAGAATTATAGCTTTCCTTAAAGGCCTTATATATACTATAGTAGATAAGTATAAGAGTAATAATAGTAATGAATTTAATAAATACTAAGATAGTAAGATAGTAAGATAGAATCTCCATACTAACTAATCTAATATAGAATAGCTATCTAATTATTATAATACTTAGTATATCTAAGAAGACAGAATATTAAGACTAGTATTAAGGCCCTAGCACTAATATAGGATATAAATTTCTTATATATTATTATAGTAAACTATATAGATTAGCTAATAATATTAAGGTACTATAAGTAGCTTAGTATATTATCTAAATTTAAAGCTATTGTTAGAGGCTTGCTGTAAGGCTTAAAGATATATATATAGAGGCTGGGCATGATTGACCATAGGGGTCAATCATAGTAGGTCTTTTGCCTCAGTTGGGTAACCTTAGCAGCCCAGCGCGGGTTCTCACAGCTATTAGTATCTATTATATTGATATTTTATATTCTTATAAGCTTATAGTCTTACTACTAGAAGAAGCTATCAGGATATTATAGGTTAACATAAATAACTTAATAATTATAAAGCTTAAGAATGATATTTATATCTATAATATACTAATGGTAGTTAATAAAGTTATAAATATTCTTATAAAATATCTGATAGGATATATAAACATCTATACTTAAGATATCTAAGGAATAATAGATATGGATCTATTTTAAGCCTAGCTAGGAAGGCTAGATTAAGAGGATTATAAATTATATAATATTAGCTCTAAATATTAATAGTAATTCATAAAAATATTGATATCTTATATACTCTAGGAAGAGCAGGCTTCTTAACTAATATACTCTATTAGATATACTAGTACATACTTAATGTAGATATCTATTCTACCCTAACTAACCCTAGAATTACTAAGCTACCTTTTTTACCATTATTGATTTTTATAAGTAGAGATAATAGTAGAATTAGTATGATATTATAATAATAGATATAATTATTAATAAGTTATAATAGTATTTCTATATTTATCTTATAGAATTTATTAATAATATATCTTATATATAATACGAAGTTAACGTAATTTTTAAGTCCATAAGATATTTTCTTTATATTTATATTAATAACTTTATCTTATATAGAAAGATATTTATTAAATATAAGTAATATCCCTCAGAGTTTCTCTCCAGATATACTAAGATATAGATTACTCTTAGTCTAGAGAGAATTTTATAGATTTTTTATTAGTCTAATTACTAAATTAGAATATATCTTCCCTTAGAATAATAATAGCAAAAGATAAGCTAGCTACTATCACAAAACTTAAGGTTTTAGTAATATTAGTAGATTTTAATATATATATTAGACTAACTAGTTAGATATCATCTTATATTCTATATTATTCTATAATTTCTATCTCTATAGAATTAAAATATAGCTACTAAAGCATAATCTAATAAAAAATAAAGTATATTAGTGTTATATAAAGAGAGCCCCTTCAGATAATATTATAAATAAGAAGTATAAATCCTTTAGCTACTTATAAAATTATCTAAATAGTTGCGAAATACTTATAGACTAAAATATAGATTAATCCTTATGTATTAATATAAATTTATCAAAGCGATCTTAGCTATAGAGTAGTAATATTTTATATCTAATTAGGTATTTCTAATAACCCTATATTTTAGCTAGACTAGGACTACTTAAAAGGACCTTTACCTAAAATTATTATCTTAATTATATCATTAAGTTATACCTTAATAAAAATAAATTACTAGTTAACTAAGCTTATAAAGTATTGGCCTTATCTAGGTGCTATATAAGATAAGATATATAGTAGATACTTATAAAGTAGATATTTATATCTATACTAATTATACTATAATAGTTTATGATTATATAGACTAGCATTTCTATCCTATTAACCTGTGATATCAATCAGTATGTATGACTTTAATGATGTCTATGAGAGTGTGCAGAGGTTATTTAGTAAATATTATTAATATATATATAACTATATAGACCCTTACATTCATTCCTTTATAGCTTAGATAGAACTATAAAAAGGGGCTAGGATCCCTTAATATTAGTAGGACATATATAGGGTAGCTGCTGGCCTACCCCCTACCCTTATATGATTTAGAGACTCTACACCCTCTGCAATGAATGATTATTCCACTAGTTATTTAGAACCACTATCTAATAAGCTTATCTAAATCTACATAGATTTAACTATATCTCTTATTACTTATAAACCATTGTAAATAGCATCTAGCTAGAAAGCTATATTCGCATGAACTTCTACTAATAACCTAGTTAACTAATAATTAGGTTGATTATAGATGGGATCCTTTAACTATAATAAGATAACTAAGATATCCTTATACTACTCTTACTAAATATATCTTTAAATCCTAATAGTCTAGCTAACTTAATAACTTATACAGTTATACCCTAGAGAAGATAGCTAAGATAAGTGCTACTACTCTTATTACTACTAGTATCACTATAATAGATAATAATAAGAAAAAATAATAAAAATAATAAAAAATCTAATAGATAGAAGAAGCTTAAGCACTAATATAAAACTTAAAACATAATATATTTATATTTATTCTCTTAGTGGAAGTATAATATTAATTTTATAGCTATAACTAATTACTAAACCACCACTCCTAGTACTAAAATTTAACTACGATGATAGGCCTATAATAATTTTAATAATTATCATAGGCTATCTTTATTTATTCTTAGAATCCTAAGATCATTTTATACAACTAGCTTATATCCTAGTACATATCAAGTTTAAGATAGCTAAGCTACAGTATAAATTCTATAGTTTTACTAGATAAAGTATAGCTATATTAAACTACTACCTAATAGTTAAATTGAAAGATAATCTTAAATATTTAGAAAAAGCTAGAAAAGAATACTATATCTAACTTCTTAGTTTATTAAATAAGGCTAGTAATAATTATAATATAAAAATAGTTATATATTAATAACTTAAAATTAATAAAGATAATGAATAGCTTATCTAATAGATATGAAGAATAGAGATAGTAGATATATTATTTTTTATATTAGTAATTTACTTGATCTTAATTAGAGATTTACTTACTCTTAGTAATAGCTAAATTAGAATAGAATCTTATTAGTCCTAGGTTAGGAAATAAAATATATGATAATTATTAACAAGTTTAATAAAGTTATTTTTAAGAAGGTTAAAGTAGCTAAAGGAATAATATAAAAAAGAAGAGTACTATACTATATTAACTTTAATAATAATAGTTATCATAGATAGGAGTTACGTAATTATTTATTACTATATAAAGATTAGGTTATATTATACTATGCTAGCTAGGCTAAGTAAAAGATATAATAATATACTTTATATATATAAAATCCTATTAATATCCTAGATAATATATCAGATAGTTAAACTAGCTAAAGTCCCTACTAAATCACCAGATTAAACAAAGATAAAGATACCTTAAAATACCCTTAGGGAAGACTACTATTGGAATATTCGTATTCGCAGTGGACGTGGAGCCTTCGAAGTGTGCGAGGGTAGGGGGTAGGCCAGCGGCCGCCCCGTACATGTCCCGCCAACTTTGAGGGGTTCCAGTCTCCTTTTATATTTCGACCTGAGCTAAGAAGGAATGTAAGGTCTAACTAGCTATGTATAAACAATGACAGCTACCAAATATCGTAAATTTTAAGTATTTATTATACTATAAAGATATTTAATATACCTAAATCTACCTCTATAGCTACCTTAATAGATACTAATATTAAATTAAATAATATACTAATAGCTACTAACCTCCTATATAGAAAGAATTATTAGTAAGATAGATACTATCTAGGGATCTACATAGAGTGCCCCCTAGGCTATCTTATATATAAGAAATAGTAAATATCCTTCTCTAGGTAGATAATCCCTCTAGATTTAAATCTATTAGTAAGAACTTAGTATCTACCTTTTTTAATTAGTATAAGGAGATTAAAACTTAATATACTTAATAATATAATTATATCTAAGCTTAATATAAGGATCTAAAGATTATTAAAGATAGTTTAACTATCTATAATAGATTTAAATATAATATAGTATCTTCTATAAAGATATCTATAACTTTAATAAAATAGGCTTTATAATAGACTTAATTATAATTACTAAGATAGTAATAAGAGCTAATATATCTAGAAGGCCTTATCTTATTTAACTAGATAATTATGAATAGATTATAATAATTAAATATATTAATATTAATAGCTAGGTACTCCTTCTTATATAATCTTTAAAGAGAAGGTTTATATTAAGAGATAATATTAAGATTATATTTTATTACTAAATTAGAGAATTAAAGTTAGTTAAAATAGATAGATAATAGATAAGATAGATCTTTAATAACTTTAAAAGGTCCTTATTCTTATAATAATTAGCTATATAATTAGAAGATATTATCTTCTTATTTTATATAGCTATAGAAGTTATCTAATATCTAGCTTTAATAAAGTCTATAAGAATAATAATATTATTATTATTTATATATCTATCTATTCTTCTTATCTCTTATAACTACTGGATATTAGTAATTCTAGCCCTTTAAAGTATACTTATAGAGGCCTTATTAAGTAAAAGATATACTTAGGATATAACTATATTAATAAGTTTAACTTCCTTAAAGTATATTTAGTAGCTTATCTAGAGGACTTTATACCTCTAAATATTTAAAATAGCTTTATAGTAGCTAGAATCTACCCTTTAAAGCTAGAATAGGTGCTTAAGAAGCTAAATATCTATATCTTAATATCTACCCTCCCTCTAAGCTATATATTAACTAACTTATCTTAGCTTACTATATCTTATATACTTCTTTATCTAGATACTTCTAACTCTACCTCTATAAACCCCATAAAATAGGCTAGTTATTCATAGATTAATAGTATTAAATAGAGACTAAAGGTAACTATAGTAGTTCTATTTCTTATATGATATAGTCTTTCTTCATAGTTATATTAGAGGTTTATACTATAACTTCTTTACTATATAGTATCTAAATTAATTAGTAGTTAACTTCCTTTGTTATACTATAATAATCTAGACTTCTTATTAATAATTTACCTACTATACCCTATAGATATATAATAATATACCCTATAGATATATATTAAGTAGGAGTAGCTATAAGATAAATACTAATAATTAGAATATGTATAGATTATAGCTATTCTCTTAGTAAACCTATATATAGGGTTTAAGCTAGGTAGGGGAGGATATAATTCTATATTCTAATTAGTAGTAGAGTTGCATTCAGTCTGAGTTTAGGCAAGTCCAAACCTAGTTAGAACCAAACTGCTGCAATTTCAAGTCTAAATTCTAGAAATCAGAACCAAACCTGATCCATTCTGATTTAGTTTAAGTTTAACCATAGAAAACTACTACTAGGCCTAGCTAGGCTATTACTAATTAACTATAGTTAGATTTAGTTTGGTTTAGTTTTAATTTATATAATCCAAATAGATTAATTTTAATAATTTCTAGAATTTAATTTCTCCTATATTAGGCACCTATCAAACATGCTTATATAAAATATATAGTAATTATTATTAGACTAATCTAAATCTAAAATATTAATTTAATGTCTATAGGATTAAATATAATTAAAAGTCATTCTTTAACCATAGTGATTATTAAAGATTAATATATATATATACCTACTACTACTTTTATACTAATCTATAATAGAAATAATTATTCCCTTATATCCTACTAACTACTGGATATTTTAAATTAATATTTTACATCTAGATAGACTAGATACTAGGCTATCTAGTGATCTTAATATTTTTAGAGAAATCCTAGGAATTGGTAATTACTAAGTAAAATAGTAAGGTTTAGTTTAATCTGATCTAATAAAACCTTAAAAATTAAAAGTAATAGTTTTAACTAAACTTAAATTAGTTCCACCCTATAGAAACTGAAATTAGTGTAATTCCCTAGGCTAGGAACTAAACCCTTACTACTATAAGTTCAGTGAGGGTCAGATTTGATTTTAGCAGTTCAGTTATGCAACTCTACCCACTATCTTAATAAAAACTGATATTTTAATAATAAATCATAGAAAATCATATATTTCTTATATTATCTACTGTACTAAATGATATAAAATTCTGAAAATTCTAGAATTAAAAAGTACTAAGTTAGGGCTATCTTAGGATACTAATATTAATTATTTTATAGTCTATATCACTGGATTATTACTCTGTGTAAAATTATGGTAATAAATTTATATATTTAGCTACTATTCCTAAATTTATATAGAATATTAGCTCTCTAAATTATACTATCTAATATGCCTATTATACAGAGGTCTTTTTTTTTTTTTTTTTTTTTTTTTTTTTTTTTTTTATATATATATATATATATAAATATATATGGATATAGTAGAACTTGGTATTAGGGTGTAATATATAATCAGCCTTAAATTTCTAATTTTACTTGATTTTTGATCATTATATGTTTCATTAGGAATAATACAACCTCGAATATCCAGTTTAGTATGGGAAAATGCATTATCATTGAGATGTTAGTTTTCATTGAGATGGCGGGGTCATGCGTTGCGCGACCCCAAATACAAGGCTAAGTTTGACGAGGCCGAAACGTAGTAGGGGTCGAAAAATATACAAATCAAGGAGGTATCAACAACCACTATAAAAGCATACATCTCTAAGAAAAAGTCACATAATAAAATACAGAACTTATTGAATGGTATGATCTATCTCCATTACATCTTCATCAGCATTGCACACAAGATTCGACTTAACTTCTTTCACTATTTTCTCTGCAGACCTGCGCTGAGTCTGAGCTGCTCTCGCTCGTCTCCTGGACTCAAGGATGGCTCTCCGCACATAATCATCCTCCTCTGGAACGGTCAGAGATTTGGGATCTCTGTAGAGGACCAATTCGTTGTTCTGAGGTTGTGTATCAACAGTCAATAACTTCGGCAAAGACCCCAACTTGGCTCCAATTTCGGGCAAAAAGGTGATTGAGTACTCCTGAGCCTCAGAATCTGCTAGCTCAGAATCAAGATCATGAATGTATATTGTATGCTTAGTGTCATCCAACATCATCCGCTCAGTCGTATCAATTGAATTTGACTGAGTTGGAGATATACCCCCCCCACATATCTGAGGTGTGCCAACCAAACACGGTTCTAGATGGGATGAGAGTCTTAGTCAATGTAACGACTATATAGCGAAATTTGAATGCCGATAATGATGGATGATAGACTCAAAGTGTTACTGGACAAACATACCTATTTGCAGCAGTCCGAACTTCTTTGCCAGAGGTTGGTCACCATCAGGATCATTTTCTGCGGGACGCTTTTTCCCGCGCTGGGGTGCCTCAGTCATCAGGAACTCACACCACCAACCACCACCAAGATACGACATGCGCAAGAGAATATTATCGGTCAAGTGATCTTTTTGATATTAAGATCAGTCATTAGTATCCACTGTCTTTAGTCCGAGAAGGATCAAGGAATTATCGACCTTTACTTGATGCGAATTTCCAGAATTACAAGAAATGGGGATATGGCCTTGAGTCATCTGCCGTTACCGTTTAGGTCAAACCCCAGAAGATTCTACCACCTTCACACTACACATACCCCAGAACAAAATCAACACCGTACGAACTATCGACCCTTCAGAATGACTTCAGATTCCGAAGGCAGTCCACTCTGGACTGCCAAACGCGTTCGCGACACATTCCTTGATTATTTCAGACAGAATGGCCATACATTCGGTACGTATTTGGGGCTTCTCACGCGTCTTCATCAATCAACTAACAATGTTAAGTTCCATCTTCTCCTGTCGTACCCCTCTCGGATCCAACATTGCTTTTTACAAATGCTGGAATGAATCAGTTCAAGTCCATCTTCCTGGGCACCGTGGATCCGCATTCTGATTTTGCAAAACTGAAAAGCGCAGTGAATTCTCAGAAGGTCACTCTCTAACCCTCCTCGATATCAAACTGGTCACTAAAAATCAATGGCAGTGCATTCGTGCTGGCGGGAAGCACAATGTAAGTTAGACGCGTGATTCGAGAGGCGAGATAACAGAGTCTGATCAAAGTGAATACAGGATTTGGACGACGTGGGAAAGGACAGCTACCACCATGTGAGTCAAGTTTGCCATGATGAAGCAGCTCCGACGCTAACGAGGGATATTAATGATTGACTAGACTTTCTTCGAGATGCTCGGAAACTGGAGTTTTGGCGACTATTTCAAGGAAGATGCAATCCGGTACTCTTGGGAGCTTTTGACGAAGGTTTACGGTTTGGACCCTCAACGCCTCTATGTCACCTACTTTGAAGGTCACGAAGAGGGTGGACTCGAACCCGACCTAGAGGCAAAAGCTCTGTGGAGAGCTGCGGGTGTTCCAGAGGATCATATCCTTCCAGGAGACATGAAGGACAATTTCTGGGAAATGGGCGATCAGGGCCCTTGTGGGCCCTGTAGTGAGATTCATTATGATCGGATTGGCGGCCGCAATGCCGCTCATCTTGTCAATCAAGATGATCCCAACGTTCTTGAAATATGGAACAATGTGTTCATTCAGTATAATCGCGAGTCTGATCGGTCTTTGAGGCCTCTACCAAATAAGCACGTCGACACTGGAATGGGATTCGAGAGATTAGTCTCAGTGCTTCAGGACAAACCGTCAAATTATGATACGGACGTGTTCTCCCCCCTTTTCAATGCTATCAAGAACGTCACCGGAGCCCGGGAATATCGAGGAATGTTTGGTGCCGATGATTCTGATGGCATCGACACGGCTTATCGCGTTGTCGCAGATCACGTTAGAACATTGACTTTTGCCATCTCAGATGGCGTGACGCCGAACAGTGATGGTCGTGGATATGTTGTTCGACGTGTTCTGCGCCGGGGTGCTCGCTATGCTCGAAAGTACTTCCAGGTTGAGATTGGAAATTTCTTCTCGAAAATTGTCCCAACACTCGTTGAACAGCTCGGAGACATGTTCCCCGAGCTGAAGAAAAAGCAACACGATGTCATGGAAATATTGGATGAGGAAGAGATCTCGTTCGCCAAAACCTTAGATCGCGGTGAGCGACAGTTCGAGAACTATGCTCAGCAAGCAAAGATCAAAGGCGATGACAAGCTTCATGGTGCTGACGTTTGGCGCCTGTATGACACCTTCGGTTTCCCGGTTGACTTAACCCGTCTCATGGCGGAAGAGCGTGGGTTAAATATTGATGACCTCGAATTCGAAGAAGCGCGTTTGAGAGCCAAGGAGGCTAGTAAAGGACAGAAAAAGTCGGCAACAGGAACAGTCAAACTGGATGTTCATGACCTGGGAAAGCTGGAGAAAATGAATGACGTTCCCAAAACAGACGACAGCGCCAAATTCGGAAAGGGTAACATTACCGCTGAAATCAAAGCGATTTACCACGGAAAGAACTTCCATTCATCGACAGCGCAGATACCAGATGGGGACCAGATAGGCATCATTCTGGACCGCACGAACTTTTACGCTGAACAAGGTGGACAAGAGAACGATACCGGCAGAATCATTATCGACGGACTGGCTGAGCTAGAAGTTGGTGATGTTCAACTTTACGCTGGCTATGTCCTCCATACTGGCTTCATGAAGTACGGTTCTTTCTCAATCGGTGACGCTGTTCTGTGTGAGTACGATGAACTTCGTCGCTGGCCCATCCGAAATAATCATACGGGCACACACATCCTCAACTTTGCGCTCAGAAGAGTTCTTGGAGATTCTGTCGAGCAGAAGGGCTCCCTTGTTGCTGCTGAAAAACTCAGGTTTGATTTCTCTCACAAGTCTGCAGTCACAGAGAAAGAGTTAGAAAAAATCGAGGAAATATCGACTGAGTATATCCGCCAAAACTGTGATGTCTACTCTCAAGAAGTTCCTCTTGCAACTGCTCGCCAGATCTCAGGTGTTAGAGCTGTCTTTGGCGAGACGTACCCTGATCCCGTCCGGGTCGTTTCTGTTGGTGTGGAGGTGGAAGAGATATTGAAGAATGTGGAAGATCCTCGCTGGCTTGAAGTCAGCATAGAATTTTGTGGCGGAACTCACGTCCAGAAGACAGGAGACATTAAGGACCTAATCATCCTGGAAGAAAACGGCATTGCTAAGGGAATTCGTCGGATCATTGCCGTGACTGGGGAGGACGCCCATGAAGTACAGCGAGTTGCCAAAGAATTCGAGAGGCGGCTAGATCGCCTGGATGCAATGGCTTTGGGGCCGCAGAAAGAACAGGAAGCCAAGCAGATACAAGTTGAACTAAACCAACTCTCGGTCTCTGCAGTCCAGAAATCTCGTTTTCGAGAGCGCTTTGCATCTATTAACAAGCAAGTCATTGACGGACAAAAAGCGCAACAGAAACTTGAGGCCAAGAAGGCGCTTGAGGCGATCATTTCATATTTCGAATCCCCGGCGAACGAAGGGAAGACCTGTTTGGTGACCAGGCTTCCAATTTCTGCGAACGCGAAAGCCGTGAGCGAGTCGTTAAACTATGTTAAGTCCAAGTTACAAGATAAGACAGTCTACGTCCTAGCCGCCGATTCGGAACAGGGTCGCGTTGCTCATGGTTGCTACGTTTCAAAGGTGAGTCTTCCCTCGTGTTCATCAACCGGAAGTCAATGTCTCATAAGATCTTCCATCGTAGGCATTGCTTGACCAAGGGGCCTCAGCCAACGACTTGGCCGCAGTTGTTTCTAGCGCTGTCGGAGGGAAAGCTGGTGGGAAGGGTTCGACATCTATCGGCAATGGCGTGCATCCGGACAAGGTTGAGGATGCAATTGCATTGGCTTCTGATTACTTGGCAAAGTTCAAGCTTTGATGGTTCTGTGCGACTGAGTTTCGCTGTCTTGTTTTGCCCCTGCAATGGTGAACCTGAACCTTGAGGTTTAGATGCCCTTACCCTCGAGCTTGAAACAAACTGTATATGAAACCAGGTTGAGTACGAGCTAATCATTTTTATGGTTATCATCCTATTTTAGGATATGAAAAAGCACGCACTTAGAGCAGAACACCCTCACATCTCTCCGCATTGTGTAATGATCACATCTTGGCTTGGCTTATCCCTAATTGTGCGTGTGTTTTCGATCATCCGCACGATATCCATGCCATCCACTACCTGCCCAAACACAACATGCTTCCCATTCAAGAATGGAGTCGCTGTAGTTGTTATGAAGAACTGGCAGCCATTTGTATTTGGCCCAGAGTTCTGTAGCACTCAGCACCATCCGCAATTCAACAGTATCCGGGTCAACTTACAGCCATACTTAACAGACCCCCACGATCATGCTTCAGAACAAAGTTCTCGTCTGGAAATTTGGGGCTACCATAAATGGTACAGGATCCTGTTCCATCTCCATTGACAAAATCGCCTCCTTGTATCATAAAATCTTTGATCTTGAAAGCGGTTTCGGATCAGCTTTCTGCGCCGACACGAAGGAACTGTAGACGTACTACTCGGTGAAACCTGCTGTTTTTGTATCCTTGGGGCTTTCCTTGGGAGTTTTTGCTTTCACCCGTGCAGAATCTGCGGAAATTTTCGGCTGTCTTAGGAGTGACATCTGCGAATAGCTCCATTTTTATGCGACCTAGCGGCTCGCCTATTGCGACTGTCAGTTACGGGATCATGGTAGATAGAGATTTGAATCTGATCGACCGTGATAATTTAAATATGCTAACAAGCATGTCAAGGGGACACAATGGCTGGGTGCAAGTAATAACACCTTCACATTCTGGTATAAGCTGAGATAAAACCAGGTACTGTAAGCTCACCTCCTAGGGTAATGTCGAAAAAAACGATTGGATTGGTGGTCCTCGTTGGGTCTGAATGAATATCTTCCATTTTGATGTGATGAAAACACGACCTGGTGAATACCAGACAATTACTGATATTTTTGGTTTAAAGTGGTAGTAAACCTACATATTTTTCTGTTGGTGGTGATTTAGTACTATGGATTAGGTATGACAAGAAGTAACCTGTATCGAGTATTCCTACGGACTACACCAAAAAAAGTGTAAAAAAAGAAAACAAGGAGAGGAAGAAAAACACTAGGAAGGAAAGACCTTTCCCTCTTGAAAAGGGAAATGTACATTCTAATATTCTTCATTACTATAGAGAGCCACCAGTCATACATATCGAACTATATTGTCCCTGGTAACTACTGAGGTGCCTGAAGCATCCATTTCTAATGTACCTTATAGAAAGGAAGGACACTTCTATTTAATTATGTACAGGTCACAGCAGTCCCTCCCCGGCTTTCTCTCCCTCCTCTTCATGTTGAGGCACTTATATAGGTAGGTGAGAACAGCATCATACAGTATAGTCTATGAAGTCTAATAGCTATAAATGTCTATTAACAACCTGGTCCTTACCGGTCGTAATAATGAGATGCAGAGCATGACTTAAGGAATGTATATAAATTAATAAGTCTTTTACTCATACTGTATATTTCTTCTGTGCCTGAAAGGAATGTTTCCATCCTTCTCATTTCCTTAAGCTTATATATGTGTCAGAGACCTCGTGACCCAAACTACATTTGACTAGCATCTCCGTTAATTCTGTTTCTGCGAAACATGGTACCCTTAAACAGCCCAACACGGAAACCGGGACAACCTTGGAGAGTATGAGAACATACAGAGGGATCCAGCGCGAAACAGAGAAGGTCAAGAAGGACGATAGAGAAGAACCATTCAGCAAGTTGACCTAAACACAGCATGTTTAGTGATGACTCCCCGGGTGCACAGCTTTAAGTGTAACTGGAGTCATACGCTCCCCCCCAGATGAGTGGATATACACAATCGCCATCTACAAAAGCATCATTCTCCTTCAAGGTCTTTATACTCACTTGAAGTGTCTTGAAAGAACTGAAATCTTACTCGCCAGCGACCTACGTGTCTTTGACCGGTCAATGAATAAACAATCGGAGTGGTCTCTCCCTCCCACCTTTCAATAGGTTCATTTGCTTTTGTTAAGTGACCGATACTGCATTGCCAACATCAGTCCTGCAATTGTGGCCTCTTACACTCAAAGATGTCCTCCACAAGCCCTGTTCCTCCTTCGGGCTCCACAAACAGCGATCGAGCTGCTGATTCCAGTTCAAGCCCTACGAGTTCACCACTATTGTTCTTTGTTGCCCTTGGATTCGGGGTCGTCTTCACGAATCTATGGTATGTTCAGAGAGGCATTGTCTGCACTTCGTGCGCATGGATTCATATCTGAGGTTTGTTGCTAGGATCATCGTTGGTGTCAAGTATTGCTTTCGATATAATCAACGGAATCGCCAGCTACGAAACGAAGAAACGGGAGAACCAATAGACTTGGTTACTATGCCCCGTACGCATAGACGAAGAAGGGAAAAGAAGTTGATGACCATGGACGAAGTTAATCTGCGGTTTCCACTCACAAAGTACAAGGCATGGAGGTCGACGCGGGCAAACGCCAACATTCCGACCGCAGAGGCAATATCCGCAGCCGACAGTCTACACAGTCCAAACATTAAGAACGGCACTTTGGTCGTAGATACCAGTGTACCGCCATCCTTAGTGAAACCTGCATCGACGGATAGCCAGCGGCAGATTGGGTCCGCCATCGCACAGCCTTCAACAGTTCCACCAGATACTGGAACACAATTCGCTCAATTAAACGAAAAGACCGATGGTCGTCCAGTTTTTGCTGATTGCACGCACAATCGTGAGGTAACAAGGTATACCAACCATGAGATGAAACACGTACATGATCAGGACGGTTGTGAATACCATGGGTTGGAAGACATCGGAGACGCTGATCATCCCATTCGGACTGCAACACCGGCCGAGCTTCATCCCACTCCCGGAGACTCCTGTGCAATATGCCTTGATGCGATAGAGGATGACGATGACATACGGGGGCTGACGTGCGGTCATGCTTTCCACGCATCCTGCGTTGACCCATGGTTGACAAGTCGGAGGGCCTGCTGTCCACTCTGCAAAGCAGATTACTTCACTCCTAAACCTCGCTCTGATCCTGCGGCAGAGCGTACGAGCACGGATCGCCATAGTATGGTGGGAATGCATGCTCCTAGCCGACCGCGGCCTGTCTTTATAGGATGGCGATCGAATCTCTTTCGTCGAACAACGATATTGCCTCAGCGACTCATGCAACGCGGGGGAATTCCGCCATCGCAGCTGTCGGGTGCACTCAATGTCGATTCGTCCATGGCGCACAATGCATCTGACATGAGGTCAGAAAACTCCAGACCTCAGCTCCGGGGATCATGGCGGCTGTTCCCTCGTTTTCGCAACTCTCTCCGACTTCCGCCCTCAAGTTGGCACCGTGCACCGAGGAATGCGGGTACGGCCATAGGTGTTTCTCAACCGAGTGACAGTCGGAGTCCTGCAGAAGTCGAAGCAGGCTTACGTTCTTAAAACGCAGCTAGTCATATCGTACGCAGGGCGAAATGCTCCTCGACTCTACTTGATTGATGAACGTCTTTGCTTGAATTATGGCGAGTCCCGAAATTCGCCTCAACAGTGGTCAATGCCCCCGGTATGGTTTTATCCATGAGTGGACTCAAAGAGTCACTCAGATACTCTTTTTGCCTTCTCCCCCCATATACTTCATTCTGTCCGCCCTGGATGGCGTCGATCAACATCTTGTCTCAAAGAGACTAGGCCCGTTCCAAGGGCCGCTGAGATTTGCTTCAGCGAAACAATTGCTCATGTGCATGGATTTGTTTCTCCTTTAGGCCTTCGTTTTTACCAAATAATGTTGGTAGTCTTCAATGTAGGTATTAGCAGGTCAGACCCTGAGGATCTCGGAGAATCTGACAGTTTAGTCTCACAAGAAAAGAAAAAAAAAAAAAAGGAAGCGCCAAAATAACAGTTTCAAAGCCACATCATAGCAAACATGGCAGCACCACAGCTTTGTGTAGTGAACACTGGCACAGCATCGCCCCCAACCAAATATCTCGCAGCAACACTCATAGGGTCAACCCGTCTTCTAGAAATTCTTATCCCTGTGCTTTCGTGGGTCCAACCCCAGCACTGATGACGCCCGGCAGGTCATCTTGCCCAACCCTGAATAACATTCCAATAGCACCGCCCAGCGCCATTATTACCATGATGCTAACAGTTGCTAAAAGGAAAAAGGGAGAGCTGATATCTTGCTTTTCACAAGCCGCTCCACCCCATCGGATAATCTGGGTCGTACCATCCTCTTTTCTGATGGTTGTTGCCTGGCATTTGCATACAAAACAGTCATTGTTGGTAAGTCCACTCTTTGACTCCGACTTCCTATAACAAGCCCCATGTCCTGAACAGCCGCCCGTTGCTTCGTTACAAGATGAATTGGTGACATGGCAGGTTGGATTCGGAGATGTTGAGCCGGGCGACTGCCTTCTCAACAATGACGGAGATACCATGTCAATCTGTAAGGATTTGGCGTCATGGTTACCACGACGTCTTGGGCTTTGCGGCATTCGGGAATTTTGGGAGTCTGGCATGAATATAACAGTCACTGCTGTACCATTCGAAGACAGCGAATGGAGATCACTCATAAGAGATTTCAGCAAGCCAAGCAGTTCTGCGTGACGTACTGATCCGGAGAAAGACTGCAATGTCTGTCAAATACAAGAGCACTGATAGGTATAGGCGAAGGAGTACCTTGAATGATAACCTCAAGATCAAGGGGTCTTGATCGTTAACCCATGATTCTAAGATATTTACGTACTCAGGTAGTTGTTGGCCAAATGCGTGCGCCACTGGCTTGAAAGCGGACGCGTTAGGTAGGCAAGATAGGAGTGTCTAGGGTTAATCGCAAGTCAGTTCGAATACCTCTTTAATGCAGCCCGCGCCAGCAATCGATATCGGGTTTCGACTACCTGCACATTCTCCTGTTTCCTTTCCTTGCTGTCAAGGTACTTCAGGCAATATCCATCGGCTGTTCCAGCATCATCTTCCGATTCGCCATCGATGTTCCAGTTGAGGGGATTGTTATGCAAAAACGTAGCTCGAGAGTCACAGTGGACTAGGCCTTGCTTGTATTCCTCTTGGATGGAAGATTCTACCGAGATAATTATTGAAAAATGAGTGGTTGCTTCACAGTATCAGTATGTCTGGAAAGACCTACCAATGACAGGGTCTAGCCCATGCAGAATAATCAAACTGGATCTCAAGTCCTGGTCATCAGTTGAAGTACCGAACAACGACGGCTGCATTCCTCCATATCTATCCAAAATCTCAACAATACCTCGGTCAACTGTCCTGAGGGCTGCTGTGGTCGAGGACCTGATTCGATAACTCAGGAGTCGTCGGGCAGTATCATTTGATAGAAACGGAATCTCTGAGCCTTCTGCATTGGCGCTTGAATCTAGTGCGAAGATGGATGCATCTGGATTGCTGATAACCAATGTAAACGTCGCTGACAGAGCCAAAAAACCAAGATACTTGTGCATGTTGATTGATAAACCTGGACAAAAGATCATGGGCTGATTCCTCCAGATCCGCTACCTAGATCGGCGTACTCGGTTTTGGCAGCTACGTCCAGCCTCCTAGCTAGGTTAGCACGACCTCAGGTACTCTACATGACGAGTTAATCACGTGCAGGAGTGATCAGATCAGACACCTTAAAACTCAAGTTGAGTAGGTTTTATCGGTTTTATCTCCGATTCCTAACCAGAGCTCCTGCGGCTGACATTGACAATTTATCGCTTTAATTGACCCAGCAGTCTGTGTAAACCCTCAGTATCTAACATTTTTTTTTTTTTTTACTCCTCCACCTCTCCAGCCCACCTCCCACTTTAATATTTTTCTTTGTAAGGGACATATATCCAGCGAAACTTCATGACGTTTCTGTCCAAATCGAAGATCACAATCAGTTGCCATCCCTATCCTTGAGTATGATCTTCGGCTTAGAGAGACCGCGCCAAAATCATACCAGATGTTCCGAATGAGACCACGGCTCTTTCCTTTTCGAATACCCTTTCGTGCCAGTCATTCTTTTTCCCAGAGCGATGCCAACAACGTCAATGTTCGCCATGTGAGATTCAAACGACCTTGGTTTAAGTGTGTAGACCGCCACCCCTTTGCGGTGCCTTGCACGGCATACAACCTGTTTTTTGCTCAAATTGACCTGAGTCGCCAGAAAGTTTGTTACTACATGTCTGCTATATGGGACCGCATTTCATGTATGGGGTTCTTATGTCCTCGGGGAATACGACAAGATGCTTGAAAGCGCACCGGATGAGGCTCTTCCCGAGAAAGACTTTCCAGAAAAGAAGATTATGGCCACTGAACGAACTGTGAGCCGTCCGGAGGAGGCTGCTACCTCAGATCCTTTTTTCATTCCTTTGGGTTGGCCGCGCCTGCGTGAAGGCAAGTTCTATTCCTCGTCGGACCCGGAGTGGAGAGAGTTCGTTCGTATGTCTCGGGATGGCAAGAAGCTCGAGTCGTTGAAAGGTATCTCCCAGCTAGTGTAATAACCCTTTCGAAGTAATGCTTACTCGCCCAGATGACCTAGCAACCATAGCTCTGCGCAATGCATCCGCATCAAACATACTTCTTCAACTTCTTGGTGGACCGCTGACCATAACTGGTTTCTGGCTCGTTCACCACTTCCCGTCTCGTGCCCCACCTGAATATGCATTGTCAGGGTACGTCATATCAAAGGCAACATAATGCCACATACTAATATACTCATTATCGTCAGGTTAGAAATAGCTGATACTGAAATTTCGTTGGCTGTGAGACCAGTGTCCTCCGATACCGGTGATCGTATCCGAAAATGCATGAAGCCTCTCTTTGTGGCACTTGCTGCAAGAGACGCGTATCTTGTCTTAATGAAAAGACAACTTTCGCGCATCGGTTTTCAGGTATCTGATAAAATTCAAGTTGGTACTGATTCACTGGTCATGCCGCCATCCGGGACCGGGTTTACAGGGCTCATTGACGGTTCCCCTGGTTATCACAAAACGGGGTCTCAACTATCTTTTGCCGATGAGCCCCATGGGAGAGTAACACAGCAAAACAACCCATGGCTAAATCCCTCGTCAGTTCTATCCTCTCTTCAATGGTTACCACTGCCGAATTTAGGCCCCGAGTCGGATTTGCGTGCGGCTGCAGGAGCTTTTAAATGGCGGTTAAATGATTGCTGGGCTCGCGAGTTGCGCACTCCCCGCCGCGGCACCTTCTTTATCGTCGGTCCAGTTGGTCTCAAAGGCCCCAAAGGATTCTGTAGGGTCGAGGTTCGGGGCGAGTACGACCCGTCGACTTCTCGCTGGACGCAGGTTTCTATGCAACTCAAAGACTTGAATATCTTCAAGCAGAGAGCTCTTGGTAGCCGATGAACAGTGTCCGACAATTATTCATGCTCACTGCATCCTTACTGCTATGCTCACTCTAACCAAGACGTTCATAAAATTACTTGAGTTGTTAAGCATGGACTGAGAGTGGCCACGTCGGCCAATTACCTTCAGACGTGCAGAAAATGACTTTGTGATTCAAGGTGTTTATGATCTATACCAAGCCTTACAGATGATCAAGGGTCTTCTTTCTTGGAAGCGCGGGGAAGCATAATATAGGGACGACAAAGGCCTTCCAGGATTGGTGCCAAGCATACGGCTTGAGCATAAGTATCATGAAAGAACTTGGGAGCACAGCTGCTAGATAGATCCAGAGTAGTGCAAGTAGTCGATTCCGTAGGGCTTGCAAGGGTCTTGATAATGCCACGTATAGATATTCCAGCAACAAATTTTCACGACATCTTTCGCATTCTCAGGCTGTCAATTAGATGCATGCGTACCCAAGGAAGCAGATGATCATTCACAGTTCTC
The DNA here is from genome assembly GCF_001078395.1 of Aspergillus udagawae. NCBI lineage: Eukaryota > Fungi > Ascomycota > Eurotiomycetes > Eurotiales > Aspergillaceae > Aspergillus > Aspergillus udagawae. The sequence continues at coordinate 1,092,578 of NW_025091270.1, forward strand.
CTTGCTTCGGGGACGCGGTGTAACGCTCAGAACTCGGCCTTTCACAAAGTTTAGCGCCATACCCGGCAGCATCGTTTCTAAAAATCTACGGAACAGCCGCCATAGCTTTGAGGATCGAGTTCGACACACGCGGGTTTTAATTACCGAAATCTGGTTATACGCAAATCGAATACGCGAGCGCACAAGAGAGCACCTGCGCGAGAGGAAGCATACCTGCCATTCTTCACTTGAATGAGCAGAGAGCGTGAAGAAGCAAGTCTGATATTTTGGGCAATCGAAAATCGGCAATAGGTCGCTGTTAGTATGAAGTTGCTCATGGGGCAAGGGTTATTCATTATGCCAAAGCCATGTGCAAATGTCTAGTGCGGCAACATATAGATTGATCGTGCGATTGATATCCATTTCTCCAATCCCGGGTGTAAAGGCAGGAAACTCCAGCTATCTTCCATAAGCTCGAATGGGTCTGACATCATGATCTAGGTGATTGACAAGCCCAGAATCAGCAGCAAATTCGCGACTACCAGAGGGGGCGGTGATTGCCCAGAAACGTAGCTGAAATTTCTTGCAATCACACGAAGTCAAGCCGCGTGTCACGGGCATCGCACCAGGATGTAGAAGGGCAAGGAGAAAGAGAAAAAGAAAAGCAAAAGGTTTCAGCGTACGTTGGTATCAATAATCTCACTCATGTGCGACAGCCAGAGCGATTTTTCATTTCCATGGCTCACACGGTGTATAACCATTGTTGCCCTGCCCTGGAATAACCTTCCTTGTTGTAATACCCTTAGCTTAGACCGAACTGTGCGCCCGTCACTGCTTAAAGTGAGATCAATTGGGCTCGCAATATGTATCTATCAATTACCATAGTCACTGGGAAACCGGAGGTTGATAATTCAGGGGCCGCCTAAGAAGCCATCAGTTCATCGTAGAATACTTCATGCATCATCAAGTGCTTACTTAAAAAGGAGGATATGTGGCTCTGGCTCATGGACCTCGTAATGTTCCCACCCCAGACTCTAGACAAACAAGATTAGCCTCAGTGTGGCAGAACGCGAGTTTCGCAGTGCACTTCGTAGTACCTGAGTGATACCGAGTGCCCTCCATTCCTCCTCCCATAGCAATTTCAGCGTTCCTTTTGAGCTATCGAAATAGTCGGCGGGAATCTTCTTCAGCATATTTTTAGGGAGCTGAACATGTCGGTACTCAAACTGGTCGTCAGAATACCTGTGCCTGTCAATTCGGCCCTTATGTACATGGGTCAGATGCTCGTACCTCGCTGAGTAGTGTATGGAGTCAATGAATTCCTCAAGCCTCTCTCTTTCGGATTCCAACAGAAGGCGGGGCTTTTTATTCCTCCTGCTTAAATCGATATCCATCTGGAGAAGTGCGGAATTTGGATCGGTAGATTGAGATTTCAAAATATCGGCCTGACCGTCATTTAGCACCTTACTCGGGATCTGGCTTTGTTTCCAGAGAGGCCATATGCCATAGAGTTACTGGGGTAGAATTCTGTTGATGTGCGCAGGGGACACGTACAAATTTGGGCTTCTAAACTTTGATTGGAGCCAGCTTAATGGAGCTCGTGCGTTGATAATAATTGTAGCGAGAGTTGACTCTTAATTTCCAGTAATGACTGTGGTCAAGAGCTGCTATTAAGGTTTCAGAACCACAGGTGGTATGGATCTGGCAAATGGGTTTATAGTTAATATATTATTACTGACCAGGTTAAAGAAAAATCCAGTTAAGATAACGCAGGACAATAACTTGGTTGCTCGGTGTGGGACTCTGAGAAGCACCCTTCTGATAATAAGCACTTGCTATTGTGCGTTAGAATTAAAGTATGAGACGTGACTCAGGAAGGCTACAGAACTGCAAATTTCATTTACGTCCTCTCTGACAGGATTCTCTGTATCTTCCTTCGAGTAGTACGCTTCCTAAGGCCGCAATAAATTGTACTTAGTAGCTGTGGAGGCCCAGATAGTAGACAAAACATCTTAAAAAAACCATGCCTCTCTCTGAAAGATTTAGCTCTACTTAAGTTTCCGAAAAAGTATTAAAAGAGAGGATGTCATGGAATGTTTTTCTCCCTAACGTCAGCTTTTATTATTCCAATCGAGCCTCCCTCTCATCATAGGATGTAGGACTTGGTCATGACTTAGTAGCTCCGAGGGGTACTAGGTATAATGGTGTTGTGCTCTACAGGGTGCCAACTGCCGCTAAAGGTACAATGTACAGGACATGGGAGTAGTGGTTGTTATACATATGTAGGTAGCTAACAGCCAAGTCTTTATAGTACGACTTTTGGGGGCAGCGTAAATGCCGGCTGTCCTAAATACGACGCCAGAGTTGATTCCTACCTTTATCAATTATCTTTCTTCCTCTTTGGTAAAGACGTCCATACACTGTGGATATCCCGCTTTTCTTTGTCTAAGGTACCTAACCATCCTCAAGCACTCTGTAATATACTTGATCGAGTCTTTTAAGGCACTGCCTTATCTATAATAACATCGATTGGATAATATAAAATTGCCTTTCCATCACGCTTGCACAGTCTCATACTCCTATCTTCAAGCAAGAGGTTTTGGTAGCAAGAGAGGTTAAGTAGTAACTTGAATGTGGTCACAAGCTGCAGAGGGCATCGAAAAATACGAACTAGACCATATTCAGGACCCAATGAATCTTTTAAATAGTAGACATTGAATCTATTCACGTACTACAGAGTATGTATTAGAACAATAGCTCAGATCTCAATAAGTATTTGCCATTGGTACTTGACAAAATTGACTGAAAATTTTTATAGTCTCGGTAATGGTTGAGATTACTATAACCATGGCCGTTGACATTCGAATCTTCTTCTCTAACCATGGGGCTGAATTGGGGAAAAGAGGGAAAAGAAAAGTCGGCGGGAGGCGAAATAGAAAAGAAAATTGGAAAAAAAAAATTGAAAAAGGCGAAGTGGGTTCGGAGTTAAAAGATCAACCGCTCCCACACTGACCCTTCGTTCAATTTTCTTATCCTCTCTCCCCCCCAAACTCTTCCTACCTCCTCTTAGGTGCTCTCAATTCATATTCTGCATTTTTCTTCAATTTTTCTTTGTTGATATTCAGTGCGAATTGAAAGCAATATGTCGGACGAAGTCTACGAAGGCGCCATCGGTATCGACCTTGGTAAGGCATCTGATTTTTTTTTCGTTCTTTCTTATTTTTTTTCTTTATTAAGAATTCACCCATCTACCGTAACACGCTCTTCACGAAGAAATTGAGTTTTGCTAATGCATTCGTCCAGGCACAACCTACTCCTGCGTCGCCAACTATGAAGGCACCAACGTTGAGATCAGTATGTTTTTCGAAGGCACCAGATTCGGCAGGAATAGGCACTGACTTAGACTCATCCTACAGTTGCCAACGAGCAGGGTAGTTACACAACCCCGTCATTCGTTTCCTTCACCGAGAAAGAGCGCTTGATTGGTGAGGCAGCCAAGAACCAGGCGGCTATGAATCCGAAGAACACCATTTTCGATATCAAGTGAGTGAGGACCTAGCAAGTCTTGCATTGTCTACCTCTCCCATTTAAGCTTCTTTTATTTACAAACCTAGGCGTCTCATTGGTCGGCGTTATGAAGATCCCATTGTGAAGAAGGATATCGAGTCGTGGCCTTTCAAGGTTGTTGACCAGGGCGGCAACCCTGTTGTCGAGGTTGAATATCTTGGTGAAACCAAGACGTTTTCTCCCCAGGAAATCTCTTCTATGGTCTTGATGAAGGTATACCGCCGATCTACCTAATATATCCTTCTCGTGCATCGTTGACATGTTTTGATTCGATAGATGAAAGAAGTCGCAGAGACCAAGCTTGGAAAGAAGGTCGAGAAGGCTGTCATCACCGTGCCAGCTTATTTCAACGATAACCAACGTCAGGCGACGAAGGATGCTGGTGCCATTGCCGGTTTGAATGTTCTCCGCATCATCAATGAGCCCACTGCTGCCGCTATCGCCTATGGACTCGGCTCCGGAAGGTCTGAAAAGGAACGTAATGTCCTGATCTATGATCTTGGTGGAGGCACTTTCGATGTGTCTCTTCTCAACATCCAAGGAGGTGTTTTCACTGTTAAGGCCACAGCCGGTGATACTCATCTCGGTGGACAAGATTTTGACACTAACCTCCTTGAACACTTCAAGAAGGAATTCCAGAAGAAGACTGGAAAGGATCTTTCAGGCGATGCCAGGGCTCTTCGCCGTTTGAGAACGGCATGCGAGCGTGCCAAGCGTACACTGTCTAACGCCACACAGACTTCTGTTGAGATTGACTCTTTGTTCGATGGAGAGGATTTCAACTCGTCTATCACTCGTGCCCGCTTTGAGGATCTCAACGCTAAGTCTTTCTCTGGCACCCTCGAGCCAGTGCAACAAGTTCTCAAGGACTCTGGCCTGGAGAAGAGCCAGGTTGATGAGATTGTGCTCGTCGGTGGCTCCACTCGTATCCCTCGGATCCAGAAGCTCCTCAGTGACTTCTTCGACGGCAAGAAGCTTGAGAAGGTCAGTTGACATCAATCCTTCAACGTTGCCGGTTGTGTCCTCAAGCTAACCTTGGTGTAGAGCATTAACCCAGATGAGGCCGTAGCTTATGGTGCCGCTGTGCAAGCTGGCATTCTTTCTGGTAAGGCCACCTCGGCTGACACTCAGGACTTGCTCCTTCTGGATGTCGTTCCCCTTTCCCTTGGTGTTGCCATGGAGGGCAATATTTTCGCCCCCGTTGTTGCCCGCGGTCAAACCGTCCCCACTATCAAGAAGCGCACCTTTACGACTGTTGTAGACAACCAGACAACCGTTCAGTTCCCAGTTTATCAGGGTGAGCGCACGAACTGTGCAGACAACACTTCCCTGGGCGAGTTTACTCTTGCTCCTATCCCTCCCATGAAGGCTGGCGAGGCCGCTCTCGAAGTTGTTTTCGAGGTCGATGTCAACGGTATCCTTAAGGTCACCGCTACGGAGAAGTCTTCTGGCCGTAGCGCCAACATTACTATCTCCAACGCCGTCGGCAAGCTCTCCACCACGGAAATTGAGCAGATGATTGATGGTATGTTAACTGCGTTGTCTCGCTGTGTCCTTTAAAAGAAGCAAATCTAACATTGCTATAGACGCTGCCAAATTCAAGTCGAGCGACGAGGCCTTTACGAAGAAATTTGAGTCTCGTCAGCAGCTCGAATCTTACATTTCTCGCGTTGAAGAGATCATCTCAGACCCTACCATGTCCCTGAAGCTCAAGCGCGGCAACAAGGAAAAGATCGAGTCTGCACTGAGTGACGCTATGGCTCAACTTGAGATTGAAGATTCTGCCCCTGAGGATTTCAAGAAGAAGGAACTCGCGCTCAAGAGACTCATCACCAAGGCTATGGCCACCCGGTAATCTGAATGCTACGAACTTTCTTGAGTTGTTATCACTCAGTCACTCGTCTCGTTCTCTACCTCGGTATTACCGTTCCCTGCGGATGTCTTTCCTTGCGATTTGGAGAGATCAAAATTTGTCTCTAGGGCTTGTTACAACCATATCCAACGATCCATGTACGGAAATGTCGGAAATGTGCTCTATTTCTCCTCCGTTTTCTTTTTTCACTTTTCATGTCTTGTGTCCCTTGATTTGGTGCACATTATCTAAAAGTTCATTCTAGATTAGATGAAATCCGTCCGGGGAAGAAATTAATGATTTGATGAGCCTAGTACTTCTATCGAATTTAATATTTGTTTTTTGGCTTAGACATATGGTAGACATCATAGGTGATGTCAAAAGCTATGACTCGCTACGTGTGCGGTGTTGAGGCAGTGAAAATTTACTCCCCTTTATACAAACCATACATATGCTCCTTTGCTATTTAATCAGTAAACTGGAATAATGACTCCACCTTCACCATTAAAGGCCTGTTAAGTCTATTTCTCGGGAAAGGTGCTTTGTGTGCTTAAAATGGTATCATATTCTGATTGGCCTTGCGCTAGTGTTCGATGAAGCATGTATGTTTTTGATTCCTAAGATCCCCAACTTTTTTGCTACAAATAATACTTCCAACAGCTCACCATCTACGCAGATCCTAGAAGATGCAGCGGGTACAAAGGCTCTCAATTCTTTCTGACATTCCTCGATCTTTTTATTCTGCGAATTTCAGCCCAGCCGTGCTTGACGCATCTCAACCCTGGCGGTTCCCGACTCCTTCTAAGCGATTCAATCTCTCAACTCGAAGCTTCTCTAACTCTGCCTCTCTGTGCAAGAAAAAAGAAAAGCCCCAGAAACTCACTGGGGCAAACATAGAGTCGAGCATTTTGTCGGAAGATCCCTATGATCTTTCTTCGCTAGAAAATGGCATCGTGGCTGCGGTCGCCCGACTCAAAGATGAGCTTTCCAAATTACGCATGGGTGGACGTTTCAACACGGAAGCACTTGAAGATTTGCGAGTGTCTTTGAGCAAAGGAGGCAAGGAAACAATAAGACTGGGTGAGCTGGCGCAGGTTGTTCCCAAGGGAGGGCGGATGGTTACTATATTGGCTTCAGAGGCAGAGGTAGGACTTCGGTCAGATCCAAACCAATTGTTGAGCTCGCGTGGCGTCTACTCAGGGTCGCTAATAATAATTTCGTCCTAGCATATGAAGCCGATCTCCTCTGCGATTCTTTCTTCCGGTTTGTCTCTAACACCACAACCTGATCCTCATAATATTCTTCAACTGAATATATCGATTCCGCCGCCCACGAAAGAATTACGTGAACAGACCGTGGTTGCTGCTAGAGCGGCCATGGAAAAGGCAGCTGGTGCAGTTCGCGAATCGAGGAGTCTTAGTCATAAGCGCCTTCAAGATATGCAGAAGAAGAAACTAGCCAGGCCCGATGACGTTCGCAAAGCTCAGGACCACATGGAACGGCTAGCAGAGAAGGGACAGAAAGAGGTGAAAGAATTGTTTGATGCTGCAAAAAAGACATTAGAACGAGTATAGTCAGATTATTATTTTGTCGAATATGCTAGCTCTACTCGCTCCCAGTGTCGCATATTTAGCCAATGGTTCCCCCTTAAAAATACAGAAGATAGGTACAAGCGAAGAAAATGTAGCCACTGGATATTGATAGGAGTTGAAGCAAGAGAAATCAGTTCAGTCCGGAGCCGTCCTTCATCAGCACGCTTTCAGATTCTCTTCGCGGATGCAGGGCGACCTGAAGCAAGAAGTGATTCGATTTTTGAGATAAATTGCGAACTCTTTCCGGCAGTCCGGTACGTCTCATTATTATTGAGGTTCTTCACAACCCCAGCAAGGACAGATGGCTTATCGGCCAATACTGTCTCCAGTTTTGGGTAGTTTCCTTGCACAAGCTTTTCGACCAAGGCTCTCTTGTCCAGGGCACTCATCTGCTTAAAACCCACATCTTCAGGTTCCACAAGATCTCCTTTTCTCTGTGAGAGAGTATCGGCACGTTTTCGTGCAAGCTTTTGCGCCTCCGCCACAGCATTATTCTTTTCATCCTGGTTGAAAAATTGGACGCTTCGTCCTTCGAAAAGTCGCTTGCCCAGTTCATGAGGGGGCACATAGCCATTCGGGAAGCGGTCGCTCAGCCAAGAAAGCTTTTCGACAACTCCTGCAGTCCTGGCAGTGACGCCTGTCGGTAAAGATGGCCAAGTCTCCGTCAAATTAGCCTCAGGGGGTTGCGGTGTATAGCGAATAGGAGCAGGCACGGATGCCTTGGACAGTTGGACATATGCTTCTTCAACCTCAGCCTGCGAGATTTCGTCCACCTCCTCAACGTCTGTGCGCTTTCGCTGTGCTCTCCCATTACCCTGCTTCCGCCCCTTGTGTACGGCAGTCTGCGTGCGATGTATAGTTCCGGATCTACGACCGCGAGTTTGCACTCCAGTCCTAGATCTCTGAAAACGGGGGCTCCGAATAATATTGGACGGTAGACTGCCGGCCTTCGGAACAGCGAGCGATCTTGCGTCAATCACGCGCTGGGGTGAATTCCGACGAGAAGCGACATTCACATTTGAATGACTGACTGTCCCAGAGGCAGCGGAAGAGGACGCAGAAACCCGAGATTCAGCTAGAGTTGCTGCATTGCGATGATCTGTACAGTCAAGACACAAATATCAGAAAAGAGAAATAAACGATACCGTACTGGGAACAGTGCATCACGCTATATTCTTCACGTACTTCGTTGACTGGAGTGATTATTTGCCTGCTGATGGGAGAGCGTAAAGTATCGTACAGAGGTAGTGATTCCATTAACTGGCGTCCGGTCACGGCAGCTCGCCAGAAACCTCAACTTCGTTTGGAACATTTTGCGCGCTGTGTTTGGCGATGATGAGAAATTTCTTGAGTATTGTATTTGATTACAAACGGGTAGCTGTGAATTGAAAACTCATCACGTGTCAATCACGTGGTGTCCAGTCCACTCAGATCTGAGTTTTTTTCTTTGGAGTTGCCTGAAGTGTACATTCCAAAATGCTACGTCGCAAGCCTACAGCTATCGCAATCACTTCGGAAGACGTCGCAAAGCTTGAGGACTTGCGGCTTCGCAAGCACAGAGAAGAAACTCAAGCCCACGCGCATGAATCCGTCAAAAGCACCTTGAATCATACTGCCATCGACCCGAATGATGAATTGAAACCATTACCCGGAGACAAAGCAAGAATTGTCCGTTCTCGGGAGGAACGTATTGGCATCTGTCGGCGCAACTAAGTACAGATGACTTAGTAAGCTTAGATTCATTTTGGTGACCCAGTTCGATATTCTTGACACTGCTTTCTCACTTACCCGAGTTGGATGGCAGTTCGTTATCATCTCTTCTCACGGCTTTCCATCTGATATCTGTCCTGTCTATCCCCTTATGACGAGAGCATGAAGGGTTGATGATTTGTTTCCGGCCGGTGTCCATATACGCAGGCATTTTCTGTAGCCCAATTTGGCGACTTTCTCGATGCAAGCAAGGTTTTTAAGCTTATGCATTGAGTTTTTCTCCTAAGAACAATGATCTATACAGACTTTGATTGCATTAGGTACATCTAGGACTTTGGAGACTGGTATGCCAGTTACCACCATACCATGTTACTACCGTATTATATGAAATGTCTTGTGGTCAAACAGAAATTATATACTACAGTGTTGACCATAAGGCTGGCAAGTCGACACACTAATCTCTGCATATCTGACCCTCTCGGCCTTGTATGATAGGAGCCGTGGCCCTACAATTTGCAGGGCCTAGAGGTGAGAGAGGTACTATTCCAATAATGAGAGAACGAGACCAATAAGCCACGATCCTCCATGACATTCGTCTTATAGGCTCAAATGAAACGTTTGTAGATAATGAGCCAAGAAGGTGGGTGAAGCATATTGAACATGAGCACAAGGATTTTTACCGCTGACGTTTGGTGTTACTCTGCTCGCCAGTATCAAATGAGTGTGCCCACCTCCGCTTCAAGCCATTAGGATCATATACACTAGCAACGCTCTGCTGCCAGTCACGTGCCGTGAACAGGACTGGGGGTCCATTGAACTGAGTTTGAGGAAGAGGTTGGGAAGCTGCGATCGAAGAGACTTTCGTATGTGTCTCATAGTGAACAGGAAACTGGTTCGATACACCAGTGGTTCCTTGTGTAGAATGGTCTATGCCCATCGGTGGCGAGTTTGTGCTCACATTTGACGGGCCGGCAGGGAATGCTAGGTCCCATTGGCTGATGAAGACGTCAGCAAACAACTCTTAAACAATGAAACAGGCAGGGAAGTACATACTTTATGATTCGAGTGGGATCCCAGTTATTTTCGTCAACTAAGGGAGCATCTACCGAATGACTGTGATGTGGGTGCGGTGCAAGCATTCCCAATGGTTGAAGCTGACATGAGTCAGGCTTTGAGTCCTCAGTACCAGCCGAGATTGGAGGGGTCATTGGGTAAGCATAACACACTCTGTTCTGCACATTACTTGGAACCTGGTTCAATTGAGCATGGTAATTTGACCCAAGTGGTGGGCTGGGATGGTACGGTTCCGAGGGACTCCCGTAAGGAAATGTAGGTTTGAGTTCAAAAGGGCGATTGATGTCAGCGGAGAACGCGAGCCGCAGGGAGTCAATCTGTGCCTGTATTTCCGGCATAGGCCAAGCCGAAGAACATTTCTCAAGGATACGCATGTGTCGCGTGAAGTAGTCCCTCGCATCCGTATGAAAATGAGGATCAGGGGATGTAATAGCAATCTTGGAAGAGTTAATGCAGTACCAGATAGCACGATCACGTTACACGTACCAGATGCAGCATAGTGCACGTCAGAATGCAGTATATTGCGAAATTGATACCCCTTTGCATGAACAGTAGACCGCGCAGGCCGAACCGGTCTAAGATACCTTCCTGAAGCCTACACAGGCTTTTTGCGGAGGAGTAGCACAACGCCATGTGAATCTTCCATCCTCCGCCGGCCGCAAAAGACTTGGACGCTAACAACTGTGGTCGATGTAGTAAGATGATGCCGAGATGGCAATGCGAGTGCATATTTCCCACGAAATGTGAGGGTATCCACGGCGGCGAGCCATCGCTAGGATAATTAATCTGTAAGTCTTGAGGAAGGCTTTGGAGCCAATCTGTAAATAGGGGGTTTTTTTCAACAAATCGAGGATTGGCTCCCCAGTCTTTCTGCTTCTTGATTTTGTGATATATATCGGTGATCAAACGGATATGATAGGCGTTTCTGACAAAGTATGCATATTGCCTCGAGCGGTCGATTTCGAACTGGTCAAGGCCCTCGATATCTAGAGTGGGCCGCATATCTACGGTCTCTGGATCTACCCCGTAATCCGATCGACCTAACGAGATCAGTCAAAGCAGTCAAAGCCAACGAAGTCACATTAGAGGATATAGACATACCTTGTGGTGCACCGATCATCACTTCGACAACCAAGAGGGCTTGCCATACTCTTGTCTGCACAAGACACTCCACTGAATCCATCTCACAAGGTCTGCCCTGTGCGTGTGTGTTGTAATGTTCATGGATGTCTAAATCTTTCGACATCGACACAATTGTTTTCACAGTTTGCCACGAACGATAATAATAACCCTTCTTTGGCAGAGACTCTCGAGCTTTCAATAGCAAAAGCAAAGCTTGAATCGTGCTTAATCGTGGTACATCCATGAAACTGGACTCATGTCCTATCGTTGTATGAGCTTTGGTTATTTACTGTTTGTGCTCCATGCAACGCATACAAAGTGACTAACTTACTGTTTGCCAATGCGAGCCACTGTGCGCCCTGAGCCGGATCGTCTGATAACCTGCCGGCACAAGCGAAAAGTGCTTCGAGGAGTAGAGGAGATATGGAACTCCGTTCATTCTGCCATTGGTAGTAGAGGTGAGACCGATGAACCACAGGAACGTAAGGATGTATATCGTTAAAGTAAATCTTGAAGTAATTCATCACTTCGTCATCCGAGGGCATTAGCTCCGGGGGGATACGGATGGTGGAGCCCGCCCCAGTGCTTAGAGGTGGCAGTCTTTCCTCAATTTCATCCTGGACTGGAGCTTCCGCTTCCAATCGCTCTTTTCGTTGTTGTCGGATATAGGGTGCTTGATTTGCAATATCAGCATTCTCTCTTAATGCCAAAGGACTGACGCTATCAATCTTACCGATACCAGTTTCGTCGATTTTCAATTCCCCCAGAACCTCGCTAAGGTTCTCGGCAGTAGATTGATCGTCGTCCGAGAAAATGCCAGTATTCGAGTTGTCAAGACCATGATTTGGAGTGGCGGGAAATACTTGGGCATGCTGGAAGGAATGGCTTGTCACGGGTAAATGCGATGATCGTACTTCATAGATATTGTGTTGGGTGGGACCAGTGGGGACATATTGAGACATGATTCCGGCACCGTCGCTATAAGACTGACCATTTCCAGCAGTAGGCTGGAGTCCAGCGCCAAAACTCTGAGGCATTGTATAGGAATAATGCGAGGCTGAAGTCGCATGAGAAGCTCCTAAGGAGCCCATTGAAGTTGCCTCAAGACCTTGCTCCGACTGGAAGTCGCTATCCTGTCCAATGGTAGGAGGAACGCATACGAGCTTCAACCGAGTGCAGGCTGAGCAAGGCCAGGTATTCGTTGTGGCAGCGTCACACTTTATTTTCCGTTTTCTGCAGCCATTGCAGGCTCGCATTACTAGCAACGCATAAGTCAACAACCGGAACAAACGATGCTCAGCCTATAGTTCAGAACTGAAGTGGGGACCGGAGGTAAAAAGAGGATATAAAAAAAGATGAGAAGAATGACAAACCTTTCAGCCGCTTGTGCCTATTATGTTCATCAACAAATACATAGTCTACATTGTGAGCAAGTTATTCATCTGAATTGACGAAAAGATCTTCCAAAAGGGCGACTTACTCTTGTGCCCCTCTCTGGGAGGACCATTCGAAGGCGAGAAAGCGTAGCCTTGCATTGTGATGCTTGTTTTATGTGGATCAATCAGGCCGTAAAGGTGGAGGCAACTCAGTCCAGTAGTCACAGCGTCTACGCTCGTGACCAAGCAGTAAATCTGTTGTGTGAGTATTTATCCGCAAAGACCCGCCTTGCTTGTATCAATCAGCGACAGATAACGGAATCACCAAAGGCCCTAGCTTCGGCAGGTGAGACTGTAGCTAATGGAAGAGTATGACTAGTGTGATGAAGTTCCACAGTCACATTCGATGTATAATCGCTTGGACCATGCGTTTCGTATGTAGAACGAGGGAATTGATATAGCCAGAAACCGACTAGCGCACTACGAGAGCACGTCAGCAAAAGCATGACCTGAACGATTCGGCCCGGATGAAACAGACTCACAATCGGAATCAGTGACCATCTGGCCGAGAACCATAAGATGACCTCTTCCCTGTCTCTCCAAAACCCTGTATCACGGCAGATTCGCCGCAACTATGTATAAACAGTGGCCAGCGTGTTGTCCTGAGTGTGCGGAGGCGACGGCTTCTCAACAATTATGCCAGGCGATTTGATCTGCTATTCTCGAAATTGCGGGACGCGTTGCAAGGTCTAAAGAAATGATAAAACTTCTTTCTCCTTATCTGGTACAGGATACCATCAGAGCTTGAGGAAATAATTGCGGACATTAAGGCGCTGACGTGGTAGAGAATAGTATGACAGTAGCTGAGATTTGCACTGCAGGTACCCTTATTTGGCCATTAGTTATTGTTCAACCAGAAGGAATTTGAGAAAGGCGAAAGGATAAAGGTGCAAGATCGCAGTTACAAGTATGTATTCAACCGATGAAACAAAACCATTGCCTCCCTGTACCAAAAGAAAAAAATGTCAAGGAATAATTTGAGGCTCGTGGGGCTTCAATGGCGCAAGGCATATGCCAGGATACGCCGATGGACTGGGCAGGAGGTATCTTGTTGCGACTAACCAGATAGCTGATGCTGAGATTGCTCCTTGAAGGATAGTAGAGAGATGTAGGATGTCAGGCCGTTCAATGAAAGACAGACCGGGAACACGATAGCAGGGCCCACTCAGCTTGCATCGTCGTCCAAAACCATCAGCGTATCATCGAGGGTTCCTTGATAATAGATGACAAAGGAGGTGCACGAGCCTGACTTAAGACATCGCACCCAATTGAAGATGGTCTTCGAAAGCGGACAGGTTTCAGCAGCAAAGATCGAGGTCGGGATCAACGGCTAATCAATACAGGCAGGCGGCCAAGAAATACAAAAGCCACAGGGGTTGCAGTACCTGAGAATTCAGGTAACGAGGGGCAGTGAGATACGGATCAGAGGATTAGACTAGGGGATCGGCGACAATGCAAATTTCCACATGAGCATATTGATAGGGTACTCTGAGTATTATGTAGATGATGGAAGGACAACTCTGCTACTTGCCTGCGCTTGAACTTCAGCTACTAACTCTTGGCCACGCACACTAAATATTTCTGGGGTTGTCGAGGTTCTGCGGGGTGCTGCATACGAACCAAGTCCCAGAGGCAGAGCTCAGGAGGTAGACAGATGCTAAGGTAGATACCCTATAGGTACCTTCCTTAGTCTAGTAGAAATTGGTCAAATGATCATCCGTGATTTGAGAGTGGAGGGTGCAGCAGAGATGTGGGCGGGCGGAAAAAAGCCTATTGAGTGATTCAAGTCTACCCGAGAGATTAAGGTATTGAGGGGGTAATGGTAATGCTGATTATTCCGATAAGGGTAGATTTAGTGCTCAGTACGGAGTACTAATAAAAACCTCATACCCGTTCGTCCAAGACCACTTACTCTGTAGGTAGATTGTAAGTAATAATAATACCCAAGGTGGATATTAGGAACCTTGAAATCCGCGCTGCTTTGAGAAGGTCGAGTACAGTGCATTATTGATTTCTACTCTTGTTTATCTCGAGGTAAGCTAGTCGAGGCATCTCTGGGCCATGCTCAGGTTTTGCTCCAACAGAACAGGAGGATCTATCTAAACATACATCGAGATTATCCTCTCGCAGCAAAGGCTAGATAGCCATCATATCGGTTTGAAGACAACCACCTAGAATACGTGAAAGAAGACTTCAACTGTAATGTGATTCTATTGGAGAAGCATCTACAAGACGCTCTATGATGGATTCAACATCCTCTGGAACATGACCTGATGAATAGTCGTCAGTATGTATGTATTGAGTTGTCTTTTTGCACAATACCACCAAGGTCTAGAGTAACCAACACAAATAACACTTGTGCAGTCTACCAATTCATTGGTCTCACAGTTCTGATTTGAACCAGGGTCCCTGTGTCACTGGTCGACTAGTAGATAGTAGATATCTACTCCGGTGTGGCAGACTTTTTCTCGCAGGCTTGCAGGCTCTTATCTATCCAACTACTTGGTGGGGTGAAACTTGGCAACTACCTAGCTTTTGGTGGAAGAATGGCTAGACTACATAAAATTGCCTCCCCCACTCTTTCTTCTGTAGTAAATGCTGACAGTTTAGCATACTCTTTCCACGCTACGAAACCGGCGAGTCTCAGGCTTGCCGATACAAAAAAATGGCCTCTGAAATGCAGAACTCGAATCCGATAATCCTGAATGCCGCTGATCTGCCAACTCGGCTACCCAAGGCGCCGCAGAAGCCCTATGCTTATGGAACTGATGTTTTCAGTTCCACTCTTCAGTCGCTTGGGCAGTCGGGCGATTCCTTCTCCCTGATTTCACACACAGACTCTGAAGATGATAATGACCTGTCAGATGAGCCTATAGACGAACAAGAGATTTTTGGTAAGAAGTGAATGGTTTCTTCTTGATTTGTCCCGTCTTGGCTGCACTCGGAAGAACTAAGTCATGAATGTATGGCTAATCATTTCTTAGACCTTGTCTCAACCATATCTGACCCAGAACATCCAATTTCGCTGGGATCACTAGCTGTTGTCTCACTCGCAGATATTCTGATCAAGCCATCTCTTCCCCATGTACCCGGATCCCCTCTTCGCACTGTCACAGTCCTCATAACCCCCACAATCACACACTGTAGCCTGGCTACCGTTATCGGTCTCGGTGTACGTGTGCGGCTCGAGCAGTCACTTCCGCCCAGGTTCCGTGTGGACGTGCGAATCAAGGAGGGAACACATAGTACTGCCGATGAAGTTAACAAGCAACTTGGTGATAAGGAAAGAGTGGCAGCTGCACTCGAAAACGGAACGTTGATGGGTGTTATCGCCAAGATGCTGGAAACATGCCAGTAACCAGAAGTTACCTGCGTGTCCAGTTCAGGTTTCCGTCGCAGTGTCGCCAGATTGTGGCGTTCGCAGGCCTATTCTTTGACTCGACAATACGTTATTTCACAGATTTTCGACATTACGTCTACATAATAGATCGATACTTGTGGTATGCCGTTCTCATTCGGTTTGAGCAGGGAACGGGCCCATCACGAATCCAAAACGCCACTTTCCTTCAGACCTTTCCAGAGCTCCGGTTCCAGAAATTTACTCACTGTCACATCTTCTGCCAAACCTTTCCGTCTCCTCGTTTTCAATACAAAATCTCTCGCTGTGGCCATCGCGGGCGCCATCTCGAGTGGCTTTGTCTTGACTTCGCGGTCCAGCGGATCGCCTGGAACGACACTCCATCGATCGAACACAAGACTGACCGCAGCTTGACCTTGAGTATGAATTCTGAGATCCGTTTCGAACCCGAAAGAGTCAATAACCGGAATCAAGCCTTGCACCGTATACAGCGGTGTCCCAGCAATTGGCCCGTCTGACAGAACATGACCCCTTCTGCGTGAGAGCACTGTATATACTGAAGCCACAGCATCCGCAGGCCCTGTCATGGTGCAAGAATATATGGGTTCCATCAAGCGAGGTGATGCCATGAGGAAGGAGGAGTAAACGGCACGTCGAGCCGTAGGGATTATCTGGCCACCTCCCCTGTAAATAGCCTGGTCGGCAAGAGATACATCTGTGAGCCTGAACTTCGCGTTTCGTATTGCTGCCTCCAAATTAGTCTTCATGTCTGGTCATGGTTTGAAAATATAGGAAGTGCCTCCACAGGAAGAAAAACGCGGGTTGTGAGAGGGGAGAAGAGGAAGGGAAGTTCGAAGGGAGGAGAAAGGAGGGGGGACATCGTTGGGAAGAAAGAAAGAACGACCGAGTAAACAAAAAGAGAAAAAGAAGACTTACGTTCCTCACAAAGAGGGCCTTCCCGCGTGCCCCAGCTGAAACCTTGGGTGATAGAATCCCTGACATTTCCAAGTAGTTTCTTGTCCACTTGCGATGGTAGGGTGTCGTCTTGTAGAATATTGGGTCCCATTTCATCAGGGCCGAAAGCCCAGATACTTCTAGCTGCGAGTTTGTCCCAATCATATTTGTCTTCAAAGAACCTCGCTACTTTGCGGATTGGATCTTTGATACTGACCCTGCCGCTCTCGATGTCTTCGGCAATCCCATCATCCAAAGGCTCCGCAATCATGGTAATCTTATTTTTCTTATTTGGGGTGATAGAATAGCACATGATAGCCGAAGTCTCAACGACAGTTTCGCAGAAACGAGTGACTGGGTCGGACACTTTGATCTCCATCTCCGAATAAAGTCTTCGAAGATCGTGGAGCACGCAATCCATGTAAAGTTCTCCGGTTCCCAAGACCACGTGCTCACCGGACTCTTCTACTTTCGTTGAGATGAGAGGGTAGCTCTTATTAATCTTGCGCAACCCGTCGAGCATTTTGGGAAGTTCTGATGGGTTGACCGGCTCAACAGCAACCTTGAAGACAGACTGTGTCATGTGCCGAACAGGTCTGAAGATGTATGCTTCCTCGTCATCTTCCAGCCGCAAGGGAACGATTGTGGCAGTCTTGACGATGGAATTGTCCACACCACCTAACAGAACGAAGTTTCCCGCAGGAACACCACTGGTCGGGATGCTATAGCAGGTCTCTGCAATCCATGTATCCGATATAGTTGCTGTGACCATGTCTTCCTCATCCTCAGGTGTATAGCCCTCGCCCAACACGCGGACCGGCTGACCAGGGCGCGCTGTCCCGCTCATGACTCTCCCAAACGCATGGAACTTGGTAGCATCTGTGCTGGTAAAGAGCTTTGTGACATGGACGACAAGCGGCCCATCAGGGTCACAGGCTGCCATGGCGGCCGCGACTTTCGTATCAAGAGGGCCGGTATAGTATCTGTCGAGTGTTCTTTGGGCTCCTTCTACTGGTGAGGGAATATGCTGTACGATCATATCCACAAAACCAGTCGCAGGACCAAAGAATTCATGGCAGACCATGTTGAGTAGCACCCTTGCATCTGACTTGAGCTGCGACGGTCTCAAGTTGATACCCACAGCCGCAAGCGTTTCTTTCAGGTCATCTGGACTTTCACTTATGGTGTGAGAGTAGAGTTTATAAATAGGCTCCAGGACGAATTGAACGAAGGTCCTTTTGGAATTCTCTTCCACTCCTTTCCGAGTGAACTTTCGGCTTCCTGGGTTGAAGAAAATATCTCCCCAAAGACGCAAAGCAAAGTCAGACGTTTCGACTTGGGGATAAGTTTCGGCATACATTTTGGCAAAAGACTGTAGGGTAAAACACCACTCCATGGAGGCACATGCAAAGGCAACATTACCCTTTTCAGGGCTCAGCCGATACCTTTCCCCTTGTCCGGGTAGAATCCTCTCGATAATAGTGTTTACCTCTTCGACCACGTGCTTCAACTTGAAGTAAGCATCATTCGGCGGAATCTTCAACTCCAAAATCAGCCGGTCCATCTTGTTCACGACCATCGTTATGGGAAGACCTTCCAGCACGGCGTGCTTAATGATCTGTTCCGTATTTGCTTGCACGCCTTCGACAACATCCACAACCAGCACAATTCCGTCGACAAGCCGAGACGATGTGGCAACCTCGTCCACGAAGTTCACATGGCCGGGAGTGTCAATAATATTGAAAAGATGAGATTTTCCTTTGGTGTTCTGGAGTAGTAAAGTCATAGGTGCCGACTTTATAGAGAGACCCCGCTCTCGCTCTAAGAAGTGAATGTCGGTATAGCGGAGCTGTTCCTCTTTCCGCTTGCCTGCTCGCTTCTCCAGACGCTCTGTCAGATCATGCGTCTGCGTCACAAGCATGTCCATAAAAGCTGTTTTCCCATGATGAAGATGGCCAACAAGCGCGATATTTCTTATTTGATTAGGAAAACTGAGCAAGTCTGTCATAAACTCTCGCGAGAAATGAACGGGTGGCAGCTCGGCCTCCTCGATCGAAAACTTCTTCTGCTGAACGGGAGCGATTATGGGTTGCGAAAGTGGCTGCGAGTCCTCCTCTTGGACTAAGGTCTCAACCTCGTCACCGTAGACTTGCTTTGCACTAGGATAATATTGTTTGTCTTCATGTAGGACGACCGCATTCGAAGGGCCTTCTGCATACCAAGTCAGAACGAGTGAGGTAGTAATGCTTCGAAAATATGACACACCATCAACCTCCATCAATTGATCTGCATTCTGGTCTTCTTCTTCTTCCTCCCCAAATGCTTCGTCAAAAGCAAATGCCTGCGGCTTCAGATCTTCATCTTGATTTTCCTCGTCAGAGTCCGCAGGCTCTCCAATGTAATTGCCGAACCTAGAGCCAGGTTAGTTGAGATCTATTTGCATAAATATTTAATTCCGTATGACATACTCATCATAAAGATCCTCCATTGCGCGAATAAATTCTGAAGCTGAACAGATCTGGCTCCAAACGTTGGAGCGGATGCCTTTGCTCAAACCAAAAAAGGTTGTCTCAAACTTCGGAAGGTCCGAATTGGGGACTCGCCGAGTGGCCCGGGCTTGGCCCTTTGAGTTACCACACGCGAATGTCCGCCCCCCCGCTCTGATCAAAAGGGAGGTTGACCTCTCTGCTTATATTTCCCTACAATCCCCACTCTGGATTCGCCCGATTCTTCATCTGGCATCTTTTGGAGACATTCTCTATAAATTGGTCTAGATTTCGGAGGAAAGACCTCAAGGCTGACACCCAGCAAATCGTTATTGTCGCGGTGCCCTCTTCAAAGTATCGATTGAACTCTTTTGCTACTCAGAAAGTCTGAAGAACAAACGACTATGTCTTCGCTTCCAGCTGTCTATATTGTTTCCTCCGCCCGAACTCCGGTGGGATCTTTCTTGGGGTAGGACTTCATAGTTCGTGATTTGTTTTACTTGAAGAGTGAGGTTGACCTTTGTCTCATCGGCATAGTTCGCTCTCAAGCTTGACTGCCCCACAGCTTGGTTCCCATGCCATCAAGGGTATGTTATAAGTTCATAGGGCCTTTTCGCAATGGGCAATGGGTTCGATCTTTCTAATGGTAGAAAACAGCTGCTCTTGCCAAAGTTGACGGACTTAAGCCTTCGGACGTCCAGGAGGTCTTCTTCGGTAATGTCATTTCTGCAAAGTGAGCCGAGCCCTGTGTGAGCGTTCTGAGTCTAACAAAAGCGGGTATTAATGTCATTTATAGTGTCGGACAGAATCCCGCTAGGCAGTGTGCGCTTGGTGCTGGGCTTGAAGAGTCGACCGTTTGTACCACTGTCAACAAGGTTTGCGCGTCCGGGTTGAAGGCGATCATCCTCGGTGCCCAAACTATCATGACCGGAAATGCCGATGTTGTTGTGGCTGGCGGTGCGGAATCGATGTCGAACGCACCACACTATCTCCCAAATCTGCGTACTGGTGCTAAATACGGCCATCAGAGTCTGGTGGATGGCATCATGAAGGACGGCTTGACTGACGCGGGCAAGCAGGAACTCATGGGTCTACAAGCGGAGGAGTGTGCCCAGGATCATGGTTTTAGCAGGGAACAACAGGATGATTATGCTATCCGCACCTATGAAAAAGCTCAGGCAGCCCAGAAGGCTGGTCTTTTCGACGAAGAGATTGCCCCTGTCCAGCTTCCTGGATTTAGGGGAAAACCAGGTGTGACTGTAACGCAAGACGAAGAACCGAAGAATGTGAGCACCTCCATCCAACGCGTTGCGTTCCTGTCAGACTGATCATTGAGTCCGTAGCTCAACCCAGAGAAACTTCGAGCCATCAAGCCTGCGTTTATACCTGGTTCTGGAACAGTGACGGCGCCTAACTCTTCTCCCCTCAACGATGGCGCTGCTGCTGTTGTCCTTGTTTCAGAGGCTAAGTTGAAGGAACTCAATTTGAAGCCGGTTGCGAAGATCCTTGGATGGGGAGACGCTGCCCAACAACCCAGCAAATTCACGACTGCTCCTGCTCTTGCAATTCCGAAAGCGCTCAAACACGCAGGTGTGAGCCAGGATGCCATTGATGCTTTCGAGATCAACGAGGCTTTTAGCGTTGTCGCTCTCGCCAATATGAAGTTACTTGGCATTTCCGAGGAAAAGGTTAACCTACATGGTGGAGCAGTCGCTATCGGCCACCCTATCGGTGCTAGTGGTGCCCGTATTCTAACCACCTTGCTCGGTGTCTTGAAGGCCAAGAAAGGAAAATTTGGCTGTGCTGGCATCTGTAACGGTGGCGGTGGAGCTAGTGCTCTGGTGGTCGAGCTACTTTAGATGGATTTTGACCATATCCATATGTGTCGACTGCATATATCATAGCGTGCACATGATCTGTGGTCCTAGGATCGTTTGCCTGAAAACGTTTATATCCCCTAGCTCATGAACGATCAGCTTCAGTCGCTACTCTCTGTGCCGGAATATACGTATGCCGTGGTTGTTCAGGAAATGACTAGAAATGTCTACTAGACTAGTTTTGCTGATTATACCTGAGCTTAGAGTGATGTGGTTCACGCCATCTTTCGGTGAAGTGTGATCCCTCAAGGTAATTGATCGTGTCAAGGCATGCGTGCTTTTACCCAATATGAGCTCTTTTTTTGACGAAAAGTAGCATGATGAACATCTTAAACCATTCACACGAAGCCCTCGGTTCTGACTCCGCATTGATGTTTAGAGAGCATTTGACTCGAGCCTTTGGACACTTACATAAAGCTGGAGAAAGTCATATGAAAATGTAAAAACCAAGTCTACGGAATGTATCACACATGACGGCTAGCAGCTGTACCCAGTCTACGCCATATATCAATCAATATCTACAAAAAAAGATATAATACAGATTCAGACAAAATCTAGGCAAAGGCGCCAACGAACGCCATCAGCAAAGCCCCGCTCGCGACGGCTATACAGGCCTCAACACGCCGCCGACCCCTGAGTGTCGCATAGCTAGACTCACTTAGAAAGTCCTCCGCTAAAAGTTCTACAAGCCCTGCGAAGAGTAATAACCCGCTGCTGATTGCATTGGTGATGCCAACCATGAGCAGACCCGTGGTGCTTGCAGGGTCATAGAGATTGTGCAAAACTAGGCCGATAGCTTGTCCAACAGGTGTTGTAGTTCCGTACGCAAGGGACATAAGCCATGGCTTGGGCGACGACGGTGAAAAAAGATCTGGTATCAAAGATGCAATACGCGATCCAAGGGCGAAACCTTCGAAAGTTTGGTGAAAGCAGATAGCCACGAGAAGGACAATAAATGACGTCCCTGTGGCGACACTGAGTGCCATGCCGATAAAGATACTGTGGAAGAGGATACCAGCCTCGAGGAGAAGACATTGCAGCAACTGGCGCTGCGGGCTTTGCATTGGTAACACAGGACTCGGTTTTTGATGCATATCACGTTGTTGGGATTGTAGATAGCGAGGATGCGAGTCAGAGACTTGAGAATCACTGTGATTGTCCAGAGAATCGATGTCCCCAAAGCCAGTGTCACCGCTTTCACTGTAAGGGTTCATTGTCTCAGACCGTCCTTGTTCGACACGATCTGTTGACACCCGGGACAATGAACAGGAGTGCTCCAGCGCTCCATCGGGGTAACTATTCGGTTGAATGAGATCAAGGCGCAGGTTCTCTGTCGAGTGATGACGGCGAAGCCTCAGATAGTTTGCGTCATCACGAATAGACTCGCTAGATCCCCGCCCAACGCTGCCAATCAGGTGATCATACTCGCTGCCATGAACATGACCAGCACCTTTCGTAGCGAAAAACATCTCTACGACGACAACCACGAAAACCGATATCATGGCTACAAATCCAGCCATTGCACGATAGGTCTCCGACCAAAACCGAGGAAGGCAAGGATCCGTAAGAGAGACAAATGCCGTGGGTAACAAGTGAACGAAAGCTGTGGCAATCAAAACCCCCGTTCCAAAGTGCCTGGAGATAAAGAGAAAGTGGCGCGGTATCGGTAGCCGCGGAAATCGACGTGCGAGAACTGGAAATGAACATGCTAATATATGATCAGCATAACTGGGACAGTACCAAAGGTTCCCAGGTGTAAACAATACCTAATGTGCTCAAAACCAGGATAAGGAACAATGCCAGCACATGTATTTGGGTGTTGTAAGCGCCTTTCTCCTTCGAACCACAAGCTACTCGATCGCTGGTCGATCCCTGAATTTCGCTCCTCCGAATAAGCTCCGCCCGGAGAACGGAATCAGGTAAGTCTGAGAGTAGAGGGCTACTTCGATTGAGGGCTGCAACAACGACAGGGTGTTAGTTGATAAAATCATTACCACACCGAAGTTTCAGCGACCAGAGGATCGTTAATAATGCAAATGAGCTCCATAAGTGATATGAGTATGAAATATATGAATTAGAAAATACTTACCAGAAGCTGCCATCTCAGATTGTAGCCATTGCGTAAGCTGGCCCATCTTGATCCGAGCCTTTCTTAAGATTTGATCAATGCCATGACCCGAACAGAGTGAGGTTGACACACTATTAGGACAATCAGGCCTCTGTACTTCAATTGCCAAGCTTGAGTGGCGACACTAGAGAGCAGGAAGAGTGTGCTAAGGAACAGTGACCATTGTCAAACCAATAAATAAGGCGGGAGTTGCGAGCCAGAAATGAAACGAGCAAGTCCTACCTGTCTTTGTATGGAGTACGTAGCAATTATTATGCGGCTCGGATTAGTAGTGAAAGGTGAAAGGATAATCCGGGTGTGGATGCTTGTTATCTTATCAATCATTAGATCTTCGAGTTTGCTGCAAACTCACTTATCATTCAATGCTCTTGGTTAATGTTGGTTTTATTTCTTCTCTTTTAGTTCGAAAAGGCATTCATTCAATGGTGCTTCGGTCCGTCTGCATTTAGAGCTACGTTGGTGAACAATATTGCAAGCTTTAAATCATGCCTCTTCAACAATAATTGCTTTCATTCAAGCTTTTTCCTATCCAATATCTCCTCATTCAGGGCAACTCGTTGAGTGGGTAATGATTAGGCTCACAAATACACTCACAAACAGGTTATCGATTTCTCAATTTAGTCCAGCCACTACTTCCCCGTGGACGGCTGGTGCTATCTAATTCATTGGGAACACCACTTGCTGATGCCATATGACCGACGTAATTCTTGTCTGGCGTTATATCGTCTCCAGGCTGCGACCGCGACCCTTGGACTGATGCTCTCGTTGAACTTTGCCCGCTATCGTTCCACTCTTTCTCCTCGAGAACTTCCCATTCCGCGCTCGCCATCTCTCCCAGGAGCATTGATTTTAATTTGTCGACAACCTTGAGCGGGATTGGCAATCTCCACGTCCTAACGAACTCCGTGCCTTCTGAAGCACCCAGGAATGAATGCACGGTGCCATGTGAGTAATGCCCCATCATGGGGAACGATATGGTCCTTTGGATAGAAGTTCTAGGAGGGTCTCTTGAGAGCTTCATAGGTTGCGTTTCTCGACCAGCAAATGCTCTCATCAGAGTTGCCGCTTCCAGCGGAGGAGCAACAAGTAGCTGCCACATGTTCTTCCCAATGTCGCAAATCTCTTCCCAAGAGTCTGATGCGATATTGAGTCCTTGCGTACGACATAGCCAGGAAACGTTCCAGGCCAACAATGTAGCTCCTTCTAGGAAAAGGACGTATGACCTTGGGTCTTCCCTTGCGAGCTTTGGTAAACTTCTATCGATAGTGAGAGGTCGAGGTTGATGATGATTAGACTGAAAGCCTAATGAGTGTGTCGTAAATGAAGGGGGGTTATGGGGCTGCGTTGAGGTGGCTGTCAAGATCGAGTCCCGTGAAGTATACGACCCAATAGGTGCATGAATCGTGGGAAGGGGATGGTCTCTATGAGGAAGGGTAATCTCCGCCGGAAGCCTCAAAGATAAGTAATGTGAAACGAGGACTAGAAGATGAGCAATATTAGAGAAGGATGTTGATATTTGGACTGAAGTGGCACCTATTTGGGCATTAATATTTCGTGTTGGCATATCCAGGAGGAGGGGCAGGGTTTGCGACTTCCCGTTCAGGTTTCGGAGATCTATGATAGGGACACCACCAATTACGTATGTCTCCTTCATTTCACTGCCATTTTGCTTTATCCACTGCCTTAAGCTGTATAGATTCGCAACCTCCCGGCAAAGAAAGATCCGAGCCTCAGCTGTCTTGCTGTGCAAGGAATGCCAGAGATGCTCCGTCCTTTTGATGGTGTTCTGAACACCACATAGCATAGCTATCTCGCGAGTTTCCAGCTGAAACTTTGAAGACTCGGCATCTGAACGTCGTCGTGCTAATGTCAACCTCCGCTGAGAAATGCCAAGTTGCCTGTCTTTAATCTCGGATTTCAGTTGCTGGATCTGAAGGCCAAGCTGTTTTCTCCTGATGGAAGACTCGGCTTTTGCGTTTATAATTTGCAAGACCTTTTGAGGGTTGGACACCTTATTCGGCAACTGCGTTGAGCATTCTTCAGAGCGACGATGGGAGAGAGTAGGAGATGTCTGATGCAGAGCTTTCTCGAGCTGCCGTCCTAAGGTTTCCTTCTCCAGGAGAACCTTGGCATTATCGATACGTAGTGTGTATAGTTGATTACAGGCACACGTGGGACAGTAAAAGCGTAGGCGCGAGGTTGAGACTCGAGAGCAAATAGGACAATTCATCTCAAACGTACTGTTTATTGTGCTATCGTGCCGTCGGCAGATAGCTCACATTCTTGCGCCCTCCTGTTAGTCTATGAATCTCCAATCTGCCTGCTAGGCAACTCATAGGTGTCAGAAATGTGTATGGACTCAACAAAATGATGCTTCATGACTCCCAGCAGTCAAACGCTCTTGTAGCAGGCCAAGTTGGAGGGTGCGGTATGTCCTCGAAGGTTGACGTCACATGATAATACTGATATTAGATACCTCAGGCAGCAACGCATTCTGCTTTGCTACACTGGCAGAGCTGGTGATTCCCACGAACCGTTCAATGCTGAAGCACGTTGTTATTGAGGCAGGAGTGACAGCATGGTAAAACGAGCTGTTTGAAATTTAGATCCTACGAGCAATCAATCGTTCGTTCAACTTTTGACTTTCTCTCTCTCGCTCTATTTATACCACGTTCGGAAAGAAGTGTCGTGATAAGGCACTGCATGTAACGATGGATTCACTGGGTGGAACCCAATCTATTGACTACGGCGATCATGGATCCAGACAAGCTCAGCAGAAAAGTTTGGGTGAGCATCATAGTGTTCCACAAGTCAGACGGCAGTTAGCAGAAGACTTGTCACAATGCCACTGGGCGAAACTTCAACAAATATACTCAGATATTATGAAACAACATGGGGATACTGAGGAAGAGTTGCGAGCCCGATCTTTGAGGCTTCTTGAGGTACCTTGTACCTTTCTAAGCCATGACCCATCTCTCTGACATTGCTGCTCTAGATTTTTACGGCCTGGTCACAGTCTGCTGTTCTTCGTGATGAAACCAGAGCGCTGAAAAGGTCTCGGCCCGTACCCGTACAGCCCGGCGACAGTTCAGCTGACCTATGTCTAGATTTAAAACCCAGTCGCAGCATGTGCAGACCTCCGAAGAGGATTTAGAAAATAGGAGAAAACATTGTGCGAGACTGCAACAACTGCCGCCAGCCAAGCCGTGCTAACATAGCCATGCAGATGCCGACGTCGTGAAGGCTTTCGAAAATGCTCTCGCTCTGCTGAACAATGCCCCAAAGCCTTAGGTATACTAAGTTGAAGGACCCGCCCAGAGAGGCTCCTCGGAGCTCAGACCTGACCACTTGAAAGCTACCATACGAAGGCTCGACGACCGCATTTCGCAAACTCCGACTGTCACGAAGGGGAACATAATGAGGGAACCTGAGTGGTAAACCATAAATCACGTGAAGTAAGACTATAATCATTTGGCGAGAATCACCATATCCGCTGTCTTTTCCTTGTCATCACCTCTTGAATCAGGATAATTTTTTCTAAATAAACCTCCATTATTCGGAGTAGCGGACTCTCTGGACGCGTTGGGACGCCCCCTCATGTAGAAAGATTGCCACTTCTTCCGGTGCTTGCTAAGAGACTTTCTTCCTCGGCCTCTTCGGCGTCCTCATCCAGCTGGCGTTCGTCGAGTCTCGGCGAGCGGACGACAGAAGCCACGAGGATGACTAAGTAGATACCTATTTTTCGCACAATTGTTAGCTTCCAAGCATGCAGCATAAGACACAATAGTGCCTTGTGACAGGTCTACCAAATACCAAGGAAAAGAAAGTGTGCCCAAAACAGCAAGGCACCAAAAAGTGGAAAATTCAGCGCCACCCGGTTTAAAATGGTGCTTGCGACGCTGGGCGTGCAGCTCTTATCTGCAGCTGTGCTATCTCCCTTCTCTGAACATGGCTTGACCAAATGCCTGTGGTTTGAGCAATTCGGCTGCTCTTCCGAAGACCTCGGGACTAAGTCGCAGAAAGTTTGTGGTCCAAATGTCGCGTACTGAGGCGCAAGCATCATGACGACCGAGTAATTCAAGCCCAGGGTTATCAACGTCAGCATGGCTGTCGCCAGCAACATGGCCTGGGGCGACGTGCGACCTTTCCTAATTTGAAAAATTCGTATCCAAAGAAACCGAATGCCCACTGCCACGACGCCGACGACCGAACCCCAAAAGAAGAAGAAGATAATAAGCGCAAAAATGATATAGTCAGTTGGAAAAACCCCGGAAGATTGAATAAGAAGCCAACTGATAGGGTTGAACTTGGTACGTCTGAGTACATAACCACAGTGATGCTTGCAAGGCGAATTTGTCAGTTTATCAATAACGGTCATGAGCAATGAAACCCAGGTCGAAAGCCCAACGAGGAATAGACAGAAGCCGCCCAGAAGCCTGAATGGACGGAGAATAGCCTTCAGTTTGGAGTAGATGGTGACAAGCCAGCTTTGGTCTTCTTCTTGGCGACCTTCGATCAAGCGCTGCCGGCGGATGAGAGTCCTCTCCTCCCGCACCAAAGTATCCAATTCTCTTCGGTCTTTTGGAGATAGAAGCGCCGAATTCCCCCCGCAGCGGCCTTCCAATTGGCGTTGCCGTTCACGGTTGAAATCCAGTTGCATGGCTGTAGAACCTGCCAATGTTTGGTTTGCGAAAGAATGGGGTTTTCTGAGAAGGAGCGCCGGAAGCAATGCTAGCCCTGAAGGCGTATAGAAGACATATAGACAAGAGCCAATGGTTGTTACGAACCCGAGGAGAAATGTAAAAGCATGTTCACCTCCTGTAGGACATCATGAGCGTTTTGAGAAGAAAGTCGTCATCCAAAATGTCATCAAACTCACGGTTCTCGATCAAAAATCTTCGCCAATACCCCAGATCGTGCCCAGGTTGACTCTCCAAAATAGGAGCGAAGAAGCCGACAAGAACCAACGCAATGACTACTGCAACGAAAGCTAGGGTGTATTTGGTAGAAGCCCAAAACCGCTTGCAGGCTGTCTGATCGCCCGTCTCGACGGCTACTTCATCATATTCCTCGTGCCAGAAGTAGGCAAAAGGGATTCCAACAAGGCAGAGCAGAGCATCCAGGAAGTATAGCGAGTAATAAACAACTGTTAAGGAGTAGGTAATTTTATCCACCTCTTCTTGGGTGGCCCACTCTTTTCGCTGACCCAGAGCGGATGATGTCGTTGACGAAACCAAAGCGACATCAACAGGTAGTAACATTACAGTCGCAAGAAGAGCGGCAATGGAAAAGACGCACATAAAGGTCACAAATGAGGATCGATCCCGAGGTGTCTGATATACATGTATAAAGATCGAGGCAACAACAACTAAGCCAATTATCACTATTAGATACGCAAACCAAATCAGGGAGATCCGTGGGAGAGGCATTGTGGCATATCTGCAAAGCCTTCAAGAAATCCAACTAAGCTAAAGGGTGACGATGCTGCCATATATGTTAGCGTTAGCAAAATAGATAGTCCATAGGCTCTGTAGAGTAAGAACGCACTATATTTCAGAAGTTCTTTGATCAGCGATTGTGATAAAGGTGCTAACAACGGTGAGCCATCATGGTGTACTGAGTACACAACTCTACAGGGGCATGGATATTATCAATTACATCATCAACATAACAAGCCCGACAGGTCACGTGTCAGATCCGCAGGGTTAGCAAAATAATCGACACAGACTTAGTTATATAGATTATCAGCCTATGGCCACCCTTCATTCATTCTCTAAATCCCAATTCTTGCCCTTGACTTTTGCAATGTATAGTCTTCTTGATCCTTCCTGGACAATTTTAGGTTGATAAAGGTTTCTAGCAGGGAAAACCATAGCAATCAGCCACACAAATATGCAGTGCTATACAGAATTGTTACCCCCTTCCGGGGTAACTCATGCCCTGGCAATTCCATTTATCTCAGCAACAGCGGATAATCTGGTCGTGGTGAAGACCTCTATTCTCCAAATCTTCTCCTTGCTCAAGGTTCAACATCACCCGAGAGGTGGAACTATTGAGGGTAAGTCAGCGCGGCCAGACCAGTTAGAGACGACGAAGCTCGTCCTGGAGCGAGAATATCCGCTTCCTGGAACAGTAGTCGACATCTGTCGGGTCAAAATTTTGAATCCTAAGAGCGGTGGTGAAGCTCTTTTACTTGCTTTTCGAAATGCCAAACTTAGCTTGGTGGAATGGGACCCAGAGCGTCGTGGGATCTCAACTATTTCAATCCATTACTATGAGCGGGATGATCTAACCCGTAGTCCATGGGTACCCGATCTGAGCAGTTGTGGCAGTATCCTGAGTGTGGATCCGAGCAGTAGATGCGCAGTCTTCAACTTTGGGATTCGAAATCTTGCGATTTTACCCTTTCATCAACCAGGAGATGACCTAGCCATGGACGACTACGAATTCGATCTTCATCAAGACGGTCTCAGTCAAGTGTCGGATCACGTTGGCAATGATTTGAAGGACAAAGATCGCACCGTTTATCAGACCCCATATGCTTCGTCCTTTGTGCTGCCCTTAACTGCATTGGATCCCTCTATACTGCACCCTATCAGTCTTGCCTTCTTATATGAATATAGGGAGCCGACTTTCGGCATCCTGTACTCGCAGATCGCTACTTCACATGCTTTGCTCCCTGAAAGAAAAGATTCTATCTTTTACACTGTGTTTACACTAGATTTGGAACAGCGAGCTTCCACGACTTTACTTTCGGTACCAAAATTGCCTAGCGACTTGTTCAAGGTGGTTGCCCTTCCGCCTCCAGTTGGAGGCGCGTTACTTATCGGGTCCAATGAATTAGTGCACGTCGATCAGGCAGGCAAAACTAATGCGGTTGGAGTCAATGAGTTCGCCAGACAAGTCTCAGCATTCTCCATGGTTGATCAGTCAGACCTCGCACTTCGGCTAGAAGGGTGCGTTGTGGAGCATCTTTCTGACAGCACCGGGGATTTGCTTCTTGTTCTTTCGTCGGGGAATATGGTGGTCGTCCATTTCCAATTGGACGGAAGGTCAGTGTCAGGCATCTCGCTTCGCCCTCTACCTGCACAGGCTGGGGGGGCTATCATGAAAAGTGCTGCATCATCCTCAGCTTTTCTTGGAAGTGGCAGAGTCTTTTTTGGCAGCGAGGGTGCAGATTCCGTCCTTCTCGGCTGGTCCTCCTTGTCCTCAAATTCAAGAAAACCTCGTCCAAGAATGAGTAATGTTGCAGAAGATCGTGAAGAAGCCTTAGACGATAGTCAGAGTGAAGAGGACGTTTATGAAGACGACCTCTATACTGCAGAGCCTGAAACACAAGCTCTTGGTCGTCGTCCATCCGCTGAAAAGTCTGGAGTCGGGATGTATAAATTTCAGGTACTCGACAGACTACCTAATATCGGCCCACTGAGAGATATAACGCTAGGAAAGCCTGCTTCGACTGTTGAAGACACAGGTCGCCTCATTGAGAATGCTTCCTCCGAGCTTGAATTAGTAGCTGCTCAAGGCTCGGGCAGAAATGGTGGGTTGGTATTGATGAAGCGCGAAATCGAACCGGACGTTGCAGCTTCTTTTGACGCTCAGTCTGTCAAAGGGGTTTGGACAGCAGTTGTAGCTCTTGGAAGCGGTACACCATCGGTCCCTGATGGGCAGCAAATTAATCAAGAATACCGCCAATATGTTATACTGTCGAAGCCTGAAGCCCCCGACAAGGAACAGTCAGAAGTTTTCATTGCGGACACACAAGACTTGAAACCTTTCAAAGCTCCTGAGTTTAATCCGAACAATGATGTGACCATAGAGATTGGGACGCTGTCGTGCAAAAGGCGAGTTGTTCAGGTCCTCAGGAACGAGGTCCGAAGCTACGATATTGGTGAGCCTCTAGCCCTGAAGAATAAGGAGCATCTAAGGAAACTAACAATGACAGACTTGGGCCTGGCTCAAATCTACCCGGTCTGGGACGAAGACACCAGCGATGAGCGCATGGCAGTTAGCGCCAGCCTGGCTGACCCATACATAGCTATCCTCCGAGATGATTCAACATTAATGCTTCTTCAAGCAGATGATAGTGGAGACCTTGATGAAGTGGAATTAAACGACTCTGCGAGGGCGGGCAAATGGCGCTCTTGTTGCTTATATTGGGACAAAGCTGAGATTTTCTCGTCTACGGGGCCTATTTCGAAGCAGAGGACTCACTGCGAATTGTTCCTCTTCCTACTTAGCATCGATTGCAGACTTTACGTAAGATATTGTGACTTCAGTCACAACAGCATCTTCCTTAGGTTTGCCAATGCTGACAAACGTTAGATTTATCGACTGCCTGATCAGCAACTCATGTCAGTTATCGAGGGTATTGACTGCTTACCACCAATACTATCGACGGAGCTCCCCAAGCGCTCTACTACGCGGGAGGTCTTATCTGAAGCGGTTATTGCAGATCTCGGCGAATCCTGGAATCCTTCACCTCACCTAATTGTACGCCACCAGGTCCTTTCACTTCACCTTCCTTGGCCCCTGAGTTAAGACCACGTACTGATGTTCTAGGCAGTTACGCACTGAAAGTGATGACCTTGTTGTATATAAGGCATTTGCGTCCTCTATCAAGGGGGAAGGTCATACACGCTTGAGCTTCGTCAAAGAAGCCAATCATACCTTGCCAAGAGCTACTACTTCAGAGAAGGAAATGCAGTCCAACGAGGAGCTATCAAGGTCCAGGTCACTGCGCATTTTGCCGAATATTTCGGATTTTAGTGCCGTATTTATGCCTGGACCGTCTGCAAGCTTCGTTCTCAAAACGGCCAAAAGCTGCCCCCACGTTTTTCGTTTGAGAGGAGAGTTTGTGCGGAGCCTGAGCATTTTCAGCTTAGCCAGCCCTTCGCTTGACAAAGGCTTCATATATGTGGACTCAAAGGTTTTTGCCACTTCCCCACCTTCATTTTGCACATGCTGAATCAATTCCTAGGACGTGCTTCGCATCTGTCGGTTCCCATCAGAGACCCTATATGATTATACATGGGCGTTGAGAAAAATCGATATCGGGGAGCAAGTAGATCATTTGGTCTATGCTACGTCCTCCGAAACGTACGTATTAGGTACCAGTCATAGCGCAGATTTCAAGTTGCCTGAGGATGATGAATTACACCCGGACTGGCGAAACGAAGGTATGACTTTCGTCGTTACATATATGCGCATGTTGACAGGTCTAGTAATTTCATTCCTCCCTGAGCTTCGCCAATGCTCTCTCAAAGTCGTAAGTCCGAGAACATGGACGGTTATCGATAGGTGTGGACCTAAACCCACTTGCAAATCAGTTTTCCAGTACTTACACCTTTCTCTTCGTGAAGCTACTCACTAGGTCCCGCTGAATATGTAATGGCGGTAAAAAATATGGACCTTGAAGTTTCCGAAAACACTCACGAGCGCAGGAATATGATCGTTGTCGGAACAGCATTTGCTCGGGGTGAAGACATCCCGTCTCGTGGCTGTATTTA
Source organism: Aspergillus udagawae (assembly GCF_001078395.1). Classification (NCBI taxonomy): domain Eukaryota; kingdom Fungi; phylum Ascomycota; class Eurotiomycetes; order Eurotiales; family Aspergillaceae; genus Aspergillus; species Aspergillus udagawae. Next base: position 1,125,222 of record NW_025091270.1, read on the forward strand.
CGTCTTCGAAGTGATCAAAGTGGTTCCGGACCCGGAGAAACCAGAGACCAACCGCAAACTGAAACTTATAGGCAAGGAGTTGGTCAAAGGCGCCGTGACTGCGCTATCACAGGTTGGCGGTCAAGGATTTCTAATTGCTGCGCAAGGGCAAAAGTGCATGGTTAGAGGGCTGAAGGAGGATGGCAGTCTGCTCCCTGTTGCTTTCATGGATATGCAGTGTTATGTCAACGTGGTGAAAGAGCTCAAAGGTACTGGAATGTGTATAATGGGGGATGCTGTCAAAGGACTTTGGTTCGCGGGCTACTCGGTATGATCCCCTACATCCACACATACAAGCGAATCAGTCAAGCTAACGGGTGGTTTAGGAGGAACCATACAAGATGAGCCTCTTTGGCAAAGACCAAGGGTATCTTGAAGTGGTTGCTGCCGATTTTCTTCCTGATGGCGACAAGCTGTTCATTCTGGTAGCTGACAGTGATTGCAACCTTCATGTCTTGCAGTATGACCCAGAAGGTGAGATCTTGTGACATCGATGGAGCCTTAGGGGAAAAGTAAACACTGATTTCGAATAGATCCGAAATCTTCTAACGGTGATCGATTGCTGGCCCGCAGCAAGTTTCATATGGGTCATTTTGCCACAACAATGACTCTGTTGCCACGTACGATGGTCTCCTCAGAGAAAGCAATGGCCGGCCCAGATTCGATGGAAATAGATTCCCAAACCGTATCCCAGCAAGTACTCATTACCTCTCAGAGTGGTTCGGTTGGCATTGTCACGTCTGTTTCCGAAGAGTCATATCGCCGGCTATCAGCCTTGCAATCCCAATTGACAAATTCCTTGGAGCACCCGTGCGGCCTGAATCCTCGAGCTTATCGAGCTGTTGAGAGTGACGGAACGGCAGGGAGAGGCATGCTTGATGGGAATCTGCTGTATCAATGGCTGGATATGGGACAACAACGCAAGATGGAAATTGCTGCCCGGGTTGGGGCGCATGAGTGGGAGATCAGGGCTGATCTCGAAGCTATTGGTGGAGAGGGACTGGGATATCTATGATAATACCATCCTTGAAAGCTCCGTTTGCGCGAGTCAATCAGGGCTCGCTTGATGATTTCATACAGCAAGGCATCTCTATTGTCCATCATGTCATAAAGAACCATGTCAGCTATATATATTCGGCTTATATGTTTGTAGAGGTGCGGGCATGATTCTCCCAGTTTTGGAGGACATTATTTTTTGAATAGCTCAGAGTTCATCTCACATATACTGTGAGTGCTCTCTAGACAGCCATGCAAGGCCGATGACACTACCCAAGTTACTAGAAGAGAAATAACAACCCTGAAAGACAAAGCATTACCCATTTGCAGACCTGATATGCCACTATAAGCTAAGGAACCGCTGGCAACTAGGACGGCCATAAATTGAGTGTGAAGAAAACCAAAAAGAGAATTCTTTGGACGCGAGGTGAATGCTGTTTATTAGCTGCCACGAGCCATTACTTCATTTCTTCATCTTTTCAGGGCTAATTCTCGGGACCAGGCATCAGCTTCGGGTACTAACGCACACAAGACCCGGTCGAAGATGGATCTCAGAGTCTCCTTGGAGCATGTATATGATCCCAACAAATTTTGCCGTATGCTGACAGGGTCGTAGCATGACATCATGACACTGTGAGATATGTGCATACCAAACCACACGAACTCTTAAGAGCATAAGTACGGAAATAAAGAAGGGGGGAAAAATGATCAAAAGAACAGGCAACAAAAACAAGAACTCCGCCGTCATCGCAAACTCCTTCACGCCAGAACTGCCCCTTCAATTGCAGTGTAGCCCATACCCGTACATAAGACTAGTCAATGCGCACTCTGTTAGTCGTGCGGATTCTGTCTGAAAGGAGATGTGCCAGTATAAATAACGCCAGAAAAGGAGAAAACAATGGAGAAGGAGAATGCCGGGGGATAAAAAGGATGAGGGATCCCGGGTTACGGGCGAAAGGCGGGGGTGTTGGATGAGGAGTCTTTGAAGGAGATAGCGGATAGCAGATTGATTGAAATATGACCCATAGCTGCGAATTTCTCAAAGAACCTCTGCGGAATAGTAGCACGAGACCCTGCCCAATTCCCATACAAGGTCTTTCTTAAAAGACATCTTCCGCAGCAAAATATCGCTTGCTTCTCCCTCTTCCAGCGACAAATTTCATTTCTGGCATATTGGTGTGATGCACCACATGTGGACGGTAGACTGCATCCACAGGAGCTTGCCAATCGTCCAAGCCGAGAGGGAAATACTCATACAACAGATCAGCACTCTCATTCGGAAACGGAAGAGACGATGCGAAGGGTTGCTGCAGGCCCGCGGTGTTCAGCAGGGGTAGCGATGTTGATGTGCTTCGTGACTGCGCCTGGGACACGCTGTGGGACAGCTTGCGCATTTTGGTGGGCGGCGCCGAGCTGCCCATATCGCGACTCTTGTGCGAAACGTCGTTGGGATACGAGGAGGCCGGCCTGGCTGAATCGACCAGATTGACACCATCGCCACTAGTATCGTCATCTAGTAGGGAAAGGTTGATGGGTGCTGCCATGACACTCGACCGTCTTTGGCTGTCCGTCATGCGTGAAAATTCCGGGTTGGACTGAGGATATATTGACGGTTGAGGCAGGGGTGTAGAAGAAAGCGCGCCTCCCGATGAGTGAGGTATTTGAGTCCAGTCAGGGGAAGACTGTCGCTGCGCTGCAATGGCAGACTGAGGAAGCGAAGTGTCCGGCGAGGTGCTTTTAGCTGCGGACTTCGCCTTGCCTGGGGTCAAACTGGGCCGGTGGTCGGTATCACTGGTAGGAGTGCGGTTGAGAGCAGCGGCCTGGGCGCTCTTTCTTGATGCCGCAGCGCTGCCGCTTAGAGGTAAGTCCTTACGCGATTGAAAATTGCGCGGACTACGACCTCGTACAATCACAGGTCCCGAATGTACCTCGCAGATCGGGATTTTGGCACCAGTGGACAAAGTCGCAACAACCTTCAGTCGGACGACGAAATGCTGTTGCAGCTCTTTCCTCCGCCCGTTGTTGGCCGTCGCAACACGGAATTGTAGCCGTTTCCAAGCAATTGGGAAGGTCGCGTAGTCGGTGTCCAGGTCTTGGCCCGCCATGATGTCCAATGGAATTGGTGGTGGCTCTTTTTCAACCTTCGCATTGCTGTTACTGGCACTATTGTCATCAGTCGGTTGATTGCCATTCGCAGCGGGCGTTTTCCAGGGCACTGAAATGATTTTGACCGAATTACCCTCCACAGACTCAGTGGCGGAAACGCAGAGTTCTTGCGCGAGAATAGGTATACGGTCGCCTTGCTCGGTCATGATGTACCGTAGACTACGTGGCAGGGTCACGGAGCCTGTGATCTGAAAGAGGTTGCGCCGGTAGCAAGTCAACTCCGCCCCTTGTTGAGGCGGTACGTTTTCCGTCGGGGATGTTGTCCAAGGCGATTCTGCGAGGAAGAACATGCCATGTAACTGAGCCGACAGCGATAAAGATGTCCGCCGCAACGAATAATCAAGTAGAGTGAAATTATAGGCAGGCATTGAAAAACTCAGCAACTTGTTATTGTGGTCAATAGACGAGTCTGGGGGCTGTTCGGAGGGTGCGGGGTCGAACGGTGTCACCATTTCCGTGAAGGGATCATCGTACCCCGAAGAGAATCGTTTCAACGTGTTCGGCAAATTGTGCTGAGTGAAGGGAATATCCTCGCCGCTGTTCCATTGCGCTTGGTCAGAACAATCAATTGAGAGATAAGCCTCAGGAAAGCGCAAGGCGACGATGGACTTACCTAACGAACGTTTCGGAGTCGAAATTCGAGCGTTGCTCGGGTATATCAATACCAGGCATGGCATTAAGGTAGTCGGCGCCCTGCATATTGCCCAGTGACAACGGACTGGCCAGATACGGCATTGCCATGGTATCGAAACCCTCCATGGTGACGGCAATGTATGGGTGGATAGAACAGCGCCGACGAAAGAGACAATGGATTCGAGGACGCAAGGCAAAGAGAGAAAGGCCAAGGTAGTTGCGTGAAGAGGAAGAAGTAGAAATGGGAGAGGATGGAGGAAGAATGGAGGAAAGGCGATCGTGACCAGCCCGGAGGACGCAAGAAAGACCTAAGGCGAAACCAACATGGAAACGAACATGGAGAGGACGAAGATGATGGAAATGGAATAGTGCAGTGGATCGAGCAGTCCGTAAGAATAAAAGTAGACGTCTGGAGGGGTAGGAAAGAGAGTAGGAGACAAGAATGAGGTGAACAGTGAGAGCGGAAAGCAGGAGTAAGAGGATGGGAAGAGGTCCGGACTAAGGTAGGTGAGGTATTTCGGCTTCCAACTCCAAGGTATTTCCTGGTATAGTTGGAATAGAAAGATACGAATAATGAGTAATAAGAATAATGATGATGATGATTGTGACGATGATGTTGACAACAATGTAAAAGTATGCAAGATTACTGCAAATAGTGGTAGATATGTAGTAAATGCAGTAGTAATAGTAGCGGTGGTGGTAGTTAGTTTAGTGCCTTTGGTTGGTGGAGGCGATCGAAGACTTAAAACGGCAAGTCCACAAAAGACAACGACAAGAGCGATCCGGAAGCGCAAGAGAGCAAGTAGAGAGTAGGTCAAAAAAGACGTTAAGAGATCTGGACTGAACGGGATTTGTTGAAAGCAGCCGGATCAATAAAAGGACCAAGAAGAATAATGGGATGATGTGCAACAGGCAAGAAAAACGAACCGAACTGGCGTGGGGAACGAGGAGCGGAAACCCAATCCTTCTCCCGAACCAGTAGATAGTATGGAGTAGTTCTGATGCAATTCCCTCTTCCGATTCACCTAGGTCGAGGTACACTACCTAACTAGTACTTAGTACTCTACAGAATAGCAGAGATTACTGCAGTTTGAACGGAGTAAGATAGCCTGTAAGCTGTACCACATGTCGGTAAGTTGACAAATGTATATTTCATCAGAGCGATGGACTGAGAAACAAAGCATTGCTGAAGTTGCCGAATTCAGCACGAGTGGAGCAGACCCAGATACCTTACCTACCTAGTCTGTACTCGGCTCGTACTTACCGTAACAATACAAGTTACTGAGCTAGCTACCTAGCTCAGGTACTGTGTACCTAGCTCGTATCAAGGTAAGTAATGTAGCAATAGACAAGTGCTCATGTACTTAGATAGCCCCGAATTTCTACAGTGGAATCTGAATGCTCCCAGGACGTGTATGGTTTTAATTATTTCTCTGGTGTAGAAGTTGATATGATAGAGACTGGATCTCTTGCAGAGGTAGCAGAAGGAAAGTCAGTACTATTACTACCTAGGTACATGCGAGAGTACCTACTTGTACAGAATATACAGGGTACTAAGTACTAACGCATCTAATGGGTAGTCGCCTAGTCTAGTACCTACCTTAGCCAGTACACAAGAGCAGGACCCCCGACCGGAGACGGCCTGTTGACTTGACTGAATTCGGATTTAACTGTGGAGACTCGAAGAAGAGTACTGGGAAGGGTAGACTTCTGCACTTGTGATTCGATAATTGAGGATTTGTGGGTATTAATTAAGGATTTTATCTAGGTCATCTGGTTGACTGGGCTCTTGTGGATAAAGTAGGTACAGAGGACCTTTCTTTCTTTCGCTGAAATTATTAGAAGAATAAAGAGAGGTATTCTTCTTGTAAATCACTTTCCTGGATTGTTTCTCTCGCTTTCCTTTCTCATTACCTTCCTTTCTGCTGCAGATTGCCGATACCTATTAAGGATATTTTATCTGCGCGGTAGACTTAGAGCGAGCAGATACCTTACTCTTAGCATTTCTTCTAGAACAGGGGGCGCTGCAGGGAGGAAATTTAGATACCAGATCATGAGGCAAGATGCGTCTTTAGCTCTTTCCAGGCTTCCTTAGCGTCCGCAACCGATCCGTTCCAAAGTTCTGCCTGCTGGCCCCCCCCAAAACCCCACCCTCACAAAATGGGCCCCAAGTCCCCAAGTCATCAAACATTGGTGAGGTAGTTCCATAGTCCGCACCCTCCGTCGCAAGGTACCTAGGTAACTCTGTACCGACTCATCAGTAAATATTTTGGTACAATGATAATGGACAGCAGTAAAGCAGCAACATTCCTCGTACTACAGATATACATTGTCATACATTTCATACATAGTAGGGTAGCGGAAATTACGGGGTAGATGTCGGAGAATAATATAACACCGATATGGACATGAATGATGACCACACACACCTAAGGTCCCCCGTATCGGAAAGGCAAATGACACAAGAAGAGAGAAATCTGAATAACAGATCTGAAGGTTCACAAACATAATCCACTGTGAACTGTGAGAAATGTTGTTTAATACCAACCATCTAAGATATTCATGACTTGTATTGACAGTCATACTTTCGCTTTGTACCATCACTGTTATCAATGAAATTAGCGCAAAATTACCCCAGCTTGGCATTCTGAGGACCTGCCATATTTGGAGATGTGGTCTTGGGTCTAACCACACCATACCTGAATAGGAATGGCCTGCTCTCATTTCCCCGGCTTTGAGAGGGAGTCAGTAAGACGCAAAGGCCGACGGATGCAGTTCCAATCCACACTTGGTGAGGAATCGTTTCCCAAGAGTCTGGGAGACTACTCAGGTCTTTTCTCTCGACCATTACGACTAACCCTCATCTTAGTGTCTGAGGTATGATGTTTAATGGCGGGTGTTCTCTGGTGAGGAAGGAGTGTGCCTGTTGTTATCCGTGAGGGTCCATAAAGATCCATAAGATAGCCTTGGAAAGATCTTAGTGGCCAGTGCAGGTGATAAGATAGTAGGCAACTTAACATCATATTCAACAAATCAGGAGTTAAGTACTTAGTCAGGATTGCAACCTGTCTCTCTAGAGTCCCAACTCATAACTTCGTGGTAGAGTACCTGTCCAGACTACTTTGGTAACTTTCCTACAGTCCTACAGGGTCCAGCTTCATCTAGGACGAATGCAGTTAACACTTGGGTCCAAGAAAGCTATTAGCCTATGAGGCATTTTTTTTCTTTCTTTTTTTTTTCTTTTTCTTTACCCCTTCATAGAGTATTCAATGAGCACTTCAAAATAACTCTCCTTTCACTACTGTTTTGTACCATTATTTATCATCAACACATACATTGATGCGAAAGACCTAAGTGCACATACACTGTATTATTTATTATTCAAGATATTGAGGTCGAAAATGATGGGGGCCAAAAACAGGCTTCATCCAGCTACCAATTTTTATTGGCTGGGTTCAGCTGTGTGTCTCAGATCAGACAAGGCGGCGTTGCCGGATTAGCCACAAGCCCACAACCCAAGGGCCTTCATTCAACTCTGTCGGCCATTCCCGTCCTCAAAGTTTTAAGAAATTTAAAAGGGGTCGGCAAGATGCGAAGGCTGTGGTAGATAATCGTGATGGAGTACATCATGGAGTACAGTACTGAGCTTACAAGCATGGATGCATGATGCGTATGTATGCCTCGTTGATGTGTACATTGAAGCAAATAGATAACGCCACGGGGGACTCGATCATCAGTTGATTGCCTGTTGTAGTAAATTTCTAGAATAATGCTTGCTCATTCTCCTACCCCTCCTCGCGCAGCTTTTCTGCAATCTGCAGTCAACCGTGTGCTGCTAGGCTGCAATCCGCTTTCTTATCTACCTCGTTGTACGCTGATCTCTATGATTCGATATCAGGCAGTTTATGTAACAACTGTGGTTGCCTGCCAAGAGAAATTAAGTATCCTAATAGAATAATAAGCCTTGCCTGAGAGTATCATCCATTATCTGCTGCTAAACGTCTCTCAACTCTCAAGTACTCGGTACAGTGGATATGGCCTTGATACCGAGTGGTACTATCACAAGCAAATTTGTTCAGTGGACCTAGGGACCATTGGTCAAGGAGGGGATTTAAACTTTGGTTTATTTCCTCCTTCATATAACGTTAACCGAAGCCATTATTGTCTGCATTATCCTGATTCGGAGTAACGTCTTGCCAGATTGCACACTTTTATTGAACCAATCATAGATAAAATCCAATTACTCTAAAATCATGCAGTCTTGCACCAGATAGCCATTCTCCCCTCTTACTAATTAATAATCCTTTAGACAGATTGATTTAGGGAGGAAGAAGGAAAGTCACGGTACTCTGTATGGTGGGTATTTCGTCTACACGTTCCTTGATACCGAGAACTCCGTACTAGTATCATGATGTCCTTCTGGACTACAACCTAGCCGATCTCTTAGCTCAGTGGAACTGAGGTGAAATTGAGAAACTTTCCGAGGATCTGCATGATTTTCTTTAGTCTGATACTAAGGAATTCAGTGGCTCGGTTGTCATCCATCGCCCGTCAACGATGGCGGCAGTCGAAGGATTGGTCCACTGAGCTGCTGCTGATCTGTCCAAATAACTCATGTGCTCTCCCCTCCTCTGTGTTTCAAGGGCCGTTCCAGGCATGCCATGACCTTGGTCAAGACTCCTCTGCTTAGTCCACATTGTCCCTGTGTGACAGCGGATTGCTTTCAATGATCCCAAAGGCCCCGCAAACGTCAAACAAGTCGCTACCGCATGGCCGCAAGCAGCCGGGTACATCTCAAATCATGACCAAGCCTGATTCTCCGAAAACAACATAGTTTCCATCTCCTTCGTGATTTAATCATCATTCTACTCGTCCATCATTGGACACCCCCGAAACATCTACAGTCCACAATGATTTCCTGTCCTTGATCTTGCAAAGATCAAGTCCCGGCTGGGGTGCCAGCTGTAAGGCGGGAAGTCTCGAACCGTCGAGAGCGCACGCCGGATTCAGCTGGGACTTCTGTCTGCCGGGCTTCCACTCCATGAAAGCCTCGACTTTTGTTCGTCAGGAACTATCCTGCGGCTCCGAGGACAACAGATGCCTCTTTTCAAAACATTGAACGGACGAAAAAAAGTAGGCCCTCGGGTGGAAAATAGCTTCCTCCTTTGAAGCTCAGCTTGAGCAATAATCCATTCTATCTCGTAGACACAGATCCATCGCGGTTCAGTCTGGGTTGAAGTTTTGCAAGTGACAGCCGGCTGGAGCTAGCATAGATAGACAAGGTCCTGTGCTAGACTTGATCCAGGAGGAGCTTTTCTGGGTGTCTTAGACTCGTTTGCAATGCAGCGAGAAGGGCATAAGATGGAACTTTTCACGCGTACGGCCTTCAACAAGGACATCCTCTGAATCAATCCCCTGCCACCTGAATGGAACTGAAACGTTTCAAATCACGGCGTTCACCCCCTCCTTCCAACAAATCTTGTTCCTAGATCTCAGTTGGTGGCTTTCACTTTAGCAAAAGCTAAAACGTGCAAAAATCCGTCCATCTCAGTCACTTCATGTTGATCCTTCCAAGGTGTAACCAACGTACTAGTGCTCTAAAGTGGCTTTTCTTGATCCTCTAGATGACGCATCTTACACATTTCCCTGTTCTCCCTCAGAAGTTGCTTCCGGCAACCTCTTCGACAGGCCCTTGGTGATATATACATTCATGCTCGCCGCTGCTGATCAAGTTCCTTGGCATCAAGGCAAGGTCAAACTGTCGGACAACGGGGGCATGCGAAAGAATGGCAAACAGAGTAGGGAAAGACAAGAATGAGAATATATACATATAGACATAGAAGAAGACGAATCGAGTCCCTGTGAGTCGTGTACGAGAACAGCCAGACGGCCGCCCCGATTCTTGCGGAAAGAGAATAACTTATGACACGGATAGGACCATCACGAGGTCAACCAGACAAGAACACGTCCAATAGTGAAAAAAATGAGAAAGATGAAGTAAAGGGATATCATCAGTCATAGCAAAGAGAAAGATGGCAGTCAAGAGGTAGAAAAACTTTTGACTTCGTTCACGTCGGTGGCATCATGGTCCAGGTTGCTGCATCGCAGTTCACTTCCTCGAAGCTATGCAGCATGCTGAAGCCCATTCCAGACAAACAATCGAAATTGCTGTCGCCATCAACCTGTAAAGATAATTTGTTAACATACTGCAGATCGAGATGCAAACTTAATGCGTGTGCCGCGAGAGCGAACGGAATACTTGGAACGATGGATAAAAATCGAATTTGAACTTACGCAGTCAATGACAACGGCCTCTGCACCTTGTCTCCGAGTTTGCTTGATGCCCAGCAATATGAGCCCCTGCATCACCGTAGCATACTCGCCAACAGACGGAGAGATCACTGGGGACGATATGCCTCCGCTCGACGATTGTGTGGCTCTCAGCACAGGCATGTACTCTGCCAATGGGGATCGTCCGTTGTATATCACCACAGTACCCAAAATTGCCCCATCGCTCGGCCGCGTGGCCCTGATTATGCCACAGTTTGGTGCTCCTCCCAAAGCGATCTTGTATATATCAATCAGACCTTGTCGAGAATTCGTCTTGATGTGATCAAGGATAGGCTCCGCGTAATCCCATCCATGAACAAGGTCGTAACAGACGTCAGCATTTTTCAATCCCTGTACGAGGCCATCAGGGGGCGTCCATGTTGGAAGATTTCGCAGCACCACACTGCAAACTGGTCGCGAAAGGGCAGTGTTCCAGCCCAAGTTGGCAAACCACTGGCGTAACCTCTTACGCTCCACTGGATTAGAAGACGGAATGCCTAGGTATATGCCTGGAAGTCGGGAACCCAGCTGAAACCTCCTCATTCCCTTTCGCTGAAGAAGTGTTCGGATTGCGCGGTTGTGCAGCGAGTTCCCAATCGACAATTTCCGTCTTGCAGGATCAACAATCAAAGATCCAATAACGCCTGTGCCCGTCGACCTAAAGAAATAAGTCGAGCAAAATCCGTACAAAGCCTGTGTACTGCTGTTTCGTACAACAAAATGCGCCTCATCAATTTCTTCTCTTCGTAATAAGAAGCTGCTGGATGTCACACCTAGCAGCTCAGAACGCTGACCCTGCGGGCAATCCGCTCTGACTGCATCAAGTAAAGTCTCCAAGGATTGAGCATCTCTCTCTTCATTCCAATTTTCCACAAGCCAGTGCTGCCGCGCTTGATGGAGCTTCTGGCTGCGGCTGATAGAACCCGGCAATGAGCCTTTTGGTGTCAATTCTCCATAGAGAACTTTGACCAACGCCTCCAAAGCGGTTTCTGTGAAATCATAAGTGCAGACATAGGTACCAATGGACGTATCCATGGCAAAATCATAGGGGGAACTAGCGGCGATGACGATCATAGGCTTCTCTCGCGGCTCTCCCGATGGAGTAAACTGAGACCTACAGATTAGAGAGACATGTTTCGTAAAGCCATGCTGGTATAGGTTCCTGTTTGCATCTGCGGTGACGACAATGACGGCACTAGCTCGATCTATCAAATTTTCGTGAATTGGTCGGACGCCATTCGCCGTGTAAGATGTATGTAGAACGCGGCCACTTCTTTGACGCGAGAGAGAACGCCCTAGTTCCTTGAAGACACTCTCACCGCTCAGCACAGAGGCGGTTCTATCTGAAGCAATCGGGTCGAGAGAGAGATTCATGTGCTCCGTCACCGAACGAGAGACTGCAGATGCGGGCAATGGCTTGACTAACGGAGTCAAAAGTAGCAATTCCTCATTAGGCTCAATGATGTTGGACAGCGGAAGCAGATTCTGCTTATCACGTACAACTGAAATAGAGCTGTTATAAGCCCTTTTGGAGAGGCTGGTATGAGATGGTTGCATCTGCATTAGAGATGGCAGCCCCGGCGGGTTCAGGGCTTGCTCCCAAGAGGTGCATTTCGCCTTCATCTTCAGAACCCTGCGCAAAGATTGCTCTATGCGAGCCCGACCAATGATGCCATTCTCCACCCCGAGCTTCAAACCATTGATCGCCTCCTGTTGCACCGGAAAGGATCTGCACAAGAGGATGATATCGCAGCCCGCATTCTTCGCCATCACTGTTCCGCCGCCGACACCGATATTGTGAGTGAGAGCCTCCATCTCTAAACACTCAGAAACCACCACACCATTGAATTTCAGATCTTTCCGCAGCAAATCATCGACTACCTGCTCACTTAAACAAGCATGCATGACATTTACGCCAGCAGACGACATAGAGACACCTCCCACCATCATCGAATCTAAACCGTGGACTATTGCATTGCGGAATGGGACCAGCGCTGTCAAGCTGAGCTGTTCCAACGACTCGGTGATGATGGGAACGTCTGCTTGAGATCCGAGGAATTCAAGGTTACCATAGGACGGAAAATGTTTGCCACAAGTCACTAATCCTGCTTTTTTGTAGCCTTTCATGAACTCAACGCCATATTGCGAAACCTCCTGGGGATCATCGCCGGTAGTGCGAGCGCCCAAAGGCTGGGTTCGTACGTTAGTCAACACGTCTAGTACAGGGCCCAGGATCCAGTTGACCCCTACGGCTTTGAGTTCTTGGGCCGTAGCGTAAGCGACATCATGAGCCAATGACTTTGAGCCGGTTGCTGCGATTCCCATTGCGCTGGGGAACTGTCGAATGTAGATTTCATCGTACAGGCTATTCACGCCGCCGTTTTCCTGATCCAAGGCGATAAGTAAAGGCACGGGATGGCCAGCATCTCGGGCGATTGTTTGTAGTTCAAGGACCAGCCGCGTTGCCTCTTCCGCAGCTGCTCGCGATTCGTTTTGTTAGCAAAGGGAAGGTAGAATCTCTTTGAAAAGTGGTCAATAAAGAGGTGCTCGAAGGGAAGAGAAAAATGATAGGAGTGACAATACATTTTAAGTTCTTGGCTGTTAACAGAACTGAGCCCAGATGGTAATTCTCGATAAGAGAGCGAATTTGAGGGTTGACTGACGTCCCGTCGAAGCCCATCATGAAGAGCTGCCCCATCTGCCTGTAAACAGGACGCAAGGGGGAAGACCAAACAGTCAGCCATTATTCAGTTGTCAAGCAAATTGTACGGACAGAGAAGTAAAACGGAAGGCCCAGAGAAAACATGATCAATTATGCTTGAGGACCAATCTAGACCATGGAATACTGTGAAGACGGGCAATTAAGAGGAAAACAACAAAACAACTGGCTGAGACATTTATTGCCTACCTGTCTAGATCCTCCCAGCCAGGGGGCAGCATATCCTCTTTCGGGGCCATCAGGGCCCTGGGTTGAGGAATGCAAGTGCAAAGCTGAAGGGAGTGGAGAGTAAGATGACCTGTCAAAGATTCCAGAGTGTTGTGGATGATGGAAATGGGCGTGGTGTTGTGCCACGATAACCGCAAACGTCGTCGGAAGCCGACTGGGAGTAACCAGACACGGCAATTGAATTAAGCTCCTGATGCTAAAATCCAACTGGCTGGTCCCCCAGGCGCCCGCGAGCTGGTGGTAATGTCAGGTAAGCTACCTTGCTAGTAGCTCATATTCTCAGCTTCGAAGCACTTTAGTTACCTCACGAGGCTAGGACGGTCGATAAGGTACAACCAAAATTATTGATTATGATTAGCGTGGCTCGGTCCTCCGTCGGCTTAATGCGGGCCAGATAATAGAGATGGCCTAGCACAGAAGATGACGGGGATGGGGATGGGGCACTCGGCGTAAGTTTCTCCAATGGTTACCGGTGGACTGCAAAATATTCGTACAGCCTTGCCTGACGGGGATGCCAGCAAACAACTGTGTGCGGTCTCCTAGTAAGAAATCGTCGGAGGAAAGGAGAGAACGCATTGATGGCCCATTGTTTTCCCTCAATCGAGACTCGTGTCACAATAATGGTTCTTGGCAAGGTTATGACTAAGAGTGCTTATCACGTGAGAGTTGAAGCTCCATTTGCCTTTCTCCACACTCTGTGCTGTACGAAATACAGTCCTCAAGGTTCCTTCATTCAATGCTGTAACATACAATACCTCAGATTTACAATACAGAACAGAGCAAATGTATGTGCGATTCAGTCCGTTACAGACAAGCCAGACTTTCGTGAATGAAACTGTATGCAACGGCACAGCCAGGCTACATAAGGTTGCACTCTTCCCCGGTTTTCCATCCGATGCCGAATGCAACAGTGGAGTCGTTCGTTTAAAAAGTAAGGAACACCTAATACATATCAGTAGTTTCTGACACTTCCCTATCAGAATATTTCTTTTGGATCGAGTCTACTATGGCGCCCAAGGTCACCTGTTTCGTCTGCCACCTCTTTTTGTAACGTCAGGTCGATCGCCAGTCAGATGGAACCTTTCTGTCCAACCTGCCTTATCATATCTTGCCTCTTATTGATAACCAAATAGTATTCACATTTCCTCATTCCCCTTCCCAATTGGTTACGCCTCTTGAGGCGTTGACATCACACTCAATGAATGGTGGTGCGTCATCTGCAGCAGTTGAACCGGACTCTTTCTTGTGCAGTACAAAGAATATGGGCGCAGAATTTTTAATTGAAAGTTCAGCAATAAATGGAAAGGTTGATTTTAGGAGCTTTGCTACGATGGCCCTGGTTCGTTGGCCGGTGTCATCAGTTCAGGAGGGCCATGAACAATCATACTTTGTAGTATTACGAGTTGGACGGGTGCTCGAGAAGAGGAAGTACCTTGTAGTAGTAATCTATACAATACAATATATCGAATCCGTCCGTAGGTGGGAGGTGTCATCCTGTCATACTCCACCAGCCGATCCAGATTGACAGGCTGAGTTGCAACAGATCCGTGGACGATGGGGCGAACATTAAAATCCTTCATAGCAAACGGCTACTTTATCAGCACCCTTCTTTGTCCAAGTTGACATACCTTTATATCTGATTTTCACACACACAGCGGGATAGATCCATTCTACTTTCCTGACCGCGAACGAAGCCTTTCTTGTCATAACCAGCTCTGATAGTACGGGTCTCAGCCCTGCCATCTTATCGGCCTTATCGGCTAAACTTTTCTAGAGGAGTGACGTACGACTACAGGTACAAACACCATGTAAGCATGCCTTCTACTTCTGCCTGCTGCCACTTTCATCGAGACGTCAAGAGGTGTTTTCAAGATGGGAGATGAAGAAAAAGAAAAAGAAAAAGAAGCCTTCTCTGTGCGTTCTGACACGTCTGTAGGAGAGTTATCATCAGGGAGAACGCTCAGCAGGCGTCGGAATATATCGCCGACTATATAATCAGTACGCGTAACCTTCCATCTAGTCGATGCGGCTTGCTTGGTTACATCTCTAACCCTTATTTTTCCACTACTCGATAGGTCGTATCAAGACTTTCAAACCCACTCAGGATCGCCCTTTCGTACTGGGTCTTCCCACTGGCAGCAGCCCCGAGATTATATACAAAAGACTTGTGCAACGTCACCGGGCAGGTGAAATATCTTTCAAAAATGTCGTGACGTTTAATATGGTATTTTTCCTCATTTATATTATCATGACTCTTTGTATCCTGCCCTATGCTGATCAACTCAGGACGAGTACGTGGGTTTACCTCGTGACCACCCCGAATCCTATCACAGCTTCATGTACAAGCACTTTTTCTCGCACGTCGACATTCCACCGCAAAATATCAACATCTTAAATGGCAACGCCCCAGACTTGACTGCCGAATGTGCTTCCTACGAAGCCCGCATCGCCGGCTATGGCGGCATCGAACTTTTCTTGGGCGGCGTCGGGGCTGATGGCCATATTGCCTTCAATGAGCCGGGATCCTCGTTGAGCAGTCGAACCAGGGTGAAGACATTGGCGTACGATACAATTCTCGCTAACTCGCGATTTTTCGGCAACGATCTTGACAAAGTTCCCCGCATGGCTTTGACGGTTGGCATTCAGACTATAATGGAGGCCAGGGAAGTGGTCATCGTGGCTACGGGCGCTCACAAAGCTTTTGCGTTGAAGAAGGGCCTCGAGGGTGGTGTTAATCACATGTGGACACTGTCAGCACTGCAGCTGCATCAACACCCGCTCATAGTTTGCGACAGCGATGCTACCTTGGAGTTGAAGGTCAAGACAGTCCGTTATTTCGAGTCAATCGAGCAGTCTGGAACAGACGCTCGTACGCAAGGCCCGCCACTTGTCTACCGACCAAGGACCTATGTGCCTGCTCCATTGGGGGCGAGCAAATTGCCGCAGCAGCTCACTCCCGCGTCAACACCTCCCAAAGCCCCGAAGGACCTGAGGATCAACACAGAGTTTCAAGGCTCAGTAGAGGAAGATGAATTGACACCTGACAGTATGTCTTCTCGACTGGTGGACTCCGCCATTGGCGGGTTGGACTCGACGCTCAAAGCCGACACGATGTTCGATCGGATGGGCGCGAGGGTTGTATCCCATTGAAGGGAGTCGCAAGCTTCGTGACTTAGATTTCTACAGTCTATTGGGAACAAAAATGTTGGGCAATACCGTGAGAGGATCCGCTATTGTCTGAGGCTCAAGGACTTAGGGCGGACATGCAGCAAACTTGTTCGCGGTGCGCCGTTGCGGACGACTGTTTATCATATTTTGAATTTCTTGTGTCGTATAGGCCGATGTTGCTTTCTTCATAGATGTATTTTTTCGCTTGGCATAGCAACTAGTTACTGCGTATAGAGTTGGCTCTTGATGATCGTTTCAGTTCGTGCTTGCTCTGTTGGTTTTTATATGTCCCGCCAATCTATTACTGTTGCAACGCCAGTATCAAGTACAAAGATAAGTTGATTGTATTGAGGCAGCTTATACGTAGAAGGCAAAATGAACAACAACACTGAAATTTTGGGATTTGAATAGATTTGTTGTGAGCTTTGCTACAAAATCCGTTTTCGATGTCTGCGAAGAGAATGATACAGTTCTTCTTGACCAAGATACTTGATACAAAGCTCCTTTGGTGGACGATTTGTACATTTTCATTCATTTTGGATTACAATTTCGCAAAGACAGTAGCAACCTGTCCATTCATATCCACCAGCGTACTCTTGTTCCTCACCCAAGCTTCGATACCTCTGCGGCCGTTCTCGACGCCAACACCACTCTTCTTCCAGCCACCCACAGCCATCTCGGCAGGGCTTTCACCCCAGGTGTTGATCCATGTAATGCCTGCTTGGAGCTGGTCGATGATACGATGCGCCATATTCAGGTCTCGCGTAAAGACGCCAGCCGCAAGGCCAAGCTCAGTGTTATTCGCACGCTTAACGGCTTCTGCCACTGTGTCGTAGTACAGAATCGACATGACCGGCCCAAAAATCTCTTCCTGGACAATCCGCATGGAATCGGTGCAGTCCGTGAAGACAGTTGGCCGCACCCAGAACCCATTCTCCAATCCCTTTGGAAGGGAAGGCTTTCCCAGCCCACCATAGAGGAGCGTTGCCTTGTCCGTCTCAATGCCATGACGAATGTACGAGGTTACCTTTTCGAGGTGAAGCGCGGAACTCAAGGGCCCGAAGTTGGTTGCGTTGTCAAACAAAGGCCCGGGGCGGATATATTGCATTTTGCCCAGAAGAGCCTTCTCAAAAGCAGACTTCATGTTTCTTGGGACGAACACCCGAGTCCCATTAGTGCAAACCTGGCCAGTACTAAAGAAATTGGCCATCATAGCTCCATTTACTGCATTCTCAAGGTCCGCATCAGGTAGGATGAGCAACGGGCTCTTGCCTCCTAGCTCCATCGTGACGTACTTCATTTGTCCGGCGGCCGAGCCGGCCACCTTCATTCCTGTTGACACCTGGCCCGTGAAGCTGACCTTGGCGATCAGGGGGTGAGTGGTCAAATAAGCACCCATATCCCCTGCGCCATAGACAACATTGAAGACCCCAGGGGGAAGTCCAGCTTCCCGGTAGATCTCAGCCAGCATCTGAGCATGAAGGGGCGTATATTCACTAGGCTTGTAGACCATGGTATTTCCAGCCGCAAGGCATGGTGCTGATTTCCAGAGAGCACTGTGTCACATTTGTCAATTGCTAAGCTCGGGTCGAGAAAAGAGAGACCAGCAGACGTGATAGGTTTTGCGCGCGTCTGATCAAGAACAATGAAGTACTTACATCTGGAGAGGATAATTCCATGCGCCAATGCCAACGCAGACTCCCAGCGGAGCCTTCTTGGTGAAGACCCATGCATCTTCTCTCAACTGTGTCGTCTCGCCATTGAGACCGCCTCCTCCTACCAGGTTGGCATAGTATTCCAGTACATCTGCACCAGTCACGATGTCGACTGTGCTTGTCTCCGAATAGGCCTTGCCAGAGTCTAGAGTTTCGAGACGCGCGAGTTCGTCATTTCTCTCCCGCAGCAACGCCGCGGCCTTTTGTAGAATGCGCGCACGCGCGATATGAGGGGTTTGCGACCATGAGGGGAACGCGCGATCAGCAGCTGCAATGGCCGCATCTGCATCAGAATTTGAAGCAACATGGATTTCAGCTAGTGGCGTATTGTCGGAAGGGTTTATTGTGCGGAAAGTCCGACCAGAAGACGCCGACTGGAATTTGCCGTCGTAATATGGGTGACGAGGAGGGAAAGGGAGATCCGTCATTTTCTTTTTGGTTGAGGAGGGCCGCCGGAATTCGTACAGGGCTATCACGGCGTAAATATTGAAATAGGATTCAAGGATAAATACTTGCTCCGTGTGTAGCTGGCAGGTTGCTCAGAGTATTAGAAAGGTGTTGATAGTATGTCGCAGTTTGGTGCGGATAGTTAGCCTCATTCTTGACCGGCGATGTACTCCGAGTATTCATATCTGAATCAGACCGCCTCATAACTCCGCCCCCTCTTCATTTGACGAGGACAGGCTCCGCTGTGGCTACGACCGCTAAACCACCTCCACAACTGACCTATTGGTCAACAGAAGGTGTGAGATCGTGGTTTTGCTTCCGAGCATCCGGAAAGGTCCTGTTGTCTCAGTGCTCCTCCGTACTAGTAGCAGAATCAACAGCCGACACTATCTTATAGGTAGTCAATTACTTCAATCTATCCTCTAAGTGGTACTGCACTGAAGTACTCCGTATTGAGGAGGGCAATCCACAACCATTCAGGGGTGCTGGGGCAGTACGGTTTACTCGGTACATACTGCTCAATAATGAAACCCGTTTTGATGGTCTAGGACTAGCCACGCGATGGTCAAACAGCGTCAAAAGCTAAAGAGAGGCTGGGATGGATGGGGAAATTAAGGAATGGCCTCCAATAGGAAACACGGGACATGACCGATATTCAGGTAGCGTTACGAAGTGAACTTTCTTGCATTTATTACTCCATTTAGACATAATTAGCAGAGTTCTCTACTAAAACAATGATCTTTTAGGGAAAATAACCATGCACAATAGTACTGTCCTTATCATATACCAAGCGGGTAATAGAATCCAGGAACTAACACAGTGACGAGACTCCGTGGGATGTTCGAACCGTTAATGAATTAGTGTGACTGTCTTAGTGCGAGTTCGTGGATCGTGGCGCCGGCTTAGTCTCAAAGCCCTCGTGAGTCGTGTGGGCCGTGGATTCGTTCGATGACGTCGAGGGTCTTATTGTCTGACCCAAATTCACAGCCCCGCGGGTACAGTCGTACTTACTGAGTAAACATATGAAAAGGAACGCGGCTGATGGTGAGGTGCCTACTCCAGTACGGAGGGAACTCTTCTAAGTACCTGCATAGTCCTCACTCAGCATGCAGATCGATGTAGTAAGGTAGTTACATTACCTCTAGGCGCGGTTGATCAACCATTGAAGCGGAAAAAGACAAATTATAGTCCAATCCGAACCAGTATCAGGCCATATGAAACCGTGTTTCCATTATCTAATATGGCCTGCCTTCTTCTGGGGATAAGAAGTATTCTGTCTTCGATTGGCTGATCCTCATTTCGGCACCTTTCTGGTGGTGGGGAATAGTTAGGGAAGAGGAAAAAGAGGAAAAGGATTGGCGGCGAACGGATGGATGGCCGCCTGGACACCCTAACTTAATTCCGTCCTTTCATTTTAAAATCTATCAGAATTCCGTTATGATTCTGCGCTCTTTTACTTTTATCTTTTGAACAGTCTCATTGCCTCTTCCGCCCTCTTTACCTAGTCTCTTCTCTCTTGCCAGTCCCCAGAGGTGCTGGATTCCTCTTATTTCCTCACCAATCCACACCGGGTTTGTTCTCCGCACCAGTAGAAGAGCCGTTGAATCATTCCATCATTATCATTCGACATGGCCACCACAAACGATTTCCCTGCATCCGACGTCAATAGCTATGACTATGTTATTGTCGGCGGTGGCACGGCCGGCTGTGTCATTGCTAGTCGGCTGGCTCAGTACTTGCCCAATAAGCGAATTCTAGTCATTGAGGGTGGTCCCAGTGACTTCATGGATGATAGAGTCCTTAACCTGCGGGAATGGCTCAACCTCCTGGGAGGCGAGCTGGACTATGACTATCCCACCACAGAGCAGCCAATGGGTGTGTATTCTCCGCACATTCCCTGTTCTATCCTTGCGGCCCTTGCGGACTAAGTTAGCAATGTCGTCAGCTACTGACCGTCTTTTCTTCATTCTCCAGGCAACAGCCATATCCGTCACTCTCGTGCCAAGGTCTTGGGTGGTTGTTCCAGCCACAATACTCTCATTTCCTTCCGCCCCTTCGAGTATGACTGCAGAAGATGGGAGGAGCAGGGTTGCAAGGGCTGGTCCTTTGAGACCTTTACTCGCGTCCTCGACAACCTGCGGAACACTGTCCAGCCCGTTCACAGCCGTCACAGAAACCAGCTGTGCAAGGACTGGGTGCAGGCTTGCTCGACTGCCATGAACATTCCCATCATCCATGATTTCAACAAGGAAATCCGTTCCAAGGGTGAACTGACGGAGGGTGTTGGTTTCTTCTCTGTCTCGTACAATCCAGATGATGGCCGTCGCAGCAGTGCTAGTGTGGCATACATCCACCCCATTCTGCGCGGTGAGGAGAAGCGCCCCAACTTGACAATCCTTACCAACGCGTGGGTGTCTCGCGTGAATGTCGAAGGAGACACTGTCACCGGTGTTGATGTGACTCTGCAATCCGGTGTCAAACACACTTTGCGAGCCAAGAAGGAAACTATTCTTAGTGCAGGTGCTGTCGATACCCCGCGATTGATGCTCCTCTCCGGTCTGGGACCGCGTGAGCAGCTGAGTTCTCTTGGGATTCAGGTCGTTAAGGATTTGCCTGGTGTTGGTGAAAACCTCCTCGATCACCCAGAGAGTATTATCATTTGGGAACTCAACCGTCCTGTCCCCCCCAACCAGACTACCATGGATTCGGATGCGGGTATCTTCCTGCGGCGCGAAACTCCCAATGCGGCCGGCTCCGATGGCCGTGCAGCAGATATCATGATGCATTGCTACCAGATTCCCTTCTGTCTCAACACGTCCCGTCTGGGCTATGAAACCCCTGTTGATGCCTTTTGCATGACACCCAACATTCCTCGCCCCCGCTCTCGTGGTCGTCTCTACCTGACCTCGGCAGACCCCTCCGTGAAGCCGGCTTTGGATTTCCGCTACTTCACTGACCCCGAGGGCTACGACGCCGCGACAATCGTGGCTGGTCTTAAGGCCGCGCGTCAGATTGCCCAGCAGGCTCCGTTCAAGGATTGGATTAAGCGTGAGGTGGCGCCCGGACCTCAGGTCCAGACTGATGAGGAGTTGTCCGAGTACGGTCGCCGTGTGGCTCACACAGTTTACCACCCTGCTGGTACCACCAAGATGGGAGATATTTCCCGCGATCCAATGGCTGTTGTTGACCACCAGCTCAAAATCCGTGGCCTGAAGAATGTCCGTATTGCGGACGCTGGAGTCTTCCCTGAGATGCCCACCATCAACCCGATGCTGACTGTGCTGGCTATTGGAGAACGCGCCGCCGAGCTGATCGCTGAAGAGGCAGGCTGGAGTCGGGAACAGCCCAGGCTGTAGAAGGCCTTTTTTTTCCCCCAAGCTAGCGGGTTTGCTTGTGCTTTCCTGGTACATGGGATGCGCGGGGCCATGCAGAATGATGCCTAGTTGGTAAAGCGCTCTCATGTTTTTGTTGAGATGCCTGTCTTCGCCCATCAATAATATCCCATAAAGCGACTGACTTCATGCGGGATCATGAGTGGTGCAAAGTTTGGGTGGTGTGCTGGTATAGGGATCACCGGGGGTAAAAAAAAGAAAAGAAAAAAAAGAAAAGTTCGAATATGATGCGCTTTAGCATGGTGTTGGCCTGGATTGCATGATGGCTTTTTGTGTACAGATGCTGGCTTGCCGCTTTTGGATATTGTCTCCAGACAGCAATTCTCACAGGTAGAAAAGATATGCTGTACATACCAAGAGGTGACGAAAGAGAAATAGACAAGAAATATCACAAAATATGAGCATTGATACATTTAAGGGGAACCGACAAACAAGTCTAATGATGTATTGTCTTTAAATCTAGTTTATAGTCTCAGAAATATCTTTATCTTCATATCTATAGTTGTACTTGCTGCACGGGGCTAAAAAGGAGACAGAGGGCCCTTGTAGCGCAAGATAAATCATGAATCTCTGGATCGGATACAGGGCACAACGCCGGAAAGCAGAAAGACGAAGACTGGGGAGCAGTAAAATCCTCAGCGGATACCAAAGTATGCTAGTCGAGGCCGGAAGGAAGTGTTCACAATATTGGAGCAATAACCAGAGGCGAGAAAGAAAAAAGAAAAGAAAAAAGAGGAACGAATATGCCAGCGTGGCTGCTTCATACTGTAGTCATAGACGTTACTCCCTTATCAGTGTCATGGATCTTGACTCCCCGTTTCCACACCTGGCAGACAGTTAGCGCGGGCGAGTAGGGGTCATCCTCCTCGCTCAGCACGACGAGGTCCGCATCTGCACCGCTGTCCAGGGAACCCTTGACGCCTTGTAATCCCAGTAAGCGCGCCGGAGTCGCCGTGGCAGCGTTAATGGCATCGGCTATGGAGGCGCCAGACCAGCGCCGGAAGTTGTTGATGCACTCGATCAGGGTGGCCGAACTGCCTGCGATCTTGTCCGATCCCTCCAGAGTCAACCGGGCTCCCGTCTTAACTATGCGCTCGCCGTTCGTCCAGTCATAGACACCGTCGGGAAGGCCGCAGAGCTTCATTGCATCGGTCACGAGGACTAGCCCGTCCGGATGGGCATTGTATGCGATCTTGATCGAGGTCGGGTGGAGATGGATACCATCGGCGATGATGCCGTAGAAGGGCCTGAAGTGTTCGCTCTGGCCCAGCAGTCCGAAAATGCCGGGGTTCCGGTGGTAGAAGGGCCGCATCGCATTGAACAGATGCGTGACCATTGTAGCTCCCGCTGTGGTCGCTGAGAGCGCTTGTTCGTATGTCGCATCCGAGTGACCGATCGAGCAGACGATTCCGGCGGAGGTCAACGAGGGGATGGTGGATACCATGTTTCCCACCTCGGGGGCAACTGTGATCATCTTGACTGACCGGGAGCTTCCGGTGAGATTATCCTTCCCATAACACTCCTCTAGATCTTGGAAATTCTGGGCAGCACGAAGCACTTCGGTCTTGTGAACGCCATTGCGGTTTGGGTTGATGAAAGGTCCTTCTATATGGGCTCCTAACGATTCCGCGCCGTCTTCAGGACGATGGTGGCTACCCGAAGGGCCCAAAGAGGGCAATACCTGGAAGAGTGTCTTGTAAGATCTGTTGATTTTCGGGGAACGCCGGGGTCGTCATACCTTCCAGTAAACCTCTGGGGTTGAGCTGACAACAGTCGGCAAATATGAAGTCACACCGGTCCTGGCAAGGCCCTTGTTCACCAAGCGCAAACCCTCATCATATTCCTCCTTGGACGCTTGAGGTACAGAGAAGTCAAAGCCCTGAGCGCCGTTCAGCTGGACATCGATCAATCCTGGAGCGAGAATACGCCCGCCGAGGTCGATGACCTCATCTGGCGAAAGATGTAATCCGTAGAAAGCCTCCTGATCTTTGAGTATCTTGCCTGACAGAGAATCGATCCAGACATCCTGTTCAACAAGCTCAGAACCCTTGACGATGCGACAGTTGGTGAATTTGGTGATGCGCGGAGTAGATGTTGTTTTGCCTGGCATGATGATAGCTCTGATTCTTTTAGTTCGCTACACCTATGATGTACCACCAGGAGATATTCCGCTTATGATATAATAAGGGCAAGCCGTGAGGATGAAGTCAATCGCGGGAAAGAGGAGTGAGTATGTGGATATATTTTTGATACCCGCGGATCAAGATAAAAATCAGGATGAAACCCACATGGATGTATATGGAAAGAGTTTGGAGGCGACAAGCGAAACGAGGGACAATATGATAGTGTCTGGCTACATGATGGTGACATCAAGGGACATACGTTGTTGCTCCACGACGGAGGGGCAGAAGGATCAAAGAAAACCGTTATGGAATGTGACGTCGAAAAAGGTAGTGGATGGAAATACTCGTACGACCTCTTCTAACTGCTGCTACTGAAAGCCAATTCAAACTCCACGTGGATGCGACATACATGGTCATTTGAGGCATGGCTATCCTTCAGCTAATAAAGAGAACTAATCAGGCAAACTTGCACGTTAAAAAGTTGATACGGGTGTGCTGATCCATGGACGATAACAGGCTTGCCTCTTTTGTCTGAGGTGATGATCATTATAGGATTGATATCACGCAGGTTATGTAAGCCAGAAGGATGATACTGTTGTAACTGATATCACTTCGTTACATACAGATTTGGTACTAATACAACGATAAAACATACGCATTACAAGCAATGACTGCCGCTTCGTAATACCATACCATACCGTGGCATGAAGTTACCTTAGGCACCAACCTTGCTTTCCAGGCTGAGAGTGGGATAGAGATCAAAGCAATAAGCGAAAAAATAATTATGTGACTGCGTGACCTTTTCATACTTTCATTCCTGGGTAGATTCTTTACTTGGGGGCGTCTACTGATTCCAAGTCATCTCGTCTTCATCAGTAGAGCTGGTATAATTTCGCCGATTGCTCGGTCGGTAGTAGGAGAATTGATTACCTGACCGATACTACTTTGACCCGAGGAGGACCCAAACCCGTGACTGGTGCCGAGTACTACCTCAAAGTTGGACTTGATCCAGCAAAAGACTCTCACTGGCCTCCCACATCCGTGCGGTTGCACAGATGCAAACAGCCGATGTTACCGTCACCTTGGTTTTCGTCGGTTCTTCTGGGTCTGGTCTAGAGATATCCAAAATCCAACCATTAGGAGGAAACTTCCAGAGCTTCACTCACAAATTCCACTGCGTATTCGATAGGTAGGCAGTTATCCATACAAGACAGATACGCAGATAGATACCTCTGCTCTGACTGGGTGGCCTCCTCGGCCTTGTCAGCTTGTCCGCTCGTCAGCTTATCTTCGTTTCTTGAGACCAATGTACTGTGGTTTGCTTCAATCTCGCTCGCATGCTATTAAGAGGAGCAAACCGATTAAAGCTATTTGGTGGTGACAGTAATCAAAAATAAGACTAATTCAGGGGAGCCACCGTGCTACCTAGTATCAATTAACATCAAATAGTACCAATATTGCTGTTAAGCATCGGTCTAAGCGAGACTAATCGGATACAACTGCAAGAAGATTCATGTTTGCGCTAAGCACGCGACTCCATCTCACCCTGTCACTGTTTCAATTGCCGTCCGTCGCGTGGCTGTCACCTCGACTGTGCCTTTTGAAACTTTGTCTATTGTCTGTTACTGTTCATGGCATATGATCATAAGGTATTGATTTGAGAAGGCCATTCCAGTTCCCTACACTAATCTCATTTACTGAGAGTACGACCCAAGAAATTCCATATCCATAATTCATCATCATCTTCTTCGTCATCTTCTTGCTTTCATTACTAACTTGTGCGTGTGATTTGTGTGGTCCTCTCCGCAATTGTCTCCCCATAATTCTGGAGTTGCTGTGGAGTCGTTACACTCCCAAGATCCCAGATCCAAGGGTTCTTCGGTTCTCCCCCCAATCTTGCACGCTATCTACTCATCCTTGTAGGTATCAACTACTACCGAGTATAGGTCAATCATTATTTCTCGTGTCAAAGAAAGAAAAAGCAATCAGACACGATCCTTGGTATCGTACGATTTGACTGTGGACATGATTGATTGGGAGCTCCGAACCACTCAGTCTCAACGCAACCCTTGCACTCTTTCCCAAAGATAAGGCACGCCTCGTTCTCTCTCTATTCTGTTGTATCCACTACATGAGTGTTACTATACTATCTGTCGACCATTGTCTGTCTCGTTTCACCTTGTCACTCGCTGTGACTTCGTTTATCGAAGACTTACCTATCTGATAATCCATCCTCTATCTGACTATCATCTAGACTATTTGGTGTTACCTCTAGTGCCCTTCGAAACTTTTTAATGTTTAATTTTTAATTTTTTTTTTTTTCCCTTATCCACTCTTCTCTTTAGCTTCTCCTCCCTGTAGTCCTTTTCCTTATTTAAAAATAATGCTCCAGACACAGTTCCAGAGTATTATTTTATTTTCTCCTTTTTGAATCAATCAGATTCATTGAACTTGAATGGTTTTGTGGTTGGGAATCCAGCTCAGCTCTCCTCGCATCATCGCATTCGACTATTTGTTTGGCCGCTCTCCCTCTCGTATTATCCTTCTCTCTCATCACCATCATTCTTCTTTCTCCTTTTATCTTTACCCCGGATTCTTTTGACTCAAACAAACATTGGCTTTTCCCTCTTGGGAGTGATCCAAGTCGTACATAATTATTGTGTTGGCCCTCATTATATATAGGTCCCTGTCCCTGTTACACACATATCCAACCCCGTCATCCCGCATTCTTCGTCCCCTTCTTCTGTTTCCGGCGCAAAGGATCTCCGTCGATCTTCTCCCCTTGCTGTTTATCCTGCCTCTCTTGTATACATCTATCTACCTAGTAGGGGCTTTTGTTTGTTTTCCATAAACATACTCTGCATATCCGTATATACCTACCTATACCCGTATACCCCTCTCACCTCTTTCATCCTCTCTTGTTTGCTTACAGTCCTTGAATACCTATCCTGGTGTATTAGGGCACGTTCGCTGACCAACAAACATTCCCGTTGCTGCTCATCACGTCTGATCCGCCCGCTGTCTCTCGCGGGGGCCATTGATTATCAATACCAACGCTTCTCCTCGTTCTTCTTGGCATACAGTATACCAGCATGGCATCTGAAAAGCCAGAGGACGGTCACAAGCCCGAGAAAGAAGGTCCCGCGATCACCGCAGACCCCGAGCCCGGCCGTCATAGCACCATCGCCGGTAAGCCGTGGATGTACAAGCCGTTGAAACTGGGCCCCTTCACCTTTCCATGGTTTGCTTCGCCCGAGGTCCAGTTGATCCTGGTTTCGTTCGTTTGCTTCCTATGCCCCGGTATGTTCAATGCGGTCAGTGGTCTCGGAGGTGGTGGACAGGTCGATGCAACGGACACCAGCAATGCCAACACTGCCCTGTACAGTACCTTCGCTGTTGTCGGCTTCTTCGCAGGTTCCATCGCGAACCGAATTGGTCTTCGACTGACCCTCTCTTTTGGTGGTTTTGGCTATTTCCTCTATGTGGCATCACTTCTCTCCTACAACCACAACAAAAATGCCGGCTTCCTCATTTTCGCTGGTGCCCTGCTGGGTGTTTGTGCCGGTCTCTTGTGGTGCGCGCAGGGTGCAGTCATGATGAGCTATCCGCGTGAGAACGAGAAGGGAAAGTTTATCGCAATCTTCTGGATCATCTTCAACCTTGGTGGAGTGATTGGAAGTCTGGTACGTATCGTCGTTAGATTTGTCTCCAGGGACGTGGTTTACTGATTCCTAGCGCACAGATTCCCTTGGGCCAGAATTTGCACTCGACCGCCGGAACGGTCAATGACGGGACTTACATCGCCTTCATGGTTCTCATGGCTCTGGGATTCGTTCTCGCCTGGCTCCTTTCGGACTCCAAGTACGTCGTGCGCAAGGATGGTTCCCGCGTCATCACGATGAAGAACCCTACGTGGAAATCAGAGCTTCTCGGCCTCTATGAGACTCTTCGCACCGACTACTACATCGTCCTGTTCTTTCCCATGTTTTTGGCGAGTAACTGGTTCTACGGATACCATTTCAATAGTGTCAATGGCGCTTACTTCAACATTCGTACCCGTTCTCTCAACAGTTTGCTTTACTGGCTCATGCAGATGGTCGGTGCCTTTGTCTTTGGTCACCTTCTGGATCTGAAATTTCTTTCTCGGCCCATGCGCGCCAAGCTCAACTGGCTGATCCTCCTTATCATCACCATGGGTGTCTGGGGTGGTGGTTATGCGTTCCAGAAGCAGTATACCCGTGCCACCGCCAAACAAGACGTCGACTTTACGTCCCATGGCTACGTTGGTCCCATGTTCCTCTACATGTTCTATGGCTTTTACGATGCTGCTTTCCAGACGTGCGCATACTGGTGAGACCCCGCAGTGATTTCTTTCGAAGTTCTTGTTATGTCCACTGAGTTTGTCTCGGAAAACTCTAACAACTTAATAGGTTTATGGGATCCCTCTCCAACAACGGTCGTAAACTAGCGAACTTCGCAGGTTTCTACAAGGGAATTCAATCGGCTGGTGCTGCAGGAATGTGGCGGTAAGTTTTGATTCGGCGTATATGAACTCATAAGAATATTCCCGCTGACATCTCCGATCTTTGCAGCTTGGATGCAGAAAAGACTCCCTTTATGACCGAGTTCGCCTCCTGCTGGGGATTGCTTGTTGGCAGCCTGTTGATTGCTTCTCCCATCATCTTCTTCAAGATCAAGGAGCACGTGGATGTCGAGGAGGACCTCAAGTTTTCCGACGAAACAGCAGAAGATGTGAATGGTATTGCCATCGAAGATCGCAGAGACTCGACGAAGGGAGAGCCAGTCGCGAAGCATATGTCCTCCGCCTAAGTCGCTCTTGAAAGCTTCCTTCGATCTGCTTCACCCGAACATATTGATGTGTAGTGTTGGCGCACAGTATGACAGCATGATCCTTCTTCATGTTTGTATTTAACAGGATTTTTGCTTATTATTGCATCACTGCTTTTTTGGTCATGTGCCTACTCCTTCAGAGCGTTTTGGATGTTTGAATGAGGCTTCAGGGCATGTATCTATGATGGACGACCACTAATGTTCTGTTTAATTGACCGACGGGGCCGCCCTGGTCGATTCTCTTGTCGTCTCATCGTGCCATCTCTCGGTTGTGGAGGCATTGAGCGCTAGTGTGTCGAGCTTGGATCCTCGTCGGATGTGCATCGGGTTTATAGCTGCACATGCATATATATCTACTGACTAATCAAGTTCATTCAACGTTTGAGATGTTCATGCTACGAATTGGGATAATGATCAAGAGCTCGCATAGAAGACCCGCCGCGCGTGTGATTGCGACGGGCGCCCGTTGCTGAATGTATCGCTTCACATATGTCCACACCAAATTTTGGTGCAGCCTTGATCCTAACATGTACAGATCTGCAAAGACATATGCACACAGCACGAGATCAGTGGGCACTGGTGCTAGGCGTGGCGGTAGGCAAGGGGACGAAAGACTCCGTGTGCGTCGCCTTGGCCGTGCCGTTGGTGCTGTAATCGGGACGAATCCGGGTAGTGCCCTGGGCAATGTCCCAGCCGAAGAGGGTGCGGTTGAAGAGCTGCAGCGATGCCGCAGGCTGGTAGTAGGGGACCTCGTGGCCGGCCTGGTACACGCGAGTGAACGAGAAGTTGCCATACTCGCGCGTCTCGCCATACTCGACGCCATCGACCACCATTGGGGTGTACCCGGAGGCGCGGAACTGCGGAGCATGGGTGTAGTTCAACGCGAGGGAAATGGCCTCGCCACCGAACCAGTTGCAGATGTAGTCGGCGTCACCGTAGATGAGCGACACGCGGACGGGCAGCTTGAGGATCTCCTCCAGGTCTTCGAGGAAATTGGGCCAGACGAAGTCGCCGGTCTGCTGGAAGGCGTAGTATACATCATTGTTCGACTGGGTGTAATTGATGTTCACTCCGATGGCGTTCATCACCGAGTCTTTCTTGAGGTAGTCGACGTAGTACGATTCCGGGGTAGGATCCTGTGCAGTGAACCACGCTTCAGTCAGGGCTTTCATGCTCCGCGGAAGATTGCTTGCAGATGATTTTTATTCATAGAGCGCGCTCTGCTCCCACTTACCTGGAACGGGTGCCGGATGTCATATACGCCACGGCCACCAAATACATAGTATGGTCCCTCTAATTATACGGTCAGTCCGAAGTTCACATTCTTGACTAAGATGAACCCCAGGACGATTGATGAACGTACCGACATTGTCTCGGCACATGTTCGTGGCCTCGGTGCAGATAGCGTAATCCGCCAAAGAAGTACGGTTCGTTTGCTTGCAAAGTGCGATTTGGTCCTGGCAGCCATTTGGCATCTCGTTTGCAAATTTCATGTAGCTGTACACGGTATCATTGACCTATGGTATTAAATGATGTGAGTAGGCTTGTCCGTGACACTGCTTTGTAGGGTCAACTCACGGCCTTGATACCATAGGTGTTGTTCACTGCAAACTCCGGGTAGTATTTTGCCTGAAAAAGGAATTAGCAACTCCCAACGACCGCACCCACTATCGAAAATGCGAGCATACCTGAATGGCCTCGTCGATGATACCGTTAATGATACCGAGGGAGTTAAAGTTGAGGTGAATTCCTTTCACTGTACCATTGGCGATTTTCTCATTCTGCTCATGGAAGTGATTGAAGAACTGCAAACATTAGGCCAAGTGCTCAAGGCGAGGAATAGGAAACTCACAGCTGGGCCATAGTGGCTTTGCGACGGGCGAACCTAAGTCAGAAAAGGTCTCTTACATAGTGACTGTTGGAACACATGACCTACCCTCCATAACTTTCAGTCCACAGGCTGAAATCCTTAGACTTGATTCTGTGGTCCAACTGCGGTAGACCACCCATGAAGCCTTGAAGAATTTCCCAGGCAGCGTGAGCGGCGAGATCAGTAGTGTCTGCAAGAACATATTGTTAAGACGCCTGGCTGACGAGTATCTGAAACGGGATCAGGGTTCAGAATTACCAATTAGTGTAGCGTTAATGACCGGGTATCGGCCTTGAACGCCGGCGACGGATGCATCTTCAAAAACACCAGTGGAAGGATTCAGCGAGCCGGGCTCTGCCTCGCTGTAGGAAAATCCTGCATTGCAGTACCGTGAGTCGTGAGCCTGGAATATTCAAGAGCGCTTGTGGTCATACCGACGCCCAGAGGCTGAGACAGGAACAGCACATTCGAAACTTCATTCCACGAGTAAGGATTGATAATGGAGTCGAGTGTGGAATTGATTCTGCAAGGACCCAATTCTAATTGATCGGCAATCAGATATCAAGACACGACCTCGGTCGAAAAATGGGTGCACAAACCTTCAAACAGGCCGATCAAAGAGTCACTTCCAGGACCACCATTCAGCCAGAGAGTAATGGGGGCATTTTTGGGGTCATGGCGTGCTTCGAAGAACCAGAAGAACGTGTGAGACTCTGGTGAGAGGTCAACGTAGCCAGAGTATGACTTGACCCCAGGAGTGGTCTCGCAAACGCCCTCCTTCCCAGGTTCCTTGTAGCGAATTGTAACATTGTTAGCAGTGTGGATAGTCTTCACTCCGGTAGGGTTTTTGGGCAACTGTCTTCTATCAACAGTCACCGGTTGATGTGTCGCTGGTGCCCAGATGGCCGCAGCCACTGGTAACAAGGAAATCAAGCCGTAACCACGCATTTTCGGGACCTTTGAGGGTAGACGCTGCGAGACAAAAATTTGCTAACACTGTGCCAACCTCAATCCCTAGGCCTTGCACTTGCAGCTCACGGAGACCATGGTAAGTCCAGGGTACTCGCTGGTTTTAATAGGAGAGAGCTCGAGCTTGCGAATTAGCTTACAGCTCAAAGCGTGAGGGGAAACTATCTGCATTGTGGGGAAGGCTCGGATCCTTGTAGAATTAGCTCGTTAATGAGGTTGCATCGACGATACCTGGAAGGCTGGAAGTTCTGGAAGATCCAACCAGCGCCGAAGCAAATAGACAGAGCAAGTGTCTTATCGGTAATGTCTCGTATTCTAGGTGCTGATAGGTCTTGATGGGAACGAAGCACTTCCAAGAACACAAGCTACAAGTTGAGCAACGCTTATGGCGCGATTTTAGTGTCTCCACCCCCCCAATGGTAATGTGGATCAGTCAACAAGTCTCATCCTGCGGACATATTATTAATGAAGATCGACAGCCGTCGACGAGTGTGATGAGAAAACCCTCATGGCTATGAAGGCCCTGGAGCACAGTTCCAGCTTCGGAATTGGAAGCTCGAGAGAAAGCAGACTGGAAGAGGCTCAAGTGAACGAAGTAACATTCTGGGTTCTTCCTGGCGTTCCGTGAGAGATGATGACTGACCCTAGAGACTGGGTAGATAGGTAGCAGATAGATACGTTAGACTCGTTAGCAAGTGGAGGATCAACAAATCCCACTCGACCTGCCAAAAGAGGAATGGCGTATAAGGACATCCCGGGGGCCCGACGGATCAGTTTTAGCCTCAAAGGCGGGTAGATATGCTATGTTGCCTGATTTCTCTTTCCCACCACAGGAAATGGATTATTTTCTGTATTTCAATTGAAGCGGTCAAATATCTGTCCGCCATGCTATAACTACATACCAGGTCCTGTGGTTCGCTCCAGGTTTGACTCAGATAGCTCATTTTTACATCCAGATATTGATACGAACCGAACAGCTGGGCCGATAAACCCAAGCAAAGACAACCACAACAAAGCACTACGGCGTAAAGTCTTGGCCTGTCTTGTCATAGCCTTACCGCTGCTTGGCCGTGGTCTAGGATAGTTTTTCGAGTTCGGAAGCAAAGAAGGCACCAAGAGGGCTGTCAGGTAGTGTAAGCCTCAATTTCAGTGCGCTCTGAAGCACTAGGAGGAACCCGAGTTAGGGCCTTTGCAGTTGGACCTGTAGGTATATTGTAGAAAGACGAAAAAGGTCAGAGACAAATAGAGTGTGTCATAATACAAGTTCATTGATGTTCTCTTCGTCATGCTTTTGATACCCTCTATGTAGTCAAACAGTCGCACTGCAACACAACACAAGAGTGCGAATATATAGCCATCCAAAACCTGTTCATGTCCCGAAGACCCATTATACATAAACTCCGTTAAGGAAAATCATCTCTCGAGGCATACAGAAAGTGAAATGAACAAAAGAAAAGGAAACGGTGCTCTCAATTGTAGAGCATTCACATCAACCACTTAGGCAGATACCAAGATCGGCGTCAACAGTAGCTGTCAGACCGTTAGACTCTGAGTCTGCTGTCTCGGTGTTGCTGTGCCCCGTTGTCATGACCACGCGGTCACTGTGAAGCTGCCTGTCACCCAGGCTGGCGATATCGGCCTTGTTTCCGGTGTCGAATCTCATCAAGTCAGACATGCCATGACTCGGATCCATGGTAAATTCGAATGTCTTGCTGTTGAGACCGGATCCGTTAAGATTCATATGATCGTCGGCGGTGAAGAAGTCGGCACCAGCGTCATCAAAATTGATCAGAGCATCAAAATCATTCTGAGTCACCTCGGCGTCATTAGCCAAGTCCATTAGCTCGCTAATACTCAGTTCCGAGTCCAAATTTGGAATGCTGAAGGCATCTCGGTGATAGTTCCGGTTGATGTTTGCGGTACTGCCGTTTTCACTGCCATCCGAGGGGGGAGGAGTAGAGGCGAACAATGCCTCGCCTTCGTCGACGGATTGGCGAGCAGTTCCAACCACCGTCGGCTTCGGGTAAGTCAGATCGGGGATCTTCTGAGCAAGAGAATCCGGAGGGGGGGTCAGCGTATTGACCCGTGCGCTCGCTTCAAAAGAGCTGCGGGAACGGGCTTGCACGTCCTGGGGAGCCACGGTGAGCTGAATACCAGCCTTTCGGATTGCTGCTTCCAAGAAGGATGTTGCGAAGTCAGCTGATGCATAAATCTCTCGCAAACGTTGTAGAATGCGCATGCACTGGTAGAATCGCTGGAGGCTGGTCATCCGCACGCTGGGGTCGGTCGATTTGATATCAAGTAGGTGGATGATAACGGCGGGCAGAAGTACAGTGACGCCGGTGGTAGGGAAATATCTCGTCAAATCCAGGCTGTGCAAGTCCTGCGCAATATTCGTAATTTCAACCGCGGCGAATCGGACCTTGTTCCTCGAGATCTCCTGCAGCTCTGCATCCATTGACGGGAAAGGGCTGGCAGGAAGGACCTGGGGACGGTGCAACGCGCTTGACGTAGTCAGATAGACCATTTTAAGGAGAGCGCGATGAGAGTGCAAGACCTCCTGGGCTTCTGTTAACTTCGCGGGCGCCGCCGGAGTGTACTGAATTTCAGCAGGAAGATTGGCCAGCCAATCTTCTAACTCCTGATCGCAACGCCGAACCTCGAACGTTTCTGCCGCTGATTTCTTGGGAACCAACATCATAGTCGTTTCCATCGTCCCGCCGAACTTGTGACTGAGAACAGAGTACTGAGCCGACAAGACATGACTGACGCACAGGCAAAGCTTCGCCTTCTCGATGAACATAAGGGCCAGCTCTTTCTGGTGTTCAACGTTTTGCAGGATTTCCGAGTTCCCCACCATACTCACGATTTCCGGCGAAAATGGATGGAATTCGAAGTCGTCGAGCGTCAACATCGGAACATCACAATCGTCGTCTTTGACACGCATAGGGCGCCTCATGCCTAACGCAATCAATCGATCGCGAGTGTAGGTGCTCCACCAGATACGTTTCCACATTCGCTGGCGCCGGGCGTCCATGCGAGAATTGCCGGGGTCCCGATGCAGGCCGATGGTATGTGCCAAGGACAAGCTGACGCCCATCCAGTGCCATGTGTCTTTCTGGTCGTCAGGGGTCTCGTACCAGTAAGTCATCAGCAGCAGGGATTGAACGAGAGAAATTCGATCGACCTCATAATCGAAGTCATACAGAAGACGAGCTCGTTGGAAGAAGACCTTTCGGGCCGCCTTTCTCGAGGGATAACCAGCAGCACGAAGGTGCTTGAGGTCGATGAAAGCCGTGCCAGCAAACATGACTGCCTGGAACAGCAGAAGGCTCATACGATGGATACCATCGTTTTGCACGATGGTCTGTAAGAACTCCTCCAAATCTAATAGAGGCATGTAATTGTGCACATAGTGGATGTAAGCCTTCAGCAGTTCGTTCCTCAATCCAACGTCAGGTACGGTTAGTGCCCCTTTCAAGGACAGGTAGTCGATATCTTCTCTCTGCAATCGGGATGGTAAGCCTCTGATGTAGTCCGGCAGAAGTACACCACCGGATCGCGCGCTGGAGAAGGAAGGGTCCAATAGCTGCTGGATCTGTGACGTGACATGGTGAAGAGGAAGAGTGGCCGGAACTGCAGGATTAGGGGCCATTCGCCTGCGAAAGTGGTTCCCTCCCCCGATTCTGCTGGCCTGAGTCTGGTCTGTGGACAATGCCAAGTATCAGTACAGGAATTAGTGACTGCGACAACAATGGCGGAAATACGAACACAGAAGGTGCGGCATATGATGCCCTTGGTCCAAGTCGATGGACTGCTGAGACGGTGATTCAGGGGCAATGTCCGCATTTAACCCGTGGGACTCGCTGAGTCTTCTGAGAAAGCTTCCTGCGTCCTCGAGGCCATCTGCGGGCGACTGAGAAGGCTGACGGGTGCCATTTTCAATCTCAACACGTGATTTCCTGAAGAGTGACGGCGAAGCGCACTCGATGTTAGCCACGAATACTGCAGCGCATCGACACATGTAGAACGAACTTTCTCCTCTTGCTCTCTGTGACAACGCATTCTACCTGATCCAACCGGCAATTCGTACATGGCGAACCGTTCTCCACCACATCACACCGGACTTTCCTTGCCCGGCAGCAACAGCATGCTTTCGAAGCCCGCCGCTTAACCGGGCGAGAATTAGCAGAGAGGCCAGCCGTTGAAGCTTTACGTTTACTCTGGGATTCAGTCTCCATGGTATTTGTGGATGCGGGCGTCGAGGAGGATACAGCGAGATTAGTCATTGTGAAAACCAGGCGAACGGATGAAGTTTGCGACGCAATATGAGATGATATCAACTAATAGTGGCGGTGTAAACCGTAAGAGTCTTTTCTCTCTAATTTGCTTTAGAGGGAAGATATATGGTCGAAAGGATGAGGTATAGATGGAAATTGTCGTCAACAAGGGGACGAGAAAAAGGAGAACAAATTGATGATTAATGAAGAAGAGTGGAGAGTGGAGAGTGCCTTTTCTTTTAGATTATTTATTGAGTATTATACTCTCAAAGAAGGAACAATATCATAAACCATCATTTCGTCCAAAGGGCGAAAAGTCAAGGGATAGCTGGGGCCCGGGGGAAGAGATTGTTTAAATAATAGCAAGGTAACAACTGATCGATCCTGTGGATATCCAATAACTGACAACAATTTACTCCATATTGTTAAAATACCCCAAAATAATAAAATCATTATAATGTGTAAAGTCAGGAGGCCCCATGAGTGTTGGGATGATGAACCCCCAGAGATCCACTCGCCGTCAGTGTTGCCTCCCCCAGACGAGAACCACAGGACGATAATCCAGAAGAATTTTAATTATCTAATTCGGACTAACTACGTACCAGGTCCATTAGAATCTAGTTTTACGGCTTAACAATTGGATAAGCTGAACCAAAACTCAGTTGCGCTAAGAGCCCAAGTAGACTTTGAAACTGGAGTTGAGGGTATTTCATCCCAGTACCAAACGGGATTAGCATGGGCCAAGTTCCGGGGGGTGGTCGAGCGGACCGGGGCACAGAACAGATACTTCCGTAATCCGTATGGCATGGGATGGAATATCCAGGCAGTCACTGCTGCTTGCCTACTATGGCAGATGGTGAACTATATACCGAGTTACTTCAAATGGCATCCACTCGGGATTATCGTCTTGACGCTGTTAGTATCTCTTTTCACTAATTATCTGGGGTCGGAATTGAAGTTGAGAATGAGTCTATCAAATTCCTCAAGGTCATGGGGGAGCAACCAGAGGAGAGGATGGAGAAGAAGCCGTTTCCATACCCGGTTTCTCCCTACTCCACTTGCGTCTTTCCCTGAGCCACACTGCAGTATCCAACCAGCGTTGCTGTTTACCACGTCGGCGTCGTGTCCTCGGCCCGGTCACGTTACTTGGCTGGCCGCCACAGGCAGTCACGGGAATTCAAGAGTCAAGAGAAATATCTGAGCGAATCAGAGCAGTTGTCATTGGTCATTCAGGGGCCATTTTGGGAAAGGTCTGGCTGTCGAAGTGGATCCCACCGTAGTGGGGAGGGCAGCTGCGTCACAGGCTCGGAATTTTTTCCGTTTCTTTCATTCTCTCCTTTTTTACTTTTCCTTTTTCTTTTTTTTTTTTTTCCTCCCCCCGACCTGAGTAGTAATCTGTTCTGACCAATCTCTTACTTTTTCCTCCATCCATTGCGGACCATATTACTGCTTTGGAGCGTATGCCGCTTCGAGAAATCTGAACACCTCTATTGAACCAGCGTAAACTTCGACCGATCACTTTAAAGACTTCTTCTAAGTTCTAATCCGAAAGTCTAAGTGACGGCGTCAAGGAGGTATGAATGGTATTATGTATGAGATATATGCATTAAGGTGTTATTGTCCAATGTTCCGTCGGAGCATGCAGCAGAGAGCTCCGTCTCCGTACTCCGTACCGAGGTAGGTATACACTTCTGCCTTAGGATGACAATCCAGACGACGATGATAGTCACCTTATTCTGAAAATGGGCACACAACTGGCTTCATAAAATCTGTTGCAAGGAGCTGTATACCATAATCGCAGTACGCGGACTGTGGAACTATCTAAGCCGATGAGGGTAAAAATTATTGGATATAACATGGTAGCAGTCGTATTGAACGAAGCTTCGTGAATTGCCTGTCAGTTCTTTTATTGCTGGGCCTAGAACTCAATCAGGTCCATTGCAACCTCGTACATTCATTATATGATCAAGACGCGCTTCTATAAATCGCTCAAGATACTCTGTAGGCTCAGCGTGCTCTTCAGAAGCTGTTAGACTACATCGTTAAAGCCAATCTAGAGACTCAAGGGCTGGAAGCTGTCTCCGTCTCACCGTCTCCAGACTATTGGCCCATGGGGCATCCTCCACCCCCCTTTGCCCAAATTGGGATCCAGGCCGATCATGAACCTGCTACGAATTATGAACTACCTAATAATGGGCAATCTGGTTAAGACAAAGAGATCAGCCCCACGAGAACTAGAGGTTGTCTCCAGGGGACTAGGGCCCCTGCCCCCGGGTCCACGCCAAGTGCATCACGAGCAAATCTTCATCCCAGCTTAGTACTAGAAAGATACTAGGTATCAATCTATTTCGAGTGCCTCGACCTTGTGAAAAGGGGATACCTGCGAATGAAATTGACGTGTTCTCGACATTCCAAGAGATATTAAAATTCACATTCAGGACCAATATGCAATAGAATATGAAGTTACAAACCAATGTCATGGGACTTATTTGCTTTCGCGTCTAGAACTCAAACAAGAGACTATTTTCGGCGTACCATTCTGGATGCTGGAGGACATTGGCTGATGAATATGAAGCGCAATGCAGCAGAGGTGTGCATAGGGCCAGAGTCGAGACTCTAGGCCCGAGACACCATACTGATCCGATAAACGGAGCTTTGATGCTTCTTATACACGGTAGAACTCGATATGCGCTGTCCGAACGGCAAAATGAATCGGGAGTTCCGCGGAGTGAAAAACCTCAGAAGCAGATGGTCCTGCTCAGCTCAAACACCAAAAGTCCTGACTGCTTGTTCTCTTCAAAAACACTCCGTACAGTTCAACTGTGCAACCGTTCCGCATTAAGCATTAGTAATAACTGCCGAGATTCGGAGTTTTGATACTTAAACGGGTTGCGGTAGCTCATGTACTGTGTCGTCATTCCCGACGATCCCTGTCGTCTAACGCTGAAGAGCAACAATACATTGATTGACAGGAAAGAAGATGTTGTAAATGCCTCAAGGGTAAAATAAGAGGCATTGGGAATATCCTCGCATGTAGCATGCCATTCCTTCTCGTCAATATTTTTTTCTCTTGACTGAGGTGTAGCCCATCAAGCCGAGCCAAGCTCTACGACTAGTATTAAAGCCAGGAAATCAAAGATCCGGGGGAAGAAAAGAAGAAAAAGGAAAGAGATCTGGGGAACCTTCGAAACATTAGAGAGCAGTCAAGTTTGTATCAGGATTCAGGAGTCAGTGAACGGGGGTATGATTAATAAATTGAGAATTTAGGAAGCAAGGAAATCGGCGAAAGCCAACCCGCCAGCCAGGAAAAACGGCATGTTACAACAACAATCACGAGCCAGAGTCGTTACACAAAGAAGAGACTCGGGGAGGAGCCTGAGGCAAATGCAAAACACCAACATTTGTGGCATGGGCTGATGAGGCCCACCCTTGGACGATCTCAACCTAGCCTACCTAGGTAGGACCCTTTACTCTGGGTGGCCAGTCTCACGAGGGCATGGGTTCT
Source organism: Aspergillus udagawae (assembly GCF_001078395.1). Lineage (NCBI taxonomy): Eukaryota > Fungi > Ascomycota > Eurotiomycetes > Eurotiales > Aspergillaceae > Aspergillus > Aspergillus udagawae. The sequence goes on from NW_025091270.1 coordinate 1,164,653, forward strand.
GGCCCAATCAAAAGTGACCTGGCGGATACTTTAGTGGGACTAGTGTGGATACTGCGAGCCAATAATATATGGTCCCAAAGGTACTGTCACTAACATACAGAGTAGGTAGGTTCAAAACAACAAAACTCCATAGCTCAAGGGTCAAGGCAAGAAAAGTTCATTCTAATCATTTTTAGTGACGATATGGAAGGGAGATCGTATGGTAAATCCTTCTCTACTAGACGCGTATGTTCTCAAGACTGTAGATCGGAGTATCCAGTTTCAGACCGTCCCCGAAGGATACGTCCAGGTATACAATGGTCGCGTGCTGCTTAGTTTCCTGGTCTATGGCAGGTGCCTTTTTTTGGATCTTGAGCAAAAGTTATGTCCAATGAAAATGATCAATATATATTCCGCAAAGGGATGAATAAGATTCCAGATTTGAAGAAATTATTAGGTACAATTTCCCAGTGCCGAAAGTCGCTCCGCTGTCCCCAACCATCGCACGGTAAAGGCGGCAAAAGGCGGTCCGGCGGGTCAAACTTGAAAGCATCCCGCAGACTCTCTTCGGTCTCCATCAGATTTCAGAACCTTTATGACTGGGGAACGGAGATCTGGGGTGACCACTGACCAGAGTTGGTCTGCATGGTCAACGTGGTGAATTGACACTGAATCTCTTTCCGAAAGGATACAATTAACACAGCCACAGTGTCCGCTGAAGGTCTACCCGTTTCTTCTATTCCCCTGAGAATTCCTGATCACTTGCTCGGTGTAGCTATACCTAGACTAGATTACATCCTGTCAGTGAGTGCCTTACTGCCTCTTGCGCATTGACCCCCTCAGTTGAGTCAATTGCATCTCCGACGCACAGATATTCGCCTCGCAGACTCTCGGTCGAGTCACTGAAGGATGATTATAGCTGCTCGCATGATCTTTCGCGCAGACGGTAGAGACTATCGCACGCAGTTCTCACTTCCCCAACTGTAAGGTAATGATCCTGTAGCAAGCTATCTGAGCTCTGGCCTCTGGCCTACGTCTACCGTCTCGCCCAAGTAGTGTACCTTGATAACAAAATACCAATCCTGCAGCCACAAATTTCAAATAACCCCGCCAAAGCACCATCGGACATCTTCCCGAACTCAGATGCGGCATTCCGAAATCGTATCGATTCACGAGTGATCGATAATAATTACAATAGGAGACTTGGCTTCGGCTTACCCCGCGTTTTCCCGTGCTGACGTCGGCGGTAACCCGATGCCCAGCTGTCAGGTCGATTTAGGTGGCTAGTCCTAGATCGACATACAGAGCATCAATGATATTAATTGAGGATGGCATCCTTTGTGACTGATAACAATGACTAACCTCATGCACTATCAATAAGGTACCCCACACTTGGATCACTCGAAGCTCGGGTGTTAGGAGAAGTAAGGCGAGCTAAGGTATCCTCTACTGAAGAAATGCTCTACAGTAACAGATAGCTGATCTCTCAGGTAATAGTGTATCGGTATTTGCCGGACAGAATACTTAGAACGAGCCGTATTCTGACTTTTTAAGTCAAACTATATCTCGGCTGGAGTCCCTGCTGTCCCGCTGGTACTACTATGGAAGACTGATCTACCCGGAGGACATCTTAAATGCATGGTAGGAAATCAGCATAGCCCGCAATCAAATCAAAAGAGACTATAGCAACGCCCGCTTTGGGATATATGTACTATATGTATACATTTCTATATGCTATATCATCATATGATGGGACAATGCCACCAAACCAACCTTAATAACCTCTCCGTTAATGATATGTGCCAGCAGCACGGATTCAGTATGGCAAGTCCTAGTTACCCCATGGTAATCAATGATACAATCGCACGACTCCGGTATGCCTAACACGAATAATAATCTATTCTAGCTTCTGCTCTGGATCGGAGCAGTCACTGATTCCAGCAAGCCCAGAACTCGCACAGACTCAGAAATGTTAAAGGGATCATAGTAATTCATTCATTCATAACGCAAGTCAAACTCAGACCCATACAACGTCCAACAGGATATCTCTGAAAGGGCAACTCTCATAACTTGAGGAAAGCAAAAGAAAATATCAGGACCGTACTCTGCTCATGGGGAATATCAGAGAACAAACAAGGAAGGACACGAGGAAGGAGGGGAAAATAAAACTAATGATAAGGCAGAACACACAGCATCAAAACCACGACTTCTAGACACCACCACGTCCCATGCGTTCTATGGAACCCATAATACCGCCTGCATTGCGACCTGGAGTAAAGACGGCAATACCCGACTTGCCTCCGCTATTGCCTCTGACATGCCGGCCTGCTGGTGCGCCAATCCTAGGGATCCTCTTCTCCCCGCTGCCGGAACCTGTGCTAGCAGGCCGGATACCACTGGAGCCACTGCGGCCGATACTTTTTCTGAACTCTTCCGTTGACTCTGCCGTGGCGGGCTCTGGCTCTGGTGTTTCATACTCCGCACTCACAATGGGAGACTCGGGGGCGCCGGACGGCTGTGGCGCGTTCTGCTGAATTGCCAGCCATTCATCCACAGCGGCGACGAGCTCTCCCTTTTCTGCTCTCTCTACCTTCAACTCGGCATGCAACCGTTCGTTGTCCTGCTTGAGGGTTGCCATCTCTTGCTGCAGACCCTTGAGCTGGGCCTCCAAAACGCGTTTCTCTGCCTCGTGCTCGTCATTCTGATGTGACACGAAGCTAGCATCAGGGCGGGAAGCCCCCGACAAAGCAGCATCGCGTTCGTTTTTCAGCCGCTCATTCTCCTCGCTGACAGCTTTGCATTTGTTCTCAGCTTCCCGCACGCGCTTCTCCCAGCGGGCTTCGTAGCTCTTCTTCAAAGCAGCAACCTTGGTTTCATGTTTGCTCTTGTACAAGGTGTGAAGCTCACGTGCAACCTTTTCGACGGCATCTTGGACTTCCCGTGCGGTCTCCTCGGCAGTGGTCGTGCACTGCGCACTCCCGTGGTCGCAAGTCTCACTCGGAGCTGACTTACGCGCAGCCGATAGCTGGCTCTCCAACTCGACCATGCGCCTTTCCAGATGTTCCCGGCCTTTCTCCGCCTCTTCGACCTTCCTCATAAGCCGCTCCTTTTCCCGATCACCCTCAACAATATCTGCCCTGACGGTTCGCAAGACGCCTTCCATCTCTTGACCGCGCCGCTGCCATTCGGCTTGCTCAATTTCAAGAGCCTCTTTTTGCGCAGCTTCGTTACGAACTTCCTCTAAAGCTTCTCCAACCCGCCGTTCAGCATCCGCAACAGCATTCTTCAGGCTGGAGACTTCCGCCTCTTTCCCGCTCAGCGTCGCTTTGAGTGAGGATATCTCAGAGAGGAACCCAGATTTCAGAGACTCCAACTCCCGGGGGGTGATTGTCGGTATAGACCTAGGCGTCGGAATCGCAGGAATGTCAAAGTCGAGCAGTGAGACCTTTGAAGGGGATCGAATGGATTCTCGAAGAGTCCTCAACGGCGAACGTCGCGAGGGCGAATATCGCTCCTTCTGTATACTATAGCGTTGACGTGGGAAGAAGTTTGTCTGATCTGTTAGGTCAAGCAAGTTTGGTGTTTCGCTTGCGTTTCCCGTATCCCTGCGTTCTCGCCTCTTGGGAGTGGGAGAAGCGATGGGGGTGCCGATGTCGATGAGTGCGGATTGCCTTTGTGATCTCCTGGAAGCATCAGGGGTAGCTGGTGCAGGGCTTCGGGGTTGATTTTCGTCCGTTCTTCCCGGGCTGCTGGGTAATAGTCGAGCTGCCTTGAATGGCGAGTCCCCTCGCAGTTTCGCGAACGATGTCATGTCTGCGTTAGGAACGGCGGAGAAAGTACTGAAACATGTGTCATCCATGGGATCATGAGAGTCGTCATTCATAACATCATCTGCAGCCTTCAATTCCAAGTTCTCTTTTTCATAGAAAGAATCATCGTAGTCATTATGTTCGTCAAGGACAGTGCTCATTCCCTCATTGCGTTTTTCCTCTACCGTGCTATTGGTAACTTCGTGTCCAGTGGCTCCTGTGATCTCTCTTTCATGCATCTGGGGCTCCTCATCAGCGTAGACTTGAATGTCCGGAATGTCCCGTCGGCTCATTCCCTTTTTGCTTCTATCACTAGATCTTTCCATCGCATCTTCGTCTTCTGGACAATGACTGTAGGAGCGCTTTCTGGGAGTCATGGAGCACTCGCTCAGTCCACCTGAGACCTGTCGGTTACTGAGCATCCGAAAGTCAACTGTAGCGTCCCGACCATCGTACTGAAACGGCGAGCTGGGCTGTTCGTCGACAGACTCAGGATCTTCGACATCCAGAATGGGATCCTGCGTGCGATACAGAGGTGAATAGTGCGCACTTTGGGGGTTATTTGTATTCGCGCCGTCAATCGTTTTCTTCGGACTTGGAAAGATATTCTCGGATTCGCTCTCATTCAACAAGGATTCATCTGCCACAGCCATCTCGAGTTCCAATCCATTGAAGCCCGGCGAAAAGGCTCGCGAATTCTGGCGCGACGTCGTCAAAGGAGACAGAGGGTTGGACATGACAATCGTGAATGGGTTCTCGTTAAGTGAAGAGCAAGGGGATTGACATATGAATTGTATGTGTTCAAACAATGCCTTTAGGCCCTAGAAACATCAACTCAAGGTGAGTGATAACGATATGCACAGCAACAGTTAACGTCTGACTCGAGCAATGCAAGGACAGTTAGTGATGTGGTTTATTATTATTTTCGGCTCGTTGCCAGGATGATGCTGTAAACAAAGCTATTCCTGATGGGATTTAGCACATTGGTTAAGCGGTGGAAAGTGGCAATTCCGTGATCTGCTCTTACCGCCTTTTGTAGTACAAAATGAGACATACAAGGCCTCTATCAGTGTGGATAAGACTGAAGGAAGTATGGAGATAATGCCTACTACGCCTTGATGCGAATTGGAACAGTGATACCTCTCTAGAATGTGCAATATTTGCTCTGATATTTGACGCTACAGAAGAAAATTGAAATCTTAATCTAGTGATCCGTGACCACTGACACCGTACACCAAAACGCCATTTTGTCGCTAATCATGAAAGGTGAAAGAAGGCCCTCTAAGCACTGGTATCACCCATAGATAGTATCTTCAATCTATGTCAAAAAAGAATAACGGCGGGATTGGGACATACCCGCACCGTCTGCATTGGCATCGGCGTCCGTCACTATGATATGGATGGTCTCCTTCTGAGATCGAGACTCATCGGGAACGTATTGATAATGGCAAGGCATAGCCGGCCGAATTGTGGCGGAGGTATGCTTCTTGTGCTTCATGAAACACAGCTGCACAGCACCCACGATAGCAGCTAAAGCGCTTCCCCACCATGCGATAGCAGTGAAATTCATATCAGCACCGGTGCTGTACAGGAAACCAGCAATAGGGGGAGCAATAGTCCTAGCGACGGCACCAGCAGAAGCAGCTAGCCCATTGATCTTTCCCATGACCGATTCTGAGGGGCTTGCTTGCTTAATGAGAATCAGCAGCACAGGGTAATCGATGATCGAAAGTATGTTGCGAATGATGAGGCATATATAAATGCCGAAGATGACGGAGGTTTGTGGTACAAACATGAGGAATGGGACGATGAAGTAGGCGACAGGATGCAGCACAGTCACCACCACAAATAGTCTCCAGACCCCCAGTAACTGAGCTAGAATGGGAAAAATGCAACTCTGAATAATGAGCGCGATGATGCCATCGGAAGACATAATCAGGCCCACTGTCCGTGTAGAAAGGCCGAGTCCGCCAGGGAAGCTAAGCGGTGCGTTACTGGAACCCGAAATGTTCCTGCCATTCTTGTCCTGCAAGAAAATGGGCAAGAGGTGATCGTACGTCATGGAGTGATAAGTAAATATGGATAACGCAATGATGAGCGAGACAACCCGATATGTGAAAACGGGTTGTTTTTGCGGCTTGAATTTTGAACCGTCGGCATTCACAAACCAATCTTCATCTGCCTGCAAGCGAACTTGGTTGAAGGTACCATATGATTCTGCGCGTAGATCTACCCCCGCATTGGCTGTCGCTCCTGCGGTGGCCAGGAGAGGACTTTCAGCAGACGTATGATCGAGGTCTCCGGAAGCATTCTTATGCTGCAGGCCAGGATGGGTCTCGTATAAGAATAACCAGCTGCCAACTATGCTGAAAAGGAGTAGGAGGGAGCAGACCAGATTCGGCAACAGGTAGGGAAATTTGCCGAAAAGACCGTTGGCGGAGAACAGGGATGGATAGCTTTCGGCGGGCTTCGCAAGCAAACCTCCAATCGCGGGTCCGATAATAGTTCCAATTGACCAGACAAATGGCATCACGGCGTAGGCTCGAGCTATAACAGTCACGATAAGCTACTACTCCTGCTCGAATTGTAGGGCATCTTCAAACTTTTCACTTACGTTCATGTTCTGGTCGCTTGACTAGTTCCCCAACCATTGTCTGGATGACTCCGATATTCCCGTTCAGTAGACCTCCAAGAGCGCGACCTAAGAGCGCCACCCAGAAATTTGGGGCGAATCCCACAAGGAGAAGGGATAGGATAGTGCCGAAGCAACCGGACAGAAGAACCGGTTTACGACCGATACGGTCCGAAAGGCCTCCCCAGAACATACCGGTGAGGGCTTCCGCAAGAGAAAAGGCGGACACGAGGATCCCGGCATAGAAGGAAGCATCTGTGCGATCTGCTACTCGAAAATCCTTGACCATAACCCAGGAGTATGGGAATATGGACGTCAGAGCGATGGGCTCTGCGACACGGCATATTGCTGTTGCCACGAGAACGTAAGTATGTAGTGCGATAGATTGTCGACAGGTGAATCACATACCGAGCAGGAATAGCTGAGTAGTAGGAAATGCATCGTCGGAGGTGGTTTGTCTTGTCTGTCGTGTTAATACCATATCTCCAGAAAATTCTTAAATTCTTACGGCAAGCCCCCCAACACTATGGCGAGTCTCTCAGGTGATGTTGCCCTTTTTTAATGTCGGAATCCAGAGGTCCCGGCCGTATATTATGGTATACCCTACGGCTTCGAAGTTGTTATTGGGTTAATTTCCCTCGTTTTCGCTCTCTATTCTTTTTCTTGTAAAGCCGAATCTAGTAAGGCGTCAAGGTTGAGAGATGAGTGAAATATGTGAAATGATAATCCTTAATTGAACTTGGGTTTAGGAGAATGTTCGGGAGAGGAAGAGGAAGAGAAAAGGTTGAAAGCGGGGGATGACCGCCACCTCTTGATATGAAGGGGGAAGCCGCCGGTCGGAAGGAAAAATACTGGAATCACAATTAGGTTTTTTTGGTGTGTGGATTTTATTCCTGCTTCCAGGCATTTATTCCAAGCAGATAAGATGCCTCTTCAGCCAATAATACAACCTTACAACGACAAGGGTACAGCTCTATTTCACCACATCCCTTTACAGAAATATGGTGGAAAATGGATTTGCCATCCTCCTTGTTCAGCTGAAAATACTTTCCCATGCAGCCAGTCAAGCACATCTGCCTCTTAAAAATCAGATTGACCTAGTACAAAATGACGACTGCTTAACTGCAGCATGCGATGGTATGGAGGTGGCAATCGGCAGTCCGCAGATTTTTAACTCGTGGAGTTCGGCATACAAAGTGGCAAATATGAAGATCATAGGGCAATCTGACTCAAAAAACTTGACTCTACTCCGGCATAGAAGTCCACCATGTTCGATGAGGTCTTATGCAACTCTAACTCTCTAGCTCGTTAGCGGAAATGTCACTTGCCAGCACTAATGTTACACTAGTACCATTGTGCATTAGACTACGGTTTACAACAAACCGGTATGTTGTTAGCGGCTGCTTTTCTAGGGGTTTCTGCTTCAATAGCCAATCAAGATGAGGCAGAATGTTCACTCCATGGTACCTCGTGCACTCTATTATAACCACCTATATGTGTATAGAACCTGACTTACCACCTTCCTCGAAAGTGAACTGGTATGGAAGAAGTCCTAAGGCACTAGGGATTTCTTAGGTGAACAGCCAATCATGTCGCTGTGGCCCAACTGTTACATGTTGACTGCGCATATGTCTGCCTCTCTCTCCCATGTTTCCAGCAATGTTCTCAGATGCCAACTGAATACAATAGAGAGATGCGCGACTGCTTCATGATAGAGTTTCAGTCCTATGATTCACATGATCAACAGTAGTTTCCGTCCCCATAGCTGTCGAGATGAAATCCTGGGATTATTGCGTATGTGAATCTCCATATGAATTACTAACATCTCGTTAATTAGCACATACGACCATAGGGTGTGGAAAACAGGGCTTCCCGTCCGCTCAGCCATACTTAAGCCACACGCCGGCCGGTTAGTAGTTGGGTGGGTGACCACCAGCGAATCCCGGCTGTTGTATGTTTTTATTTTTCCCCTATTAGGGTAGGGCAATCTAAATTTTAATCATCTTGAAGTAGGTCTGATCTATATCTCCATGGACAAACATACCTTAGTTGGACTTCCGCGGAGGGAGTATTCATCGTTTGGTGGCATGTACATATTTAGGTGCTGATTGTACGAGTTTTATGAGCTGCGATACATCGGCCGTTCTGATTTGTTCTAGGATATGCAGTCCAGAGCTTGAATGTGATTGTTGTCAGCGGCACGAAGGGGAAAGGTAGCACTTTGCTTTATCTGCGCCATCCTTCGAAGTGTGGGCGCGCATTATGCTGGAGGATATAGAGCAGGATTCAGGAGTTGCGAGGCAGCCTTGTAACCTAAGGTTTCTGGCCCTGTTGGCTTCCCTCATTGTCGCAAGAGAGGGGATAAAAGCGGGAATATTTAAATCGAGCACACCTGCTTTCTCCGTATATCAGGTATCGGGCCCCGCGGAGGTTATGCGCAAGCGTGCTCTTGAGAAAGACGCTACTTTGATGTCCGTTTCAATTGATGATCTCCTTCCCGCAGATGATAGAGTACTCAGTGTCCCAGTATAATGATTGAACTGCACTTGGCACTTGAGCTCAGTAGAGCGTTTTCTTTAGCTAAGGCGCCTAGCCATATCATTAGTGATGAAGACATCTACCATGATACGGAAAGTTTCTTGTTGACTGGGAGATTTGAAATTATAGAGAAGGGCAGATATAATGGGTTGTGGATGGGGCGCACAACGTTCTGAGTCTGGAAGAAGCTGCAGAATGGGTTGCTAGGAATGCCAGTAATGACAATAAGTTGATGAATTCAGTTCAAATGCCCGTCATCCAAATTCAGAAGGTGCCGCTCCCTTGTTTTCAGTTATTTATCAGAAGCGAGAGATGGGGTGACGCTCGTACGATCTCTCGCGCATGCAGTCCTCTGAAACAGAAACCTGACCATGTCATTTTCACTACCTATCAAGAGAAAGAGGATGGCTCTATCGGTAAGTAGAACAGTCGAAGCTTCTGCAGATCATTACTGATGAGCTAACATTGTGTGATCAGACCGAGTCACCGAAGTCTCTGAGCCTCGAATCGATGGCTGATGCACTTTGTACTCCGCAATGCGGAAGGAACTTGATACCCGGACTACGGTTACAAGTGCATCAACCACCGAGAGAGCAGTGAGGCTTGCCAGAACAATGGGAGGCCGTGAAGATGGAATGCAAGTACTTGTAACGGGGAGCTTATAAATGGTTGGCAGCGCACTCAGATTTCTGAGACCATCGTCGCACTAAGGTAGGTGTTAATGTACTAGTGTTTTTGTCGATAAGTCGATTTGGCCTCCACGGGTGAGCTTTTAGGCCAATTAACCTGGCGCGGGCGGAAACCCTTTTGGTCTGCGCCTGGAGGTAATGTCTAGTGATCCTCAACCTGTACAACTAATGGATTGTTCCTATTTGTCAGCGGATCCAAATCAGGACCAGGCCTTGTAGGTCTTATATTCCGTCAGTGAGCACATGAGCAACCATAAGCCTCTGTAACTGAAGCGCACTGCGCAAGTTGCGTGAGAGGATGCCGGAAACAGCGTAGCAGAAGGAAGTTTTCATAGAGGGTATCGCGAAACAAAGCCAAGTAATGAAGAAGTAGAACTGATGTATCGATCAACCGACAATCATCCTGGCATCGATTGCTAACGTTCAACGTTCTCAGAAACTGGAATATATGATCGTCTTTCTCGTGCTGCCTGAACATATCAAGTTAGTCCGCTGTTCTGAAGAAGCTCGGCCCCGACCACCTCATACCTCAAGCCACTTTTCAACCCATGGCTTGCAAGCCGCCCAGGTCAGGAGACCGCTGGTGGCGATGATGAAGATGAAGACTATAGCCTCATCCTTCCTGGAATCTCGCTCTGATTGCCACAAGGTCAGCCGATATAGCTCCAGAGAATATGGGATAGCCTTTGTCAAGATTTCTTCGACCAGGCAGTGGAGGGCTACGCCATACGGAAACAGGTTGTGAAGACATCGTCTTCCTTTGCGCCTTTACACATCGGTAGATTATAGTCCAGGCAGAACTTGCGATTGCAATCATTGCAGCTCAGAGCGCGATATTTGTTGACTCTTTTCTCGTGAGACGTAGCATTGTCATCGCGAAGGTCAAAGGAATTAAGAGGCGGTGTCGATTCGGGATTCGCAGAGTCCAGGGGTATGATCGTGCTATTTGTAAAGCAGGTACATTTGCAGAATGATGCGGGTGCTAGTCATCAAATAGGGATTGTCAGTCGACAGCCACGAATGTCAGATAGCGATGGGAGGGTCGAACTCACTGGAAGCTAATGTGAAGGATGTACAGGACAGAAGCGCTACGACCATGAAGAGAAGATAGAGACTGCTACTTCGGGGTGACATGACGTAGATATAATTTAATAAGGAAGATGAATATAATCTTTAATTTAGCAGGGATATTTCGGTGTAGTAGTCATTTTAGTGTACTGTTTATACTGCACGATACGACGTGCATGGCAACATTGCGATGACAGCTTTCCCTAGTGTCTTGAGGTCATGTGACTTACCGTAAGTGTTCCAAGCTACATACTTCATTGGTTTGAGATCTGAGATCTCTCAGAATGGGTAGAGGTCTCCATTATTTATACGCCATAATATATGATCTGACATCGACGGAACCACGAACCATCTGATCAGGATTTGCCCTTCATTCCCTTTCTGCGGTTCTCTCGTTGTCTTTGTTCCTTGGCAGCATCGCGCCGGCGCTTCTTCCAGGCACGGTTATTATCTCCACGATTCTCCCAAAACCATTTGGTGAATTCCGAATCCTCTTTCAAGCCTGCCTTAGTTTCAGACCTAGTAATGGGAGTGTCTGTGTATTCAGTCACTTCCATGGCATCAGAATCATCGTTGTTCCAATCGAATTTTCGGTTGATCAAGACTGTGTCTGGTGTAGGAGCAGCACTTCGTAATCCCCGACTTAGTAGATCCTTCTTTGTGAAGGGTGTCTGCGGCTCCTTATTCTGCTCTTCCTCTTCTTCAGATTCGATGTCGTCCTGTCCGAAGAAGCTGAATTGGGTGTTAGTTTCCGGGGCGGGTTTGCTATCTGAAGATTCGACAGCTGGCCGCTTGAAAAGGGCTTCTAAGGGGTGCACATCCTTGGAAGCCGTTCCATGAGTCGTTTCCGCAGAGGGCGGAGCACTACCAGGTACTTCAGGCTCGTCAGTCTTCGGAGGAGAAGACGCCTCTCCCTTTACCGGCAATGTATGTAATTGTTGCTGTTCGTCTTGGCTGAAAGATGCGCCTGATTCAGAAGATGCAGACGACATGCTGTCTTCGCTTTCTGAGTCTGTTCTGCTGTCATCAGATGACGTCGTCCCACTAGAAGAAGTCCAATCTTCTGACTCGTCTGCCGAGTCAATTTTGTCATCCTTGGCTTTCTCAAGATGTGTCTCCTGCGCCGTTGTAGGAGCTTTCACCGACTTTCGCTTCTCTTTAGCCCCGGCGACTTGCCCCGGCCGATATTGGTCTTTTCTCAAACGATCACTAACCGTCTCCTTCAGGTTTCCTGTATGGTCTATCCAACCTTTGCCTTCCTCAAACGCAGATGTGGGTGCTGCTCCATCTCCTTCCGACCGTAAGAAGCTCGGTTGGGTGATAGTTGTGGCGAACTCATGGACAACGGATTCCTGGGGAGATTTTTTTTTCTTCTTGGCCTGCTTTTCCTGCTTCTCATCGGGAGACGCAGATCGGTTCTTGGGTAACTTGGTTCGGAAGAGGCACTCTGATTTCTCAGTATACTTCGATTTTGCTTGGGTCTTTGACTTTTTCTCCTCCTTTCCCTTCTTCATCTTTTCACCCTTACGTCTCTCGTTCTTGGCATTGGTAGACTCTGTCCACCCTCTTTTCACCTGACGGCCGGACGGAAGCTCGTATCCATCGAGAACGTTGTCATGGGCCTTGCGCTTTTTGGATACGTTGTCGGACGTAGTCTTGGTGGTGGACTTGACAGTGTCGGCTTCAACTTCCACTTCTTGTCGTTTCGGCGACCGTGCAGTCTCGACTCTAAACTTTCTTCCCTTCAGAATTGAACCATTGAGTTTCTTTTTGATCTTATCCGCTTCCATTGTCGGTAGTGTCACGTAGCCGTAATTGTTCTCGGGAAATGTTGGAATGCTATGGAAAGAGATATCTGTTGCAGACGGTCGGACCGAAGACGGTAGTACAGAGGGTAAGAGATCTGGAGTGAAAGGAGTGATGTGTAGGCGCGTGGTCTCTGATGCTGTGGTAGTCATTTGCGGTATCGAGAAAATCCCGTGTATCTTTGAGTGACCGATGAGTTGGAACAGATACTGGAAATTTCAAGAAAGGGGCATCTGATTGGATCATGCAAAGCGACGGTCTATGAAATGAACACGATAGAGACAGAATCAATAACATGAGCTGGCTCTCCAAAAACATTGAATGCAAATGGAGCCGCAAACTAGCTGAGCAGACGAAAAATAATGTTCTTGGCATTGGGATTTTCGACCGCCAGATCCAGGCGCACGTGTGGCGCAGCAAACGAACTCACTAGCCACATGTGATATGTCCTGCCAAGGCCAGGTAGATGCGTGGTAGGTACTTGTGAAGGTAACTCCATACACAAGAATGCATGACATCGGACCGAAGGGTGTTATCATCGTTATCGCACTGCACAAGAGAAAATAGGAGAGATAGTACATACTTCGGTAGCCTCAACATGCTGAACTGCGGTATTAAACCTTTCTACCTTGCTTCCTGCTCCGTATCCAGAAGCGCTATTAATGGGCAGCACGGAGTACTTCCGTATAAGGTCAGACTATGAAGTACATGTGTCCACATTGATCGCACCCCCACTGTCACCGATCTACGGAATAAGGGCGTTTACAAGGGTCTAACTGGTGTACGGAGTAGCCACAGCCTCTTTTATGGAATGGAAATGATCGATGACTGCATGTTACCTGTCATATTACCAAATTTACAAGCCGAATGCGACTTTTTGCGCTAGTATTGTTGGTAAGGTATGATGTATGTATGGGCTATTACCTTGCCGTTATTGAACTCAAAAAGTCATCGATCTCACCTTAGTAACTTCAACTATCTTGGGAGCCCAATCCTCCCTCTCTAAATCTTGTCTCTTTTCCCAGTCCTTCCTACTCTTTTGAAAGCTCCCGCTTATCAGTATCTTCGAGTATTTCTCTTACTATTGTTTTCGATACTTCTCTCAGTTCCCAAGTTTGATACCAGATCTCCCTGATCCGGCGTATTCCATCTTCCCGCGGCTAACTCAAAGCCCGCATTCTGATCTCATCGCCGCACTGAGTAGCCACATCTGTCGCTCACATGGCCACATCGGGTTCATTATCATCACATCATTTGCATCCCCGCTCTAGGAACTGAAACTTGCCTTCTTCCATGCCTCATTTTGCCGGGCCTCTTCATCGATACATTTGTTAAATTCATATTCACCTATAACTGGCCTCGTTGAATTCGAAACGCCTTTGAAGTACGAGTTGGCCGCAGTTCGTCCCGAACCATCCTGACAAGCTCGTTCTGTATTGCAACCCACCCTCTAGTTTAGGGTAAGGATGGGTAATTCGCAGACTAAAGAATCCCGTCCTCCTCTCAGTACTTCTAATCGCCGAAGTCATCAATGGGGCTCCTCTAGCAGTCAAGGGAGATCGCCATACAGCGACCGGCATCATGCGGAAAGTTCCAGATCTCGAGGTAGCAGACCAGACCTATCTATTCTCGGAATCGGTGGGAGCTCCGAGAGAGATGTGGCTACTCTTGAGCATCGGAGAGAGACAAAGCAGGAGCGAGAAGCTCGTCGGCTAGAAAAGGAGCGGGCAGCTAGGGTCAAAGAACGAGAGCGCAGCATGAAGGAAGAGCATGTCGACGGCGGTTATTTAGTTACGCAAGGCGTTTACGTGGGCACTGAGGATTTCAATAAAGCAGTGACTCGGCAACTGATGGTAACTACCTCCCCTACAGCGTACCCCGGACCTAAACTGATCTGTGGCTCAGATTGAACGGAGACTCGCGCCGTTTTGGAGAGGACTGAACGATTTCTCGGAGTCGTGGACTGAGCATCAATTGATGGCAGCAGCGCGTGGCCTGCCAATACCGCCACCAGACGAGATTCCTTCGGAGCTGGAATATAAGAACCCGCCGAAATTGACTGAAGATGGGAAGGAGTCCAGCATTCAACACTTGATGGTGCCAATTACGTCAAGGTCGCAGTCCTACGGGTCGGAAGCCTCGCAATCATCAACCCCAGCGCATTCTCTGCCAACGCCCGTCTCTCCCATAGCTTCCGGTACTTCGACCTCACCGTTGTTTCGAAGCCGGGCGAAAACCTTGGCTTCACTCACCACATCCAAGCTTGGTTCTCAGATCGACTCGGCCCCTAAGGAGATACATCTACCTAAAGACCCATTTGTCAATGGGCAGCCAATAGAAGCCTATCTGTATAAAGATGCGACCGAATGTCCGATATGCTTCTTATACTATCCCCCTTACCTTAACCGCACAAGATGTTGCGACCAGCCTATCTGTTCGGAATGCTTCGTTCAAATTAAGCGGCCTGATCCACATCCGCCAGAACACGGGGAAGCGGAACCCAATGCCATCACCACGGAAGGTGACCGTCAGGACAATCAAGACTGCCAACTAGTATCAGAGCCGGCTGCATGTCCATTTTGCGTACAACCCGAATTTGGAGTGACATACACGCCTCCACCATTCCGCAGAGGGCTCGTTTATGCAACAGATCCTACACTTCGCCCCAACTTTGTTTCACCAGTGTCCTCCACGTCATCTTTAGCTTCGGCCAATGCGCCTCAAGTGACGGGCCGTCGGCGCGCTACCTCGCTGTCTGCCAATGACCCTACGGTCATCACAACCGACAGAGTTCGTCCTGATTGGGCTCAAAAACTAGCGAATGCCCGGGCTCATGCTGCGCGAAGATCCGCCGCAGCGACGGCTCTGCATACCGCTGCATATTTAATGAATTCTAATGCATCGGGGAATGAAAGCAGGAATTTCAGCCTTGGACGCAGAGGCGTGATGCGGAGAACTGGTCCATCGGAGACTCCGAGTGCCTCAAGCCGCTCAGGCTCCCCAGCTCTACAGGCGCTTGCATTTCTGACCGACAGACGTGCGCCGGGGCATGAAACAGACTCAACAGAAGAAGGCGCAGGAAATCTAGCACCGCCGCGTAACAGCTCGAGACGGAACCGTATCGATGATCTTGAAGAGATGATGATGATGGAAGCGATCAGACTGAGCTTGGCTAGCGAGGAAGAGAGACGCAAAAAGGCCGAGAAAGAGGCCAAGAAAGAAGCAAAGCGGCGAGAGAAGGAAAGCAAAAAGGCAGAGAAAGCTGCGCGCAAGCATGGGTTCTACAGCAACAATGCCAGCAGCTCCGCTTTGGACGTTCCTTCGGACGCCCGACTTGGAAGGGTCACCAGCAGCTCCTCCTCGATAACTGGCGAGGATACATCTCCGGGCAAGGGCAAGGCAGTGGATCGCGCATCGCCACCTGCTGCCGCTGCTCCCTCGCAGTCAAGTACTGAAATCGCCTCTGATTCTATGATCATCAACCCGCACCCAAACTTGGTGGAACAGGGATCAAGCGCGCAGCCTTCGATGGCTCAGCCTTCGCCCCGCGAGCCGCCAAAACCATCGCATCTGCGTCAGGTGTCCAGTGCGTCCTCGTCGTTCTCATCACTTGTCGAATCAACGGGAGAAGATCACAGCGGGGCTTACGATGGCAATGCTTCATCCACCGAGCCGATGTTCAACTTCCGCAGTTTAGCTGCTGTTATCGGAGATGAAGACAAAGGCGATGAAACTGCAGAGCATGTGGAAGATACATCATCGAAACCGAGCGCCGAGGGGTCAGCTTCCAGC
This sequence comes from Aspergillus udagawae, assembly GCF_001078395.1. NCBI lineage: Eukaryota > Fungi > Ascomycota > Eurotiomycetes > Eurotiales > Aspergillaceae > Aspergillus > Aspergillus udagawae. The sequence continues at coordinate 1,180,966 of NW_025091270.1, forward strand.
GCTGCGCCTGTGGCCAATGAGATGCCTGGCCAATCCACTGCGCCTGCTGACCCGATAGCTGTCGGAGCCGTCGCAGAGGACCGGGACTGCTTGATGCCCAAGGAACTCGAGACTCGGTCGGTGGAGATTACCAGCGCCACACGAAATGCCGAGGCAACGACTTGAGGAAGTGCTAGAAAGGTTCATCCTAGGATATTTCAGCTCCCCACGGCATTGACTCATATATGACGAGAGACCCGGCTAAGTGCGAGCCATGCCGGAAAGCACTTACAGTTGGCGACAATCGCTATGTTACTCCTTGAGTTTTTCCTTCTTTACCTCATCCCTCGCTCCGTATCTCATTATATTCTCTCGGCGGGTTGACCTCTTTTATATACATATACAGTGCAGTAGATCTGTCTTTCCCTTTCATGTGATTTTGTTTCTGTACTAGCGCAGATGGGCAGCGAGATTTCATCTAGTTTTATGGCGGCAACATTTTCTGTTTTTGACGGTTCCCAAGAGGGATAAATGAGCTTCAAATATGGTTTGGTATGAGTCCTTCCTTCCGACAGGGCCGAATCAAATATTTTACAGTCTTTGGATAGATCATGGAGCACGATCGTTGAGAATTGTATCAGTGTCAGTAATTTGACCGATCTTCCCAGACAGAGGACGGAGGACAGCTCCCTATTAGGCCAGCCCACTGTGTGCCATAGCCCCGAGTCAGAACGATGCTGAGTCTCTCAGATCAATCATAGAACTTTTGCCAACAAGCGTATTGTAAGTACTATCTTAGTTAGTCCTACTTAATTTCGGTAGATCGGGAGGCTTAGTTAGATCTTTTCATGGATCGATTGTTTCAGATGGCGTTTCGCTCAATGCCATTAGTGTGAGGGTGCATATACTCACATGGTCTGTATAATCAAAGAAAGACTCAAGTGGTGATCAAAAGGCATTCTTCCAGTTTATTTTTTGGATGATAGTCAGATCACCGCCTGACGTTAAAATCACTCTGATGTACGCATGGATAGAAAGATACATGGAAGGGTACCTGCATTCCTCCTGCTACTGTTAGTGCCCTGTTTTTATCCTCATCGAGATCCACAGCCCCCACAGCTCCCCTTAGATGTAAAACATGTATTTGAGATTGACGATTGACAGTTTTCCGCCAGGTTATCTACCACTTGATGCGAGTCGTTATTAGTCTCATTGCGAGGGGTACTACTGTTTCTATGATCAAATATTTGAAGGGGTACTTTTGTCATTGTTAGTCCTATGCAAAATTCCGGTAGTTCGTCGAACTTGTAAAGCCGGCCTTCTGGTCTGCCCGATTTTTTCGGTTGCCTTGAAGGCTTCCTCCTTAGCGCCTGCATAATCAATCATAAACTAGTCTACCTATTATTGAATCCTGCCAGAGAGGCGACCATCACGCCGTAGGTAGGATCAAAAAGAGATGATCTATCACCTTTGGAATCTGTACCTGAAAGAAATGGCCACTTTCGGATCTTCATTTGCCCTGAAAGCGGCCCAGCGCCTTTTCTTTCCGTCTCTTCTACTCCGTACTAGATAACGCAAACGGCAGGCTGAGCACACCAATGGACTCCCAGAATTGGAGCACTTTTAGACCTCAGCCCATCCTAATCTCCGGCGTGTCACAACTGGCCCTGATTATAGGACTATTTATTCCCTACCACTAACTGAAGTCCCTAAGAGTGGATACGTCCAGTCCATGGTTCTCTGACGGGATACCCGGATTTATCAGGACGGAATCCTGCTTGGTTGGACCATAAGAATGATTGCAAAATACCAAGAACCCACGTAGTCAACTCAGATGATCACGAATGATACTTCGTACTCTTGTTTACTGGTGTCTTTTTGCTTCTTTCCGGTATCTTAAGAGAAATCTAACCTCTCCACAGACTCTGCACTGCTGAAGTCTCTATTTCCCCCAGAATCTGTCTGCTCGCATTGACCGAAAGTCTTTTTTCTGCTCAATTGCTTCAAATCATCCCGAGAAATTTCAATATCGAAAATATCTCGATTCGGATATTTCTGGTTGGAAGCAAAGCGTCATTCTCATACGACATGGCCGTTCTGCAGAAGGAAAATCGGCATCGTGGACTGCGAGTTCCGTCGCTTTCCGCCTTCAAATCTAAGAAAGCCGTCGACCACGAGTCAGCTCCAGCTCCCGCTCCTGTCTCTGCTGCTCCCGCGCCTCCAGCTCCCGTTGCTCCTCCTCAGTATCCCGTCCGAACCGACTCTGCCCCCGTTCGACCTGCACGACCACAGAATGACAAGGAACTGCCCCCGAGCCCACTGCCGTCTTTCCCTCCCGCATCGGCGTCCCTAGGACCAGAGGATATCCACCCAGCATTCAGAAACGAAATCCCAGCTGCGCGGCACCACAACTATGCGCCTCCTGCCAGAGCCCGCGATGGATTACCAGTCCATATCCCGACTCAGCAGACCCCTTCCAACTCAGTACCGCCAGATGCAGGCGATCCATTAGAAGACTTCATCCCTGATCCCGAGCCTGAGCCTGAGCACGAACCGGAACTGGACGGTGCCAGTGGACGCCTCGGCTCTGTGTCGAGTGACGAGAACAATGGGCCTTTCACCCCTCCTGAGATCGAACCGGTCACAGTGCCTCTGAACCGATTACATTATGCTTGTTTCCAGGAGCATCGGAGCATGATGCCGGCCAACAATGTCTGGTATTCGCTGCCCTGCATGGCCTGTCAGAAATTCGACCGGGAGATGCGCTACAGATGTGTCTTTTGTTGCTTGCGCATCTGCGCGGACTGTTATCAAAGCTTGCAGAAGGTGCCGAATCGCTCGCTGGCTCGATTGATGGAGACGACGCCTGCAAATTCTTAACGCGCCGTGGATCAGCTGATAGCTCGTAATCCTGTCGTCGATGTCGATATGATCGACAATTTCGGGAATTATATATCTATTTTCAATGCTCCGTTCGGTCAATGACCTGCCTAAATGTGATGCTATACTCTGGATGTGTTATGACGGGAGTTTTGAGTCTGTTTATATACCATTTTGGTCGGAGCTAGAGGGGATGATGTTCTCTGTTCTTCGCTATGATACTCCTCAAGGGTATGCTGTACAATTCTAAAGTTGCTTAGATTTCTGAGAATCTGAATTCTGGCCTCGATATGAACACATGTCAATCATGATCTTCTTCAGTGAGACCTGGACACCCCTCCATCTCGTCAGTTTCGTAGCGATACTTGCACCAGAAACAGTATCGATGCCGTTCACGCAGATATAGGACTAACCGAGCCAGCCGTTCACTCGGATCCAGCGCGTTAAACTCATCAAGTTCTGGGTCTTCTTCCTCCAATTCTTGTTCCAGTATTGTAGACGTGTCTTGCCCGGAGCCGAGCGCTTCGTTGTCGTCTGGCTCCAGCGTAGGATCGTTATACCCCGGTAACCGGGGGTTGGGGAAGAATGACGACGGGAGCGAAGTCTGAAGAGCATGGCGCACTTGTAGAGCTCGCTCCTTCTCCTCACGCTCGCGCACCAAGCCCCTGTACAAGACATTGATCTGGGACGTGGGCTTGACCCTCACCTTGGCGCGTGCCGCGCGCGATTCACCGGCCAAATCTTCCGCTGAGCCCTCATCGAGGGACTGCTCCCTATCCAGGAATTTATCCTCCTTCTCCATCTGGCTCGCCTCTCCAGTTTCCACGACCCCATCCGCAGCCTCAGTCTCAGCCTCGGCGTCTAGTCGCTCGGCTACCTTTTGCGCCGCGTACACTTGCGCTTCCGTCCGTCTTGTCTCGCGCTCCTGCCGAACGCGGTCTCTGTAATCGCCTTCTTCTTGCTTAACCTTCTTGAGCGCCTCTTCCGCCTCTTCCCGGAATTTGCGCTTCTTCTCACTGTCCAACCCAATGCCTCCGCGGCCCTCTTTGAACACTAAGTTCAGCGGCTCAGATCGTACCCGTTCCTCTTTATCGTCATGCAAGGGCTGGCTATCTCCAGGTGAGGGCTTACTATCCCCAGGTGGTGTCTGCGGCTTTCCTAGAGTCTGACCGGGCTTGAAGCCGAGTTTGGCCATCATCTGGAACCCCTTGTTGGAGGGGTCCAGCGTGCTCTTGGACAGGGCTGCATCTCGACGCGCGGCTTCTTCGGCGGCACGTTCGGCTTTCGAGGGAATTTTGGCGCGAGCCTCTGCCTAGGACGCGGGGGAAGTTAGCTTTGGGGTCTAGCGCTGCTTGTTGTTATCGAGTGGGAAACCCAAAGAAACGGACCTCTCGCTGCTTGCGGAGCTTTTTCTGAGCAAAAGTCTCCTTCTGCTGTGGCTCCTCAATCACCATGCACATGTAGTCATCCTCCTCTTCTTCTGCTCCGTTCGCCGGGTGTGGGTGAGGGGGCATGGTGTGATTGCGCCGTGCCAACTGTCGGAGACCAAAAGTAGAGCCGAGGATTAGCCGGGATTTAATTGACAACCTGAGATCAAAGGCTAGATGGGATTTGCATGCCAAGGAAAAGATGTTACAAATGATGGCGAGAAATTAATTTGCTAATTGCTGAGACTGGGGTTTTCTTGATTGCGGGGAAGGAAATAACCCAAATGAAGCAAGGACTTTTTGTCTCTCTCCACAGTTTCCCGCGTGCTAAACTTCATCACTATTCCGGCCTCTTCTGCACGACACACACGACACACTTGTCTCACTTCCCCCACACTTGAGATGAGTTCATGAGGGGATGCAGGAAGCCGTCATTGTCCTGCCCAGCCATTCTTTGGATGAAATCTCAATCAAATGATTGTTATGATGTCAGCACAGGAGAGGCAGCCTCGCAGTATCAACAAATTGCATATCTCCAGCACCCAGTGCTGACATTTATCAGTATCAGATAAACAGCCAAGCATGTTGCAACCTTTGGAAAACGGCATCCACTTTTGTTTGCCAGGAGCTCCTTCTGACTTTCTAGGCTCATCAGGACGGAATATCCGAAGAGATGATAGGTTAACATGTCGATCCGCTTCTCTTCCTAGCGGATATTTATTTCCTGCCATGGTTGTACTTGGGCTATAACGCCAATAATGACCATCTGTGGCTTAGTTTACCAACTTGATTACTCCCCAACTCAATGAGCGCTGATCTCACTTGGAAGTCGTTGGTCCCGGATTTACTGGTGGACTCGTGCCGGGAGAGACCCCAGAATCTGAGGTCAGAGAATCTGGGGCCAGCGACAGTGTATTCCCGGTGCAGGGTATCACTTAAATAGTGTTTGATCACTCGCTTTTGGAGTATTCTTTCGAGCCATTGTCTATAGTCAATTTTGTGCCGATTGGGTGTGCTGCAGGAAAAATGCACCTGAACAATCTTTACGCCTTAATTCTGCTACTACTTCCTGCTGCATCTGCCTGGCAGGCTGTGGTAGATCTTGGGTACACACAGTACCAAGGCCATGAGCTCTCGAACGGCATTGTACAGTGGCTGGGCATGCGTTATGCTGCCCCTCCTGTCGGACAGTTGCGATTTGCTGCCCCGCAGGATCCGCTTCGAACACAGGGTGTTCAAGAAGCAAGCAAGGTAGTAGATATTCAGGCAAAACCTAAATGCCGTAAGTTTCCCATGCTGACGATCTGGGCACCTAGCACGGCCCCGTTTGTATCCCAACCGGAGAATACCCTGTGGGCTCCAGTAAGTCTGAAGATTGCCTGTTCATCGATGTGTATGCCCCAAGGAGTGCGTCCAATCTCCCTGTGTTCTTCTGGATACAAGGTGGTGGGTTCAACTCGAATTCAAATGCAAACTACAATGGAACCGGGTTGATCGAAGCGTCTGGCTCGGAAATCATCGTGGTTACCTTCAACTACCGAGTTGGACCTTACGGGTTCTTGGCTAGCACGGAGGTGCAGAATGGTGGAAGTTTGAATAACGGCCTCAAAGATCAGATCAAGGCTCTCAAATGGGTGCAGAAACATATCAGCAAGGTGAGGCGTCTCCTGCTCTATCTGTTTCTCGGCTTCGGTGGTTAACTCTTCGTCCAAGTTTGGCGGCAACCCCAATCATGTTGTCCTCGGCGGTGATAGCGCAGGGGCTGCTTCCATCACCCTGCTGCTCTCAGCCCACGGGGGAAGAAACGATGGCCTATTCCACGCTGCAGCTGCAGAGTCACAAAGCTTTGGCACCATGCTTACATTGGCTGAGAGCCAGTTTGCTTACAACAACCTGGTCATCCGCACCAACTGTGCGAGCGAAAATGACACACTCGCGTGTCTGCGCAATCTTGATATAGCAAGCCTTCAGCGCCAGAATTTTAACACGCCGTTCCCTGGAGCGCAAGAGGCGCCGCTGTACATGTACGGGCCGATTGTCGACGAAGACCTCGTGGCCGACTATACATATCGTCTTTTCCATCAAGGCAAGTTCATCAAGGTGCCAGTCATCTTCGGCGACGACACGAACGAAGGCACCCTTTTCGTCCCGAAAGATGTTGCCAGCGTCTCGGAAGCCGACAAGTTCCTTCAAAACCAATTCCCGAAAATTCAGCTTCATCACTTAGCCAAGATTAACGAGCTGTATCTGCAGGAAAACCAGACTCAGTCTTTCCCAAATGCTAGTGTTTGGTGGAGACCTGCAAGCAACGCTTATGGAGAGATGCGCTACATCTGTCCTGGCATCGACCTGTCAACCATCTACGAAAATGCTGGGGCCAAGAGTTGGAACTATCACTACGCCGTGGAAGATGAAGCAGCTCAAGCGTCAGGTACTGGTGTGTCCCATACAGTGGAAGTCAACGCCATTTGGGGGCCCCAGTACACGAACGGGGGTGCACCTCACTCTTATACTACCACGAACGCTCCCATCGTCCCGGTCATGCAGGGTTACTGGACAAGCTTCATTAAGACGTTCAGTCCAAATACTCATCGCTATCCTGGCAGCCCCGAATGGAAGACTTGGGGTGCCGGGGGAGGGTACAGCCGTATTTTCATCAAGACGAACGAAACGAAAATGGAAAGCGTCCCAGTTGATCAGAAGCAGAGGTGTGGATACCTGACCAGCATTGGGACGGCGCTGGGCCAGTAAATCTAGATCGGGTACACTAACTGGGGCCCTCTGTTTTACGGTAGGATGACGGGTTAAAAAAGGAGAAATTTCTTTTGTGCCGTGTGACAACTGTATATACAATAAAGCCTTGAAGCCTGGTACGCCTTCGACGATAACGATGCCAGAGAAACCAAGAATCCCGTAACCACAGACGGCCTGAGTATCAAAGATGTCATGAGAGGAGTGAAAGGTACTACCACTTCCCCTGGCGCTTCCTCTTCTCCCGTTCGTACGCATTCGCCTCTCGCCCCTCCTCGTTCTGGATCTCCGCCACGAGCCGCTTGTACTTCTTCTCGTACTCGGCATCGCGCTCCTTCTTCTCGCGCAGCTTCTCGCGCGCAACGAAGTTGGCATCCTTGCGCAGCTCGCGCATGGCACCCTTGCGCTCGCGCTTGAACTCCGCCTTGAGGCGGTTGAGCTCCGCCCGCTCGCGGTTGGGGTCGTAGTGCTTGTCCGGGTTGAAGGTCTCCTCAAACTTGGGAATAGCGGTCTTGATCGCCAGCGGGCGGTGGTTGTGCAGCAGCAATGGCCGGCGGGTTACACGCGCGCGGGAGAGATGTGAGTCAAGTTTGTCCAGTGTCGATTGCAGATTGTCCTGGACGGCGGACGAGAGCTTACCCTTGGTGGATTTGCTTACGTGGCGGAGCACTTGCTGCACCGGCTCGAAGATCTCGAAGAATGCCGACTTGCCAGTCCACAGATCGGACGCAGAATTGAGGAGGGTGACAAATGTGTGAATAAGAGAAAGTTTGAGCTCGTTCTGGGACCGCTGATCCGACTGGGCGGTGGCGATATCCCAGAATCGGAGCTTTCGAGGGTTTAGCTGTTTAGAGGGGATCAGTCGTAGCGATTCTTGGGATCCCCTTGCCGGGAAGAACCCAAGGCTGCTGTTTGGTTCTGTCGGACAGAGATTGCAGAGGGCATTGAGCACGTAGTTGACGAACTCGGGCATGTACCGCTTCGAAATGGTCTGGTACTGGAGACACAGGCTGGCGGCGTAGGCACCTGTGACGTAGTCACCGAGCGTATTGATAGCTCCTTGACCTAAATACCGAGCAAGACATAAATGGGCAGGCGTAGCAATGGCGTGGAAGTGATCCGAAGTTGGAAAGGTGGTTGCAATGCCTGTTAAAATGACAAGGTCTCCAGCGCGCAGGTTGAGGGGACGGTCCGCCGCAATCTCACGGAGATACCTTCTGTACGCCATGCATACGCTTTCCGGGTGGGACTTGGCCAGAGAGTGAACGTGACGTAGAATGGCCTCGAGAATAGTGAAAGGAGGATGCTCGGGTTGCTCAGCCATATAAGCAACATGACGGACAAGGACAGCAGCGAAGCGCCCTAACTTCGTCTTGTTGTCGGCGTGCAGACGCGGGTGGTGCAGGGCTCGAATCCGCTGGATGACAATAGGCATGTCATTCATGGGAACATCCTTGATGACTTCAAGGAAAGATTCATGATCTTCGGGACATGGGTAGGTGTAGGCCAACCCTTCACTGGTCCTTTGTGCACCATCGGCTGCTGCTGTGGAATCCCCAAATTTGCTGGTAGGAAGTGTAAGCCCATTGATAAGCTCATCTTCTTCCTCGTCTTCCTCCTCCGATTCTTCTTCAGACGATACCTCTTCTCCATCGCTTTCGTCGAATGAGAGACTCACATCTGACCTTGTCTCAACAAGATCATCGTCAATGATAAAGTCGTCCTCGTCTTCGACTCCAAGCTCGGGATGTTCATTTGTCTGAGGAGCAGGCTGCTGCAGACCAAATGCCAGCGCGTCGTCCGGAATGGATTCATCGTCAGACCCCTCCTCTCCCGTTTCGCTTTTTCCTTCATCATCATCCTCTTCGTCACTTTCCTGTTCACCACGCATTCTTCTGAGACGCTCTTCCTCAAGGGCCTTGAGTCGTTGCGCTTCCTCTTCGGCCTTCTCTTCAGCCGTCTTGGTACGGTCTGTTGGCTGAGAACGCTTGTCGAACGTCAATTGTTTCAACCGCTGGTCGTATTCTCTATTGGGGTCATTCTCCGCGGTCCCCTTCAGCAGAGCTGCACGGTCTGGGTTCATCGACTCCAGGTCGTCCTTCGCAGGCTCCGGTTTCGATGGCGGTTTTACACCGCGCAGCATGTCGAAAAGATCGGGCAGTCCTTTATCGAGCTCTTCGCGAAGATCGTCGTCTTCCTCTTTCGCCTTTTGCCGTTCCAGCTTGTAGAACTTCGACTTGGCGATGACTTCCTTCATGACCTCATGTTTCGACTTTTTCCTTTCCGGCTGATCCTCTCCATCCTCATCGTCAAAGACAAAATCTTCTAGCTCTCCATCATCATCGAGAATTCTTTTCCTTTTCCGCGACATTTCCGAGTCGGACTGATCCTCCTCCAATCCACCCAGGTCCTCTTCAAAATCGTCTTGAGGGGCACCATCGCCGAGGGTTAACGTTTGGCCTTTGTGTGTGAGTTGGAAATCGTCTTCATCATCTTCTTCCAGGTTGAACATCGACTCCTTGCGCAGTTTCTTCTGACTTTCTCTGGCAAACCGTTCGGCGGCTCTCTCCTCAGGTGTCATGGTCGGATCGTCTTCACCGAAACGGCGATCAACGATACCACCAATCTTGTTCTTCCTCTCCATTTCCCGGAGGAGTGTTTGGCGTCTCTGTCATATAGAACCAAATTCTTAGTTACCGGGTAATCTGCAATTTGAACCATATTCAACCCACCTTTTCTTCTCCAAGTGACTTTGTCACTCCAGGCCTTGACAGACCAGCGGCCGGCTTAGTGCCTCCATCTCTAGTAGTCACATCGAACTTGCTCCGGGACGCTACTTTAATTTCGAACGGATTAAATCGATCTCGAATTGCTTGCAGAGCGGCATTCCGCTGCACACGATTCTGAGCGCTGACGCCAGCCTTCGCATTCTGGCGCTTTTGCTTCTTCGACTGCTGCGGAGTTAGAACACCACTCTCACGAAGCGACGCCTTCAACTGCTTCAACTGCGAAGGCGGCATGGTGATGTGTTGGTGTTGGAGTAAAAGCGTCCTGCTGCTCCACTGAAATTTTTTGGACGATGCATTTTTCAATGATTGCCCGCAAAAAAAGTATGCTCACCGCTTTCGTCGGGGAAATTCTGCCGCACCGCTTTTGAGATCATCGAACTACTCCGCTTTCTCCTCACATGCAGATGTCCTTTGGGAACCTGGATTGCCATAGCAAGATGGCTTCTCATTTGAGTGATAGATTTGTCTGGTTATGTCTGGGTATGTTCTACTTATACGGCTTCGCGATTTTGCTTAGAAAGCTAACCTATCAGGCGTGTCTCTCTTCTTTGCCGTCCGCGGAATTGTTGCGGATCTCCGCCGCGTGAGTGATTTGACGGAGATCAAGCAGGTCGAAAAGGAAGACAAAATAATCAGTGAGGGCACAGAGGATGGTATGCTGAACGATGGCAGAAAGAGGCTTTTCAGGGACTAAATTCCATTGCAGCTCTCAAACTAGATACACTTTTAAAGCTGTCCGATAGCACAAGTTACGACCTGCGTGCTGCGTATGCTGCACTGACTTTCTTTCATGAAGCGTTGACATCGGCTAATGATCCGTCTAGGGCACTACGCATCATTGCGGAGCGATCTACGAAAGGGTCGACACGGGATTTGCTTCTACAAGACCTGGCTAGCAAAAATAAAGAGCGACGAGGTAGAGCGCTAACAGCGCTATACTTCCTGCTATCTAATAGAGCGCGTACGGTTTCCATCGACATATACTTTAGACTGCTCGCATATTGACTGAGTGATAATATGTAGTTTCACGAACCGCCGTCTGTTCTCGCCTGAAAGACCTCTCTACCTACACAGCCCTCGTCGATTGTCTGTGCAATTACCTCGAGGAGCATGTTGAAGAGACCTCTACCACCGATTCGCCTATCCTTCCAAAAACGAGACCCTTGGGCGAGAAAAAAGCACTCAGTATTCTCAATTTGATCCTGCAAGAAAATATTCCTGCTGCGCTGGAAGCTGGTGTGGTCAGTCGTTGGCTTTCTAAGTACCCATTCCCGTGTGCTTTGACAAATCCGTCACGGAGGCAGGACGTGGTGATACTCATGAAGACTTGGTGGTCTGATGACACGATCATGAGTGCAATATTCAGCACGCTATCATCTCATCCCGACGGTACAAAACAATTAAGAAAGTATGGTCTAATGGGCAGCATGATGGAGGAGAATGACCATGACGATGAAGATGACAGCGATGTATGGATGATCGATGGCGAAGATACAGCCGGGTCGAGGCGCCTTTCGGGCAGAAGGCTTCGCGGGGGAACCGCAGAAGAACAAGCCGTCAGGAGGCGCAGGAGGGAAGCCATGGTGTTGAGCGACGGAGTTCATCCCTTGAATAACGAAGATATCTTTCAAATACCTATCGCAGAATGACTGGAACGGCCCGCATGTCCTTAAATCTTCGACAGCGAAGACTATCCTTCTCGAGAGGTTGTGTGATATTCTGCCTGATCACTTTCTGCATATTTGTTTGATCGATGATTTTCTCATACATTCATGATACCCTTTAATGTTGATAGCACTATATATTACAAATTCGCATATTCGCGACCAGTTCTGCGTGCTACGCTCATAACCCCATCCAGGCCGACTTCGTCACATGATCGATCTTCTTCCGACTGCTCTTGACGAAGCCAAATGCTTTGAGCTCGGACAAACCCCTGTAGAACATAGTCATGATCATTCGTTCGTCGCAGCTGTCACCTTGCTCGCTTTCGAAGACCGCATAGAAGGCCTGCCAAATATCGTATACGTTAACCAGAGAGCCAGACTCAAGGTAAAGCTGATACAAGATCGCTGTGGCGGGCTGTTTAGTAGAGAGCTTCTTTTCAGAAGACTCTGAGGTCGATATCAGATAATCAAATGGATTTGACAAAGCCCGTTCAATGGCGAATCGAGGCCGCGGTGCGAATGTCTCTTTCAGAGGGTTTCTCATGTCGAGGAAGAACACCTCATGCAAGCACAAGTCCTGCGGCCGAAGCAGGGTTTCCGTAAGATACGCCTCTAATAAATGATAAAAGCGATCAATGATCCTCGTGTAGTCGACGCTGTGTTTGGACACCTTGTTTTTCCCCTTACTGAGTTTGACCCGCTGTTGAACAACGGTCATTGCCACCATGGACTGTCGGCTGTCATACTCACTTCGAAGCGGTTCAGCACCTTGATATTCTTGCAATAGAGCATCTAAATCTCCCTTGATTTGTTGGAATTCCTGGCCTTTCGTCAAGCCATCCGGAAGACTAGCGAAGATGTCCCCCAGCCTTTTGGAATCCAGGCTTTTCAATATCTTCATCATGTCCTCCACAGAGGAGGAGTTCAGCAGGTCTCCTGATAGGGCACGGATGGAAAGTTCCGAAATATCTGTTCTCTTGGTGAGATTCAGACTTCTGCGACATGATTGAATCCATCTGACAGTCTGAAAGATATCACGCATCTTCTGCTGTCCGGATCTAAGATGCCGCAAAATTTCTTGGAAAAGAAAATCGTCATCTTCCAGCAATCTGCGAGCTTGATCAAACGACCCCACCTCAAGCAGATGCTCACAGTAGCTTCATACCATTCAGTCAAAGCAAGCAACCGCAGGGAAAAAAAGACACTCACCCTCGAAAGGATGGAAGGTTTCTGATTGCTTCGCAAAGAGGACCGTTCCGAAGGGTCCCAGGCAAATCATTTGCAAGAAGTACAGACAAAGCATTCGCAAAAAAATGGGTCATATAAGAATACTGCCATGATGTTTGTGAGATATTGGAACTTGAATGACGGAGCTGCCGGAAGATACCTTGATTACTCGACTGAACGCCTCCGGCGTCTGAAAGAAATCGTTCGATCTCTCGAACAGAACGGCAGTAATGTTGCGACCCAGCCAGAAATGGCCGCTCGGATCCGCCTGCAGTCGCTCATATATGCGGTCGACACAGTTGCTCGCGTCATGAATCTCAAAATATTTGCCTCTGAGTAAGGCAACAGTCGCTCGTGGAAGTCTCCCTTCGAAAAGCTCAACAGAAGTTGAAATACCAAATAATAGAGTAAAAGGTATTCTGTCGAGCCATGAGCTGCAGTAATATGTCAGTTTCTCGATAATCGAAACTAAGGACGCTGGTCTCACTTCAGTAGCAACAATAGGTCTGTCAAGATGGTGGGATCGAAGGCTTCGCTGTCTCGAAATGCGAGCACCATCTTCTTGACTCCCTTTCTTTTCACATAGTCGCTCAGCAAGTCAAGGTCGTATGCTAGAAGTCTTGGTCCCTGTACCACGCTAAGCCATCGAATTCGTCACGCTCGGATTAGAGGGCGGCAGTCTAACCTCTCGGTCTGTCAATAATTTCTGGTACCCATCATTTCCTTCCGTATTCGTCACTGCGGCACGTATGATGTTTTTCAGGGTCGTTTTCAGGTTGGGCGTATCCCCGGATTCCAGCACAACTACACCACCCTCCCCTGTTGAGGTCAATTGATCATTCAAACGCGCAAGTAGCCGACCGAGGGAGGAAACATTCGATCCAACAGTGACCAACGCCGCCGGTATGCACCCTTTATATCTATTTCCAATTAGATTCTGTAACCCGAAAATCAAGTGCAACTGGTCGGATATCCGTACGTTTCGAATGAGGTTGATTTGACAAACCACGAAATTCTCTCATAAACATCGGAGTCGATATCTACCAGAATTTCCTGACTTGAAGTTAGAAGATGTCAAGCCATGCCAGGAGCTGTTTATAGCACTAACGTGGATCTTTGCTTCCTGATCGGACCATAGCTGTTGATAAGTCTCGTATCTTAATTTGACAGCGGGTTCGGGCTCGTTGCCGTTCAATAAGGGCACGAAGGGACAGGCAGGATTGATTTCGGCTTTCCTCTCCGATTGTACTTTTCGCCGTTTCGAGGGTCTTTCATGACTTCTGTTCTGATTAGAAGGTTTATAGATATAGACACCCTAGTTGTGTACAGCATTAGTTCAGTGCAGCCTTGAACGTCAATTTTCCCACGTACCTGGCTACTTGATCCATCTTTAAATGAGCCCAGCGCATCCGTCTCTATATGGTCTGGGTCCATTGCGAAGCCTTCGTAGGAAAAGTAGGCTAGACAGCTCTTGAGAAACAATAACGGTGCACCTCAAATGACCGCGGCGGACCCGCGTGTGCCACTAAGCTAGATCGGGTAATAGTGGCTCTTTCGCCGCGGAGCTTCAAGATCCTCATCTATCCATTTTCTTTCTTGACGTCCCTGCTTTTAGTGTCTCGACAGTTTCGTCCGATGATTTAAACTCAATACTTCATGCTCCGCCAAGCTGCTCGAGGAGCTCGGTGGTATCAATATGTGGCCCACAAAAGCCCGTCGATTACGTCCTTGTCTCGACTGCGAGCCTTCTCCTTTCTAGCGCCACAGCTTCTACATTATGGCGGAAAAGATGATAAGATTCGCTTTTACGAGCAGGATACGCGAGGGAGCAAGACCAGGAGGGAAATAGATCCGGAGGCTGAAGATCGTGCAGCGAAAGAAGAGGTGGAGAGTGAGCTTTCCCAACTCGACAAGGAATTAGAGGTCCTGAGTGAAGGCCCCTATGGTCCGAATAGCGCCTTCATGAGAGAGTTGCCGGAACATGAAAGGAAGATAGCGCTTGAAGCCCTTCAAAAACATGCGGAGGAGACAGGTGAAGCTGATGACGACTTGGGTCTCGATAAGGTCTTCGATGACGAACTGGATAATATGCTCAGGGAAGAGTTTGAAGGCATGGCAATGGAGGAAGAAAATTGGCTGTCGGAAGCGGTGGAGGAAGGGTCTTTGGAAGAACCGGTGCTGAGACAGCCCTACGAAGTGACCTTGAACGACGCAGAAACTCATCCTTACATCGACAAGCTCAATGAGTGTCTCAGACGATTGGCAAATGACCATTCTGATGAACATGCTAAGAAAGAACTGTGGAAGTGGTATCGCCGCTGTCGACAACTTATCCCCAACTTCCTCCAGTCAATTCCCGAGGATGCATTGACCATGATATGGGAGTCTCAAGTGAATGGGGATTTGACGCGCGCTTCTCGCGCGACTCGATTGCAGGCCCTGGCTGAAGACACAGTTTCCGCCGGGAGATCTCTTCCTACACCCCATGCCCTTTCATACATACAGTCACTTCAAGAAAGTGGCAAAATACACTTGGCACTTGACCAATGGGAAGCGTGTCAGACATCCCTTTCCCAGAAGAAGGAAGACCTTGAGGCATATTGGAAACTTGGTGTACAGCTCTTCGCGGCTGCAGATGACCCGCAGCGAGCTCAAGATATTGCCTTAGCATTCATGGCCAACGATAAATCGCGCGAGCCTCGCATCCTTCTTCCGGTCATCACAGCCTGGGGAAGACAGCCCGGGAAAGAGGCCGAAATCAAGGCATGGGCTTTATACTTGCAGCTCAAGGCGTTGCTAGAGTCCAAAATGACGATGGAAGACTATGACTTCGTTAGCATTGGACTGCTCAAGGCGGGCAGACTCGACCTTGCCATTGCCGTATTCAAGGACATGATGGTGACCGCTCAAGATCCAGCAAACGACTCTACTGCCATTTATAAGGCCGCTTTGGGTCTAGTAGGCAATTTACAGATGTCCAGCATTCGTGAACAGGACGTCAATAAGATATCGCTTTCGACTCTGACCGTTTTACCTCGGCGGTTCCAGAACCGATTTTTCTATGCAAGTTGGATGAAGAAGCTTATCGGAATGGGCGAGGTTGACTCCGCTGCGAAGGTAATTGAGCTGATGTACGAACGGGGTGTTAGACCAGACTCTAAGCATTTGAATGGAATACTTGCTGCATGGCTCCGCGAAGGTAATGCCATTGCGCGAGCCAAGGCTGAGCAACTGGGGTGGTCCATGGTCCAGCAGCGGATTGACTTGGTATGGGCACGAACCGCATCACCTGGGAAATCTCCTCAGCTCCATGTACGCCAGGAGATAGATGGCGCTCGCATCCCAAAGTTCATGCAGAGACAGGTGCCCTCAGCAAACATCGAGACCTTTTCGATTCTCCTACTCCATTATACCCGAAGAGGCGATGATGACATGGTCAAGTATCTAGTCAAATGCCTTGGGGACGCTCAAATCCGGCCGAATTCATATTTCATGAACCATATTTTATATGCGGAGCTCAGAAAACAAGATATTCGGTCTGTTTGGAACAAGTTCAAAGCCATGTCTGTGTCGATCAAACCAGACCTGGAGACATACGCCTGCCTATGGGACTGTGGCAAGCTTCAATATGACCGAGGCCGGACAGCCTTCGACGCAGAGTTTCCATCCGCGCGCTGTTTGTTTGCAGAGATGATGAAGTGGTATTCTCAGCTCCCTCCCCGCGACAAGTCGACTGCGCAGGAAGAATTCTCTAAAGAGCTCTACGACCAGATCATTCGCTGTTTCTGTCTCTCCAAGGATCTACCCGGCACTCTGGTTGCGTTGTATTCGCTCAGGGCAGCCTTCGGTTATTCCCCGGACGAGGTGACTGCCCGTCTGATTATCCTGCAGGTGTCGCGCATGGCCGGTGTTCCAGCGGACACGCCCAAGCGTCGTCTACGGCGTTTGTCCAGCACCCCGAGGAGCAAAGAGAACATTGCGCAGGTCAATCGACTTGTCGAAATCCTGAGCGAGCGCAAAGCGGCGGGTCTGCAAGCGCGAGGCCTGAGTCCCGATCAGCTCGAGCCTCAGGAGAAGCAACAGTACCAACTGGAGATCATGAGTGATCTGCTACGCGTCGTCATAGCGCGAACGGCTGCCGCACCTGGCCAGATTGAGGATCAGATAGCGAAGGTTGCTGTCGAGATGGGTGTCTCTAATGTTGATCTGGGATCTTCACTGGATGACGATAATTTGCTTCTCTAGACTTGGTGAGGGTTATGAGCTACCAGCACCGGTGCCATCACCATCGTGTCATTGGATTTGTACTATTATGGCGGCGGACAATCATCATAGGCATATAGATTGGCGTTTTTGGTGCAATCCGAAAATTGACTTAGCTCTGTTTGTACATTAGTTTGACCACATATACTCATTCGTCTCTCCTATGGTTCCATTGACCAAATTTATTTCTGGAATAGTATTTCAGAATGGCTTAAGGACCCAGGATTGTCATATTGTCCTAATTCCATGGGATCCCATGCACAGAGAGGTAACTACTATTACAGTCATGAATGGCGAGAGAGCAGTTGGACCAGCCCACGTAAACTTCGCTTTCTTGATTAAACGTCAGGAGCGGCAGTGCAGAGTACGAATCTGCGTTCTGTGGTAATTGTGGTTTCACAGATCGAAGTGTCTCATGCAAAATGAACAAAATCCCATCTAACAAGGCGACCTTCATTTCTTGCCCTTCTTTTTCTTCTTACTGGCACTGCTCGATCCACCCGCCGCAGTGTCGGCAGCCTCAACCAATACAGCCTCGTCATCACTTTCGGCTGCAGTGGATGGCGCAGCAGATGACTCAGGAGTCTTGGTTCCGGGTGTCGAGCTGGTAGTCGTCGCGGTAGATGTAGCTTGCTCGGGTTTTGTGGAAACGGAACTCTCTGCATCCAGCTCCTTCATAAATCCCTCTTGAATGCTCGCCTTCTTCTTATCCCACCACTCCCGCTCCTCGGCCAACTTATTCTGGTAACTCTGCAGCCGCTCACGGAACAGGACATTGTTGAGCATCTCGTTCGCGGACTGAAAGATCGTTTGGCCCCAGTTCGGCACGTACGCGTTGGCCTGGAGAAAGCACCGGAATTAGCCAAACTCCTCCCCACACATGCAGGGACTGAATGAAACAGGATGAAAAACAAACCTCAGCAACAACATCCCGCACTTCGTCTTCCATCTCCTTCTCCGCTCGCTGGAATCGCTGCCACAGATCGTCCCCGACACTACCCCGCTGCAGAAGCATAGCTAGTGCCTGCTTCTGGTTTCGGAGCGCCATAACGCGTTTGATATCCTCGATTGCGCGCCGGAGAAGCGCGGCCTTTAGTACCGTCTCCGGCACCGCTGGGGCCTTTTTCTCTTTCGAAGAGGATGAGGCCGGCGGGTCAAGATGGAGAAGGGAGAAGTAGATGTCTCGTTGGAGGTGCGGGGGAAACCATGGTTCTAATGAGGTTGCCTTTCCTGCGGATCGCGATAATCGGATCAGCGATCAAATTCTCGTTTGGGAGAGATAAAGTCAACTTACTGGCCTTGCGCTTGCGGTATAGTGACGAGAAAGTTGCTAGGGAGCCGAGCAGAACGCCTAGGTAGGCGAGCGGCACGGCGAGACTGAGCCAATCCACCATGTTATGACTGATTCAGATATGTTCAAAGATTTAAAGGAAGAGGTAAGGGGTCAGGTGGAATCGGGTGGTGTGGTGAGAGTTGTACAAATTTAGGCTTGGGTCATAGTATCGTCAACAACGATGGTGTAGGGGATCGCGACGTTTTCAGCGCCTGAAGACTGAAGTTGTTGCGCTAGATGACCCTTAATGATAGAATATTTAGTGGTCAAGCTGCTGTGAGTCCATGAAAGGGAAAAAGAATAACGAATGAAAGGTAGCGTAACTGGAATCTAAGTATGGTTATTCTTGCGGAGGAAGGATAAGGCCAGCCTGGTGTTTTAGGCGCAGATCACATGGCCTCCACTCTTCACCATTGATTAGTTACCTGCATCAATGATCTACATACTACGACAAACCATGAGCCAAATTCTGTTGGTTTTGAAAAGGAAGATGACTTCTTTGTATCGTCTTATCTACAATGTAGTGTCTTTGCAGGCAGAGAATCTAAAAATATAGCTCGAGAAAATGTCGAAAAACAATACCTACATGCATTCCCACGCAGAATCCCTCTTAGCTCTAAATAATCGCAGAAAACACCGGAAGAATATCCAGTTAGTGAGAATGTTCGTAGAATGCATGTAAAAAGGGTACTCGCAGATGATGCTGGAGACTTCACAAACAGGCAAAGGTATAAGAAATGGTAAGAGTGAAAGGAGAGAGAGTCATCGGAAATAAGCGACCTTAGTTGTCCCTACCCAAAGAACCAAGGCACACAATTTTAGAGACTCGCGGGAAGCGAAGAGAGAAAACAAAGTCCAGGCCACCATGTCTAAGCATGGAAGATATCAGCCCCCAGCTGCTCCTTTGTTCTTTGACTGATAGGGCCGATCTCCTGCATCGCCTGCATGTCCTCCAGAACGTCATTGAAGGTATCCCTGATACCAGCCGCAACCTTGTTGCGGTTCCACTCCCCTCGCATCCGCCAGATATAGTCCATCAAGTTGCTATTGATCTGCTCTAGCTGCTCGACCGAGCACCCGCTGGTTCGCTGCGTCAGTTGGTTGTGTAGGTTGACGATAAAATCGTGTTCAAGCGAGACTTTGGGAGAAAGGTCTTCGTTGTTCAGCAATGATTGGAGAGCCGTGGGGACATGAGAGGATTGCTTGACAGGCGCCTCGAACAAGGGCACAGGGGGTTGATGCTTAGGCTGGGATTGGCTTTCCCCGGCAGCGAAGTCTGCGTGTCCCGGTAAGGACTCACGGGGATGCGGGGAGGGCTGGCTACTTTCCGGCTGCTGCGTATCCGGGAGATGCTCCTCCTGCGACACACGGTCGGGGTATTGAGTGAGGTCGGGGAAGTCGTGCCGCAGCCCATGCGCCGCCATAGGACTCTGGGTGAGATTTTGCGGCACTGAGGATTGCTCGGAGGACTTCTTGTCCGAGGTAGTCTGCGTGGTAGACGCCTCGTTCGTATAGTCATTCGGCTGTGATCCCGGGGCCATTGGAGTCATTGGTCCTTTTTGAGACAGACTTGAGAATCCGGATTCACGCCTCACTTGCTGCGAAGGCGCCGTGTGGGAGTACGGTGGCCTGGGTTGGGCGGAGGGTCCGAAAGAACTGCCCTGCGTCTCTCTCTCGCCAGAATGATCTTCAGAATTAGTCATATAAACATCTCCATCTCCATCGCCGCGAGACTCATGGGACCCATTACTGATCGTGGCATGGTTACTAAGATCATTCAGATCCGAGCCACCACCCTGATGATAACCGTTGGAGAGAAAGCTCACGGCCGAGGGTCGCGTCGGTGTTTGCGGACGAGCTTGCCCATCCGGGAAGGATTCGCCAAGCACCACAGGTCCGCTTGAAGGGCCGGAGTCTGTATTGCCGTGGGGAACATTGCCGGTCGCTGCGAGACGGATATAGCCTTCCTCCCCCGCGGCTTTTTTGGCCTGTTCTGTTGCAAGCTTCTCCCTCTCCAGCTCCCGCAGGTAAACATTTTCACATTCTGCGACTAGGGCCGGCTCCGCCTGCTCGATGGTGGCAATGTCGACCTCGACGTTAGAAAGAAGCTCGTTGGCTCGCAACAACCTCTCTTGGTCGCCTAGCTGCCGCGCGTCCTTTGCCAAGCGCTTGATATCAGCCAGGAAATCCGCAGGTCGCTTATAGTAACCATTGGAAAGTCTCTTTTCGATAGTCACAATTTCCATGTTGTAGAAGAACTTTCCCGAAACAGTTTCCCGGAGACCCGGAACCCCATGCTTATCGAAGGCTTTTTCAAAGGGCCTGAACGTTGTTCGTTGCTCGATGGGCAAGTCGCTAGTAACAATGTTCGGATCATCTTCTTCCCACAGGTACCGGATCTGCGATTCGTCAATTACACCTGTCCTGAACCTCTTGTATTTCTTAATCTGGTCCATTATGGGCTGGATCCTGATCTTTAACAAATTCAGGGTCTGGTGATCTTTCTTCTTCTGGGCCTTAAGCTGCTCCTTGGTCGGAGGCGGTGCGGGCTTCGGTGGAGGAGGAGGTGCAACCTCTAGTGTCTCGAGTTCTCTTCGTTTACGATTTTCGGGATCAGGAAACTCGGACGGCGAGGTCTTGACGTAGTCGATTACCCTACCGAAGAACTCATATCGAGCATCATAATCTGGGGCATTTAGGTCGTAGAAGTTCCTCTTCGAGAACCCGAACATGTTGCCCAGTAGTCCATTATCCACCTCCTCACCGGACGACTCCAAGACACCGAACAGGAGAACAGGGTCTGAAGGGGGAACAGATCGTAAAAGGCCCAGGAAAGTAGATATGACCGTCGGTCCGACGGTATCAAGCCAAGACTGAAGGTTTGGGATGTATATCACGCTGGGCTTGTGCCTCTTGACCTCTTGGAAGAGCTGTATGACGGCTGCTTCGGGAGACCTGGTTGAGTCACTGAGCAGGGTCGGGAGGTCAAAAGCTTGAACGTGCAGTCCCTCAAAATGATGGAGGATGGCGCCTGCAAGATGTTGCTGGCCCATGCCAAAAGGCCCACGCACCAACATCCTGGGACGGTACACTCTGGAGGTTTCAAATTCTTGCTGCATCTGCTCACGGCGAAAGCTTTTTGGCCCTTCGGGTTCCTCAAATTGAGCTTCCTCAAGAGCCGTGAGCCTCTTTCCTTGTGGGAGTATATCGGATAAAATGGTTTTGATATCGGATAATGGTCGACGAAGCAGAGGCTCAACTGGCTTGGGTAGAGGAGTAGCACCGGAGGAGGCAGATCTCTCGGATGAGGGAACCATCTTCTTAATAGCCAACATGAAATCCTTCGGAGTGACATTGATCTTCTTGGGATCGATGAGAAGCTTCTGATCTGACTTGTAAATTTGAGGATATCTCCTCTGAACTGCGTTGAGAGCGGCCTCAGTACAAAGAGCACGGAGATCGGCTCCGCCATAGCCCTTCGTGATCTCGGCCAGTTCGTCCTTGATGTGATCAGGGAGAGGCGGATCCCAACCTTTGGTATGGATATCCAAGATTGCACGCCGACCTTCAGTATTGGGCAACGGGAAGTAAAACTCGCGATCGAAGCGGCCAGGGCGACGCAAAGCAGGGTCAATAGAGTCCGGTCGATTTGTAGCTCCAATGACAATGACTTGGCCACGGCCATCCATACCGTCCATTAAAGCCAACAGAGTCGACACGATGGAGGCATGGATCTGTTCCTGCTTGCTTGATCTTACGGGGGCCAGTCCTGCAGAGCAGATGAGCGTTAGCAACATACAAGCGTCGAAGTCGGCGAGCACTTACCGTCTATTTCATCAAAAAAGATGATGCTGGGTTGAGTCTTTCGAGCCTCTTCAAAGAGCAGCCGGAGTTGCCTTTCAGCCTCACCGACCCATTTACTCAGCGCATCCGCACCCTTTCTCATATAGAATGTAACTTTGCGACCCTCGGAGCTAACGCTGTTGGCCAAGGCCCTTGCCAACAGCGTCTTACCTGTCCCAGGGGGACCGTGGAAGAGGACACCTCTTGGCGGCACGATATGAAAACGTTGGAAGATCTCGGGGTAAAGGAGCGGAAGGGAAACCATCTCTTTCAACTGATCGATATGCCCCTGTAGGCCGCCGACACTGTCGAAATTGACATTAACGTCAACACCCAAGGGATCGGCATCAGCAAGCGCCTGCTTATCCTTGATCTTTCCTAGATTGGCAGGTGTTCCGGATGGACCTTGTAGAGGATCGGCTCCATGGGTTTGTGCTGAAGCGAGAAGACCTGCACCTGGAGGTCCGGACACGGAGCCGCCAGCGCCCTTGGGATGTTGCATTACTTCATCGTCGCTACTATCGCTGTCAACACCCCCTGTCGCAGCAGGTGCGCCAGGAGGAGCTAGAATCGCTGGTGGCCCGCCGCCTCCAAAAGGTCCATATGTCGGGAAAAGTGTGCGCTGCCAACTGCCGCCTCCGCCTCCCCGACCTCGCCGTGAAGGAGATTCGTTGACCTCGTTCTCGGCTTCCTCTATTGGTAGGATGAGATCTGGCCGAATGATCCGGTAGTCGACATCCTTCCGGCTGCGCCTTGGTTTCTCGTAAACGATATCCGTCTGAAGCCTCCGGCGGGGTCGATCTCCTCTGAGATCTTCCAACTCCTCAGCAAGCTCCTCGGCAATATCTCCTCGTACTTCGGACTGTCCACGGGAGCGAGAAGCTCTCTTACGCAGACCAGGACGCCGACCGGCGGTGCTGTCCTGTTCCTCGTCATCTCGAGCTTGACTGGCTTTGCGTGGTGATCCATGTGACTTTCCGGACTGAGAGAGCTCTTCATCATCGTCGTCATTCGACTCGTCTTCCTCAGGCTCAAAGTCGCTCTCGTCGTCTTGTCGCTTTCGCTGAGAGCTTCTGGGTTTCTTACGGCCGGAACGACGTGGGAGTGGTTCCTCCTCTTCGTCCGGCTGCGCCTCTTCAGTGGGCTGACTTCGACTGGACCTGCCCCTCCTCCTCCGTGTTGTTGGACCCTCATCATCTTCATCGTCCTCCTCTTGATGCTTCACATCGCCATTCTCAGATTCGGGCACGATTCCATCATCGTCGCCTTCTGCTGCATTTTCGCCGCTGTCCTGCCCCGATGGAACACCTTCCTCGAAATCGCCTTGGTGATCGCTTTCCATGATCTCTGGTTGCGAAGCCTTGACCTCCATCGAAGTCTCCTCTATAGGCTCGAATATTTCCGGTTCCTCGTCAATTTCAACCTTTTCAGGGCCAAAATTGAGACGTTTCGAGGCGCGAGACCCGCGCCGGCTTCTCCGCGCTTCCATCTCCGGACTGTGTGTACCTCGTTCCACAAGCTCCATATGGCGACCGGAGTTCGTCAGGGCGACAATATCCTCTGAAGGGTCACGGGTACGACGAGTCATCCGCCTGCCGCTTTCAGGGAAAGGCTGGCGCTTGAGAGCGTTCACTTTCAATGTCACGACAGTGCTTTTGCGTTTCTTCGGCGAACGGGTGGGCTCGGAGTCATCTGCCTCTCCGAAATCATCTTCGTCGCTGTTGGAATCGCCCTCATTATACACCGGTCGATTAGTCGCAGCCCTCCGGGCGGTGAGGCCCCTTGCATTCTTCGGTGCGTTGGGGTCCTCTTCATCCTCCTCATCGAAGTCAAGCTCGTCCGCATCATCTAGGATATCATCGTCGTCGGATGTGATGTCGTCGTCAGAATGGCGACGCGCTCTCTTCTTCGTTGGCTTGGGCTTCTTCCTCGACTTCGGTCGAGCAGAGTGGCGAGATGAGCGCACTGGATGATCGCTGTAATTCTCGTCATCCGAGTCCGACTTGTTCGCCAATTCCTCAATGGGGCGCTTTGGCCGGGGCATGATGTGTCGCGAACGGCGTCGTAAAGAATGACTTTTTTCCACGGTCACCATGTCAGCAAACTCAACATGTTACTTGGGCCAGCAGATAGGGACCACGTATAAAAGAGGTACGATTACTTGGTTTATCTGTGCTTGAGACAAAGCCGACGAAGATGTGAACAGTGACTTACCAAGAAACAGTGTGCTTAATGGGCCAGTGAGAGGATAACACGGTAATGAAGCCCAAACAAGCACCCTTCCCCTCAAACTAGAATTTAAGAGACAATATCATAAACAGCTGTAATTGTCTAATATTAATCAGACATTGAAACATCAATCTTGAGATGTTAGGCCTGGCCCGACGGGTTGCAAGGTAGTTCTCGCACGGGGTCGACGACGAAGCGCCAATGCGCGCGGGTCAGGTAGAGTGAGGTAGATCTCCCTAACCAACTGCAGACGCGTCACTTGCAAACACTTCTCAGAACGGAGAAGTGAGCAAATGTCAATAAAGTCTTGCTGACAGATGAATGGAGCAACTGAGAATAGCAGCAACGATGCTCTCGACCAGCATGTCCGCTCCAATATTAGACCCTGTGGAATAAGCAATACACCGAAAGGGCGGAAAGACTCGCGACGCCTTTTTGCTCGCCGGCACCAGCCACACATAACCAAGACACAGACAGCCGCGCTCCGACGCCACAATTAGTCCTGTTCTGGACTAGCGGAAGGCCATTGGCCAGCCCATTTCGGCAACGCACGTGCCGTTCTGGGCCTTGAATGCTCCACGGCACCACACGCTCACTTTGCGGTAGGGAAACAGGCGCTTTTTGGATGCCGTTTGTGCTCTCATCGTCCTGTCCTTGCCAGACCCAGAATCACCGTATGAATTGTCCGTAAATCGCATCATAAAATGCTATTAAGGTCAAAATGTATGTCTTCGTTCACTGTCACTTGCTCTCGACCATTTTCTGCAATGGTTGGCTGCCAGTAAGGAGTCGGTCAAATGAAGCAACATAGCGATGTCAGGAACAATCAATGATAACCCACATGTCATCTAAGCTGATCGTCTCTGGATTTTCCTCCCCGCATGTTCCTCATCGCTTATCGCTTAATGCCATGCGTCATTCGGCGCAGAGCCGCTCGGGGACCCACAGCGCTTGATATCACGTGATGGCTGAGTCAGTGATGTTTCTCGTCCTCATTGGCAAATGGTACGCCTGTTAAGACTTTAGGATATACTCTTGTATGATTCAGCAAAGTGGAAATAAATCAGGAAAGACATCAGAATGCTCTTTCGCTCGGTAGCTCAGCGCCTCTCAGTGTCCTCCTCTCCTCTCCTTAGATCTGCCCCATCCGGTCGGAGAACCTTGACTTCCACACCCCCCAGGTTCAATGCTTCCAAAGGATCCAGTGCTTACAGAGAAGGGGTCAGTGTTTCCCTTTAGTTTAATTTCTCTAGGCCTCAGACTTTATGTCTGTATGCTTCCAACAATCGCCCTGGGACGGACAAAATGCCTTCACCTGAATGCATTGTGCGGCTTTCAAGCTAACTGAAATACCAGCTCGCTCAATACAGGACCTTCGCGAGTCCCTTCGCCAAAGTATTCTTAGGGGCCATTTTCACCTACCAGGTTATTTACTGGACTTGGTTGAAGCTTGAGATGGATGAATCCAAGTTTGAGAAAAATCGTAAGTTGCGCTCACTTGCTTTGCCGTCTGCTATGGTGCACCTCTAACAACCAATAGAAGAGGTCGCGGCTCTGGAGAAGAAGGCAAAGGAATTGACGAATGCACAAAAATGACGATATCTCTCCTCCAGTATCTTTCTTGAGGCTTTTGTTCTGCCTGATTGTTTATTTACTGTACTATATACCTCAAATATCCCACGGAAATATCTTCGATTGCTTAGCTGGATGTTTGATTGCGCTAAAGGTATTTCCACCT
Source organism: Aspergillus udagawae (assembly GCF_001078395.1). NCBI lineage: Eukaryota > Fungi > Ascomycota > Eurotiomycetes > Eurotiales > Aspergillaceae > Aspergillus > Aspergillus udagawae. The sequence continues at coordinate 1,207,092 of NW_025091270.1, forward strand.
TAGGTATTTCGTTCATTTCTGCTTTGAGAATGGCTATATAACGTGAAATCATGTATAACTTGTGCTTCATACATGTGATGAACATCACAGGAAGGGTCTGCCCTTGATGCTGCAATCAAATGGCCGCCACTTGGTTGTGAAAGTCCTAGTCAGTTATCGAATATGACATGACGGGCCACCTGCGAGCTCCCTGCCTGTGGTAGCGGTATACCAGCGCTGATTCTCCTCTTTGGTTTGGATCCGTCGTCTGCGTGGGACCGATATGGATCTACCATTGGCCTAAACGTATCAACTTTTCGTTTCCGTGATTGCCTAGGTTCGGAAAACTCCTCCAGTTTCAAGGCCCTCCTCGAAAGAGATTTTTTCTCGCAAGAAACCATCTGCTGCGGGATCTCCTGGTCGAGAGCTACCCCATCATCCTCAAGGACAGTGTCCGACAAACAATCACCACAGCCGTCATCTTCATTCTCGGAATGGTCATCTGTGGCAAACGGGCTCTCATTCTCGTTTCCGGCGGCCATGCTTCGTCCCTTTGATTCCTCACGTTCGTGATCCTCGTTCGAATGGCAACAGTGCACCCAGTCTCCGATCCGCTGGCCCCTACGGAAGTGCTCAAAATCGATATGATCGAAGCGCTCATTCCACGCTTCCCGACCCTGGCTGTGAAGAGGAATAATCTCCCTACAGAAGCCGCACCAAAATCGGGACTGTCCGTTTTCGCCTACGCGGTTATTCGCGACCGCAACTCGCACCCCTTCATTATCGACGCGATGATGCGTTTTCAAATGCTGCACGAAGACCTCTTGACGATAATACCACCTCACGTATCGTTTCCCCTTGGTCGGATCGCACAAGGTACAGTACCAGCTTTGGATGTGATAATGCTGCGAGTTCTCGTGACGTTTCCAGTCCGCCTTGCTGCCGAATGTCTTGCTGCACTTAGGGAATGTGCAACCATAGGGTCGCTCGTGGCGTTTCTGGTGTTTCCTAAGGCACGGTGTTAGTATAAGATAGAACTGCCAGGAAGGTCAATACATACTTCATTTCGCACCGCAGACGCGTTCGTTTCGCGCAGACTCCGCATTGGATCCAGTCTTTCTTGTCCGGTTCTCGATCAGGCACTTTGGACGTACTGTCGCCAGATAGCTCGGGTTTTTCAGATAGACAGTCCAAAGCCGCAGTCAATATCCGCTGGAGAATTTCCTTCTTTGGACTGCAGAGCTCGGTACTAGGACTGTTCAGGTCGTCTACGTCGTTTGTCGGCTGAGAATGCCGTCGGTGGTTGGAGTTCATCATTCTCGTGAGTGCATGGATCATGTTAGTCGCAGCGTCCGCAATGAATTCTTCCACGTACTCGTTCCTCTTGCTGTCTTGGTGCGCGATTGGCGGCTTTCTGTCTAGTGCTGAAGTCAAGTTGGGTGTGCCGAAGCTCGGCAGCTGAACTGTATCTGAAGTAGCCATGAGTGTGGCGTTCACAGGTTCTTGATCTTGTTCCTGCTCGCTGGTGTCTTTGATCGGGTTCAAGACGCGATCTTCGTTCTCTGGCGGTCTTGCTCCGGTGAGTGCCTTGTCTGCGACTTCTGGAATACACAGAGTCTGACTCAGATCTTCCATCTCGCAGTCCTGTTCAGTCGGCAGCTGCATCTCTGGAGATTGGGCTTTCTCAAACATGGGGTCAACTGCAGCAAACGGCAATTCACTCGCATGCGTGATACTGTTGTACCACTCGTGCGACCTAGATTCACTTTAATATCATATCACCGAGTTAGATGGCCAACTGCAGAGAGCGATCTTACCTCTTCAGAAGCTCATCGGCGTCTTCATCCCCGTGCATTCGCAAAAGGTGTTGACGGAAGTTATCCAGTCGAGGCCATCTCTTATGTCTCCGGGGACAATTGCGCCCAAAACACAAGTATAGAATCTTGGGTCCACGTTCCGGTTCTTGTTTGTGGACGCATTTCTTGTGCCGCGCTAGGTCATTGATGGTTCCGAAGCCCTGCTTGCGGCTACAATTGGGTTGATCGCATTTGTACAGCTTCCGATGTCTTGCCTCGTGTTTCCTACGCCCGTCAGTCTCGGCATGGTCTGCAGGGCGTGTGACTGTTGAAGACAAACCTTTTGTCGGATGGACATTTTCCTTTCCAATTGCAGTCGAGATAGTCGCATTTTATTTCATCATCGCAATGCGCACCGTGTTGTTCCATCTTCTCAGCGACCTCGCCATAGCCTGATGGTCCCAGATCGAACGTCGACGATCTATCTTCCAGTTCATACTCATGTGGACCCAAATAAGGACTGCAAGCCGAGTCTACTGCGAAGGAAGATGCAGCTATCGAGCGTGTGGTACAGCTTTGACTCCCGTATCCTGAATCACCCGACGCAAGCCCGTTGTATTGGCTATCATTTTCCGAGGGGTTGCTGTATTGTCCGGTGGAACACCGGCGGCCAATGTAGTCATTGATCGGGTAGGGCTTTCCCATGGGCTGCAGATGCAAAGCTGACGGGTTGAGGGGGACTCCGGTCACCTGGAGCGGATTCCAAGCATCCTGATGATTGAACAACTGAGGCGTATGGTACCGGTAGTAGTCCAAGTAGTTCGGAGCCGGGGACAACGACGAGGGCGATGCGTGATTGCTGGCACATGGAAGCCAAGGGTGGAGGATGGATGAATGTTCATGAGGGAGAACAGCCGGGTCGGAGTCGAATTGAATACCAAGAAAAGAGGCCGGGTCGCCTAACGCGATGTGAGAGGAAGCTGTCGATGCGTCTGTCGGGTGATCGCCAGGCGAAGCATTCGGTAATATCCGAGTCCCCATGATGCCCTGGAGGACATCATTGGAATTGTCCCATTTGAGGTTACCAGAATTTGAATCCTGGGTATCATTTGATATACAGTCAGCTTGTCCTGTTTTATTTCCTTTTCGTTATATGTTTTCCTCGCATTGAGAGGCGAGATGGCACGTCCACAAAGAGGGTATGAATGATTACATACACTCATAGCTGTGAAGAACGGGCAGAATCGCCCTATCGGGAATATCGACCGAGCGACGAGGTTCAAAAAGTCCAACCAGTCAAGCTGACAGTCTGGGGGACCGTGTCACGCTGGGACTCAGCGAGAGTTCATATAGATAGTGGGAAGTGGAGCATAGGGACACCGAGAGCTGAAGGATACAAATGCAGGGGGTTCAACCAGACTGCGCTATTTTCTTGCCCTTCTCAAAATGATAATCTGAGCAAACGGTGGGGGATAATTGGCACAGACTAGTGAAATAGATGAAAAGAAAATAGAAGTGCCTGGATACTGTAGTATCGCTCTCCGTGTGGGTCAGGATGCTATACGAGTAGTATCTGCTAAAGGCTTAAAGTCAAGCTACTTAGCAAGAACAAGCAGCAAGGGGGAAAGTGGGAAGACTAACGACCACAATAAGACGGGCAATCGAGAGGAACAGGAGGATAGGTGAATCACAGTTGGGCTGAATTGATCGATGCGGCCAAGGAAAAAGAAACGTGATAGTCCATGCAGGCCAATGTCACTGAGCAACACGGATTGGAAGGCAAGGAGAGGGTGAAAAAGGACCCCACGCGATTAGATTATCAAGGGAAGAGAGTGTGAGTGATGGAGAGAAAAGATCAGAAGAAACCAAATGGAAGACCATCAATGCTTAAACAAGGCTGTCAAGATGCCGTGTTTAAGATGTGTCTAAAAGGTAGAGCAAAACAACAAGAACAGCAGCAGCAGCAAGCACACCGAATGATGCTGTATCCCTGCACCAGTGCTAATGCTGTATGGATCAGAGACTTCATGAAAAACCGGAGGTACAGCAAGTCCCCATCTGCAGGACAACGAGAAGATCAGTCGGAATTCAAGAATTGATGAATTCAGATGATCGACCTCCTCCCTGTCATTTCCCACATGGTCGAGATATTATTTAGCTACAAAGAGGCACGACGTCGTGCCAGCCTGCCAGGAATGATGGAATGTGCCCTTTTTCGCAGAATCAATAATCACACCAAGATACACTTCGAATAAAAGACATTCCGGAATCAGAACTGCCACATAAACTTCGTCATCTGCATTCCTTTCCTCGCAGTTCAAGACTCCTCAAGTACATCGTTATCGACTGCTGCTTACAACGAGAGAGCAACGCGCGCGTCCTAGCTATGTAAGGCTCTGAGTTTGAACGAGAGATCAGCATGCGAACTCCCAACATGTTCAAAGGCTGAAGATTATTAACATGTCAATGGCCTGTGTTTCCTGCATACATACTCCACAGAAAATGAAGAGTATCTAATGCAAATGCCAAGGAACAAAAAGAAAAGAGGAAAAGAAAAGCTACAGATGAGTTGAAAATTCGACCACGCCTGTTGGCCTGATTGATGGTGGCAGTGCCTGTAAGGGCTTGCATAGACTTTCTACTGTTGGCATGATCATCGCCATTATTTATGCAGAAGGCAATAGAGAGAATCCACAGTGTTGTCCAGTAGATAGATAGAAGAAACAAGTAATAATAATAATAATAATAACGAGATGCTTCTGATTCATCCATACGTATGAGGGTTGAATACTATCTAGTATCTGTTTCCCCTTTTCCCTTGCAATTCTGGACACATTTTACAACATCCCTCGCAGTTGGTAGACTATCTAGACACTCACCCATGAAGAGGGTGGGGGATTGTCTAGTGCATCTCAAAAGCAGCCTCAGATTTTTGGGGCCTTCTTTTGACTCGTCATATCTCGACTTGCATTCACTCATACCTAACAGGCTTTCAACCGACCCACAATCTGATGTATGGGTACTTCCGGATACTCTCCAGTATATCTCACAAAGTAAATAATAGGAGATACTAGAAGATATTAAGGAGATAAACTGGTGGTATATATACGTCGATCACGTGAAAATGCCTCATCCAGGCTCATTTCAAACGTCAAAACCTCGTCAATACAAATTCTGTCCAGATCATGCAAGAGAAGACAATGACCATACTGTTCCAGGGGCGCTTCCATCGATTCTCATGAATCTCAGCAACAATCGAAAGCGAATAGAGAACGCAATTCCACTAACATAATGAGACCCCTTTCATAAACATGGTCGAATGCTAACAATGGTACGGTCGGGGTATCATACACCAAAAAAAAAGAAAGAAAAAAAAAGAAAAGAAGAGGGAGAAAAGAGAAGTTAAAAAGAAAGGATCCACAGACTGAAGCGCAAAGATTCAAGGTGCCTAATGTTAAACCCGCACTGCGGATGATGCTCGTTGGCTTAAAATTGGTGAGAATAACCCGCGGAGCCATCGTATGAATAGGATGTGGCTTGCATGATCTGGTCATGATAGGCTTGGTTGTTCTCTACCGGAGGGGGAGACATTTGCAGTGTGCCCTGAGGATCAAACGTCGCGCGCATCTCCGTGGGCGAGGTGCAAAGCTGGTACGGATTCTGCAACACACTCAACTCTGGAGTCATTATTCTGGGTCGCGGCCCGGCGTTCAGCAGTGGCGGGTAGGTGACAGAGTTCTGATGAACAGGCACAAAATGCTGCCCCGCGAGGCCCGCCTGTGATCCGTATGCAGTGTACGCCTCCGGTTCAGCTGATAGAAATCCTTGATGCAGGGTTGTGGAGGTCGGTGGGTAGGTTGGGTTCAAAAACCCAGCAGGCGGCTCGGATCTTCCAGCTTCGAAATTTATTGCCGCGTCCGGTTCGACTTTGATGCTGTTCAGATCAGGTGAAAAGCTGGTGGCTTCCTGTGCGATCGAGCCAGGGTAACTGACTGCTTTCGGGGCAACGCCAGCATCTACATAGGAAGACAGATGTCGTTCTTGCACTAGTGCCAGGACAGGCATGGCAATCTGCTCCATGTGCTTGGCCAGATGAACGGTAAGCTTTTTCCAACTGCTGCAGACGTTACCGCAGAAGCGGCATGGTTCCTCCCGCGGTCCCTTGGAGGTATCATGATGGCACTGGTCCACGAGCTCCCACAGCTGCTCAACTTCTCGCTCGCGACTGCTTTCTTCCTGTGCTTCAGATGCGACCGGGTCTTGTCGGCTACTAGCGCCGACACCTTTCGTCTTCGTCTTTTTGATCTTGGGCTCGGGCATCTTATGCTCTCGGACAAGATGCTGTACGAAATTGTCCTTGCGGTAACATGTGTGATGGCAATCATGAACGGTGCAAGTCCACCATTCAAGTTTCCTGTGCCGTTCACTCTCATGCCTAACCCAGTCCGCCTTTCGCTTGAACGACTTGGGCTCGTTACAGTGCGGAAATGTGCAAGTAAATGGCTGCACATCTTCGTGGACATGCTTTGTCCAATCGGATGGCTTCTGGAACCTTTTCACCCTGAAACATATGGGGCACTCGAATTCGGCCGGAAGGCGCTTCACAGGCGGTAATGGGACGCCTGGGGGAAACTGCGCCGCTGTCACAGCATTCTCTCCAAGCGCAGGAGGTTCGTCATCCAGTCCGCTGTGCCCGGTGATTTGAAACTGGGTATGTGCAGCTTCGGAGTCTTGAGGTCCAGCGCGCGTGGCCAATATCACGGCTTCACCACCCTGTGCGAAGCAGAATTTACCCGCCGAGCAGGTTTTCTTACTGACGGCACGAGTATGGTTCATTTTAAGCTCAATCAACTTCTTGTATCTGCGAACCTGCTCGTTCGCGAGACGGTCGATCAGTGCAGGCTCCAGACGAGGATTCAGCTGTGTGATCTGAGCCTTAAACCCTTCCGTTGTAGGCACAGGCAGACGGGCGAGAACCGGAAAGTCCATTACCTGCTCTTTCTCGGTTGTATCTTCGTCCTCCTCGTCATCATCTCCTGTTTCACCAGGCTGGCTTGACGCCGCGTGCTGGAAACCATGACTGTCAGTCGTCAAAGCTCGTGAGTGGCCAATTGTGGGAACGGGCGGGCCTCCGTGACTGGTCATCAAGTCTAATAGACCCGGTGCAGTAGACCGCGATATCTCACTTCGACTGCGCGTTCGCCCAAACTTGTTCCATGGATTAGACGTTGAGTGTGGCGAGACGGCACTCAGGGAGTCTCTGCCTCCAATAGCCGCCATTTGGCCGGCAATTGCAATGACGGCACCGCCTGTACTAAGGCTGGGAGACTTTGGGCCTCGCGCAAGGCTGAGTTTCCGGTGAGGGAAACTGTCCTTCCTCGAAGGCGGGCTTTTGACTTCGTTGTTCATGGATTGGTTTTCAATGAGGGACAAGTCTGACAGCGGTCTCTTTAATACACTGATCGATGGTTTTCGTGGGAAGAGCTTCATCAGGCTACTCCGCCTTGCGTGTTTCTTGCTCGAGTCCTGGCTGATAGAGAGATTGGCAAATGAACCTCCCGCACCAATAATACTATTCACTTCCACTTCACTCATAGGCCGCGTACCCCAAGTTGCATAACGGGACACGGCATCTATTTCTCGAGCGCGTCGTTGGTATTCCATCATAGCGGCGCTGGCGGTTGATGGCTGCATCTGAACTGATCTGGGAGTAGAGTCGTGATCCGGGTCCTGCCATGGGCGAGTTGCCAGGAATTGATGTGGTGCCGGCTCTCCGTCCACGGAGTTGAGCTGGTCCTGCACAGGCGAACCTGCAAGGTCTTCTTGAGCCCACCTCACTTCATTCACGCTGGCTGCGGGCGATCCTGAATCGCTTGCTTCGACCCCGGAGTCATTGCCACTGAGCTCCTCGTCGCTACTCTCATGGATTAACGCACCAGGTCCAGGAATGGCCGGCCCGTAAGTTTCAAATTGCAGGTTGAAGTAGTCCTGCTGTAGCGCCGGGTCTCCGGCGCTCCTCGCCCTGCGTCGTGTGCCAGCTGGTACTTTGCGGCCGCGGGTCTGAGGGCTGTCGTCTCCACCTTCACTACCGGCGACGCTTACTGTAGCGGACCATGACCGAATATCCGCGTTCCTCTCTTCGAGCCGTCGCTGTGACTCTACTTCATTGGGACTGAGGATAAACGTGTCATCACGTGACGTAGGGGCGACACCGGCCTGGCCAGTGGCGCCATCGGGAAGCCAGGAACCATCGTGCGTGCGTGCGATCGCTTGTTGAGGTGTCTGCCATGAGGTATTGTGATCCCCATCCTCTGATTCTCCGCCAGGCGAAAGGTGTGTAAAAAACTGGCTCGGTTGCCGTCTGGCAGAAATTGTCTCTCTGACTGGGGAATCTCCACGCGAGTAACTTTCCACCGTAACAATTGGGCTTCTTGCTCTGGAAGCATCTGACGAGGGATGAACATTCAGGTTGTTGTCCAAGGGAGCCGTGACTATTGTGAGCATCTGCCCCGAATGCGATTGGGATTCATTGTTTCGATGGTTGGTCAATTCGGCCGCAGGACTCGGGTGGTTAGTCCGGTCCGGGGTTAGGAGCTGAGACGTTACCATGGTTTGCTGAGAAAGGGCTGCCGACCCTGAGTCCACGGATCGTGACTCGTCAGGTACAGCGATGTGGGATGAACCCATATTATGTGGCCATGCATCAAGATATGACTGCAATTCCATATTTATACTTCCCGGCGGATGATCGCTGTTCGGCGAAGCATGGGCACTTAGGTCACTCGAAAAGTCGTCGACGGGACTCAGAAAATCCGAATAAGACGTCGAGTAACCAGCTGTTTCAGCACCCTGCGCAGAATCGCTGTTCACATTTTGATTGTAAGGAGAGGTCGAGACCTCACGCAGGTCCTGCTGACCAGGCTCAGGGGTCAATCTGATACCTGAGGATTTGAAAACGGCTTGCTCGGGGTCCAACGGAGCGGAAAGATAGGGATCCGAGAAGTTTGCGTTTGGAAACCCCATGTCGGTCGGGGATTCACTGCGGACCAGCTGGGGAGATAGCGTCGACATGATTGCAGTGCTAAAATGTGCTTTGCAGAGATCTTGCTCGCTCCCAGGTTGATCATAAAGCCAACAAGTTCAGAGATGACGCTCTCCAGGAAAGCATGCCTCTGGGGTTTATTGAGAGTCAACTTCAATGGTCATTGCGAGGACGACGCTGGAAGTGATAGAATGTACCTTAGACAACGAGAAATGAGCAGGATCAGGATTTGCTCTTTTTTTATGTAGTAGCAACGGTATTACAGGATTAGCCACTACAATAGTTAAAATTGTAGTATTGTAGGTCAGATCAGTCAGAAGAGTGTGCTCAGGTCAAACCAAGGCACGACCGAACTATCAGAGGAGGACGACAATGCGGGAAAGCGAAGAATGAGTAAAAGTTAAGCAAAGCAGAAGAAGTGAGTGGAGTCACGAAAAGAAAGAAGAATGAAGCTAGAGGGGCAGAGAGAGTCAAATCACACTCTGTGCCTGAAAGAGGCTCTGCTCAGCTCAGCTGCCACAGCTGGGGGAAAACAGAGGGGTGAAGGGGGGAAGTCGGAAGGTGAGTAGATAGAGGATTACAAGTAAAACAGGGGAATAAAGAAGAAAGAGATACAGAGCCTAGATGACTGACATAATAATAATTATAACTAACTACCTTGGTTACTACCTTGGTTATTACCCTGGTGCCATAGTATTATTACTCACTGTTGTAGCCACACTTTTTCTTGGTGAGGAAGAAAGCCTTGCGAGTTGCGGCTGAGAAGGGGGAATTGCTCGACAACTGAGCCACAGTTGGTTGGCACACGGTATTTGCGGCAAAGCAGGGAGGTACCTAACCTCCCAAGTGATTTATAATTAGCACTTTGATCGGATCATGTAAATAGTGACTTGGACGATAAGACGAAGGAGCCAAAACCGTATTAATACTACCAGTCTTTGTACCTGTTTTCTCCCTTGCGAGCAGACAGATGGCGCCGGTGTCAGACGTTCGGCGCATCGTCAGCCAGTAAGAGCAAAGCGGGGTTTGGCTGTCAGCTATGAGGTAGATATCTTAGATTAGATTCTGTCTGATACTGCGTTGGGGTACGAGAAGGGATGTTATTTGGGGCGCACTTGAGTATCATTGGAGGGTTGAACTATTCAATATTCTGCCCTGTATCATTTGCAAGACGCTTATAAGGCAGATACTTGCAAGAGTATATACATGGTGGAGGGGTATCTACTCCGCACTCCGGGCTACTAACTAAATGCGCGCAGTTCGAAAGGTAAGAACAGGAAAGCGGCCGGCGATCTTAGGCTCTAACCGCTATAACCGGTTCGACTGCTTGAACTGCATCTTGCTGATCGATATTTCATTCTGTGCATCTAGTAGTAGTGGATAGACTAGACTAAACCCGTGGAACGATTATTCGGTGCGATTAAGGCTCAAGCGGGAAAACTCCTGGGTCTATCATAGTTACTACCTACCCATGGGTCATCCTATTTTCTCCACCTCTGATGCTCCACCGAGGGCAGCAAGGATACCCTGGAGCACAGAGAGAAGTTCGTCAGCCACAGAGGTGAACATGAAACAGGCCCCCATATTGCTGCTCTCTGAAACTACTAGTGCTACTGCATGGGCTGCTTTTCATGGTTTGATAACCTACCTAACAGAGTACGAAGTATTACTTTTGAGCCCCCACTGTACTCCGTACCATCCTACCTATTTATAACCTATGTACGGTACTACTACTAGAGCTAGAACTAGCCAGTAGGTCAGCTTCCCCAGCCACCGTTGTCTACCCACCAATCAGATACAAGTCTTTGACAAGACAACCAGTACTTACCGTATACAGGCCTATGGTATCAATATTGCCAGTCAGCCCTGCCTGAGGCTGTGCACTAATGTGCATACATGTCTCCATCGCCATCACTTTCTCCCCTCTAAGCCTCGTTTCGCCAACCTCAAAGAAGAAGAATGTTTCTCATCATGCAGTAGACTCGCATCCTATGATATCAACTGTCATCCAGCAACCTTTTCAGTCGATCGAGCCGATGGTCCCATTGTCAGACCCTTGAGCAAACTACGCGTAGACAACTGAAGCCGCAAACGAGCATTGAAGTTAAAACAAGCTTTTTATGCTCTGAGACAAGTAGTCAGACCCTTCTTGCCTAGATGTCCCATCATTAATCGGCTCTGAGCCTCTGACATCACAATTGGTGGCGGTGCTGAGCTCTGAAACGACGACCAACCTCCTATCATGTCCCCGGCAATAGTATGATTCTCTCGCCTGAGACACTCAGAGTAACCCTGGAATTTGAGCAGAAGGAAAAGGCAGCGATATGTATTTAAGAGATTGAAAGTATTTGAAAAGCTATACATCGTGGTAGACGAGGCGGATTTTCTGACAACAATATAAATAAACATTTCCTGTTAAAAGTCATGTGTACATCTCCCAGACAAAGAACAACCAAGGTCACAGATACTATCATAAAAAAAAAAGGCCTGCGGCTTCACGCGCAGTCCGGCATATTTGAATCCACGGAAACAGGGTAGTTACAAAGTTGAGTTAAGACAAGAGGGTGGAGATACCCGAAATGGTCAAAAGGTGAAAGAGAACAACCAAAATACAAAAATCAAGAGAAAGAGATAGAATGTACGGGGTCCCTCCATCAATCAAAAGACAGGGGAAATCAGAAGAAATTGAAACAGAATGATGGTTGGAACAAAGGGAATTAAAACGAAGGAAGGTCAAGGAGAAACAAGCTCCAGTAATCCAGAAGATGACAACACAGAAACAACAGTCAAGCGAAGAATAAAGACAAATATAGAAGAAAACAAAGTAGAAGCACCCCAGGAAAAGATCATCAGACGCATAAACAAATTTCTTTATCAACATCTCGGATCAAATACCTAGAGCTCTATGGCCTCAAGATTCACCACACGTGCACGCCATTGTCACCGTCAACAACTATATGATATGACCAGTTATCCTTGAGCGGTGACTTCCACTGAGTGGAGTGATCCTCTTGAGCCACGACGGGGCGAGTCCTCTCCGCTGGCCAGTGTTTCGGTCGACTTCTTAGCAAGTTCCTGAAGACGCGCCATCACAATAGGCGAGTCAGAGTACAAGACAGTCCCCCTTGAGTACGTGCAAGGACTGGCCTTTTCCTCATCTTCGGCAAAATCCTCGTGTGCAGCCTCCCGGGTAATCTGCGGGAAAGTACGCAAGATGACATGTCGGCTGGGGTCATTCCTGGAACTGAAGCTGCCCTCTTTCGGGGCCCCGTATTCGTCCCACCTGTCATTAGAAACACCTTCGGCATCTGGAGCCGGAAGGCTAGCTAAAATCAGTTCTCGTTCTACACGAGCGAGTCTCCAGGTCTCCGCCGCGAGTTTGACGATTTTGCGCACACCGATGAGTAGGGAATCAAGATGTCGTGGGTCGGCGAAGTGTTTGATAAGATCGATGATCTCATCGACAATCACCGCAGCCACGACGTTGATCGACTGTTTCGCATCCGATGTGGTATACGCTGCCTTCAGGGTCTGCTGTCTCCAGAATGCTTCCCGTCTGACGGACTTGCGACGGATGTCCATTGAAAGCATCTGGAAGAAAGTGTCCGCCTTGTCATATCGCCTGCCCAGAGTGAACAAGAACGGCTGGAAGATCCGGTACGTCAAAGTTTTCGAGATGACATGCTGTACATATGCCGAGCGCAGTTCCCGCGATGCTGGCGTATTATCAAGGAACGACGGTAGCTCCGGGGGAATCTTAGACAAGATGTCCTTGGGAGGATCAATCGGGAGGTACGTGAAATGCTCCTTGGACAAGGAAGCGATAAGACGAGAGAGCTGGTCGAAACAATCCAAACTAGATTTGAGATTCTTATCAGAACAGGTACATTTATAGCGTTACCAACATGTCATCGTGATCATTCTATAGACGAAACAATAGAGACAAAGAAAGTGTGAAGAGACATGTATATGCGCTGAACAGAGATTGACAAAGGAAACAAGAGACTTAAAAGAGCGTGGAGTTTCAGTCTGGTCAAAACAAGAAGAAAGAGTGGTAGAAATGAAGATGAAAAGAGGGCCGAAAGAGAGATCATAGACAAAAAGTAAAAATCAATAGATGAAAAGACAGTTCTGGCGCTGATGAGATGGTGCCTCACTGCACTAGATCACTTACAAGAATGAGTCTCCCTTGGTGCTCTTGAGGTCAGTTGCTTCTCCAAGACTGTGGAGTGTCTTCCTCAGCCTGTCACAATCCTTGCCCAAATTGTCGATTGTGGTGCGCATCCCCTCAACTGCACGTTCAAGCTGTTGCTCCTTGAGCACATTATCTTCCTCCAGCTTCTTGTTCTCGCGCTCGCAGCTGGCCAGCTCTTCACGCGTTGCGGAAATCCGAGCCTCCAACTCAGTGCGCTCTTCAGTCCATTGTTGTTCCTTTTGATCCAGCTCCTTCTGTTTCTCATCGAGTGCGTCCTTTGTGGAGTTTAGCTCAGACTGCGTCGACTCCAACTCGGTAACCTTGGCATCAAGCTCGGTCTTGGTCGACTCCAATGCCGTGACTTTGGAGTCAAGCTCCCCCTTCGTGGAGGCCAGTTCAGCTTCCTTTAATCCCAATTCAGTCACTTTAGAGTCGAATTCGGACTGCAGGGCATCGTGCAATTGCTGTAGTTGTTGTTTCTCCCTCTCGTATTCTGCCTTCATCGCGTCTTGCTGGTCGAGTAATTCTTTCTCCCGAGCTTCCAAAGCTTCCGCGGCCGCTTTTTCGTCTTCGGCCTTGATTTCCTCAAATAGTTCAGTCAACTCTTGCTTCTGATTCGCAAGAGCTTCCGCTCTCTCCTCCTTCTGACGTTCCAATTCTTGCTCGTGCGCCTCCTGCGCTTCTTTGATGTTTGTGTTCAGAGCGGCGATCTGCCCTTCCAGTTCAGACTTCGTTTGCAAGAGATCCTGATTGGACTTTTCCGACTCCGCTAGGCTCTCTTCAATGTCCTTTCTCTTCTCCTCGAGGTTGCCTAGTTCCATTCTGAGTTCATTTATGGTGTTCTTCAATTTCGTTGCCTCTTCCGCACTCTCGTTCGCTGCCTTTCTCATCTGATTCTGCAGCGCTTCGATGTAGAAATCCTTGTGCATCAATGCCTGTTCATGCTGACTTTCCATCTGTTTAAATTCAGCCTCCCGAGATACAAGCTTGCTTTTTGTGTTCTTGTACCCATCGAGCAAGCGGTTGATGTCCGGGATAGCCTCTTGAATTCTTTGCAGAAGTTCACCGGGCTCGTCGTGCTCCTGAGGTGGCGAAATGGTTCCCCTATCATTCACACCGTGCCCATTTGGCAACCCCATATCCCGGAGGGCTTGGAAGGCCGACGCATAATGAGGATCTATTGAGCCGCGAGGAGTGGGACGCATATTTGGAGAAGGGTGATGGTAGTAAGGAGCATAAGGAGGCAGGTAACTAGCAGAACTCATCGCAGGTGATTGATAAGCAGTGGCATAGCTTGGAGCGATTGAGTGAGGTACGCTGGGAGCTGGAGGCGGAGGTCCGAACGGCGTAGCATGTGGCGAAATCGCTGGAGACATGTAAGGACGAGTAAGCGGACTGCTGACCTTTGCAACGGGAGAGGCGGGTTTCGAAGCATATTTCTGGGCGGGAGACGCTGGCTTCGCCATGACGGGCGAGGCGCCTCTGTAGTAAGAAGACGCAGATTGTGGAGTGGGCGAAGATGGCTTGGATGCAGGCGATGCTGTATGAAACGCTGGAGAGGCAGGTTGATTTACAGGAGATGCTCTATGTAAAACAGCGGATGCCCCCTCTGAGGCAGGAGAGGCAGTCCGGAAAACAGACGAAGTCGCCTGGGTTCCGGTAGATGCTGCTACAAGTGCAGGAGACAGCGGTCGCGAGGACGGAGCAGGGTCCGGTGCTGAAAATATGACTTGGTCCGCAGGTGGAGTAATCTCTTGTTGGGGATTAGGGGGATCGACTTCCGCTTCGGCTTCGGCTTCTGAGGACGGATTGGGCGTCGGTGAAGCGGCATTCGAGCGAGGAGACGCCGCTATGTACTCGGTCTCTGTCAGAGACGGCGATGGTAACGGAAATGAGCAAGCTGCTGCTTCTTGTGGAAACATGGGGGTCTGAGGTGCCGTGACTGGGGTCGGCTCTGGGGGCTCGACAACGTCACTCTGGCCACTTAGACCATGGTTTGACTCAGGTTTCGTCTCAACAGCCTCTGTCAGAGGGTCGGGTGCCGCTAATTCCTCCAGAATGGATTCGTGAGTAGCTTCGAAGATGTTCTGCACATCGTTCAATGTCTGCGGCTGACTCGAGGAACCCTCTTGGTCCAATTTCGTCGATGATTGGGGGACTTCCCAATTTTCAGTCACAGCCGACGCTGTCACTGCAACAGGTTGAGGGTGCTCCAGTTCTGGTATTCGTTCCGGGGCCTGTCCGTGTTCTGGGGCAGGTTCCGGGAGGGATTGCAAAGGAAGGTCTGTGTCAAATCCGTGACTTTCGGCTAGTTGAGGTACAGGTTCGACCTCTGCTTGGAGTTGTTGATTTTCTTGATCCAAAGGAGGTTCGATGTCGACCTCCGGCTGCGGCTGTTGGTCTTGCTGCTCGGCGGAAGGGGTCTCAGTTGGGTTCTCAGACGCTTCTTGGTTCTTCCCCTTCTTATTCTTTTGCTTGCCCCCGACTTTGGCTTTGCTCTTCTTGCCTGACCCTGCCATTGTGGTAGAGTGAGGCGTGGCAGAGTGCTAACTGTAAGAGAAGACGTGTCCCCAGTAGCTTGATTTCTGATGTAGTAACGACAAGTGTGTCAGCAGATACTCGATTGGGATTGCTGCTGCTTCAGGACTGTACATTTGCAAGCGCGCTCGGCGGGGTCTTAAGATATACACTGACTTGATATGGATACAGAAAGCTATAGGTTGGAGTTGATCAATCAGGAGGAGGAAGGCCAGTGATCAGCGATCAGGCGATTATGGAAGTGATGTAAAAATAAGCATGCATTCGGGGGAAAAAGAGATGAATTCCTAGGCGCAGTAAAGGCAGCGGTGGGCACAAATAGTTGGGCCACTCGAAGACAGTAGCACACGGTGTCAGGAGTCTGGTCCGCAAGCAAGCAGACTATTTTGGAAACCAAGCCTGACGCCTACTGCGCTGTGTTTGGAGCAAGTGAAATGCGTGGGACAAGATATCAATGAGGAAAGAAGTCAGAGAGCAGAACAAGCCAGCTAATAACCCTGTCTGGAATCAAGCCCAAAACGACGCTGTTACAAACGAGAAGGATCCAGAGAGGTTGGACGAGGCAGAAAGCGGACCGAACCTTAGTCCAATACCAATCAGTATCCCTGGGTCGTCCGAGTCACACCATAGTACTGGTAGTTAGGCGATCTTAAGACCGCGGTTTTGGGTGCTAAAGCGGTAATTGTAAAGAATGGGTCCGAAGCCGTCGGTTCCCTACCTGCATGACCAAACGATCATGGCGAAGTAAAATGGGTTGGGCATCAAAATGAAACTGCATCTTCCGGGGTGGTAGGATCAATCATGGCCTAGAACGGCACCTCGGAACGCTGCAATCTGAACCGATTGAGGGAAAAACAAACTGTCAAAGCTCACACGCGACACCCGATCGGTTGGATTTTGTTCTCGAGCGCATCATTTTTCCCATGGTGAAACTGCAGGCAGGCGTGTCCTGCAAGTAGCTGCCTGTGCTCGAGAGACCAAGAGGCAGGGAATGGGATGTGGGGTTTCCACGCTAGAGACAACTGGAGGATGGAGATCGATGACATGTCCCCTTTGATATCCAGACGTTTTGAAGCCTATCTTATTGGCAACAGGGAAGAGCCCAATAACAACGGGCCCAATGGGAGCAGTGGGGAGCGCCAGTTTGAATGTGAGGCAGTTAGTTACTTGGTTAGTATCTCAAAGCGAATCACTGACAACCCAGTAGTCTAGTTTAGCAGTACCGCCTGTAGTGCGGTGTGTATTGCAGAGCAGCCATTCTGAATGCGACAGCGCAGAGACCCGCCTTTTTGATGTGTATGGAGCAGGAGCCAGGGTGATAGGTTGGTAACATTGGAGCTAGAATGGTCCCGAAGCATAGCCCGAATAAATTAGTTCACTGCAGCATGTGTTGGTGCGTGGCAGCGTGTGAGATAGTAATCCGCTTTTTTTTTTCTTTTTTGGACGGCCGTAAGCATATTCAGGCGGTCGAGGTGGCTGGGCTCATATGACCGTTGATTCGAGCGACGAAGATAAGTTGTTGGGGATGAGGAGTTATGAGTTGTAGTTGGTCTCTTTTACGAACGTCCTCCGACAATTAATGTCCAAGTACTCTGGAAATATTGCTGATGACCACAGACTACATAGACACTCATTTCATGCCAGAGAGGTTTAGCTTTAGGGCCCAAGATTAGGGCATCGGACCAGCGTCATGAGAGATACAGCAGAACAAGAGCCTGGAGACTAGTAAGCGAAGTATCATGGCTAAGTATCGCGAAGAGGCCAAACTTCCCGTTAATACCGACTATGCGATCTAGATTGAGATCACTTGAATGAATGCAGTCCGAGTGCTTAAGATGACCGTACAGAAATGCGTCAAAAAAAATGATAAAAAATGTAAAAAATGGTCCCTACGAGGGTCGAACTCGCGACCTTGGCGTTATTAGCACCACGCTCTAACCGACTGAGCTAAAGGACCAGGTTGATGCACAGATGGAGTCATTTATAATATGTAAGGCTATTTAAGAGGAGGAAGAGCAAGAGCAAGAATGCAAGAATAGCCTTGGCCAGAAGAGAAACTCTCGATTCTCCGAGCTGTTGCGAGTCTAGGCGAGGTGCATTTTCCAACATCTTATCATAGAGGCCAATGAAGCAACCGAGGAGGTCGATGGATATGACCTCAGGCAGTGAGCTTCTTCCAATGACTTCTGCATGCCTCTTGTTCGTGCGATGATTGAACTTTGACAGGCTCCAGTGTCCATCCATCCAGATAGCGACAGATATTGAAAGACGGGGCCCGTCTTAACGTTCCTGTGACCAATTCTTCAATGACAGCGACACTGTAAACTATTTTGACTCCACTCTAAGAGATTGCCTACTATTATATTCTTTCGAGGTAATTGAGAATCGACAGTGGGACCTTCCTTGGACCATTACTTGAGTGAAAGATCGTTAAATTATATCCGTTCAAACTCATGGCGAACGAATAGTATTCGCATACTCTTCCGTCTTCAGTATTCGCCTAGTAGACATTGAAGATCTCGTTTCGGATCATCGAGTTCTGAGTAGTAGGCACAGGAGACTTCGTAGGTTGCGCTAAGCTAAGAAGGTAGAGTCATGTGACGTCTGGCGAACCGCCCTCGCGCGGCTTTCAACCTCAAATCACCCGCCGACGGCATCATCGTCATTAATCGGTATTGCCAATTGTCTTTCTCCACAACATGTCTTTCGCCAGACAATCAGTCGCTTCGGCGCGGCAGCTGGTGCGCAATCAGCAGCCCCGTCGCTTTGCCTCTCATACCGCCCATGCCGAGCCTGTGAACGAGAGCTTCGGCGTACGTTTGATCTCCCCCCCGACAGAAATCGTCCTCATCTCTGACTGCAACTCTTTGATCTCTACAGCGCAGCTTCTACGTTACCATCGGTGCATTTGCCTCCGCCTACGTTCTTTACCGCCTGAGCAAGTCCACTGAGGAATCGGGCTCGCAATCGTGGATTTCCAACCTCATCCACAAGTGGACTCCTTCGGAGAAGTTGTTTGAGGAGAGGAACGCCATTCACACAGCACTTATGGAGAAGGCCGCTCAGGATCGCCACCTCCTTCAGTCTCAAGGTCCTAGAGCCACTTTCGAATTAAAGCAGCCCGAGTACGCTCATATGAGTTCCCGATTTCCCGCCCACAGCACTAGCTAACGTGTGGATTTCTGCATTTTCTAGAGTCAGCTTCAATACCTCTCCTCCTTACAATGTCCCTGCTGGTTCGTCCGTGGACCTGAGTGCTGTTGTTGCTCATTACGAGCAGCAGAACAAGCAGATGGAAGAGGCCCGCGTCGCTCGGATGAAGGACGGCAAGGTTGTGTCTCTATATGACTAGACAAAATTGACTCTTACTTCAAGATCGTTTCAAAGCAATGTCAGTGGTAGGCATGACTCGGGGGCATGTTGTACATATTACAGATTCATTTATGGTAGACCCGTCAACGGTTCCTTTTGCTGTTTCATCGACCAGTCTCGTTTTACCGCCGTTTACGATGGGAAAAGCCGGTCGAAATTGTCAGGTAGTT
The DNA here is from genome assembly GCF_001078395.1 of Aspergillus udagawae. Lineage (NCBI taxonomy): Eukaryota > Fungi > Ascomycota > Eurotiomycetes > Eurotiales > Aspergillaceae > Aspergillus > Aspergillus udagawae. The sequence continues at coordinate 1,226,184 of NW_025091270.1, forward strand.
CTTATGTTCATGCTGATATATATGCATCACTCTCAACGTAGTGATCAGGTACTCCTGAGCGCAATCCTTAATATCACTCGACCGACCCCTTCCGAGTTGATATTCACCTGCTCCTCCACATCCAGGCCATTGCCATTGAGGTTTTTCAGCACCGTCAAAAACTCGTCTACTCCACCTCCCACACCGAAATAGACCTTTTTCGCTGCTATAAGGGCTCTGCTCCGCGCTTGTTCGGTTTCAGACCGGCGGAGCAAGGCAATCAAGGTCTCTGAGAAGGGCGCTAGAGATGCCGGAGAGTATATCGTCTCACTCGCAAGAATCAATGTTTGCCCTTTGCCCTGGCCGTAACTGGAGAATACCAAGTCCACAAAGGCAGGGGACCAGGCACCGGAAATGAACTCAAAGGTGATCCTCCTCCTTGCAAGATCTTGCTGAAAGCTCTCCAGGAGCTCAGGCGTGATGTCGAGTTCCTCTTCATCAGGCTGGTCCCCAGCCGAAGTTGCCTCCCTCGAGGGCGGATCCCTATGCGTGACTATGTAGTTCCAAGTCAAAAGCAGATTCGGAAACGTGACTAGGCGAAGGACAGCAGAATTGTAATCTGCGAATGTGAAATGGATCTTGTTCGTCGCTGAGTCCGGTCGACACAGTGCTTGCCCGAAGAGAGTCAGTGACGGTACCGCAGTCCCAGCCCCAAGCTACTTTTCCTCGTCAGCGCCCATTCGAGCAAGAATTGCATACAGAAGTAGGATTAGGTGGGCGAACTACGGACCTCGATAATGTGCTGGTCCGCATCTTGATGAGACAGATCTTCACTAGCAACCAATTTGGCAAGATCCAACGCACACTCCCATGTCTTGAAGCCACCTTCGTAGAAATTGGGCTTGATATCCCCCTTCTCTAGCCCTGAGATAAGTTCCTCATTCTCATGGTCTGCACTGTCTTCGGCCATAAGCTGAGTCCGAATGTCGAAGACTTCTCGACGTGCAAGGGAGAACGTCTCCTCGTCTCCATGAGATGCATTTATTACGAGCTTGTTGTATGATATTTGTGATGGCAATGTAGTGATCTAGAAGATGGTTAGATTGAGCACATATGACCGATCAAGAATAGTCCTCCGCCGTCCTCTACTCCTCTCTCCCTCTACATCAAATCCGTCGCCTTCAAGCACGACCCGTCTGTAGCTACCCGACTACCTAGGAAGGAATCTAACAGAATGAGTGACACACAGAACTTACCCATTCTCCCATATCGTGTTTCTGAGGTTCCATTAATCTTCCAGTGATCTGGTTGCTGGCATGCTCCCCAGCATTCATATCTCTCTCATCACCACCGTTGAGATCGTTCTCATCAATGTCGATGTCATCTCCAGAGAAACCGAAGCTGAACGCCGATGTCATTGCGCACTTATAGAATTATTTCTTTTCTTCTAAGCAAAGGCTCGATTAACCTTGAACAAACTTTATCCGAGTGCTTTTCTCGGAGAAGCTGAGCACAATATGACAACACTTTCATGGATTTTGAATATAGCAGATGTATTTGTCTCCAGTGGACAATTCTGAAAATAAAGATGACTGCCTTTGATTCGTGGAAATTGAAGAGTGACAGCGTCGACATCTAGTTCCTGAAGACAAGATCCAAAAATTTGCTGAAAGATATTGATGACTAAGCACGCCTAACATGCTACACTTGATTACTAGATGACCATCGCGATTCATGACAATCTTGAACGCGTAAGTAAACCTGTAGTATGGTAGTCTATTATAACTTATCTATCCAAATGCAATATCTGTGCTAATTCTCGCGTGGAAGCTGGACTGTCTAGGCCCAGCCCCCAAATCGAAATTTCATTAACAGACGGTTGTCTTCGTATGTTGCAAAATCTATCATTTCAGCGTTATAATGTCGTCTATATCTTGATTCACTCGCAATAACAGAAAAAAAAAAAAAAAAAAAAAAAAGAAATTTAAGCAGATCCGTTCTCCATCTGCTGGCTAGCGAGAACAGCCTTCTCAAGAGCCTGGAGCGTGTCGGCCTTGAGATCCTCTGCATCCTCAACACCGCAGCTCATGCGGACGAGGTCATCAAAGACACCAGCGGCCTCACGCTGATCCTTAGGAATGCCGGCGTGTGTCATGCTCGAAGGGACTTCGCAAAGACTCTCCACGCCGCCCAAACTCTCAGCAAGGGTAAAGACCTTGGTGTATTGGCAGAAAAGATGAGCCGCCTTCTGGCCTCCCTTGATACGGAAGCTCAGCATACCACCGCCCATTCCCTGGCGGTGTTGCTTAATAGCGATGGCGCGATGGGGATGCGAATCAAGTCCCGGGTAGTTGACAGAGATGACATGAGGGGACGACTCGAGAGCCTTGGCGACGATTGTAGCGTTATTCGTCGCCTCACGGGCGCGCAGATGAAGGGTCTTGAGGCCACGGTGAGCGAGCCAGCAATCGAAAGGAGATGGAACGGCCCCAATGGCATTCTGCAGGAATGTGAGACGATCCTTCAGACTGTCAGAGTTGAAGGCTGCGACGCCCATGAGAACATCCTATATTTGGTCAGTAAACTGCCTTACCCGTAGACAATGGGTCACAACTTACTGAATGACCGTTGATGTACTTAGTGACCGAGTGCACGACGATATCGGCTCCGTGGTCCAAGGGATTCTGGACATAGGGACTCATGAAGGTGTTGTCAACCACCACAATGATTCCATGCCGGTGAGCAACGGCTGCTACGTTGCGAATGTCGACCAAGCCAAGTGTGGGGTTAGACGGGGTTTCAATCCAGACCAGCTTGGTCTCGTCGGGTCGGATCAATGCCTCCACGTCAACTTCAATGCAAGGCGAGAATGTTACATGAACACCGTGAGCCGAGGCGACCTTTGTAAAGTATCTGTGGGTTCCACCATATACATCGGACACCGAGACGACGTGAGAGCCTGCAGCTAGGGACTGGAGGATGGTAGCTGTGGTCGCCGAACCGGATGAGAAGGCCAGTGCATATTTTGCGTGTTCGAGGGCCGCAACAGCTTGCTCGAAGTTATCACTAAGAAACTTTAGTGCCAATTCATTCGCATGATCGTCTCAATTGTGTCGGGGCAGTCACCTACCGGTTTGGGTTTGAGCTTCTGGTGTATTCATAGAGACCTACGGGGTTACCGACGCTGGTTTGCGCAAACGTTGTGGAGAGTGAAATCTATGTTAATGATTAGCTCTTATCATTCTCCATAGCTAACGATGGATGCAACGCAATTCATTTGGACTCACAGGAGCAATGACGGCGCCAGTGGTGGGATCATGAGGCGATCCAGCGTGGACAGCTAACGTGCCAAAGCGGCGTTCCTGTGCACCTGCGCCATTCTGAGAGTAGCCGTTGGAAGATGCAGTCATTGTGAACGGTCGACGTTGAAGACGATTTGAGGGTTCGTACAATCAGGGCGAGAAAAGAGGGGGTTTGAGAAAAAGAATATAGATGGATGAGATTTATCGATAACGGATTTACTTGTCCAGTTATCAGATACTGAAAGAAACAGTCAAGAGACAGCTGTATGAGATCACTCCAAAAAAAAAAAAATCCAATAAGGCGCTGGTCCGGTGTCCTCGTGTTTATAAGAGTCAGCAATTGACGATTAATAATAACAGACAACAAATATTAGACTGGAATGTGCGACGGAGAAACACAGACACATCAAGAATTATTGATTATTACTAGTAGTATTACTTTTCTTGCCCTTCGGACTCCGATTTTTTCTTTCCCATCAAACTCTCTTTGGATTTCTTTTACGTTGCACTACAAAACTACAGGGCGGAACTTGTCTCCATCTGAACCAGACGTTCCCGGCACTAACCGAACATGTAGATTCAATTGATAATCAGATCCGGCACAACGTGGATCTTGCAGGTATTATCTAGGCTAGATAGATTATTGGGTATGTATGTTGCTGGCTGACAGGCAGATGCATGCAGTGACGTTTCGTGCCTACAGAGATTAGGTATCTCTAACCTTCGGTCTGAATGATCATCATCACATTCTACAAATAGTAAGTTAATTAACGTAGTATACCCTGTGATGACAAATGGGCAGAGATGGTAAGCTGGAACCTACTGTGATAGGTACATTCTAATAAGGTGATTTATACTACAACTTTACACTACATACAGAGTAGTACAATTTTATCTGGATCCAGATCACGTCATTTCCGAACTTTTGTAATCATCTCTTGACTATCATCTCAGGTTCATCATGCAATAGGCAATACGTTCAGTGCTGTCGTGTCCTCTATTCTAGCAACGCCAATGATGGGAATCACTTATCAACCCCAATTCTAGCCCGTTGTATCATCCGGCGTGTACATAAAGACAACATAAAAAGACATGGGAGTACCCTCCACTAATAACTTTCCCATCACCACCATGACACGGGTCCCAAACCCGCCATTTGCATCGAGCCCTGAGTTTTTCAATTAGCCAACTAGAGTTCACCAGAAATCAAAACGTAAAGGCACATACTATGATGGAGTAGGGAGGCTTTCTTTCAATGGTTGCGCCGTCTCCTAGATCTGGGGCATTGGGAATCTGATCATGCCATTCCTCCATCTCAACTCTGAAACGGACAATTTCTCCTATGTCGAAGTAGAATGTTGAGCCATCTTCATTCTCCCAAACCCACACCTGATCGGCAATGTCACTGTTTCCTGGTGAGCCAACATGTACTTCCCACAGTCTGGAGAAAGACGGTTACTTACAATCGAGCACCGTCCAACAGAAGATCCGGGGGAATGAGAATGTCATTGAAAAATTCCACACCAACTGCTTTTTGTATTAGCGTGAGTATAGTGACCGCGAGCTTGAAGCAGTTGCATACTCTTAATTCCTTGTTGAGTAGCACTGGAGATCTTGCCTAGTAGGATTTCTCCTTTGAACGGCCGGAAGACGATGAGCCGGAATTTCACTATGGAGAATAAGTAAAGCGGTTATCTCCAGCTGGGAAATCCTTCCAGACATACCGTTTACATTGACCAAACCAGTGCCATGGCCTATTAAACCATCCGACGATTCTAACAAGTCATAGAATCCGATGCAAAGGCCAATTTTTTGAATGACCTGCACAAGTGAACCATGTCAGTCAGGGCGACTGCCACCTCGTTCAGGGTGACATCGTCGTACTTTATTTGCATACTTTTCGTTGATATTGTCCTCGATTGCGACAGCGCTGTACTTGGAGAAGTCTTCAGGAGAGATCTGGATGAGATCTGAGACGGTTGTCTGCCTCGCTGCAGTCAGCTTGTCTGTTCATGACAAGATAAATTAAAATTGATCAAGGACGTCTCAACTGACAAGAATGAACATTTCGAATATGTTACAGGGAAACGACGTATCGCATGAGGCACTGATCAGAATAGGTAGTAGTAGATTCTAATTCCACACAGTCGCAGAGAGAATTAGCGGCAAGACAAAACTTGCATTCTAACCATGTAGGACGCTGTAACGGCCCTTCTAAATTATGTTTCCAGTAATCACAGATTCATGACATTATAAAAGTGTATATGAATCTGCAACATGAGAAGTTCAAAAGATCAATCGCGAATCGCCTCGACCAATCGCAGGTTGCGGATCCGGCCTGGTTTCTCTTAAATTTTTCCTCATGTGTTTGATGGCCAGAATCCAGCACGTGACTTCTCCACTGTTTCTTACTCGGGCTTTACAGTGACAATTCGGATCTCGGAACGGAACAACAACTTTGGAGCTTCGGTCCTAAAGAAGCGACCAGAAGTGATCGGAGGTTTTCTCAGGTCTCCGGGATGGCGTGAGAGGATGGCATCGATGCTGTCACTCATTCGAGGGCCTGCAGAGATCTTCCCGCAATGAGCTCCCAGGGATTCTCATTTCCTCCTCCTCCTCCTCCCCCTCCTTCTTCTCAGCAACAGCAGCAACCTCCGTCAGCTTTTCCGTCCGTGCCTCCACAGTATGGTTACGGTTCTTATGGTCAGCGAGGCGGACGAGGCGCTGGAGGGCACAACAGAGGTCGTGGCAGAGGGTTTGGGAATCGAGGAGGTCGGGGAGGCTCCTTTGTTCCCCACCATGCCAACCATACCCCGACCTATTCCTCTACTACGCCGTCTTCTTTCGGTTATGGGTCGATAAACTATACCGGGTTTACGCCTCAACCTCAGCCTACTGTCTCTCACAATATTCCGTCGCCCCAGATTGCGTCTTTAGGGTCCCCAGGTTTCCAACACCAGTCCAGTACATCCTCGTATGCTTCCCCGCAACACTTTTCGCAGCCGCCAGCCGTTGTCGGTCCTCCATATCAGCCACAATCTGGCTATGATGCCTCTTACGCCCCACCAAATGCGCAATCGGGTCCTCTATACCCTTCAGTCGTGCATTCAACTCAACATATCCCTCAACCCGTACAAGCACCGATGATGAGTCCTCCAATGCGTTGGGGATTTGAGACGTCACCACCTACAGGCACATTTGCTAGTCCTCGGCGTAGCAATCAATGGGCGCCGCGGCAATCTAGCACACACCAGAACCAATCCTTTGGTGGGAACTCAATGAAATATGGCGGAAAGCGGGATCATGCGTCGGCATTTGGAGGAAAACCGCAAGCAGTTGCACCTCGCGTTCCTGCACCGCCTCCCGTCCCAAGCTTTGGTAACCCTCTGCCTGTAAAACCTCCCCCGGCAGTTGATACTGCACTAAACACGAGAAAAAAGAAACGAAAACACAACCAGTTAGGGCTGACGCCCAAAACCGAGGATCATGAATCGAGTGAGGAGGACGACGACGTGGATGAAGAATCGAAGTTGGCGCCTGCTGCTGCTGGTGCTACAGCGCCGTTGCGATTCACCTATAAAGGACGGACGTCTACTCTTCAGTCACCCACAGACATTGCCGCATGGATTGAGGAACGGAAGAAACGATTTCCGACGCAAGCAAAAGTTGAAGAGAAGAAAAAGGCCATGGACGAGGCTAAGAAAGCCCGTGAAGAAGCTCTGAACAAGAAAAAGATTGAGAGGCAGGAGCAAAGACAAGCCCAGAAGGTCGCCAATGATAAGCCAGAGAGCGTCATTGATCCGGCGGATGCAGCTGCCAAGGCGAAACGAAAAGCTGACAAGCTTCAACGCAAGCTGCTGAAGGAGCAGGAACGAGTAGCGAAAGCGGAGGCGGATGCCGAGCGGGCTCGGCTCAAAGTTGAAAAGCTGCAAAAGGTGGCCATGGAGGCGCGAAGAGGGTCAGAGTCCGCCACGCAGAAAACTGAGTCTCAAGCTTCCGTCGCTGCAGAAAAAGCGGACACAGAATCTGCTCAAAAAGTGCAGATAGCCAACTCCAAGGACAACGACTCGGAGACTGTGGCTGTCCCTGACGAAAGTTCTGTAACATCCGTGGCCTCTGGGACAATGGTAACAAAGACGGAACCCGGTGACTCAAGAGAGAGTCGAAACGAGGAATCCCCCGCATCATCTTCCGGTGAGTCAGACAGCACCGACTGGACATCATCAAGCGGATCTGAAATATCTTCGGATTCCGACGAGAGCGATGATGATTCGGCCCCCGAGGAAGTGTCTTCTCGCCGTGAGGGGCCGGCGCGGGTAGCACCACCGCCTCGAGTGAATAAGAAGAAAGTTTGTCGCCATTTCGCCCGCAATGGGCGCTGCTTGCACGGGGAGAAATGCCATTTTCTACATGAGTTGCCTGAACGAGGCGCCAAAGCAAAACCGATAGAGAACAAAGGACGGAGGGGACTCTTCCAAGCCGTAAGTATCCTCGGACTTTAGCAAAGAAGGAAAAGGGCCTTCTTTCGCCTATTCAAACGCTAACGCGCAAATTACTAGCTGATCGAACGCCAGAAAGAGGACGAGAGTCGGAGAGCGATGGAAGTGATTGAATGGCTGGGAGAGAACGGATTACTCGATGCCCCAGAGGCCGAGGAAAGGGCGACTGGACACTCTCATACCGATGGGAACAAAGATAAGAACCAGGACCCTCAGGAGACGAAACACACAGTTACTGCTGTCTAGGTGCTGAAAAGACATGTTACTATATAACATCGGCGCCATGTACATATAATCCGCATACGTATTAGCTTCAGAACCAAATTGAGCCCTGTCTTTCAGCCTGGGCTGTAAGACGGTCGCAGCGAAGGACGCAAGACCTGAAAGTCGACCAAAGCCAAGTCTATTGGACTATTCCTAGTTCCTAAAATATTCCCTCTCGGAGGTATGCCTCATGGACGCATCCTCACTACCTTATTTCGCGACTGTCTCTGTTTGGCAGTCGTATTGAAAATCATAATACGGAAAGGCTTTACATCTGTACCGTAAGGTACCTTAGCCTGGTACTTCTATTTAGAGACCATAACTTATGGCGCGATGATCATTTAGTTAGACACCTTTGGTCGCACAAGGTTACCTGCGTAATGAGCATGTATCTAGATGCTGTAAAGAAAATATTTTCGTATATTTTTCCATGCTACATTTAAAATCAGCCCAGGAATCAAGAAGTAGAAGATCACTCAAGGGTTCTGGTTTTCAGGTGCTAGGTATCTCGTACAGGATAACCAGAGCTAAACAATCATAATTCACACTCATCTTCGGTGAATCGGAGGTTAGGGTATGATTATTCTTAGCAACACACCTCTCCATATCAAACTCAGTTCCTCCGCTTTCCCAAAGACCCGTTAATAGACCCATGGCTCATTGCCACTGTTAGGCATCTAGCTTTATCTTCATTATCTTCTTTACCTTAGTCTAGTCTTTGCGACCTTAGCGTCAACTAGCTGGGGCCCCGACCGGGCTTCGTCAAGATTATTGGAGCCTTCTTGACCTTTCTGATTTGGCTAAGCGAATGACTACGACTGACTTGGTCTAGCTGGACAAACGCCTTTTCCTAGAGAAGGAGGGACTAAGTCTGGCTGGGATTAGCCTCCTCAATGGCGTTATTGCCCATTTATTCTGTTTATTCTGTTTTTGCCTCTTCCGTTCGGAGGGCTGTGAACTTATGGTTGATTAGACCGTCCTATTGGCTCTTCCTCGAGGATGACTGGCTCGTGGCTTCCTCGCCATCTAACTACTGGCGCGAAATCTCAATCCTTACCCAGGTTCCCCCCAAACGAGAGGAGTTGGACCAGGATCCTTGGGTGTAGCGGAAGGTTAGGTAGGCTTCTCTTAGCCTAGCTCTTCCGGTTATTATTGCTCGCTCCTATTTCCCCTTCTCGCCCTCTCCTCCTCTTTCTTCCCTTTTTCTCTCCTTACTCCCTCCAGTCGATCGTTGCATCATACTCATCTTTCTGTCTGTCTTTAACCCCCCAGTCAGAGTCCATTCCTTTCATTGAATACCATATACTCTAATTCAGAATCCCTTCGTTACAATCTTCTGGAATACTTTATCTTATCCCCCGCTTTGCTACCTCTTTTCGGGAGTCTATATTTAATAGCGTCAACAAAAGTCTATACCTTGGTCAACATGCGTTCCATCATCTTCCTGTCTCTCAGCGCTCTCGCGGCCATCGCAGCTGCAGCTTCCAAGGAGAATCCTTTCAACATCCCTGCCAATGGTTACCAATTCGCTGCTGGTAAACCCACTTCTCTGTCCTGGGATCCTACCACCGCTGGAACTGTCACTCTTAAGCTTCAATGGGGCACCACTTTCACTGCTGGCTCTGGCTCAACCATTGTCTGTAAGTGATTCGGATTGAAACTAGTCTGGAGCTCTGCGCATCTGCTAACGTACCCTAGCAAGCATTCCCAATTCCGGAAGCTACACCTGGAATGTCCCTTCTGACATTGCTGCTCGGCCTGATTACACCGTTGAGATCATTTCCGATGATGACCCCTCCGAAACCAACTACTTGAACCGTTTCACAGTTTCAGGAGCTACTGGTGTCGTGTCGAGCTCCACGGCTACTGCCACTACCACTAAGACCGCCTCTACCACGTCTACCTCGACCACTACTAGCGGAACTCCTTCCATGACCACTGTGACTTCGACCACTGCTTCTCCCTCCAGCAGCTCTTCGACCACCAGCAGCTCGTCTACCACTGAATCTTCGACTACCACCCGGGCTTCTCACACGAGCTCCGCCACTACCTCGCCTACTTCGGTCCCCAACGCCAATGGAGGTGTCATCAACCGGATCTCCGGTGGCATGATGGCACTCGTCATGGGTATGATTGCATTCATGTAAGCGGCATACGGTGCAACCATTCTGGCGGTGAGTCACACCACTGCGACCGGGCTCGATACACTCGAATATATAGCTTTTGGCGTGTCATTTTCTCTTTTTCCTTTGCACTTGCTTGGACTCGAATATAGTTGGATTACCGTTTTGGGTATCTACAGTTTGTTCTTGGCATGCGGATGGAAAAGGTGTAACATCCTTTCTTCGTGTCCGATTTTCTCTATTTCTCTTGGGCGACGCTTGGGGATCCCGTTGTTCGGACCAAGGACTCTCGTCTGTTGGGGCACGCTTTGTGTATGGTATGTAGATATGTTTACATTGTAATGAATGACTTGCTTTGGCCTGCAGGAGAATGCGAGTAAACAATAGGGTTTTGTAAAAATAAACTGCATATTTATGGTTTCAGGCCTTCTGGCCCGTTAAAAAGACAATGAGGCTCTGTAGCCGACGATCTGCTGAAACTACTAGCAGTATGAGTAGAAGATAACGCGGGGAATCGTTCCATAGTCTGTTCAGTTTTGTACGGAGTAAGCCGAACACATTTCAGAATCGAACTGATGAAAGAGAACTATTATGGACCTTTGGCATGAGCTGATCTTCTGTCAGCCATCATCTGCCCACTACTACGTACGTCAACGGGCTATACAGGCTTAAAACATGGATACCAGCTGAGGCCGTGAGTCTATCTGTAGGTTGGCAGATTTCTGAGAATCTTGGTGAGAATCTGATTCAGTCATTATGAATAAGTAGGGAACCATGTAGCTACTGTAGATGCGCTTAAGTACATTATACATGTGACTTACGCTTACCAGAGTAAGGTACTGCTTCCAATCTCCAGGGTGGTGTATCGACATGCATGTATTTTTACTTGAATTGTATATTACCATACCGTTCGTACTGAAAGTACCTACCTCTGAACCTCTCCTGAGACATCGATGACTGAGGACTGAGAGTTTGAATGATGTAAGAAGCCTGAAGGGATTCTTTGGACTAGAGAGGAACGGGCCTGCCTGTGATTTCTTGTTATGCATTGTGACTGGATACCTGGTAGGTAGACTAGCCTGCACGTCACCTATATACGTCGTCTGACGAGGCTCAAGGCTGGTGCGAATAGCACGTGGAGATGACAGAATCCCTTCTGTCGTGCAACATGCCATGCTTCGTTCTTACTCATCAAGCGGCTAGGGGCTTTGAATTTATTGTTTATCAATTCTGATTAATGTTAAAGAATGCCTAAGAACGCCTAATGATGTCACTAACACTGTAGGAGCACAGCTCCCACAGTGATCTCAGATGTATCTGAAACAGGAAGATAGACTGATTGGAGAAAGCGGGCCCGAAAGGAGTATAGCATCATCCGCCATGCAGACCGAAGAGAGAAAAGAAAAAGCAGATTTACGCGGCAGCCCATTGAGGACACACTCGCTTGATGAACTTCATGAACTTGAAGAACCCGACGGCGTACTCGACATTACCGTGAGGATCAACTGTCCGCTCTGGAAAGGCTATACCAGCACCATGTAAGCCCTTAACGAGACGTCCATGTTGATCGTAGAATCCTCCGTTTTCATGATCAAAGTCCGGCTCCAATGGCGAACTATTCACAGAAAGCTCTGGCAGCGGATCCCGAGTGAAGCCAATGGCCTGAACAATGTGAGTGCAGAAGGGTAACTGCAGCTTAAACTGCGCCATCTCTTTACCACTGCTGCAGTCGACCTTGGTGATGAAACGGCCTGCCTCGGAGGTCGGTAAAACTTCATCTTCGAGTTGCTGGCGGGCAAAGTCCGCAGCGAGACCCTTGAGACCGGTGTTATCTCGGAGGATCCAGCCGTCCATGTACTCGGCATACCGAAGAGGATGCCGGGTAAACCACTTGATGCGGAGCTGAGGATGAGAACTGCGGGCCAAATCTACCAGGTTGAGCAGAGCCAGAATGGCACTGTGAGAAGCCCCTACGACGGCGATGGTCAAGGGCGTGTTTCGCGGAAGATACGAGGCGAGTTCGCTGGGCTTCAAAACAGTGTCAAGGTCCAGCCTCTGAATGTTGTGCCCAGGAACAGGGATCGGAGCGGTCGTCGGTGACGACCCCGTACACAGGATGAGTTTAGGTGTCTCAACTTCAAACTCGTCGGACGATCCGTGACTTTTGATACGTACTGTCCAGGAAGAAGTCTATGGAACGAGGAAACGAAAATCTTTAGCAAAAATATCCGATTTCTCTCTCATGTTGCCCTCCTGTGGTAGTTTAATGTGGAATCTCAAACTAACCTTTTCCGCCAGATTGGCAGCAACGACATAACCCTTGCATTGAACAACCCGGTCCAATTTCACAATGCCCTCTGTTAGGGACTGAACCATGTCTGCACCATGCTGCAACAGACATGTTTGATCTTGGTCAAGTTTTGCTAGAGTCGTGAAAGAATTTGGCATGCGTGTACTACTGATGACAGCACGGAATGGCTGGACACCTGTGGCATACGCTTGGAAGAAGGAGACTTTCGTGTTGCTGGACAGGACCCGAACAGTCAGCTGTGAGTTCCTCCTCCGGAGCTTGCTTGGTTTCCCATGCCCGTAGAGAGCCGGGAATAGTTGTTGCTCACCTAGGAACCTCGCGGTATTTCATGCCAACACGTCCGGCCTGAAAGAAGGGATCAACCCAAGCAATTTTCCCACCAAGCTGCCTCTCGAGGAGACTTCCAACCACAGCAAGACCGGCAGGACCAGCTCCCACAACAACCGCAGCACATTTCTGAGGCGGATTCATTATTGTTGAACGATTTGGAGATATAGATGCAGAGAGCTCGTAAATGAATTTTATGGGACAAAACTCTGGAATTACCACATGAAGATATCTCAATGGAGGTATTGAAGAATCATAGGAAGAGTGCGAACTAGAAGGGAATCTCCCAGATGGTTAGAATCAGAACCCGGCGTTTTTCTCGGTGAAAACAGCTATCAAGCGTCGTGACACCTTCTCCTACGGAAAGAGGGGGAGCTCGATCATCATATACATCGGGAAACGGCGAGCAAAGGGACGCAGAATGACAACAGCGAACAATAAAACCGCATTGCAGACGCTTGGCATGATTCACTGTTTACCGCTTGTCCAGTCCATTGATATGGGGATGAGCAACAAAAGCGGCTTGAGAGCCCGAAATCAGACATCTCGGACGATAGAACACATGGTGCAGACGTAATCAACCGTCCATAGAGAGCAAGGAAAGACACGGGTCATGCGGTGATAATGGTCCTAAAGGTACTAGGATACTCCATTCCCAACTCTCTCTGTCAAACACTGAAGATGTCGAAAGCCCGGCCATAGATGAGCAATCGGCGACTCAAACTGACTGCTGAGTGGTTGAACTTTGATGGTTGCACAACTGATACACCAGGCCCCACTTTGACCTTGTGAGTGAATCGCCGACCGTGACGCTTTCCGTCGGCTCAGGCAAGAGAGAGAATGTCAGGAGGGGTGTGCTCGTCGTAGCCCTTCATCAAGAGAACGAGGGATCCCATGCAGTCCATGACTTGTTCACGAATTATAACCGTTGTTGGTCAAACGGACATAAATCTCATTCGCAATGGAAAAGGAACAGCTCCCAAAGGTGCTGATAGTGATGGAGGATGAAGAGTCCTTATATTCAAGCACGCGAGAACCATGCAGGGCGGTCTTGGCGCGATTGCGTGATTTCGACTAGAATGAGGTTATCACTGTCTGCCTGATTGGGAAGGTTGCTGCTATCTCAGGCGTTCTGCAGAAGAATGCGGAGTTGAGGTTAAAAGGATCTATATATATTGAGCAAGGGTTAGGGGTCACTACTGTGCACCAGCCATAGCTACCTTAAGATTTGATCAACCTATCTCCTCATTTTTGTATCATTTCGCTGGTACCCAACATTAACATGTGCTGTTGGATTCCTGCGTTGTTTCTTTGGAAGCTGCTTGGGCTGCGGCTAGTGTAAGGTACGGGAAGCTCGTGACAAGGTCTCAATTTGAACAGCGAAAACTAGAAGATTGTACGTTCGCCATTCCATGATTACACGGCCCAGAATACCCGAACAGATATGAATTCGACGTGGTTTGACCATCCTGGAAATCGTGCTCGTCCCCAGACAGCAATGGAGTCTCCCACGCCCAAGGTCCGGACTACATTTCCATCCAGCGTCGCCCGACCACGACCTTGCGAACGCTCAATCTCTTCTGCGTCAGCAGATTCAGCCTGGATGTTGTCAAGGTAGTGCCAAGTGATTGTATATTCCTGTGTCTGTGATACTGCGGTCTTATTCATCTGAAGTTTGCCGGGACCTGGCAAGAAATGTGAGTGCTGGGGACCGATTGGTTCCTGACGCTCCCCTTCGCCGCCAGTGGACTGGGCGGACGCTTGCGAATCTGTTTGGTTGCTGCCATTTTGAGGGATCTCGTGTATGATCTCGACATCGAACCAGGTATATGACCCATCGTAGGGACTTTCACCTCTAGGACCGCCACCCCAGCCCTGGTCATGGGACAAGATTGTGAAAACAATCTTGCGACAGGGATGTATGGTCTGATGAGGAAGTAAATCTGGGGATGCGCTTCCCATTGTCTATCAATAGGTCATAAGCTATCAGTCTCCATAATAGATCCAAGAAACGGAGGAATTGAAGGCTTGATAATCGCCAGCCGCAGTCAAGGCAAGCTCTGGAACATACCGCCTCATCATAACACAACGGTGCCGTTCGTAGCAGCTCTCGGTCATGATCCTGTCTGATAATCGTCCTTGTGTCCATCCTAGCCTCGATTGAGGGCCAGTATTCGGCAGCCTCCATAATCATGTCCAGAATCTCCATTGGCAACCCTTCTGAGATGATCTTCCATCTCAAAATATGCCGAACCTTGAACACATCAAATAAACCGGGATAGAAAGTATCTGCGGCTGTATCTTGCGCGGGCTCACTCGAAGAAGGGTTCGTATCGTCCGAGTCATTAAACGGTGGTTGACGAGGGGAGCGAAAGCGGCGCATAATGGACGGAAGCATCATTTGAATCTGAAATCAATGTCATAAAGCGCAAGGGTATCTCTAGAGATTTCGAAAAGACGGCTAGACAGTAATTCGATATGTTTTGGAGGAATATTTCGGGCCAGCCCAGGCATCAATGATAAAGGCGTTATCCTGTGCTCCGTCCAATAGCACTGCTCATCGATCAAGGTCAACGCTGGCTGAAATCCCGGTGATTACAGATTTAGATAAAGATAGACGGGTCTCATAGATGTCTCAACGTTGCGGTTTGGCCTATATTGTGCCTCAAAGGCGAAGTCAGAATTGTTGCCGTTTCCCCACGTTCGGGCGGGGAGTTCAGCAGACTGTGGGTAACAGAGAACTGATACCTAACAGTATCAGATTTGTCTGGCCAGTGGCTTAGAAGCACAAACAATGGCTACAGGCTAGAACTATGATGCGATGATGTTTAAGAATATTAATGAAGCATTCAAGAAGGTAACTCGACGACCTGAATGGGATATATGTGTTTGGCTGATAAGAAATAGATAGTGTGTCTGATGACGTCAATGTTGTCAATGGGGTTCTTTTATATCACCATCCGCGTACTTCTATTGGGCGGTCCCCTATATCAATACTGTCTGGAAAACAGCGCTGTGATGACTTTGAAATAGTGCCATTTTAAATTCAGGAAGATGATCCTCTCAATGTGGTGAGGACATAGTACGCTTCGTTGTAAGCAGTGCCATGAACAGACCAGATGGAGAAAAATTATACATGTAAAGACGAAAAGGTCTATTTTGCCATCTTTCCTTTCCTGCCTCCGGCAGCCTGGTAGGCTGCAGCTCGCTTGGCGCTCCGATTCTTCGGCTTGCCTTTGGAGCCACGGCTCTTGGTCTTAATTTTGACGCGCGATGATCCGCCCTCTGTTGCTCGATGACCTTCAAACACCACCGAGTTCCCGGATATAGACTTTCTCCCTTCGGCCTTCATCATAGCCGCACCGGCTCTACCAAAGAGCTTACCTGCACGGCCTTGAAGCGTCGAGAAGCCCTCCCCAAGCGCTTTGCCATGAGACCCAGTCTCTGGGCCATCACGCTTCTTGGGGAGCTTCTTGGCCCGCGTCACCCGGAGTTTCCGCGGCAGCATGGGAGGAAACTTCTTCCCGTCGAGCAAAAGTGCCTCCTCCACACAGACCTGATCATAGAACTGTACATAAGCAAAGCCTTTGCCCACGCGGGTAGTACGGTCACGGACCACCCGGACAGACTCGACATTGCCTTTTGAGGTCCGTTCTTTAGATCCCTTGGTATGAGCGTTGAATGTGCGCCACAAACCTTCCTCAACGTCCGCGGGCCCCGACTTCTTCTTTTTCTTCTTCTCGTCTTCATCGGGGTCGGTCTCGTTGTCCACGAAATCAAGGTTGCCAACAAAGACACACCGCTTATGGTCGATCTGGGACGGATGCGCAACGCTGTCGACACGAAGGTGTCGATCTAAAACAACAGTGCCGTTCAAGGCCGCAGGTGCCTTCCGCGCTGCCTGCACCGTACTGTAAACAGCGTACGCATTGGTGCTTGGTGTAGTATCATCCAATATCTCACGTCTAGCAAAGGCAGCTCGCTTGGGGACTTTCCCGCCGCTTGCGAAGGCCACGGAGCGAAACCGAATCGATTCGACTTTGTGAGGCCCTGTAGATTCTGGAAGAGTGGAAAGAAAGGATGCCAGATGCTTCAATAGGGTCTTCTTCGCCGATTTGGACTTGATGACCTGGCTCGAGACGTTGCCGAGGAACACGGTTCGATTACTCTTTTCGAGTTCCTTGGACTCCGGATCACCGCTCTGAGTCTCGTGCTTGGGGACTGTAATTTCGTCCTCGTCCTCCGAACTTTCCTCATCCTCGTCTTTAGACTTGTCCGACGCAGAATCAGGGCCATCTCCTTCCTCTTCAACTTTCTGCCTCTTTGCCTTCTCGGCGCGACGCTTTTCCTGTTCCTTCTGCTCCTCCTTTGCTATACGCCGCATATAAGTCTCTTCGAGATCTTCCGCAGCGGCTCTTTTCCGTTTCCTGCCCGAACTGGCTTGGGTATCCACGGCCGGCGTACTCTCAGCATCACTGGCGACTTCCGAAACGTCCTGCATATCTTCATCTTCGCTTTCCGGGCCCTCCTCAAGCTCGGAAATTTCTTCATCATCTTCTTCCTTTTCTACATCATCTTCTGGCTCATTGTCCTTTCTCTGAGTGACCATCGGCTGCACAGGCGGAGCTTTCACTGGACCAGCCTGGATGATTCCGATCATGAGAGCGTTAGAAGAGCCTTATATTAGTCATGGATAAGTACATACACTTTTTTCGAACAATGAAGCCAATGATGGGTCAATGGCAGCCTTTCCGCCCAAAAAGGGCAGAGTAACGTCTGTCTTGCCTGGTTGCGAGACATTGTCCGACTGGGCCTTACTTTTCTTGCCCATCTTAAGTCAGAATGGGGGAGATCTCTGTCGTCCTTTAAAATGCGGTCAGGCAATGAAGAAGATCAAGATCAGTGGTTGAGTTTCCCACTATCAAAGCAATTACGCTTTTATCTGGCTTTCTCCGTTGCGTTTCCTAATTTTTTGCCTCGAAAAAGAAAAAATATTTTGGAGACGGGCTGGATAAGGTCACGTGATTTATCGTATCAGCAAAGCCGAAAAGAGAGTTGCAGCGTCCAGAGACTTCATCCAGCTGGGCTATTTGTTCTATTATTTTCATGAGAAATTCTCACGCGCGCATATCAGCAGTTAGTGATTCCTGTTACTGACAGATATCGTCAAGGACTTCTTCAAATCCAGCACCGTGGTTGTCATGAAGAAGTGCCGCGATGGGATCAACAGACGGGGCACGGATTGATATTATCCGAGATTAGCGGCAATGATATCACTGGCACCGGGACCTCTTCATGACAAGCTGCTAACAAATGCATTGCGACTGGTCAATAGTAGGCGTAGTAGCCAGGAGTACACATTTCTGGAAGTGATTTATTTCCAGATATTCTGAAATGCATTTCCTAAGACGCGATGTCTTATCAGATGAACTCAAATTGAGATGTAAACTAAGGACATGTCACATGACGTGTAATCCTCGATACCAGGGCGGTCAGTAACCCAGCGTCCACCACCACCTGTTCGAAGTCTGGTCAGCATCGGAATAAAATACGGCAGAATAGTAATACGCTCGGAATACCGCGACGAGTCTCAGTAGAGCAAAAGAGGTAGATTATTGCTGTCGCTCTTGGGGGCTCCCTCCTTCACCTTTCTCACTACTGTCCGCTCCCAAGCAAATCAGTGGGTTCTGGAGCACCAGTGAATTTCTATCTCTGTCTGATCAATCATTTTCAGCTCATTGAGTTCTCTATTTACCCTCTCGATATCCTTCGACCGCGATTTCGAACCAATTTCCGCTCGTCCATGCCGCCTTTTTCTCTTGCGCTGCAGTGTCGTATCGCCCGCTTCTTGAAGTCTATCACCTCCACCCTCTCCTCCGTCTTCTCCTCGTCCTCCATCTTCCCACGCACAGTGCCTCTTGTGTAGGACCCAGGTGATATCTGCTTTTGTTGGAATATACAAACGACCGTCAGCCTGATTTATTTTGGTTCTGTGTTCCTGCGGCTTGCCCCCCGTGAACGCAGTGGCTAAGTGAATCGCTGCTCGGTCGCGGGCAGCTGTGCTCAGTGCTCCTTTCACCGTTGGCGCATTGTTGATCGGTACGTTTTTTTGTGGCTTAAGGCATATGAGACGATAGGTTCTGCTCTATTCAATGAAGCTACTGCTTCGGTCCCTGCGAGAATGTTTCCCTCTTGCTCTGTTGAGACGGCGCAGTTGCCAGAGACTGCTGGTCTCGGGGTGTGTCCCGGGTAGCAGAACGATCAAATCTCCGCACCGCCTTCATCTGCAGACAAGGAACAGCCCAAACAAACTGTTGTCAATGACGGATCTCCATTCTTATTATGTGGCTTTATGTGTTGATTCACACTTTTGAGGTTCTAGCTGACCTTTATACTCAGCTTTTTAGTTTTCAAGCCACTTACTTCCCACTGACTGCCCGAGACCACATTGCCGCTGGCCAACCTTAGTATTGGACTTCCCCCAGACCGTTCAGGCAGGCCCGTTCAGCCGATCTCCATACTTTGTTTTCCTAGGTTGTTGAGCTCGTGCCGCGCCATTGCCTATGGAGGTGGCCGCAAGTCGAGAATCAGCTCCTGTTGGTCCGCCAACTGGGCCTGATGCCACAATCACCAATGGCGACCAAGATCTTCTCCTGGATGATTCGCTCATGGACGATGGACGTTCAAGTAGTCTGAGCGACATCGACGATGTCTTGGATAATGAACCCTCGGACTATGAAGAGTCGCTCAAGCCCGAGAAGGTAGCACCAGAGAATGACTCTGAAGCTGAGACAGAGCGCATCGAAGATTCCCCGAATCATTTTCGCAGAACCAACATTGTCGTGAGCAGCTATGGCCCTAGCCCCAGCAAATTGGCCCAATCGACGACGTACGATGACACCGAGGACGGGGACAACCAAATTGAGGATTCACCGACCAAGCCTCGCTCTAAGCCCAACGGAATCCTTGAATCCGCCGAAGAGATACTTGGCTTAGAAGACTCTACATTATCCGAAGGTACGGGAAAGAAGCGCAAACGACCCGAGTCTGGCGCGGATCTGGAAGGCGAGACGGGTGACGAAGACGAACCGCCTCAGAAGCGCCGCGGGTCGGTGAAGAGTGAATTGAGCGATCCTCCGGCAGATGACAGTGCGCTGTCTCCGGAGCCGATTGAAGAAGTGATTAAAGCAAACGAGGAAGATACCCCGGCCGATGACCTTCCTGAGTTCGATCTACCCACGGCGCCCGCGAAAAACAGAAAAGGCAAGAAGGGAAAGCGAAAAGGGCGGAAAATACGCGATACGGCTGATGATGATATGGATAGTGGTGCCCTCGAGACGGGCGCGGAGGGTCCCGCGGATGATGGCGATGACGAAAATATTGAACGTGGAGAGGACGCCGACGACGGGGAAGCAGCCGCCAGGCTTGAGGAAGAATGTAAGTCGCCCATTGTGGACTTTTGGATCATACTGCCGTCGCTTGTTCGACTTGCTAATAGCTTCTGAAGCAGCTAAGAGGATGTCCGCGATGGAATCTTTAACGATCCTGGAAAAGGAATTCGCTGCCCTACGCGACAAGTGAGTTGAATTATCAACAGACTAGCTTACTTCCTTCTGATTGCTGACGATGTTCCCTTTAGGATATACGACGAAAGAATATCTAAATTGAATCGAGAACTAGAAATGCTTACTGGCCCCAACCCAACTCACCCTGAATACCTGCGTCAGCTCGAGTGTGTTAAACGACACCGTGATGCAAAGATAAAATACGAACATACCTTGTTCCAGTACCGAATTCAAGCTCTCATGAACAAAAGTCTGGCGGAGCGAGCTCAGACGCATAGCACGTACTTCCAGCGGATTCGGGACATTCGGGAGAAACACTCAAGTGCTGTCAGCAAGCAATTTTACGCTATTCAGCACGATCGGTTCAAGACAGAAGAGCTCAGTGCCCAACACTACATACCTTTTCCCACCCGGCGTTCACAGCAAATCGCCCACCAAACAGCTTACAACCAAGAAGTGTCCATTATGGCTGGCGTCGCCAAATACGTGGGGTTCCCAGCGGCACCTTCATTGGCACCTGCGCGGCCGTTTGAACTCGAAGAAGATATGGAGAAGATGGGGGTGAGTTTGATTTTCAGGAACCTGCTTAGCTTACCTCGAGCTAACTCACATGTCCGTACAGATTTCCATCGAAACTAGGGCACCTACTTCACACCCTTCGGCGAACCTACCACGTGGAGCCATGCCAGCCATGTCCTCAAATGCTTTTCGTACAGCTGCGGAGGAGGCCTTCCTTGAGCAGACTCCCTGGGCTAACCCGCAGCACCCCATTCACCATCACCACCATCACCACCACCAACAACAACATCAAATCCCGCCGGGGCAGAGTCGAGTTTTTGAAAGCCCACATGCCTCGTCATTCACGACTCCGGCCGCTCAGAAACGAGTGGTCGATATTAATGCTCCCAACGGCTCGGCCTCCACGATAGCGGAGAACCTTTCGGCTGCAAATTCCTCGGCGAATAACACACCGTATGGAGCAGAACAGGAGCATCAGCACCATGGTCTTGCTCATTTTGGTGTTCCCGACTATGATACGGATCGCAAATCCGGATATCGATCACTAAGCTCTTCCCCGCTCGATGTGCGAAAACCGCACCCGTCGTATGCTACCCTCGATCATCGTGCTTCCCAAACCACATCGTCTCGAAATCCCGCCTTTTCACCGCAACCCGCCCGTCTGGGGCTTTTCCAATCGAATGTTTCAAAACACGATTCTTCGCCGCCTCTCTCTTCGAAACAAGTCAATCCCATACACCCATCGTCTGGGATACTGACTGGCTCTGGCTCTAGTCAGATGACAGCTCGATAGTTTCGACCAAAATACTTTGCACCCACCCTCATCTAACCTTCATGATCTTCCGGCGTCGGGGCTTGTATAGGGTTCAACAAGGTGTTGTAGAATAGTTTCCATGTATGAATGGCTTAGCATGTACGCTTGGGGACACAAGGACGACTATTGCTGCTCTTACAAACATCTCTCTCGCACTGTGTCCGTCTTATTGCTTTCGTTCTTTGAGCAGTGTGAATAATTGGCGAACGGCTGCATTGGGGGCTTTGTGTTCAAAGAATTTACCTCACGATACATAGTTTACTGTGTCATGTCTGATCAAATATCTAGGTACGGTGTTCTGCTTCTTTATTGCATGTGTCTCTGGTGTATATTCCCTTCCAGTCTTTCCATTACGTGGGTGCACTGATGCTGCCAAATGCCACGGAATGGGGGAGTTGTTGTTCACATTTGGCGGAGTTAAGACTGCTTTGCATGAGAGACAGAAAAAGGCTTTACACGTAAAGATGCATAGTTATTGAGGAAATATGTACATATTTAGGCAAGATTCTGGACACCAATGGAATTCATCTCAGGTTCTATGTCTGAGGATCGGATTATCAAGTACAGGTGAGGTTGTCGCAGGAAAGTCATAGCGGATCTCATATCTTAGTGTAGACAGCTATTCAAGCTACAGAACTTCCGACGGACGTTGAAGGTATCACGCCCATGAGATGAATGAAATGTTCGCACAGTCATTTCAAGCTCCTATTATGCATAGAATCAAGTGGAACGTCATCAAGCTTCGCTGGCAGATACTTGCGGCTGAACGGTAGAGTCCGCTTGCGCTGGCACACTTCCATCATGTGCGAGTGGTGCAGTGCTTTCCGCTGGTACTGAACGCTTGGACAGGGAGATCTGCTCCTGTTGTTGTGACTGTTCTTGTTGTTGTTGTTGTTGCTGCTGCTGTTCTATGACGTGCGGTCGCCACTTGGCCAAGATTTTGCCTGCGATAGGTCTCGATTCCTCATCTGGGGAGATGATCAGATTGACGAGATCAAGAAAGCGAGCAAGGAGTTCAACTTACACGTATTGTAGACATCTTCCAAAGCGTTGAGACACATTTCCCGAGCAGGAGGGCGGAACATCACGAGATACCTAGTCAGCAGGTCAGTGGTCATAAACAGTGATTCAGGAAAAGAAAGGACGCGTACAGTAACGACTGAACACATAAGTTGACTCTTTCAGGATCCTTCGCAAGACTCTGGACTCGCTTTGTGATGGGAATAGTGACCTCCGGTATTTCGCTGAGAAATCGGATAAAAATCTTGGTATCCCTGGAATCCAGATAGGGTAAAAAGCCATCCAGGAGTCGCAGGACCCATTGATCGTAATGTAGGGGTACAGATGCCTCCTCGTCTTCTTCGGTCCGCTGAGTAGCGGCAAATTTCATCTGGACTCGGTCATTGTACCATTCTTCGTTCAACCACATGATCCCAACGTTAACCCGCGCTCTAAAGTCTTCAAGAATGTATCGGTATAATGACTCGCGGATGAAATTCGAGATTGCTGGGGTTTTCCTGGCTCTTGAGTCTGATTCGGTCTTCTTGTCGTCAACCTCTAGAGTCGCAGGCGCTCTTGTGGCGAGTCTCGTAAGTAAGGTAACCCAAGCATCACGGTCGAACGTGCTGCCCGCTAATCGTGAAAAGCCTAGATGCTGCTGGGCTTTTCCTTTGGCAGGATTCGGGGCCATCGCAGTTGACGTCAGCATCTCAAAGACTCTCCCAACGGCGCTGCGACCAATTTGCGCTGCCTCCTCTTCTGTCAATGGCGGTGGTTGCGGCAAGACGAATGGACCAAGAGAGACTAGATCCGGCTGCAACTCTGCCATTTCGGCGGATACGGCACCTGCCTGCTGAGCAGCTGCTACAGCAATATCCATAGGTTGGTATTCAGGTTCATAGTCATCATCCTCATCCTCGGTGACTGCCACCTGAGTTTTCGCGGCCTGTTGTTGACAAAGAGTCTGATATCTACCTCTGATAGCCTAAAGTAGTAATGTCAGCAATTGATCCATACGGAGACCTCTCGAACATGTCACATACTTCAACAGCCTGCATCAACGCAGACGGATCGACTCGAGCTAGCACGGGGACCGCGATCTTGACTAGGAGATCGGGTGGTAATTGCTTCACATCGAAGGAGGAAAGACCCGAGTCTTCGGTTAAGGTGTACAGCTGATCATAACTGATAGGACCGGGTGGAAGAGGAGGAATCTTGATCAAGGGAGGCGTTTCTGCATCGAGTCTGGCACGTTTAGCATTATCAAGCCCATCCGTCGGCTCAAATGGCAGTCCTCGCTTTCTGGATGCATCGTCCACGATGTCTAAGCGGGACTGCATCAAACGTTCCATGTAGTGCTGCATTTTGCTTGCAATGGGATGGCTCGGATTTCTATCAACGTATTAGTCTTCTGTGTCCGCATCCGGAGGTAATCGCAATTGCTCACTTTTTCAGAATATTGACAAACAACGCTCTAGCCGTTCGTTCCATCGATTTGACGCCGATACGGATAGCAGGCGTCAATGGAGAGCGCACCTGTTTTGCAGGGTAGAAGTTCAGAACAGCATTGATAATCTTGTTGCCAACGGACTGTCGAGTTCGGATCAGCACCGCCAGGCAGTTTAGCGTAGCATTGACGAGGAGAGGATCGCTACATGAAACAGTTAGCGTCGAGGCACATTGAGTGGTCTGAAGGTGATTGTTAGTACCTCGCATCTTCTTGAAAAACTGACAGCAGCCTATCCAGCAGGCCAGAGGCCTCCGCCTCGAGATGGGGTAGAGCTAAAATGGAGTGATTTTTGGGAACGATGGCTAAGGAGGTTTCATTATGTTCGGGGCGCTGGAGATTGTCAACAACAACCAGGTCTTATTAAGACTATAGTCGGAGGGCTGTACACATACTCTAGGGTCTGCAATGGGGCCATGTGTCTGGACCTGAACGACCCGCTGAACAAACTTGATACATGACACTTTGACTGGATAAGGAGATGAGTCCCATTTGCGTAGGATATCTTGCTTGACAGCCGTCATATTGTCCCACAAAGCGCTGTCTTCTGGATGATTGATTCTGTGATAAAGTACTAGCGTCAGTAAACATAGACACTAAGCAAATTTTAGACCAGATCCCCTCCTCGCTGCGAGCATCTACGGGGGCATGATCCTCCACAGGTCTCCAGCGCGACGAGAGAAAAGAATTGATCACATACATGTGTCTAAAAGCCAACGGATACAAGCTGGCCGCAATCTGCACTATATGCTTCAAGACCGGGGTGTCTCCCTCAGGCAACTCTAAGATCTCGCGTATCGTCTGTAATACCCTGCCCGCCAATTGTTCCTTTTGCGCCGTCGCCAAAGCGGGACTGGCAAATGTTTCTGCCAGAAATTCCGCTCCCCATCGTCGCAGTTCCAATCGCGCGTGCGCACCGATGATTGGAATGATTCCGTTCACAATCTGCGGATAGAAGGCGGCGTCACCGAGAACGAGATTTCGAGCAGCATTGAGCTGTGCGACCTGGTCGGCAAGGTGGTTTGCCGCAGTTTCAGACATAATAACTGCGCTCGACAGCTATGGGAAAGGGCCCGGACGGGAGAATATTTCGAGATATGGTAAGGTCGAGGTAATGGCCACCTTGCTAGTGTCTACGCTGCATAGATTCAGAGCAAACCAATACTGTAAATGAAGGAGACCGGCCTAAGACATAGGACCGATGGAAAGCACGGCGTTCACGAGACACACCCCATGGACGCGTAAAGAATAGCCGGATACGTAATAGGACAGCGGTCGATGGGGACTCGAGCCTTCCGCAAAACAAAACACTCCGTGAAATGGGCGAATAGGCTTCGAGCAGCGAAAAAGTCTGGATCTACTAACTGTCGTTAATTGACTTGGTGATGATGTGTTGAAGAAAATGACGATGATGGTGATGATAATCGTAAGTAGTAGTAGACTGCAAATGGCGAGGATTGGCGCTTTTCTTGGATGTCCGCCAGCGGATGTTGAGTTTGGCCGACCCGAGAGCTCTTTGTATGGCTGCTGTGAGCAACCTCACTCACTGCTACTTTATAGAAGAAACAGTAGCTTAGAGTCTATAGTCAGTGGATCTGTAGAGATGACTATTTGACGAAAGATACCATTTGAGAGAGACGGTCAGGAACAAAGCTGGCAACAGGAGAGTACTTTACACAGTACAGCTAGCAGCCGCAGTCCGCATTTGTTCTGCCGGCAGAAAAAGCACACCACAAACGCCGAGACTGCTCTCTCGCCGAGTTCCAATCACCGTCAGCTTTCCTGGTCATCATACATATTGGCGTAGAAACCACTCTGGCTTCTGTCATCTTTGCCTTTCTTTCATTCGAACATACAGATTCTACTTGCACACAATGCCTGCAGGAATGTACGTCGACTCCATCCACCGCACTACAGTTTGCAGCAACTACGTGCAGCTGGCTCAATTCCAATCGCACCATACTCTTTCGAATGAGTCGCTGACCAACATCTCTGTCTAGTTTCAATTCGACATATTACGGCAAGGACTACCGCGCCGGTGCGGCTCTCCTTCGCGCTCGTCGCCCGTATCTCTTCAAGAATGCTCTTACTGGGCTCGGGCTCGTCGTTTTCACAATCAGTGTCTGTACGTACTCCACACGAACCCCACTTCTTGAGAAGAAGGGCATGACGAGAGGCATGGTTCGCTTATACACCAGGTAATTTCCCAGATGCATACACCATCCGCGCAGTTGGTCAGGACGAATTCTCCGACGTGAAGGTCCCCGATACTCCCGCGAAACCTCAGCAGCAGAAGCAATGAGCCATCCCGTCTACCTATACCTAGCTCACTACGAGTTGGGGAACTTTTCAAAGGCACTTGTGGCCAATTGTTCGATCATTGTATCAGCCATGGTGTATTGGGGTACGGAGTACAGGTGACAAACTGATTATCTTCACTGTATATTCTCTATGCTGTTCTTATATTGGAATTGTTTCGATCTCTTCTCGCCTCTTTTTTTCTACTACATTTTTACCGGAAGATCTCACTTATTCTTTTTGAGTCGGGCCCTCAGCTTGCTCACGGTCATGGATCACTTCTAAAGCGCCTTCCTATCTAGGGAATCATTCATATCTGGGCAAAGCTGGTATCTTCGAATCTAGTCGAGCCTTCGTCTCCGTTGGACTCCCAGGGGGGTGGGATTATGGACTACTATACGGAAATGAGAAAGAATGCTCGACAGTTGTTGGTATGATTTGCACTCGTGTCGCGCTATAAATCTGTCAAAAAGAAAAGCTTGAATCCTGCCCTCTATTCGGTTCTCAGAACCCGAGGTCCCTTCTTCTTGGTACTCCGCTTTTTCTTAAGACCTTTGTCGAAGGCGACTGCCTGGTTGTGGTCTCGGCCAAGGTTGTCGAGATCCTTAACCTTGTAGATACGAATGATCCAGTTCTCGCTCGTGAAAGCTTCCTCAAGTGTAGAAAGCTGGGGACCTTCTGTTGGAAGCTTTGAGCCACGGACGCGGTCGACAGCTTGGCCTGACGGGAAGAGAGAGTTGAAATTGTAATAAGACATTTTATACCTGAATTTCTGAATTAGCATGACGCAGCGTAGTAGATACGAGGGGAAGGGGGGAATTCATACATCAAGCTGTTGCGCATGGTTGGGGTCGCTCCATCGTCCACACGATATTCACCCCGTGCAGTAAAGAAGTCCCGTTCTTTGACCTCATCGGGCCAGATACCTTCGGCGATACGGACCATCCACAAGAATTTATTAATGTCATCGCCAGAATAGCCTAGCAGACCACCGAACACCACCAGCACGTAATCAACATCGTGCTGTCGGAGGATGGGGTAGCTGACTTCTTCGCGGGAGCTCATCGCCTTACCAACCGTGGCAATATGGGTGTTGTTCCAGGTATTGTTGTCGACTAGGGTCGGGCGGTCCGCCATGCCACCGATCTGGTAGCCATAATCCCACCATGACATAATTTTGGCGTTCTGAGGAGTGTTCTGACGAAGCCAGTAGTAAGCCTCACGGTAATCGTCAATGATGTATTGGCTTCCGTCAGGCATCCGGCTAGCCAAGACAACGGAAGGAGAAGAGTATGCATTTGAAGTCACCCAGGTGCAGTGTGCGACAAACAGGAGCAGGTAGACGACAACAGACGCTGTCATTATGATCTTGGACACATGGGAGGTGATTCCAACATTGGGCTTCCGAACTGAGCGAAGTGGTTCTGAAGACGAGTCTTCATTCGTTTTGGCTTCAGATGCTGGTGTCGGGGAAGTGGTGGCCATATAGGTGTCGAGGATCGAAGATAGCGCCAGAGCAGCCGCAACACACACAATAGGGGTCAAGGTCAGCATCAGTCGAACCATGACACCGGCGAAGTAGCTTGCAAGGACCGAGTAAATAATGACGAAGACATGCTCGTCCTTGAGGTCCCGGAAGCACATGTAGACTCCTGCTGGGAAAAGCCAGATAAGGAAGTTCAGATCGAAGAAAAACGCTGGCCAAGCGGTGGGCTGGTGCTCCGAGACCGAGGCAATGATGGGAATGTGAATTTTGGCATAGCCAGTGTCCCACAAGGAGTAGAATCTGCCGCTCCAAGGAGCAATCACTCCCGTCACAGTCAGAACAACAAGCCCAAGGAAACCGAGACCGAAGGTGATGAAGATCATGGCGGTTAGAAGTCTTTGGAACTGCTTGCTTGGGACGAAGCTGCGGACAAACTCGGCGAAGGCCACAAGTTGAAGCAGGCCGAAGACACCTGCAGAATGTCAGCTCTGAACGTTCATTTGGACTTGCGAAGCATGGACCTACCCAAGGCGGACATGTGGTCGCTGTTTCGAATAGGCAAAAATCCGACGAAGGGGATCTGCATGCTAGCCAGAGTCCCCAGCGCATACCATGTGGTATAGCTGATGTAGATGCGAGTGCTGTATCTACCCATGCACAGAAGTACAAAAACGTGCAGGGGGATCAAGTTCGTAATGAAGACATATCCACCCCATGCTGACACCATGTACCCGTAGAAAAGCGCGGTCAGCGCTCCCCACATGATAGATCCATTTTTGACAGCCTTGATCCATAGGAAGAATGTGAATACAAGCAGGAAGATGGCAATCGCTTCGTTATCGTAGCTTCCGGCAACCGATCGGGAGATGTAACCAGGGGCGATTCCCATGAAAGCTGCCGCAAGAAGACCCGCAGACGGCGAAGGAGACATCTCAGATGTCAGCAGGTACATTGCCAATGCAGTCAGGCCGGAGAATCCTGGCGCCAGCAAGACGCAGATGTTGCGAATATCGACGGGGATAGTGAGGAATCGCAGGATATGGTAGATAACGCCGCTCGTCACCATGAGACCGGGATATAACGTGCCACCAGTGACACGTCCCAGAGGATGCCATGTCCCTAAGTTGGAATTCCGATCAGTCTAGAAGCACGCCAGGAGAGTGACATGTTGCTTCATGCACTCTTGTACGATGGGGAACCACATACGGTCATCAAACCAATCCCAAAAGCTATAGAAACCATTCTGTACTAGGTATTTTGTTGCCCGGAAGTTGAACCAGGGGTCAACTATATCATCGAGCGTCAGTATCAATTCTTTCAATCGAAGTTCGTTGAAGGCCGAAGGCCGTTGGTATACAATTGACCTATACATACATTCGTGGATGATACTCTCGAAGCCTTGTTAAAGGAAATTGGTCAGTCGATTTGGTAGACTAACAAAATGAATATTTTGATCCCTCGATGACTTACGGATAACGCTGAAGAGTCGACTGGCAACTGCTGCTGCTGCAATGGTACATAGAATAATAATCCGCAGAAGGCCGCGTGTGTTTCTGCCAGTCTTGCCCTTTAGGAGAACATCAACAGGTGTTTCGGCCATAATGGCCAGAGGAATGAAAAGGAATTTCAATTGAGAAGAACAAAAGAGAGTAGGTCTCTCTCGACGTGCTCTGTAGCCGGTGAGAGACAGTTAGTTGGACGTTTAGTCTCGCCGATATACTGCTTGGGGGAGAGCTTCGCAAGGTGGTCTCTTCTGGAGGCTTGGCATCAGGTACGGTACGCAGTGAGTCTACGTAACGTTAGTCTAGTTTGTCCGTATCCGCTTCTAACTAAATCGATTATCGGAGAAGCTTGGGGGACCTCCAAGTTGTCCCCGCATCAGCATCACTACTTGACCTACGCAATCACCTAGAGACGTACAATAACACGATTGACAAAGAACCGCTCTTTCCATCATAGTCCTACAGACAGCGGCAAGGACATTATTTCCATAATGGATCTACCGCCCCTCTCTCAGGAGCAGCTGTCAACGGTACTCGCAACTGCTCGTTCGTCTTCTGAACTCTACGAGACATTGTCACAATATGAGTGTCCTGCCTGTTTCCTTTCAACGTCGAATAGCGACGAAGCGGAAATTTTGAGCTTGTTTTATTCGGGTTTCTTCTTCTCCCACCTTCTCCTTGATGATATGTGAGTCTCACGAGTTCTAGTTGCAGACACGCAGCCTACTAAGTACTGACACAATATTGCTTAGCTACGAGGCCCGCGCCATGACGAAGCGGATGCCACAGGACCTAGCGCAAAATGACGCTACCCTTCAAAATTGTTTAAAGTTACTGCGAGCTGTCTGGCAGCGAAAGTATGAGCACGTATACAAGGTTTTGAGAGACCTACCATGGCCTGAGATGCTTGAGCCAACAGTACGAAAATACGAACGTCAGTGCCACATCCTGTACTATATCTCCGACTGACTTATCCTTATTCTTGTGGTTAGTTCATTTCCAGGAAAAGACCTTAAAGGAAGTCAGCCGAGCCTACGAAGCGATTCGGCCTGATGCGGCTGCAAACTACCTTGGCCTTGATGCGACCGCCGCGAAGCAGGGCGATCCAGCTATTATAAGCAAATTTACAGCCTGCGGGTGGAGATGGGATGAGCAAACCGGGCTCCTCTGTCCCCAACCCATTACCACTCCTAGTAAAACGATTGGACACTCCTCCAGCGGGTTGAGCGAGGTCATGACGCTGATGGGATCTCATTCCGGCTGAAAAAGCCGACGTGGTCAACAAGCGTTACAGCTCGTGCTTGAAGCTGTGGTAACTCAAATCGTGAGGAATTAAGACGGTAGTTGTGGCCACCGGCAACCCTGACAGAGCCATTTCGATGGCTTCCTGCTCCTACACATGCCCTCTGGATGCGGCGTCGCTTACAACCTGCACGGAGTAGTCGATAGCGTGCGGGAGATAGGAGATCAGCGGCGAAACCGGAAAAACCACACAATTCTAGCTCTTCTGGTCCAACTGTAGTGTACAGACGCACAGACACCCCAGGGTATGTACAAGTCTCGGAGGAAGATCTATAGGTTAGAAGAACAACAGAGAATCATTCCTTTCGCTCGCAGCACGAAAGTGGGAATTAGACCAAACAATAATACATATTCGGGGCGGACCCGAGCCATCTTTCTTGTACCAAAGGGAGGTACAATCTTCGCAAGGAGAAAAATTCGCCAATCATTCTATATTTCAGTACCCTCAATGATCGAATCTATAGCTCCCCAGCTTTCATCTTCAGGAAGGCCTCCAGGTCGAACCGGCTATCTTCGGGATCCGTAATGACTGTAGCAACCCAATTAGCGTGACGTCGCACATGATGCTGGCAGTCAAAGACCAGGCAATCGTGATGAGGCTTGTTGTTTCAGAACATACCCCCACTGTCTGTCTTGGTGTCCTTGGGCGCCGTCTTCTTCTTCCACTCTGCCTTGGCCTGCTGGATCAAGCGTTCCTGTCGAGCATATTCACGGTCGGCCTCTACTTGCTTGGCTTGAGCTGTGATAGAGTTCTGGTGGTAGACGCCATAAACGAGACCGGCAACGAGAGCCGAGTAGCGTAGAACCTGTGATGCAACCGATTCATGTCAATATAGATGGTAGAGGGAT
This sequence comes from Aspergillus udagawae, assembly GCF_001078395.1. NCBI lineage: Eukaryota > Fungi > Ascomycota > Eurotiomycetes > Eurotiales > Aspergillaceae > Aspergillus > Aspergillus udagawae. The sequence goes on from NW_025091270.1 coordinate 1,257,830, forward strand.
CGATGATGGGTCCTGGCAGACACTCACGTTAACACCCTGTGAGGCCATTTTAAGAAGATCCTGTCCCTCGAAACGGCGAGCAAAAGGATTTGAATGAAAGATTGAACAGCGGGCCAGATACCGAGCAACCGTTAGAAAGGGTATCGACTGTCAATTGCAGGCAAACGAACGGAGATACCTATACAAGAGGCTTGTCAAGGCGAAGTCCTTGTCGCGAGTTTTTCCGGACCGTCGGCCCCTTCTGCGCTTATGTCATCCGCCAATCCGGCCTCCCTTCTGGGTGCGGGACGGGGTACGGGATACGGAGTACCTGCGGAACGCGAAGCCGCATGTAAATAATAATAACCAATTAGTAGTAGGTCTGGATGGAACTCCCCCAATTTAACCTCTGCACTCACTCAATCCGTCATGTCATCTGTGCAACAACGTAAAGCTGAAATTTTGGCCAAAAGGGCTAAGCTGGCCGAGCTAAGACGCCAGAGAGAGCTACGACAGAAGGAATTCTCGCAGAGTCGGGCCAGCACCGGAGGAGATGCTTCAGAGGTACGATACCCTGGTCGCGAACGTGAAAAACAAAAGCCAGATTCTGACACACAGTCCGCAAAGGTTGTGTCGCCTGTACCGAGTCGTTCGGATAGCAGAGCTGAGCTCGATGACCTGATTGCTCGCCTTGTTGATCGCCCCGGATCGGCCTCTGTCAGCCATGCAGACGGTCCCTCACGAAAAGGCAGCAGGCCGAACTCGGTACTGAGTGCTAGCCAGTTGAGTGGAGATAACACCGAAGCTTTCAATTCTGCTACGAGACCGGTTTCGCAGTCAATCGCCGTTCAGACTGATGTGACGGAGCCTTTTGTCGCCTCTACTGAACCTGCGCCTGCCCCTGAGCCTAAACCAGAAGTCGTTACGTACAGCAAGGGCGTGCAAACAGATGACTCAAAGCAACACCAATCAGACTCGTTGGAGTCGGAGTTAGAAACTGGAGAGTTCGAAGATGGTATTGGATCAAGCAAACGCCTAAGCAAGAGGGACCGCGAACACGATGAGGAAATTCGAAGAAAGCTTCGCAGAGAAATTGAGGAGGAATTGCAGGCCACCCAACAGCAGGCTGTTGGTGGGCCTGGTGCCCAGGCTGCAAACCTACGTTATCCCTTACGTACGCTCGACGAGGACGAACTGAAGGCGGTCACTTCGTCTGAGGACTTCCTCGACTTTGTTGAACGTTCAGCAAAAGTGATCGAGCGTGCTCTAGATGAGGAGTACGACGTGCTCGCGGACTACGAGCTTGGCGGAGTCGACGGAGATCTGGAAGAAGACAACGAACATGGACGAAAGCGCAAGAGCATCAGGGAGGTTTGCCAGTTCTGGGACGAGCGATGGAGCAAGAAACGCATGATCAGTGATTTGAGTTTCTCTCCAAAGGTCTGTCGCCCCATATCCCATGACTATATCTTTACAGGGCTGACTTACTTTGCAGTTTCCGGAACTGGTTCTGGCAGCATACACCAAGAATCCGTCTGCTCCTCATGAACCGGATGGCCTAGTCCAGGTGTGGAACCAACACTTGCATTCTCGCCCCGAGTATGTGTTCCATTCGACTTCAGATATCTTAACGGCCAAATTTTCCCCGTTTCACCCCAACCTCATCGTCGGAGGATCGTACTCTGGGCAGGTTTTGCTTTGGGATACACGATCGTCTCGCGCTGGTGGTGGTGCCCCTGTACAAAAGACACCCCTAACTGGGTCAGGGCATACGCACCCCGTGTACAGCATCTCAATCGTAGGCACACAAAACGCGCACAATATCTTGACCGCGTCCACAGACGGCGTTGTCTGTGGATGGACCGTGGATATGCTTTCCCAGCCCCAGGAGTACCTCGAGCTCTCCACACCCCCGCCGTCCAAAACAGAGGACCTGGCGCCCACAACCATGTCGTTCCCCCAATCGGACCCAACCTTCTTCATCGTCGGTACCGAAGAAGGAGGTATTTATCCCTGTCATCGCTACGATCGAGCCGGGGCCAAGGCTGGCACTGATCAACGTCTCGCGTACCGTGGCCATGCAGCGCCGGTCATGTCGACTGCCTTCCATCCCGGGAAGGGCCCGGTTGATCTCGGCGATCTGATGTTGAGCTCTAGTCTGGACTGGAGCGTCAAGCTCTGGCGTGTGCGGCCCCCGGCAACAACCGCTCCGGCAACCTCGGCTGCCATTGCGACCACGCAAGTCGTCTCACCTATCCTCGATCTGAGTCGGGAGGACGTGGTCTACGACGCGCGGTGGTCGCCTCACCGCCCCGGAGTCTTCTCTCTCGTCGATGGAGCTGGCAATCTCGAGGTCTGGGATCTCTGCTCAGACACCGAAGTCCCAGTTGTGCGGACCACGCCGACTCGAGGCCGTGGCGGTATCTTGACGCGAAGCCTTAACAAGGTTGCATGGGAAGAACGCGAGGGCAAGCGGCTTGCAACTGGTGGATTGGATGGTGTGATCACAGTCTTTGAGGTAGGAAAGGGCCTCAGTGGTACTCCTGAGGACGTGCCCGCGGACGAATGGACGGCAATGAAACGGCTGGTTGGGAAATTGGAGCAGAGAGATCGCGTGAATTGAATGAACTATATCTCTTTTCTCCCTTGGTCCGAAATTCACTTGGCTGGTTACCTTTTTTTGACTTCTACGCGATATTTGATATGGACCAGGTTTCTTTGCACGGTGCCCTTGCTTACTTGCCATATACCCCACGGACACCATGTTGATGTATGCATGCATGTATTCAAGCCAGGAGAATCAGAGGATAGTATGGAGAATTATTATCGGAGCAACCTTGCTTTTTAAGAAGACAGAATCCATCAGTGGCTCGAGGTCTATTTCACGTAAAGCGTGATGGCTAACAGGCTACTGTCTATCACATTATCGACGAGGTGTAGATCATCAATAGGTATATCGAAACCCGACCTGACGGAGTAGTTAGCGCTGAAATACCAGGGATGGCCTACTACCAGGCCCGTCTAAGGGAGCATACCTTATTCTGAATAACCCTCCGCCCCCGAGCTGCTTGTTGGTTGCATCGATAGAAGCAAATCGCGAAGACACCCACGATAGCGATCATGAGGATATGCGACCTACACAAGAACAATACAAATCAGCAAAGTCTTTCTTTCCGGCTCAGCTAACAGGATGCCCTACCCGATAGACACCCAGACGGCCGTGGTATACTGCGGCGCCTCCTGCTGCCGGACGATATAACTCCCCGCCACTCCGCCCAGCCCATTGCACGCAGCTACGGCGGCCGCGGTGGTGGCCCGTTGCCACTGCCCGACGACATTGTTGGCCATGAAGGCATTGAGGGCGGCCCAGTTGGAGACGTATGCGCCTGTTGCGAGGAACGTGCCGATATACCGGACAGTGACCTCGGTGGAGGATGGGAGGCCGAACATCAGGAACCCGACTATCACGCACAGCGCGTTGAAGATGATGAGCGGCCCGCGGACACGATAGGTGTCGCCGACTAAAGAGGTGAGGAGGACTGGGATGACGGACCAGTAATATGGCTGGAAGGGGGTTAGGTGCGATAGTCTTGGACTTGGTGACAGGTCAGGTCAACTTACGGGCGTTGAGAGCAGAATCGATTGGTTGCTTGAAAACCCCATCCCCGACTGGAGAATGATGGGAAGAAAGTAACTGAGTGAAGTTGAGACGAGGTTGAGCAGGAAGAACAAGCAAGCGAATCCGTATAGTTTTGGGTCAAGGAAATTGACGAGGATTTTGCGCCAGGAGAATGGATCGGGCACGACATCGTCACGATCTGTCTGGATACGCTGCGCTGCCACTTTGGCCTCCGTCTTGGACAGGAACCGGAAGCTTTTCTGCGATTGCTCGGGGAAATCTACCATCCACCAGTAGGTGATGATGCCAAGGACACAGGTGATGAGCCCTTGGACGAGGAACATCCACCTCCAGCCTCTCAACCCTGCCTTGCCGTCCAACCGGTTCAGAGCGTAGTTGACAATGGTGCCCGTGGCTAGCACAAGGACCTCCCCGGACTGCAGAAATGCAAAGCGCAGTTGCTGCTCTTTGCGCGTGTACCAGGTACTGATCAAGTACGTCAGTCCTGGATATATACCAGACATGGCAAAGCCGAGAAGTACACGCAGAGCAATCATCTGCTTCCAATTCTGGATAAATGCAGTACAGAGGGTGATCAGTCCGAAGCAGAAGGTGATCGAAGCGAACCAGAGGCGGGGCCCGATCAAGCGCACGGCAACGGTGCAAGGCAGCTGAGCGACGACACTTGCAATCGTGAAGATAAATATGGAGACCGAATACCGGGATCCTTGCAAGTCGAGATCCTCAAACATGCTTGTGACCGATGCCGACGAGAGAATGCCCGAGTCAAGCAGGTTGAGACTGCATAGGATCCCGGCGATGGTACAGAGACGTATGTCTACTTTGAGTCGAATACGTCTTTCCAATGCTGTACATTCTTCCTCGGGAGTATTCTGGATAATGGGCTGCCCTTCTGAGGCAACGAGAAGCGCCGCCTCTTTTGCTGTATCGGGGGCGGGTGCCATCTTCTCCGCACTCGTGTCGTTGACTGAATGACATTGTTCCGCCATTGTGTGCACATGCACATTGGCTGTTGTTTTCTGAATGGGATTGTTGAATTTACTCAAAAGACCGTCATGATGCAGCGGGTGTAGGAAGAGCACAAGGGAGAAGAGAGAAAAAAAAGAGCGACATGCACTCCTCGACTATTGGATGGAATCTGATTGGATTTTACCTGGCAGCTGAGACTCTGGACCTCGGTGCTTAGCAATATCTCGTACTACTGAGTCCTAGATACGGCATGTAACGCTGCAGGATCGGACAGTAGTACTCATGAGCCATACATCGCCCGAGAATATCAAAGGCGAGTGCATCGGAATGCTGCCGAAGTGCTGATTCAAGCATTATCAATCTCTGAGTGATGCTCCCCGCTTATCGAACATCCTCGAATACTCTTCATCACTAGGTTAGAGCCTCGACGGCGCTGACACCGGCTTTCGACTATGGGCGGTCGATCTTAACTATCGAAAGCTTGCTTTGCTTAGTAGTAAATATCCTAACATCTATTATATTCATAGTCTGTTTCATCTGTTAGCTACATCTGGTGATCTGTGCTTACAGGTCATGTACCAAGTGGGGTGAACAGTATCCCAAATTCAACAAAGAAAGAGAATCCTTGACCTTCGTGCTGGGCTGTGCAACAGAATGCTTCTGTGTCAGTATTGACTAGTGAGTGTTGCTCGTTGACTCAACGTGGATACATATATCTCCATTGATCCTCGTCACTCTCAGACCGTCCATTTATTCACGTACCTTGGATATCTTCGCTGACTGACTTATTAAGATTCTAATGCACTGAGATTGCAAACATGTCCACCAAAAAGAATATTATTTTCTGAGGGATGTACATCACTTGGCATCAAGAGACCGTAATAAACCCTCCATCCACTCTGTAAAAGCATCACCTTATCTGCGGTGCATCATTGTATCTCATTATTGTATCACGATCTGCATCCTCCGATCCTCCGCCGAGAATCCCGAGTGTCTCAGTGGCCAATTCCTCTTTTCTTAACCCTTCTACCCTTCTAGTAATTGAAACCGACAATTGAGATAGTAAATTGATATACCATTATCATTTATCCGATTTCGCCCCCCGCAGCTTCCCCTTAAAAAGGACCCACGTTTTGCTGCAGCTCGGGCGAAGGGAGCTGCGGAGCTGTCTCATGATATGGAGCATAATCATGACAAGTATCCCATATATGCATGGCCTATGGGGAATGGCTTGACACCCCAGACTCTGGCTGTCCAGCTTTCTGCGAAAATCGATCGTACATATATGTAGTCATTTCACCTCTTCTCCCAGCTCCGACTTCTTCTCCGCAACTTCTCTGTTTGTTTGATGCCCCCCGCTCTTGAAGCCTTCACCGCCAACCAAAAAGTCTGATTGTTATTATTGAATTCGTCGACCTCCACCATAACAACAATAATCATTCTTTATATCTAGTTGGATAACGTTGATATTCCTACAAAGGGCACCATGGTTGAGCTAATTCCTCCCCCCGATCCTCATACGTTGCTCCCTCCTCTCCTAGCTTGCCTCCCCACAGCGTTTGTCTCGACACGCCCTCCTCCAGTGCTTCTACCCCTCTTATCACCTATTCTCCGACAGCGTGTTCAGATCCTCAGTTCAGTCTCCACATCTCCGACAGATTCGTGGCTGCGGTTACTATGCTGGGATTCCGAAAAGGCTGAGCGTCTACAAGCGCTGGTGGATGGCGCAGGCTTCGAGCCTCACCCGGTATCCGGGGAGATCGAACTCCCAGGAGAAGTTCATGTTGCGTACAAACGGGTGGATGAGGAGACATTGCACTCGCGAATTCTGTTACCGGAATACAGCTTGAAAGTCGTATATCTCTGGTGTTCCAATGATCAAGATGGAGGTGGGCCCGGATGGCGTGTAGCCGAATTGATGCCCCATGAAGGCGGCGCCGAAAATGATGGGATTTGGTCATTCTCGATCGGGGAGGCGAATGCTCAGGCAAAGGAACAATTGGTGGAGGATGCTCTTAGGGAGGCAGAGCAGGATCAAAAGGTCGCCCCACACAGCCAAGAGAAGGACGAAGAGGAGGACGATGACGACGGTTATTGGGCTCAGTATGATGCTACACCTGGCCGAACACCTTCCGTCAAGACCCCAGCCCCTAACCCACTTTCGTCTCTCCAACGTCAGGATGCGTCCGAAGCGTCGTATTTCTCACGCTACGCTGATGTGCAACCGGCAATGGATAACCACGAACCATCAGAGGAGCAACCGGAGGTTGGTCCAAGTTCGTTGAACGGAGACATGCTGGCCAGTTTGCTGCGGCAGCAGGTGAATAGCTCAACCTTGGAAGAACCGGCTCGAACGAAAGGTTACGCCAATGGAACGATTGCCGACGAGACGACTGCCATGTCGCTAGATCATCCTCGGCCGTCTTCCACATCGTCCACTGCCTCCGAGGCGGCAGTCGCAAAATTGGAGCAAGAAGCGGAGCACCAGTCTGCTTGTGAAGTCGGCGTGAAGCAACATATCAGCTCCAATATCAAAAGCCTATTCCGGCTTGCGAAAATTACGGGCCTCTCACGTGCAGAATTTCAGTCTCTGGTCAAGACGGAATTGGAATTGTTGAATTTGTCTGATGACGAATAAATGCTGGTGAAGTCGTTGACTGACGGCTGGTTACGACAAATGAATTCTCTTCATATTGATATCGCTAGTTTTGTACATTATACCATCCTATTTGCTGCCTTTTTTTGAGCGTTGGGAGTTGCATCACTGTCACACAGGATATCCATTTGTTTAGGACAACAGATTGCTTGCGTTTGAGCACAACATTGGAACCGATAGGTAATCGAAATTATCACAGAACCCCAACAATGATAAAGATAAACCATCCATCATATTTGGTAGGGAAGCATGTTCACGGCCTCATGCCTTCATAAGGTAGATAATTCATAGATTCGACGCTCGGACCAACGTCTTGTTCCGTTCCGCGCGTCCTTTGGATAATGACACGCAATCCGCTTACGGACAACCGAACCCCCGTAAATATAGCCAGCGGTATATTTTCCTCCCCCACTCCTCTTCCAAGCCTCGCTACCTTCTATTCTACTGTATTGTACTCCGTACTACCATGTACTCTCCGTGATCATCATTGTAAGTTATTGCTCAATGGCGATCCACTGATCCTGGAGCTTATCTTCACTGTCATGGTCGGTTCGCTGATCTTATCTGTCAATTCCAGCTTTATCTAGGTGATCGACTGTCATTCTCTTAGCTTTTTTTTCTTGTTGTGTTCTTTTTCTTCGGATCATGTCTTCATCTCCTTCGTCCTCTCTTCGCAAGAGAGGCGGGAGGAAGGAGGCTTATTCTCCATTGCCTTCGGACGATGCCTCCTCTCCTTTGTCTTCATCCAAGCCGAGCGTGGCTCCCAAGAGCCAGTCGGGATGGGACTATAGGCTGGCCTTAGTCATTCTCACCATCCTGGCGTTCATTACCCGGTTCTACAAGATATCCTACCCTAATGAAGTGGTCTTTGATGAGGTGCATTTTGGGAAGGTGAGTAAAGCTGTTTTCCCTTTATGAGTTGTACAATCTGACATGGGACTTGATTCTCTCAGTTCGCTTCCTACTACTTACAAAGAACTTATTTCTTCGATGTCCACCCTCCATTTGGCAAATTGCTTTTCGCTTTCATGGGCTGGCTGATAGGCTATGACGGCCACTTTTTGTTCGACAACATCGGCGACTCCTACATCGATAACAAAGTTCCCTATGTCGCTCTGCGCGCAATGCCGGCCACTCTGGGGGCTCTGACCATCCCAGTGGTCTTCCTCATCATGTGGGAATCCGGGTATTCGCTGCCAGCCTGTGTGTTGGCTGCCGGTCTCGTATTGTTTGATAATGCCCACGTCGGAGAGGACAGACTGATTCTGCTGGATGCCTCGTTGGTGCTTTCCATGGCACTGAGCATTCTGTGCTACGTTCGCTTCTACAAGCTGCGCCATGAACCCTTTGGCCGTAAATGGTGGAAATGGCTGCTCTTGACGGGCGTTTGTCTAAGCTGTGTCATCTCTACGAAGTACGTCGGTGTCTTCACATTTGTCACCGTTGGTGCTGCGGTCTTGGTTGACCTGTGGAACTTGTTGGATATCAACCGCCCGTCGGGAGCTCTCAGCATGACCCATTGGAGCAAGCACTTTGCTGCCCGCGCATTTGCCCTCATCATTGTTCCTTTCTTCTTCTACCTGTTCTGGTTCCAGGTCCATTTTGCAATCCTCACCCGCTCCGGGCCAGGCGATGATTTCATGACCCCCGAGTTCCAGGAAACCCTCAGTGACAACCTCATGTCGGCCCAGTCGATCGGCATTGAGTACTATGACACAATCACTATCAGACACAAGGACACCAAGGTGTTCCTTCACAGCCACTGGGAGAAGTATCCCCTTCGCTATGATGACGGCCGTATTTCCAGCCAGGGCCAGCAGGTCACAGGCTACCCATTCAACGATACGAACAACCACTGGCAGATTCTGCCAAATGTTCCCTATCCCGACACCGACAGGCAGGGCCACAGCGTCAAGAATGGCGACATCGTCCAGTTCCGTCACGTTGGCACTGACACCGTCCTGCTGACGCACGATGTTGCGTCTCCTTACTATCCTACCAACCAGGAGTTCACCACCATTTCTCAGGAATTGGCCAATGGTGAGCGACACAACGATACGCTGTTCGAGATCAAGATCGAGAACGGCAAAGCCGAGCAGGAATTCCGCACTCTCTCAAGTCATTTCAAGCTGATCCATGTGCCCACTCGCGTCGCGATGTGGACCCATACAACCCCCCTTCCTGAGTGGGCCTTCAAGCAAGCCGAGATTAATGGTAACAAAAACGTTCTTCAGACGAGCAATCTTTGGTTCGTGGACACAATCGAGTCGCTGGAGGAAGAGAGCCCCCGTGCCGTGAAGAAAGAGCGCCAGGTCAAGCATCTTCCCTTCTGGCGCAAGTACCTTGAGCTGCAGCGAGCCATGTTCTTCCATAACAATGCCCTGACCAGCAGCCATCCGTACGCCAGTGAGCCCTTCCAGTGGCCCTTCCTACTCCGAGGTGTCAGCTTCTGGACCAAGAATGACACCAGAGAGCAAATCTACTTCCTGGGTAACCCCATCGGATGGTGGATTGCCAGCAGTCTGTTGGCTGTCTTTGCTGGGGTCATCGGCGCTGATCAGCTGTCCCTTCGCCGCGGAGTCGACGCTCTTGAAGAAAGTAAGTACTAAGAATTCTCAGTCCACACGACGACTTACGATCTAATCTTGCCTTCTAGTTTGGGGCCATGGCGCTCGTTCTCGTCTTTACAACAGCACTGCCTTCTTGTTCCTTTGCTGGGCTGCCCACTACTTCCCCTTCTGGCTGATGGGTCGCCAGCGTTTCCTCCACCATTACCTTCCGGCTCACGTCGCGTCTTGTATGGTCGCGGGGGCTCTGATCGAATTCATTTTCAACCTGCAGCCGATCGCGGTTGCTAGAACTGTAAAGGAAGATGATCCAACCGGCAAGTCCAAGGCCCATGGTAGCGCCGGTCATTTCGTCACTGCGAAGGAACGAATGGGTCGCCAGTCGCTGATTGCCGGGTGGGTCGCCACCCTGATCATTCTGAGTGTGACAATCTGGGGATTCTGCTTCTATGCACCCCTGACATACGGTACCCCTGGCTTGGATGTTGCGGGTGTCAATGCACGGAAATGGCTGGGCTATGACCTGCATTTCGCCAAATAATCAGCTTTCCCCAGTAGGCGGCGCATTGCCTGGCAGTCGGTCAGGATGTCCAGTTGGGTATGATAGGACCTTGTGCCTCTTGGGGTTCCACTTCTCCTTCTCCTTCAACACTGATACTCAGTGAAGCAATTCCAATTCCCCGGGAGTTTCTGTCACAAGTGAATGGTGGATGATGATGTCAAGTGATGCCCTTTCCTCATTCGTCTCAGATAACTCTTGCAGTCGAGCCACGTGCAGGCGTTTAATCTCTTCTCTTTCCCGTCCTTACGAGTCTATACTGTCTACATCTTTCTACATATGTATTTTGATATCCGTTAGCAATAAGCTTCATTTACTGTCTACCATTACGGTATCATGCGAGCTAGCAACCAAAATAAGGAGACAAAAAGTCGTACTTCAAAGCGTACAAAATCTAACGCCATCCCTGGAGTATCATATAAGCACAAGTAAAAAACACCAAAAATACATCACAAGTCTATATGGTAGGCTATATTTCACCCTAGTAGGCCATTCTTTTGCCGATCTCGCTCTCCCACCCACGGACTCGCTCGAATCCATTCGACGCGGTCTGGTAGTCAAGCATGGCCTGGTAGACCTCCTCCTGGCTTGTGAGAACAAAAGGCCCATATTGCACGACCTTCTGATCCAGAGGCTGACCCGCCACGAGGATGAAGCGAGACTCTGACTCGGCATTATCCGGGACCGACGCCTCGACATAATCACCCGCCTGGTCAAAGACCACATTATGGAACTCCTTGGCGACCCGCGTGGCGTCATTCGAGCCAAAGATCGTCGTTCCGGCAAACGTATACGCAAACGCATTCCAGCCCTTCGGCAGCGCCTGGGAGATGCGACCGCCCGGCCGGATCGTCACGTCCAACAACCAAACAGGCGTGTACGCCAGATCGCGCACAGAATCGACACCATGCGACTGGCCCGAGATGACCTTGACGGTGACGCGGCCGTCGTCGACTTCCGCGACGGGGATCTCGTTCGCGCGGAGATCGCGGTACCGCGGCTCGCACATCTTCAGCTCCTTGGGCAAGTCAACCCACAGCTGCATGCCGACGTTGAGGCTGCCGTCGGGGTTCTCGCGGGGCATCTCGGCGTGCATGATGCCGCGGCCGGCGGTCATGAACTGCAGGTCGCCGGGGCCGATGGTGCCTTTGTTTCCGGCGAAATCTTCATGGTCGACGCCGCCGGAGAGCAGGTAGGTGATTGTTTCCTGGCCGCGGTGGGGGTGGTCCGGGAAACCTGCGCCGTGGCCGACGGTAAAGTGGTCCAGCATGAGGAAGGGACTGAAGTTGCGCAGTTTGGCGGTGCCGATGGAGCGGCGGACGCGGGCGCCGGCGCCTTCGGCTTGCTCGACGGCCAGGAAGACCTGACGGATTGCGCGGGGGACGGCCATATCGGTGAGGGGGGGAACGATTGGATAGGTAGGTAGGGTGACGGGAGGAATGGAGGAGGAGGAGATGATGTTGTTCTTTCGCAGGTACTGCGACAAGGTGGTTGACAGTTGTTCTTTGAGAGAAGAGCTTAGATTTCCGAGGTGAGCTGAATCAGAGGCGAACTGATATGACAGGAAGACTGCTGCGATGCAAACTAAAAGTGATACAAGGACTTTCATCGATCACAGCCGCAGCTACTTATACTCGACGGGCACAAGGTTAGGAAAGCTGTAGAACAGCCTCGAGCCAGGACAGAAGCTTTAACTGAGAAATACTACAGCACTGTCAGCGTTAGTCAGTTATTAGTTTATATAACTTCGTATCCTTGATTAGCATGGGTCAAAAAGTCAATCCACTCGATCAGAGCAATTCCATCTGGGTCTGTGGGGTTTCATTTCTCATCGACTTGCCAGAGGTGATCGATAATCGACCAATTCCCATGGGTGACGATGCATATCTGTAATTATTAGATGATTACCAAGATCCCCGTCAGCACGCGCTAGGCTATCCTGGGACGCTGGGCCCCCACTATATGGGGGAGTGGAGCCTGAGTCGTCAGGCACCCAATCTCTATCAGCTCTGTGTCAGCATTTTAGAAGGATTTGCCTTAATTCATTGTCGCTCCAAGGGGTCATATACTTACGAATTGCAACTTCCACCAATAAATCCTCGATGGTCTAACGGTCATGATTTCCGCTTGTCACTCCAATGAGAACGAGCGCGGGAGACCAGGGTTCGACTCCCTGTCGGGGAGGTTTTCTTTTTTTTCTGTGTCCAGAACCACGTTCGGGAAGGAGCCTATTTTTGCTTCTCTAATTTAGATTGTAGTGAGTGTATTGACAAGAAAAACTCAAGAAACCGAATGCTGGTGCTGCATATACCTTACACGGGCATATACTATACATTTGTGAACATCTCATTTCTCAGACCAAGGCTATGTACCGTACATATCGAGATTGGCAAAACGACAAAGGAAATCACATGAGACCGTGGAAGGATAAGTCACAAAAAAGAGAATCAGCGCAAAGGGGGAAAAGAAAGAGATATGAGAGGCAAAATCCCAGCCAAATTATGTGGCAAGTAGCATCAAGACTGAACACGATCGCCGCAACAACAGACTGTGCAGGAGAAGAAGAGTTGTGGCCTTGTGCATGGAGAATGGTAACGAAAAAAAGACAGACGGACATCTCACTTCCAAGATTACGTAGGGCCCCAAGCGGCTTGAATAGTGGGTGAGACGAAAGAAAACGAGGAAACGAAATAGTCTAGCTCGCTGAGGCTGCAATAGTGTACCAAAGCATGGGCTTCAGAGCTCGCTTGAGTCGAATCGAATAACATGCCATGAATCAGTTGCTGTATGCGTCTCAGCATCACGCTCAGCAGAAACAAGAGACATCATCCGTAAGGTGCCATTCAATCCCGCTGGCAAGAAATAGTAGAAAATAATGTATAGCAGAGAAATTATCATGTGCCGCAGGACAAATCAGATTATATACACCGCGCTCTTTTAGAAGCCGAATGGATTTGTGGGCGCTAGAAGGAGAGAACAGTCAGTGGCCTTGAACACATGGTGACAGGCTGGCACATCTTAGCGATGGGGAACTCACTAGCTTGTGCAAGATTAGCCCGCAAACCTGTTGGCTGGGGAGTCAGCTTCTTAGGAGCATCATGCTTGACCCCAAACCGTACGGGAGGAGGTGGGCCGGTCTTCTGTGGCTGCAAAGGTGCGGCTGTGGGCTGTTGGGGAATAGGGGGTATGGGTGGCGGGGAGGCTACAGCATAATGCATACTGCTCGCACCGTTCATGCCAGTAGGTTGGGGTTGAAGAGCCGGAGGAAGTATCGAGTTAATGCCTGTCGGCATTGGCTGCTGTGGCTGGGGTTGAAAGCCTCCGAAGCCTGTCGGCTGCGGTGCAAGGCCCTGGAAGCCAGTCTGCTGTTGCTGTAGCTGCTGCATGCCAAATTGTGACTGTGGCTGGAACCCAGTGGGCTGTGGCACCAATCCACCTGCAAACTGACTTGGCGGCATGAAACCGGTCGGCTGCGGTTGGAGCGATGGATTAAAACGTTGCTGGTTCAAGTCGGTCAGACTCTGGCCAGGCGGGGCGATCTGTGGGCCGGGTTGAGGAAGACCGGTCAGTTGTGGTTGCAATGGAGGAGGACCAAAAGTATTTGGCTGCTGGGGGAAATTCTGTGGTGCGGAAAGCGGCCTCTGTGGAGGGGGCGGGAGAAGCGAGCTCTGAGCCATATTTTGAGGCGGTTGTGGGCGCTGCCTCGATGCCTGCTGAAAGCCTGTCTGTTGAGGGCTGAATGTCTGGGCGCCGGTTTGCATAGGCTGCTGTGCTATTTGTGCCACTTGGTTGAAAAAGCCAGGAGTGGCACCTGGCTGTTGCGGCTGCAGCTGGGGCGTAGGCACTGCAGTCGGCTGTGGCTGGATAGCAGCGGGGGCTGACGGAGCTTGAGAGGCCTGAGGAGTAGGCGCGGGCGCCGGCTGTGCAGGAGTGGGCTGGAGAGGCGCTTGCAGTAGAGATAGGTCAGCCATTGCCCCAGTAAGTTGCTTTTGCACTGGAGCTTGGGTTGTAGCGGGCGGTGCTGTGGCCGGAGGTGGGGATGAGGGAGGTGGCGCCGAAGACGCGGCCTGTTTAGGTTGCTTCACCTCCCAAGCATCGTCATCGAAGCCACGCTGTACTGGCTTCTCAACTGCAGCAGGAGCGGGTGGTGTTTCGGTGCGTTCCTGAGGTTTGGGTGCGTCCTCCTTCTGCTCGAAGGCCTTCGGATCGACCACATCACCGGCCAGGACCGTGGGTGCCGGCCTGCCCTTGCGGGTGTTGTTGCGTAGAACCCCTCCTGGGCCGGAGAAAAGACCGCCGGGAGAGCCAGCCTCCCCATTGCTGATGACCTCTTCTCCGCCGAAGCTGACATTGCGCAGCTTGGACTTGGACCCAGTTCTGCCGAACATATTGTCCAGATGCCGCATAACCCGCAGAATATCACCCTCCTTCAATCCAAGGGTACGCAGAGTCTCAGAGGTAATGTCCGGTAGAATCGCTTCATCCATGGAGTCTTTGATAAAGTTCTGAGCATACCGCTCGCATTGATGAGGTCCGACTCCAGCTTTTAGGAAGAAATCAAACCAATCGTACTCGGGCCCAACTGACGCACCGGGGCGACTGGCCTCGGATTTCGACTCGGATTTTTGAGCTCGGCGGCGAATATCAGATAGAGGCTTGTCTTCGTCCAAAGACACGCCCGTAAGTTTTTCCACGTATTCGAGGTCCTCAATAGACATCTTGGGGATGGGGACAGCAATCTTGACTCCGTTGGTCTTATGGAGGTGAATCTTCCCGTCTTGCAAGCCGATAAATTGCGCTTCAACCGTGAAAGACTTGGTACGATCTGTCCACTGCCTTGTCTTGGTGGGATCCGGTTCTGTAATCACATTTAGACGGGATTACAATTTATTAGGGGGTTAGGCAAAAGGGTGGAAAGGACTTACTCGGCTTATTGGAGCTCTTGCTGTCGCGTTTTTTGTGCTGCTCGAAACTCTCAGTATCCTCTCTTACCAGAGTCACCGTTGTTTGGTAGGGTGGTTTAACAGTGCAGCTTACCTCAGAGGTCCGTGAATCTATCGAGTCAGTCCTCGATTTCCGCATCGCTTCCTTGGCCAGGCGCGTCTCTTCGAGCCGATTCCTTTCTACCGTTGATAGGCCCGACTCGACGCCAGTGGGTTGACTGGAAACAAAGCCGGTGATTTCGATGTAGCTGCTTGGTACCACACCCTCTTTGCCATTCTTCATGCGTCGCACCATCCACCATTCCTCAGATTTGGTGTCGTCCAGAACGACGACCTCATCGCCGGCAGCCACAGTAACCTCGTCATCTCCCTGCGCCATGAAATCATACAGAATTTGACCCTTCTTCTTGCCCCCGCCACCTGCACCTGCTGCAATGACTTCCTTCAAGCCCTCGGCACGGTAGGCTCCAGAGATCTCACCGAGTGCGGAAACAATCTCTCGAGCGGTGTCCTTGGCACCAGCATGAAAATCGATACTTTTGCTGGGGCGAACCAGGTCGAGGAAGACATGTTTGCCTTCAATAGAGTAATGGGTGAGTCTATCCGCAGTCCATTCTTGCATGTCGCCGTCCCCTTCTGGTGAGATAAAAATCGTTCCTGTCGCGATGTTGATTCCCAATGTCGTTGGCATCTTCTTCCTCTTACCCATAACTTCAACCATTTCATTGATATTGTACAGATGATAGCCAGAAGGGGAACGAGGCGTTGACTGTCCGATTCGATTATATGGGGGAGACTCTTTCACATGGCCCTGGGTATCCCGCTCCCTCACCGCGGCATACTGTGGGCGTGGAGGAGAGGATTCCGGCGGAGAGTACCGCTCCACTGGAGGAGAGAGCTGTTGCGATGGAGGCCGCTGCGGTAACACTGGAGGCGGCGGCGAGGGTTCCCTCTGATAACTGTCCTCTGGTCGATAAGAGGGTCGCTGGGGCTGCGGCGGCGGGATATCCCTGGAGGGTTCGGATTCCACGGGTGATGCATGTTGTTGATGAATGATATTCGCTATTGCTGCTGCCGCTGGGTTCTGTATCGTGTCAATCGGGGAGCTAGTAGACGCGGGCGCGACCGGTTCCTCCGCCGGTACCTCGACCGGGCGTTGCGGAAGGGCCGGAGCGGACGGCTCGACAGGAGCAGGAGAAGGGAGAGAAGGCGGGGCAGTGGCAGCGGCGGGAGTAGCGTCCTCCTGAATCTCAATGTAGTTTGCAGGGGCGAAGCCGAAATCCCCATTGACACCAACTAATGTCCAATCTGGATCGGAAATATCGTACACCATGAGTTCCGCATCCTCAGAGAATGAGACTTCTTCGTCGGTCTGGCGCGTATAGTCGTACAATGCCTTTGCATGGCTGATCGCGGGGGCCTATGAATTGAATGAGTGCCCCGTTAGCACATCCATCATCTCATCGTCAAGAAGTGTACGTTGTAGAGCCATGACTGGCATAACCAAACATCCGGAGCGCGCCCCGAGACTCTCAGACAGGCTGGATGTCCCAGACCCTTTGGCCATGGAGCGTCCCACGACAGTGTAGCTTACCTCCTCGACATAGTTATTCGGTACAAGACCCTCCGGTTCATCCTCGTCATCCCGTTCGGCCTTCTTCTTCGCTTTCCACCAATCGTCTTCGACGCTTTTCTCGAGTAAGTAAAGCAAATCACCCTCGCGAAGTTCTAGTTCGCCTTCGCCTTGGGGCTGATAGTCGTAGACCGCTTTGTATACCCCGAGGAACCCCATTTTGGATTCAAGCCCCCGGGCGAGCGCCGTCTAACTCGATGAGGACAGGATGGTTATTTTCTAGCGGCTCCGACGGTTTGGCGCGAGCTGGAAGTGACGCCGAGATTTAATATCGGAAGTCAGGGCGAGCCGGCCGTCCGTAGGGATTGTCGAGTTCGAAAGAGTAGTCTAGATAGTCGAAGTCCGGTTGATGGTCGATGGATGGGGGGGAACCAGAAGCCTTGGCAGTTGGGTATCCCCTCTCCCGAGTTCTGACCAGATCAGGGTAAAGGGGCTAATTATGCGATGAAGAAGATCTGGGGGAAGGCAACCGTTTCAATTAAGCAAATTAATGAAAGTGATAGAGGAGAAAATTAAGAGAAATAGAGCTGACGGGGGTAGAAACGGAGAGGGAGAGGTTCAGTAAGAGAGAGGAGGTTGTCAGCCAGAAGCTAGTAGTGAGTAGAGTGGGTGAAGGTACGTAGTTAGCAGTTCTCCGGACGGAGTACGGATACTTGGTACCTGGTTTGTGGCCCCCGGATGCTTGGGACTGGACTACTGTACCTCATTATCTCTAACATTACAGTTAACTCTGCGGTTTGATGCTAAGTAAATTCTTAAAAGATTGCAACAGCCAGACAGAATCCATGTACCTGAATATCTCTGTTATTTCACCCGTCACCTCGCCTCGCCCTATCTACATTGTGGAGGAAATGGTCCCACCTCGAGTGTACTAGTCTGCTGTGCTAGACGCTTTCATGCTGAGGCTTTTGGGCAGCTGTTCCTGGCGTCAACCAGGAGCGATGATCACGTCAAAACGGATGAATTCCCTCGTGCCTATTTCCTTGATGACACGGAGGACCCTGCCTACGTCATTTCTTACCTTTCTCTACACCAAAGTGTCTTTAGCCAGTTGCCGCTCCAATTACACGGAGGCCCCTTTATCCTCAACTGACTTCAGTAAAATATTTCAAAACTTGATGGGAAGTGGTATTTCAGATCGTAGATGAGGCTTGATAATAGTAATGAAATGTACAAGATCAAGACAGAATTACACATCAACCACCCGCTAGAGCTCATCCTTGAAGAAGATTTCCTCGCTGCCGTCTTCGGCATCATTAGTGGTCGGCTCTGATTCTTCCGGCTCCTGATGGTCTGTTGTCTCGTCCGCCTTCTTCTTTTCCTCTGCTGTCTTTGCATTTGATTCCGCCTTGTCAGCAGTAGCTTTCTGTGCCGGGTGCGATGTAGAGCCCTGTGCAGCCTGATCTTTTTTCTCATCGTCGTCGGGGTCGATCGTTCCGACTAAGCCACGCTCGCCGTTCGACTCGACAATCTCTAGTGTCCAGTCCTTGCCCTTGGCATGCTCCTCGAGTCGGCTTTTCAGTGTCTCAATCTTCTCGGGGTCAAGGCCATATTTCTTCAACTCCTCCTTGGACAACCTGGTTACCTCTCCATTTTGGCGCTTGGCAACAACCTCGATCTTCTCTTCTCCAACAGATGCTACTCGACCCTTCTCAATCTGTTTGCCCTCTGATCCCACCCATTTCTGCGCCCCGACCTCGATATCCCCGACAACAGGAAACTCGGATGTAATTGCGGATTCGACGAGCTGCTGAGCCAAATGATATTCCCGCCTTGCTTCCCAGTCGGAAACCTCTTCCTCGGAGAGAATTTCCCGGCATTCTATCGCGTGCGCCTCGTCCTGCTGAGGTGGCAGAAATGCGACATCGTTGCACAAGCGCGGGGTGTAGATCACCATCAGATATGAGCAAGTAGTGAGCTCCTTGATCCAACCGATCCGATCTGTGGATTGCGGATGGCAGTGGAACTGAACTTCGATCTTCCGGTCTTTGCCTGTCAAGTCGCACTTTGTTCCACCGCGCAGTCGCTGCACTAGGTACCGCGACCCGCCTTTAGTCTGGAGCTCGGCGACATCAGTAGTTGTCTTTTTGTGCTCCGCATCCCCCTCCAGATCCTCGTCGTCGCCACTATTCGGAAACCTGCCGAGCACAAAAGAATGAGTTGCAGAGTCTTCTATCGGCGGGTAGTTGGGTACGCCTGGGCCGGACGGTAGTGCATGAAACTGCTTGATTTGCTTCTTGTAGCAGAATGAGTATGACCACCATCCAGATATGTAGTACATGCATTTGCCTTCCATCTCGCGCAGAAGCTCCAGGCCACGATCCGTCGCGCGTGCAATTTCTCGCTGCTCATCCTCTTCAGTGGCGCGATTAGCTCCGTTCGTCTGGTTCTTATCTTCGCTGTCGGCTTGCGGGATGGAACAGAGATATCGCTGTCCGTCAAGGAGCATCTCCTCGTATGTGAACCCAGGTCCTTCTATCGCCTCTTTATTGTCGTCTTCGGATTTACCTTTTCGACCTCCCAGATATACTTGCGCATCATTGCCTTCGGCGGATGTCTTGTCAGCGTAAGACGAAGAGCTCTCTTGTTGTTTCTGTAATAACTCCCTCGCCCGCGTATCGAGAATATAATCATCAGGGAAGAAGACTTGGAACTACAAGCAGATATCATTAGCACAATTGCTCGTTTAATTTCTGCAGAAGCCAAAAAACCGAAACACGTATGGCATACTTGAGGATACGCAAGAAGATCATCCTGTATGTTGAACGCCTTCTTGCTGGCCCATGCGCCGGAACCGGCACAAGCCAGCACCAGCAATGGCGTGAGAGTCCGTACACGTCGGACCATGACTTCCGTGTTTTAAACCGATAGCAGTAACTAGATACCAATGGATCGTTATGACAGACAAGTCCTCGCTGCGAAGCTCCGGTGGGAATTCCCAGGGTTATTGCCTTCTGTGCGGGGTGTCAGGGTCAATGGAATGACAGGCGGCAATCCATTCTCATGATTATAACAGCATATAGGAATCAAATCTCAGAATGCAGACGTATGTCATTAGAAGCTGTAGCTTCAAAACATGACAGCTGTAAACAACATCATGATCTGCTATCATCGGCGGAGATCCGCATTGTGTCCTTATCGACACGTGGATAACGATATCTTAGGTCATCCACCAATGAACCGAACACTTCAAGGAAACGAAGGAAGGAAAAGGAACGAATACAATGGAATCGATACTTGATTTCCACCAGAGGGTAAGATACTTTTTGACTATCTTGGAGTGATACCAATCTCCAGGTATTTGATACTTCATTACTACAATCGTACGATTCACTACCACCTGCAGTAACCAACAATTGCGATTTGAAAGCATAGAGATAGATGCCTAATGCTTTGGGGATGATTGGAGACATAGCCAACCGTACTCCATCCAGACGCCAAAAAACAATGCAACCAGGGTATTTCTCAGACTAGATAGATATCCTCCCATGTATAGTGAGAAATAAGAGAAAGATATACGAGGACCACGAGGTAAAGTGACGCATGCGCAAGCTATGTTCGTATCATACAGAGTCATGAGAAATGGACAAGTCATCAGTAGGAGAGCGTATAGCAGGTCAAGTCCGAAGGTCTGGGGTTTGATGCCTTCGCATTGACTGGCCAAGTGCAGCGTATCATCAAGTCTCTCCCCAGAGGCCAAAAACGGAGAGATCTTCTGCCATGTAGAGAAGGCCGTTCTCCGAGAATAGTACATCGGACAAGGGTGTTTGCCCTCCGCCATCTGTTCCCATTCCCGGCTGAGCGGTTGTGAGGGTTCCTCCCGGTGAACAACCAATGGGTATTCCCGTTGTTGTCAGAGTAGATATAGTATTATCGTACGGCAGCGTAGCCGCTCCTTGAGGACCACACAGGGTATTCCAAATGTCATTCTCCGATTGACCTGTGGAAGCTGTTTGTTCTGGCCCTTGCGTAGAAAGCGAGCCTGTAGCGAGCTTCTCGGGAGATAAGGGGGACGGGGCTGACTGATCGCCACTGCGGCTTATAGCCACGTTGTCGTTGGAGGCTGATGGTTCTCTTGTAAGCCCTACTTGGCCAAACAGCTGGTCGACCTGTTTGCTCCGGCGTTCCATCCATTGACGGTTTCGACGGCGAACATATTCGGCCACCGCGCCTCGCAGGTATTTGATGATCTGGTAAAAACGACAGGCGTGCGGATCATGTGGTACAAATAGCCCCAGAAACTTTTCGGACTTGTCCATACCTTCCTCGAGCGGGAGAAGATTGTCATACTCGGCAAAGAACGCCGCTCCCAACACGACGGCCGAGTTGAATACTGAATTGATCAGAAAAGGTAGTCTCCGAGGTAGAGCTTCAAACCGAGACAGATCGTCCGCAATGTTGAGACAGCGTAGAGCAGAGTAGACACATGCGTCAGAGAAAAGAGCGACGCGAGAGGCGCTGGCTCTCGGATCGTTGGAGCTGATAGCCGGATCAGTCTTACTTCTCACGTATTGCGACACCCGAAATACGAAGAACGGCCGAGTTAACAGGATGATTGACCAGTAATATGCGCCGAATACATGCGCCGCGGCCAGCATACTTTCAAGATTTTTTGAACTTAAACGCTCCGTCTGGACACTGAGAAAGGTTGGCAGGTTCCGGACCCAAGCCCGGTGCTGATTTGAGATCGTTTCCGCAACATTGATCGAGACGACTTGTCTCATATAGACTTCCGTTAGGATGCGATCAAAGATACGGCATAATGCAACCACGCATAGGGATAACTGCGCTTCAGGTTGGGATCGTTGTTGCTCCCCTGCAATTGTTGCCTGATCACCTATATCAGAATCAAAATCCGAGGTCGCCGGAGGGCGCCCTAAGGAAGCGCTAAGGAACAGGTCCATCATCCGTAAGCTTTTCCAAACCCGCTGCCGGGCCCGACGCTCCCGGGTGCAGAATAGGGCATTCGCGTCCCTTCGATGAATTCCGACGGCATAGGCGGCCCGTAAGGCGATTCCCAGGTTCATGAACGCACCATTCCGACGACACGCGCCAAGCATATACATTGAGATCAAGACATAAGATTGGATCGTGTAGAGGCTGGGAGTTTCGGTGAAAGCGGAGAATGCTAGCTGGCGGCCACTGACGAAGTACTGTTCAGCGAGATCCTGATTGGTCTCCGAAACCTGAACTCCGATTGCGAGAACAAGGTAGAAGATCGAGCTAACAGTATCTTCATCGCCAGTCGGATTCCGAACCCAGTTGGCAAGCCGCGGATAGAACTCGTCGAGATCGAATAGATCCAGTAATGGACTGGTAGCAAGGACATATTGACGAGCGAGTCGTTGTGCCTCGTCGTTACTCGGTGGCGCAGATAACGGTCCTGTTTGGGTAGCCGGACTACTCTGAAAAGCCTCAAGCATAGAGTGCCGCGACGTATCCTCTGTGAACTCGCATCGCCCGATTGACAAAGAGACGATACGACGTACACTTTGCAGGAACGACAAGCTCGCAGAGTCGCCAATATACATGAATTTTCCTTGCCCATCACGAAGCAGCCTGGCGACCTTGGGCACAGGCGCCGTCCCATCCTTGTCATCCGTTGTTTGTTGCTCCAAGTCCGCGCTATGATCCTCGAGGGCGTTCAGCAAGCGATCCATGGCTGTTTGCCTCTGCGGAGTCGGCACCATGTGCTCGCTAAGAAGCATAGTCTCCTTAGGAGCATTAGCCTTCAGTAAGCGGGCCGGTTTATCTGAGAAGTTGCATTCCGCTTCCTTGCGACGCTGTATGCAAATCGTACACGGCTGTTCTCCGTTACATTTCTGCTTTCTCCGTTTACAGCTGTCGCAAGCTCTCCGGCATCGAAGCCGTGCGCCAGGAGCTGTACTAGCTCTAGGCATGGCTTAAAATTGTAAGCGTCTTTGCGCAAGTGGTCAGGCCACGGGATATTCATGGATGCATGAACCGTCGGAGCCAAGACGCCGGGTCTCTCTCGTTGAGATGTTGGATTGCGAGGCGGAAGAAATGCCAGGACCTAGACAGGCTATGAATTGCTTAGGAAAATCATTTTTCGATGGGCAAACCCATAATTAGTGCCAGAGTCAGAATGCTTGCCCGAGAAAGAAGCAGAGGCTCATTGAAGCAGTCAAGTTATATAGGACGATCCGATCCCCAGGATTGGCACTGCGGAGATAGCTGCTTACTAAACTGCCGCTTGCACGAGCCTTTTCCTCAAAAGTCACCAAACAGCTAGAGAGAGAGCAATACCATCAAGTGCTTCGGGATAATCCTCACAAGGACCTTTCAACTTGCAATAAATGAAAGGACCTGGACTCTAATGTAGGTCTGAAAAATACAATCATTTCTTATATGTCCTTTCTATCTCGTATTCTTCACGCCTCCATCGAACCACAGCTATACAGATGCTAGCCATCGTATGGAATACGATCTTCCAGTTTCCCGTCCTATTTTCAGATGCGTCGCGTGAAAGACGAGTAATGTCCATGGCACAGTTTATCGATCCGTATTGGTACCCCATGTGATCCTCGTCCGTCTATTCTGACCGAAATGACACCACTTTACCCCAAGTGTCAGCCGTGCCCCAAATGCCCTGTCGCAGGCATGACAGTTGAACAATCTGACTATGGTCGACGAACAAGTTGACATCGATGCCGAACTCCCTGATATACCAGTTGAACACTTTGGGATCTGCCGCTTCGAACATGACCCGCTCAGACGGCAATTCCTTCATTATTGTGGACACGACGTCGGTCCGCCATGATTGCACGTTTTCTGTTATGCCCTCAGATTCGATCATCAAGCGTTCCACACCCGCGTCGAGGAATTTACGGCCCATGTTAACGAGCTTTCCTGGGTCGGAAGTTCCAATTGCCTCAAGGCCAGAAGCAGGTGTGTCACCTCCAGCACCAAACTGAATGCCGAGCTCTGGCTTTGCCTTCAGCTTGTACGCGTGGACTTTGTCAACCAGGCGAAGCCAGTCGTCTTCTGGAAACGATAAGAAACCAGATGAGAGTTCAATAACATCGAATCTTTGAATGTGTTAGTCTCGAAGATCGGGCAAATGGTATGAGAGGCAGTGCCTCGACGCGCGTAAACGAACCCGAGATCCTTGCATTTCTTGAGGTACTTATCAAAGACAGAATTGGCATCGGGATGTGTGAGAAGATGCTCGGCCCATCCTCCCTGTAATCAGTGGACCCCCGGTCAGACGGTAACTCTTTTGATACCTGCGATTGAACAAACCTACAGTTGAAACATAAACACCGTAGTCGTGGGCGAGGTCTATCAGTTCTCTCAAGGGCTTTTCCTGGAAGAGAGAGAAAGAACCTGGGTTTCAGTCAGCGGAGCTCAAAAGGCGGTGCACTTCAGTGGTACATACCTCCTGCGAATTTCAGACCATCTACATGGGTGCCCATTCTGGAAAAAAAGCGTTAATACCTATGTTGGGAATCTCTTTGCGCCACTTCCGATCCTTACGTTTCTAGAACATCGGCCAAGTATCGCTTTCCCATCACCTGGAATGGCACCGCTTGTATCAGCTTTGCGATTCTCACACTGCACTATGCTCGTTCCGGTTTCTCTTGAATTCCCGAAAGCGCATACCGTATAGTATGGACCTCTGATCTCTGTGACCCCTTTGCTTCTAGGCTTAGGAGGCCTAGGGTTTGATCGTGCAAATCCAAATCCATGATGTTTATCTTGGAGCAATGTCAGTTGTTTTTGCGCCGGATATGATGTCGCAAAATATCTTGACAATCTTGTTGTCGTGAGTGTGGATCTCTTTCGCGGGACAGGCCCAGCGATATATTTCGGGGTCGTAGCAACGCGAGGTGTGGATGCAAGCATTATCTCCGTTTTCCTGCCCACAATTTGGATAAGACTATGTTGGACTTCACCTTATACTTTGGCAGCTCGAGTCTTCCTTAGGTTATGAAATTCGCATCTCTTATGAATCGAAATAGCTGCTGCTAGTTAGGGGTAGTTTGGCCCTAAGCAGTTCCCGTCGCCGAGGGATGAGTTGTTTGACGTCAAACATATGTAACTCAAATGCGGAAAATACAAACTGTGAATATCATGTCTTTCTCTTGTCTCCTCAGAGAGCACCATGAAGTCAAGATGGCGACAGTACTGAGAGCTCGTGACGTCATTATCCTGAATACAACTGCTGCTCCTTATGCATGAATTGATGGCCAGCTTGGAAATACATTGTTTCAGCTCACTCCTACTCCATGAAGTTACAATATCCATGCTACATTACAAGGCTCCGACTACCAGTGACAATGGAAGTTTTCTATGGCCAGACTGTATCTGATTAAGGGGTTCCATCCTCGACTCACCTATAGTTCGATCGGGCGCGCGTCTGCAACACGGGATTTGAGGTTTCATATCCTTTGGCTGGTGAGAAAGAGTGTTGGATTGATGCGAATTATGGGCTAATCGAATATCCTGAAGCCAACATGAACTGAATGGCCACCATAGATACCTGTGTAAATATACCTTATGAGAGAGACTGCAGATACTCCTCTTCTGTTGATAGTTCAAGATATAGCTAAACTAAAAATACCGAGCCCGCTTGGTTCTCCCCAATTACCTTCCGTATGACGCAAACACAGATATAGTATTGTAGGTTAGTTATCACCTATTCCGCTCCTCAGATTCTATTCTCCGCCAAGTTTCAAATCTCCGAATAGAAGTTGTATGCGATATGTAAGGAGTAGATGAAGCAAGTAAGGGAAAAAGAGGCAATAAAAAGAAGTCGCGCCAATGTGAGGGTCGATCGCGACTTTCAGATCTCTGTCAACTGAGGGTGGATCTGATCAATTAGTGGGAAAAATTTAAACTTGCGACACTCAACCAACTGGTCGAGAAGTTCAATACATGACCAAGACCTAAGGTAAACTACATGGTCTACAACCTAGAAGCTCTGCGGCCCATCTGGCTGGTTTCCTGGCTACCTGCGGACGTGCCATCCTCCAGGTACATATGTAAACTCTTGATAACAACGGGATGCCTTCTCATCCTACCTTAGGAGCTCCATCCAGCCAAGGCGGATCTTAGATTCGTGGCTTCGGAAGTCGGAAAGCCGATGCGCCGACTCGGTGAAGCTCGTTCCGGTCCGTCAATGAATCTTTGTGTTGACGAAAGCATATGACAGTTTGAGCCTTCATCGCATCTCTTGACCAATTCTCTTTCATTTCAGCAGCGGGATATCAAAGATCCTGATAGAGAGGTATACCGAACTTCCTCTCGCACGTATCACCTGTACTGGGTTTCCTGTTCTGTATGGCAGGCCTGGAGTACCCAACGGTGATGATGATGATGATGATGACGATGATGGTTGACCTCTAGCCATATGGCTATGCATAAATCTCTGTCCTCGTCTTGGCTTGCCTGACTAAAGGATACCTTCATAATGAAAGGGGACGCACTGTAGGGGATGAACCATACATGCACCTTATCATTGGTTGCTGCCTCGCACCTCAGGCCAAGTTTACCGTATCACTAATGGCAAATGTACTGTGTACCTAGGTCCTAGCTAGGCTCATGTGACGTGGCACAAGCACCATGCTTTATGGATGACCACAATCTACTGAGTCAAAGCTCCGTAACAATGGACTTGTTTGACCGGACTGATTACTACAACTGATTGGTAGTATCTAATGGCCACAAATACAAAGCAAGGTGTTTCGGGCGAAGCGGAAAGATTTGTCGCATTACTCATTTTCGAGAATATTCATGTGCTACAAATTCCACAACATGATGGGACCATGAGTAAGGGTACCGAACTCCGAGGCCCAGATCCTGATAGGGCTGTTCTTTGGCTTTCCGTGGTCTCCGCTTGTCCATGCTGTCTTGGCATTTTTTCGTGTTTGGCAAGCTAACTCTATCTGACATTGTGACAAATACCGAAATTTGAACTAGATAGGACAGTTAGATAGACATGATGGCAAAGCACGAAGTAGTAGAACATAATGACTGATAATGAAAACGGCATGGAACTTTGACTTGACCTGGTATAGCCTAGAGAGGTAGATACTAAGTCATCGTCGCATACTGAATGCCCTTAGCGCACAAATATTGTGAAAGCTCCCCGATGTTGCATGAGTTGTGATACCCGGTCGATCCGGATGTACATTGCCACCCACTCCTTCCTTGGCACACAGAACCTCCCATAGTTCCTAGGTACCTGTTCGATATACATGGCTCCCCCTAGTTGGCTCAAGTGACTCAAAGAGGAAGAAAAGCTGGTAAAAGAAGGAATAGATACTCTCAATTACTTTGGACTGTTATGATATATTCTGTATTATACTCTGTAGCATGTATGCACCTTAGCAATCAAAAAAGATCTACGATTTTCCGCCTTGGGCTGAAAGAAACTTGGAGCTTTCGGAAGGTGCCCGCGTGCGAATAACCAAGAGGGGCAAGTGCTATGCTGGTCCCATCCGAGCCTTCCTCAACCTTGATTGACCAAGGTACCAAAACGAAGCGGGTTGTTTGTAATTCATTCAAGTTCATCCATTGATTCAAGATGCTTGGAAATCCCTTACCACCCGGATTTCCCCTTCCCAGCTCACCATCTAGAGGATGTGACCATTTATATCTCTTTCTTTCAGGTCTCTCTACGGAGTACTTATTCACTCATTGTTTCACTAGTCTCCTTATTCAACCCCAGGGAACCAGGTAGTCGACACGCTTGGCCTATCTAACTGGCTAATGCTCGCGTGCGCCTCTAGCCTACTATGTGAATGATGTCGTCTTTCCTTTCCAAGTTTCCAGCACACAACTCCGTCCTACAGTAGTCTCAAACCTCCCATAATTCGAGGCATTTAGTGTCTCAGTGCCTGGGGTTCTCTGGGTGTGACCTACCTACCTACCTACCTACCTACATACTCTTATCTTTAGCGATTCCGTTCCTTGGTATTGACATCCTCCTCCTCTTCCTTTAAGTACTCTCATTCTTCTCCCTGGCTATCTCCTGTCTTGCCTCAAGGGCTCTTTGTCAACATGGGAGCTGGGCCTATCCTAGAGCCCCTGGTCGTAATTGTCCTGCTCTTCGGAGGGACCTGGATAAATCGGTCTACCGCAGCTTTCTCTTCTGTGCGCAGAGTTCGTAGATCCAGCACGTCTACACGTGCTTGTTCTCTAGACTCGCTGGAGTCGGGCTTATCGTCACCAACATCAAAGGACGCTCTGTTGAACGAACGATCCCTGTCACCAACACTGGTGCAACCCGACGACGCTCAATGGCGCAAACGCCAGATTCGGATTCTCTCATGCACCTTTGAGGTCAAATCTCCAGATACTGCTGTCTTTCAAGACCGTCTTCTCAGTCGCTTGCTCCGGAAGTTCCCTTTTCTCGTTGAGTGCTGGTACTGGGCCTTAGTTTACTGGGTATGTCCTGGGTTTCTATATTGTTAACAATCTCTTTTCTGCCTAAGAGGGGAAAAGGAAAGTGAAAAGACAGTATGCTTACACGTCAAACTCTAGACATATCAGCTAGGCCGTGCATTCACTGCGGTCACCCTCCAAGAAGGAACTGTTGATGTAGCAAGGAAACATGCTCTTCAGATCATCCAAATCGAGAAAAGCTTGTGCATCTTCTGGGAAGTCTCAATTCAGCAGTTTTTCCTTCGGCATAGTCAGCTGATGTCCGTGATCAACTGGGTGTACTCCTTCATACACATTCCAGGCACTATTGCCTTCCTCGTTTGGCTCTACTATTACACTACGACGCGGAACCGAGTCGATGAATCGCAGATGGGAAAGCCCTTGGGTGCTGCGAAAGGATCCCCTGCTGGCCCGCTGCTTTATCAAGCCCGGCGCCGTACCCTCGCTGTTTGTAATCTCCTCGCTTTCGTGGTCTTCACTCTGTGGCCCTGCATGCCCCCTCGCCTCCTCAGTGACAAGAATGTGAAAGGCCCCGACGGAAAGCTAGGACATAGCTACGGCTTTGTCGATACTGTGCATAGCGTCAATGGTGCTGGTAGTGTCTGGACCGAGAATCGGTTTTGTAACCAATACGGTAAGTATTGCCAATTGTCTATTGCGCTTTTAAACTCTTCTCCTGCGGTGCTAACTGTAAACTTGTCGACAGCTGCCATGCCATCGTTGCACTTTGGATATTCCCTGATGATTGGACTTACAATCATGACTATCCCATTGCCGCCACATCAACGCCGGCCTGCTGTTCGCTCGCGCTTGTTGGGTCGCACGCTGGGTTTCCAGCTCCCGTCATGGTCCCGTTTAGCTTGCTTGTTGGTCGGATTTCTCTATCCGTTCGTTATATTGGTCGCAATCATCGCCACCGCCAATCACTTCATCCTTGACGCTGTTGCAGGGACAGTCGTCTGCGTCCTAGGATGGCGGTTCAATGGCATCTTATTGAATCTTCTGCCGTTGGAGGACTATTTCCTCTGGCTAGTTCGCATCCATAAACCAGACCCCACTGCTATGGACGGTATCGACTACTCGGACGATAACTAAGTACCAAATTATCTTACTCTTTACCGATGAACTGCTCTCTGATGCGTCATGTCGGACCTCAACTTTGGAACTGAACATTATGATATCCTTCTCTATTCTTTATCTATTATTGTTGTGGGATTCTACGGACCTCATTTAGGTTTATTGTTCTGCGAAGCCTGCCCTTACACCTATGATCACAATGCGACTTATGACACTCGGGGAAGGACTAATAACGACTGTATCTTTTCTCCATGATATCATTACATCACCTGAAATGTGTACATATAGATGACGAACTAGACGTTCTTAATGCGGGAATAACCTGCTCCTGTCCCAGCACGACGGCATTTTCATGCTGAAAATATCACAAGCATCAGCCGAGCTCGATACGAACTATCTATTACAGTAGCTGAAATGTTGCTGTTTCTATGCCAGTGGAAGGCAACAGAAGCCTCAAAACAGACCGGCAGGATGATATTGTATGGCTGAATATGATTACAATTGAATACCTACCTATGCATGGCTACCAGCGAGCTACGCAGATTGTTAATGCTGGATGTTGAACCGTTGATTAAGCAAAGAAGGCCAAATGAATAGGCTATTCAACCCTATGAGCTATCATTATGCAAGCCCATAGAGCCATATTTCACGAACTTGAAGAGATCAGCAAATACGGAATAAATGAGATCGATTCATTTTCAGTGTTACTTGAAACAGCGTGAAGATTCGCGGGGTGCCCTCACTTTTCATTGACCCGCCTCTCTTCAGGTGCCCCATTCATCGATATTCCTTTCATCCAGCACTCCCCTGACTGATTTCCTTGTTCCTATCTCGCGAGCCTAGGAGATTCTTCAATCATAGAAGTGTGTTTGATTTCGTGAATAACCAAGCGTCTCTGTACCTTCAAGTTTTCGTCACGCCAACCCGGTATACTCGGCTATTGGCGCATTGAGCGAGTCCGGGTCTATAGGGTCAACAAGGTCAGTCATCATGTTCTTCTTCTGCGCAGTAGTTGCTCCTGCTAACAATATCGCCGGGCCGGACGTCTGTAGCTGCTGCACTGAAGATATCGCTATCATACATTTGGTCGCGTCGCGTCCTGTCTTGAAGTAGTCACAATTGACTTCCGGAGAGAGGGGCGTTTTATCTGCCTTCGGGAATTTGCGGCTATTGCCGTTTCTTTGCAACAATTGATACTACGCGCAGAGAAAGAGTTATCGCAGTTTGAACAGAAGGCTCTTGTGGTCCTTTTGCTGCAATCTGTCAGTTTGCGCTTCTCCGTGTTTCAGAGCTAAACGCTAGGCGATCATCAACAGTCCAAGTGTTGTTGAAGCCGCGTCGTTTCTTTCTTGCGTCTTGATCATCCATCAACTACCTCAGTCTATTGATCTGAGAAGGTCCCCGAATCATCCATTACTGAGGGATTCGCACCAGGCCGATTTTGTATCTCCCGGTCGGCCTTGTCATTACGCAACCTGGTGGCCTGTCGGGTCAGATTTCGTCTTGTGGGCTAGCGTACGACTTTCTAACATACTACGATACGAGCAGCAGACCAGAATTTACCTGGGGGCTGTTGTTATATTCGATCTTTTGAACTCGACCGTTGTTGTGTTGAGCTCGTCCGTTGCGTCATTTGTGGATTGGCAGACTCCCTTTTCCCCCAAGCGCACGCGTTGTTCGAACTTCCCGCCTCCCGGCGTCGCGACCTTCTCCACCACATCTCCCGGCTCAAACCACCTTCATCCTCCCACCACCTCCTTCATTGAAAGCCTCGGCTTCCTTCAACCGCATTTCAGTTCATTGTTGGTCTGAATTTAATTGAGCTTTGTCGCACGCTATGGCCGAGGATACCCCTGCTGTCTCCAGGACAGAAGCTGGCGAGGCGCCTGTTGAGCGCGCTCCTTCTGCAGAGGCCAAAACTGCGCCCGTGGAATCAGCTCCAGAGACATCCAAGGAGCAAGAAACAGAGAAGGTCAATGGCACCCAGGAAAAGACATCCGGTAAGAATTTCTCAGTACCGTTGTGTTGTGACCTGCACTTTTCCCAGTCTTTTTTTCTTTTCCTTTTTCTTTGGGAAGGGGCAAGGTGTCCCTCGCTTTCGCTTTTCACCTGAGACGTTAATCGCTAATTAAGCTTCCACTGTCTATCAGGCGAGGCTAGCGTATCTGAGGAGAAAAAAGAATCGACGGATACTCCGGCTGAAGAGTCCAAGGCACCTGTAGAGGCTACTGACGCGAAGGAATCGGAAGCGACCGCCGCGGCGCCTGCAGAGTCCGAAGCCACCACAGCGCCCGAGGCTCAGGAAGCTCCTCCATCTTCCAAGAAGTCTGGAGGCTCGAGGCGCAAATCCACTAGCGGTGTCCCCGAACATAAGTCCAAGCTGAACCGAAAGAAGTCGCAAGCTCGCATGACAAATTTGCACGCGAAGCCCGGCGAGTACTATCTCGCGCGCCTGCGGAGCTTTCCTCCCTGGCCATCTATCATCTGTGATGAGGAAATTCTTCCTCAAACTCTACTGAGCACGCGTCCAGTGACCGCTATGCGGGCCGATGGCACCTACAGAGAAGACTATGCAGACGGAGGCAAGAGAGCTCATGAGAGAACTTTCCCTGTAATGTTCTTCGAAACAAACGAGTTGTAAGTGCCATGCCGAACTTGTCTATCTCCATGGAGTGGGCGGCTAATGGAAAGAACAGCGCGTGGATTCCCAACACAGACCTGACTCCGCTCGATCCCGCCTCCTGCAAAGACGTACCAGAGAAGGGCAAATCGAAACAACTTCTTGCTGCTTATGCCGTAGCCGCAGAAGGTCACGATTTGCAATACTTTAAGGATCTGCTGGCTGATCATCAGCGCGCATTGCAGCAGGAGTTGGAAGAGCAGGAAGCTCAGCAGGCCGCCAAGGAAGCGGCCAAGGCCAAGAAGAACAAGCGGAAGAGCATGGACGTTGTTGATGACCTGGAGGATATTGACATGGAGGATGCGGACGAGCCCAAGAAGCCAAAGAGCTCGAAGAAGCGTAAGAAGGACGCAGAAACCGATGGCGAAGCTGAGAAGGTGAATTATGACTCTCCATTACTCATTGACAGTTTTACACGGTCGCCAGACTAACACGCTTTTTTTTTTCTGGTGTTATAGCCTGCTAAAACACCCAAGACTGCCACCAAGTTGAAGTTGACCACCCCCAAGACCCCGACAAGCGAGACTGAGAAGAAAGCCACTGGCGCCAGCAAGGCTAAACAGACAGCAAGCGGCAAGAAGACTGGCAAAGGTGCCGTCAGTGACGAGGGCGAGGAGGATGCTGGCGCTGCGCCGAAGGTGCCAGAAAAGCAAGTAGACCAGGGGGAAGTCAAGGAAAGAAAGCAGAAAGAAGGTAAAGTCGACCTATCCGAAGATCCATCATGAGCCCAGATTAACTTAAAAGACAGTTCTCTTTGTTCGCCACAGACTCCAAAAGGGCTTCATTTCGCGTGATCAACCCCCCAAGGAGGAGGAGATGACTACCATGTCTAGCTACTTTACTAGACTTGAGAAGGTTGCTGATGATCTTGAGGTCTCGATCATCCGTGCAACCAAAATCAACAAGGTTCTCAAAATGATTGTGAAACTTAACTCTATTCCTCGAGATGAGGAGTTCCAGTTCCGTCGCCGTGCTATCAACATCTTGTCCAAGTGGAAGAATGTGCTCGATGCCGATACCACGACAACACCGGCCGAGCCAAAGGCTAATGGAGCTCACAAGGAGGACAGCGTTGAAACGCCAGCGAAGACTGAAACCGAAGGGGAGAAAGAGGAAGAAGAGATCAAGCCAGCCAAGCAAGATTCGGTGGAACCACAAGACGAGTCAATGGCTGATGTTGACGTTGCTTTGGAGAAGGCAGAAGCTCCTGAACCAGCCAAGGAAGCTTCCGAGAAAGAAGTTCCCAAGACTGAAGAGGCGACCGGTGCCAACGTGGCAGAGGAGAAGGCGACCGAGGAGAAACCGGCAGAGGAGAAGGCAGAAGAGAAAGCTGTTGAAGCAGCAGCGTGAACATAGGCACACATGGTTGTCTATATGCGTTCACCGAATTCTCTCATCTACTTGTACCTCTTATGCTTACAATAATGCGCCTGTTACTTCAGTTTTGGCATTCCTGCTCATTTTCTGTTCGGCTGGAATTCCCACTGATATTCCCTATGTCCCTTTTCCGCCGCCGATCGATGAGTGGAGATTTGAGTGCTCAAAAGCCTTTTTAACTCTTTTTTCTTAGCAAGGGGCCTTGTCCCTTATTGTCTCTGTCTATCCCATGTCTATCTTTTCCTGTTTCACTGGTCAGTGACAGTGGCAAGTCTGCAAATGGAACTGGGTACTATGGATTGAAAGCAATGTTGTGTGGCATGGTCGGAGACACCGTGAAAGGGTATCAAGTGCATTGAACCAAGATGAGGAAGGAATAAGCAGACCTCGCAGTTTCTCTGTATCTTGGGGTGTTCTCCAATCCTTTCAATGTGATGGGGTTTCTCGGGTCTCTTTGATTAAGTCTCAGAATGTTAATTTAGTCTCGCGAGCTTTTTGTTTTGGGTTGAGATTTAGTCCTTGCAAAATACAAAGTTATTCATATGAAATTCCATCGAGCATATTGTCCAGAGACATCATTGATAACTTGATAATATATGGTATCCTATTCTATTATACTTGGTGCTGTATGGGCAGATAACATCATATGATACAGCGCAACACCTATTTCCAGCCCTGGTGGACCCGGCATGCTCTATACATAACTACAGCGCCAAAACGCAGATTGTGAGTGAATAGTAAACAACCTCAGAAGTCTAACGAGATTCATGACCTCGACCTTCTTCAACAGCCACGATGATCAAAACGCAGATGTCGTCCACCTTTCCGCCTCGGTACCAGTCGCCCGGATAATAACGCTGAGCTTCTTTGGCGAATGGGCCGTCCCGTCTGGAATCCATGCTTGCCCGTTTGGCTTCGCCCGCGACTGTGGAAGCGAGTAGAGACTGGAGCGTATGGTGCTGAAGAATTTGGCTGGATGGCGGGACATTGCCTGATGTGGAAGCATCGGCCACCGACGACTTGGACGACGAGGACGGCCAGGGAAGTAGAGAAGCGAGGCCGTCAGGGGCCGTCAGGGCTCCGAGATCATCCGATACTTTGATACCCAATTCGGGTGTGGCGGTCCATGCCCCGGTCAGAATCATCCGGCTTGTGACGAGCTTCAAGATGTCCTGATTGTTCAAGTTGTCGTAGACCCCATCGGTAGCTAGCATGAGCACGTCACCATGCTGCATCTGGAGATTTGTGACGGCCGCATCGCGCGGCGAGTCCTCCAAGAAAGAGCCGCCGAATATGGAGGCCTGAGCGCGCATTTTCGGGGGGATGATGCTGAGTTGATATGGTGTGTTGAAGCCATGAGTCTGTGGGGCCGAATAATGATGCACAGCAGCAAGACGGAGGAGCATCGAGCCCGAGTCACCTAGGTTGGCCAACTCGACCTGACCATCTTCCAAGCCCACCCCGACCGATGCAGTACTCCCGCCAGCCCGAATCGACTTGTCCGCCACCAGCTTCTCGTATCCTGACTGAAGCAAGTTCTTGGCTCGCAATTTGTCGGTCGACGAGTCCCAAGATAAAGCCTCTAGCGCCATATAGCGGCACAGAGCGTGAGAGAAGTTCGCTGGGTCGACCTTGGACTCCACCCAGCCTCCAACTCCGTCCGCGACCGCGAAGGCGATTGCGCCGGAGTCTCGATTTCCAACTCTGCTCACAAAGAAAGCATCTTCCCCACTGTCTGGTCTCCTCTTGCGTCTGGTGGCCGGGTCGATTTCTTCTGGGACTACGCCAATGGCATCGTGAAGCTCAGGCGTAAAATTTTGGAAATTGGTGGCAGGGTGGAAACGGCGGTTCTTTGGAGAGGACGAGGCCGCCACACGGTAGGAGATGCGCGGAGCATCGAGACTGAACGATGACGTTGCATGAAAAGTCCTCCGCGAAGATCGTGGGAGGTGTGATGCAGATAGTCGCCGGCTTCTAAGGGAGGAGAGGTAGTCCGGTAAGTGTCGAGACCATATTGTGCTAGACGGCGCAAAAGAGACTAATCTGTCTCTTGCGACGAATTGTAGGCTACTGCAGGCTGAACTGCAGGCTCTACTGGAGGAGGCCAGCGGGATCATCGGCAAAGAGCAGGATCGTCACCGGAGGGCCCTGTCCCTCACAATACCAAGACCCTCCAGCAGAATAATTCCGTATAACGATATTGTCTGCTGGACCATTTGAAGGATGATGAAAAACGCTTGGCGATGATACCGAACAAGCAGCCGACCGTCACGGATCAACCGCTTTGAGCCGGACTAACTGGGAGTGAATGATAGGACGTAACTGACGGAGCAATAATGAAGTCCTCTACTTTTCGTCCGGTCAATTGGAGACTTCTCGCAGGATAGAAAAGCCACTTGACCGATCACTGGATCAGCCAGAGGTCATGAGAAGATCGTGGATAATCATTCTTGCTGAATTTTCCCTTCCATGGCTGATGGAAACAGAATAAGACGGGATCGCCGACCGCCTGGCGTCATCGACCGCCTCAAAGCGAAAAAGATAAGGGAGTTTGACCCCGAGATTTGGTGACATGATTTCGATACGGACACTTCCAGACGTAACTGTTAGTTTTACAACAACTCATTGATGACTCGAGCTCTTGAATTTGCGAAAACTAGATAGATGGTGCAGGAGAAAATTGACATACCCGTAGCAGTCTGGACGCGGCTCATTCTCGCTGAATTGCTTCAGCGTAGGTGTCGATCTTTGCAAGAATAATAATGAGAATGAACTTCTTGCCAGGATAGACTGCACGAGTGAAGCAGAGTCTCGTAGAAAGATTCTCCAAGGAGAACGACCTGTGGTGGTGACAAAACGGTCAATCCGCCCTGGACAGACTGTTGAAAATAACGTCGTCTCCGCGTTTTCTTTCCTGGCCTCCACTAGTACTGCAGTGCCACCATACGAGCAACCGGTGGCTCTTCAGACTGATAAATATCCATCGGAAAATCTTTTGCTACTCTCTGCGATTATACCTCTGGCGAAAAGACTATCTAATAACGAAGTCATTCTTTCGAGTTTTGTCTCAAGCTCCCCGCCAGTATCTGCGCACTCAGTGCCAAAGATGATGCACCCTTCAAGACAGGCGTACGTGGAGGAGTCCGAGGTACGAAGATTCTTCTCCTTCTCTGGCCCTCTGCTTCTCGATCCATATAGATCCTAGATTGATCTACCTATGTTCACATTATCAAGTCAAAGGCTCTCTTCAGGAAAACTTCCACTGACGTCCAATGATGTTTGGGTTGACTAGGATACGGAAATGGGCATTGACCTGGCAAATATTCGTAAGTAATAGCTTCCCTCGCTCTGACTTTGGCTTGCGACCCGAGTATTCAGTCCTTCGGCTGACTCTTCCATGTCAATCGCAGCCGTCGACC
Organism: Aspergillus udagawae; assembly: GCF_001078395.1. Classification (NCBI taxonomy): domain Eukaryota; kingdom Fungi; phylum Ascomycota; class Eurotiomycetes; order Eurotiales; family Aspergillaceae; genus Aspergillus; species Aspergillus udagawae. The sequence continues at coordinate 1,294,738 of NW_025091270.1, forward strand.
GCGACTATGATATTCCCTCTGCTGCAGCGGGCATACCCGCTGAACGAGCATCTGCCATTCTATCCCAATTTGAGCGCAAGCGACGAGCAGCCGCCATGGCGGTTCCGACGGACGATAACCGTGTGCGCGCACGACTGCGTGAGCTCGGGGAACCGATCACTCTTTTCGGAGAAGGCCCCGTGGACCGGAGAGACCGACTGCGTGAGCTTCTGACCGATCTGGCCGAGAGGCAGGAAGCGGCGGCCGCGGAAGGTGATATATCCATGCGAGGTACGACAGAGGAAGCTGAAGAGGCGGGAGAGGAAGCAGAACAACAGGAAGAATTCTACACAGAAGGCTCCGAGGAGCTACTCAACGCCCGAAAAGCCATCGCCCGCTATTCCTTACCCCGAGCGAAAGCACGAGTAGAGCGCTTACGAGAGGAATCTACAATCCCATTGAGAACACATATCAAGCACCGCAAAGCGATCAAAGAGAAGTTGCAAGGGTTCGACCTTTACGGGTCGCAGATTGCGGGCGATCGCCCTGTGAGCATTTGTCGCTTTGCGCCAGACGGAAAGACAATCGCTGCGGGCAATTGGGGTGGCGGTATCCGCCTGCTCACCGTACCAAATCTGGAGGAGAAGTCAAATCTCAACGGACATACGGATCGTGTCGGTGGATTGGCGTGGTTCCCCGGGGCAACGCTTCCCACGTCGAATGTGTCCGAGTCGAGTGTCAACCTTGTCTCCGGAGGCGGCGAGGGCAACGTGGCGCTGTGGTCACTGGATAAAGATACACCACTAGCTACACTGTCAGGCCACAGCGGTCGTGTGTGCCGGACAGAATTTCACCCTTCGGGGCGGTACGTCGCCTCTGCTTCATTCGACACGACGTGGCGCTTGTGGGACGTCGAGACAACTGTCGAGCTCCTACTTCAGGAGGGTCATTCACGAGAGGTTTACACCGTGGCATTCAACAATGACGGTTCTCTGTTGGCTAGCGGCGGTCTGGACAGTATTGGTCGAATCTGGGATCTGCGGACGGGCCGCACGGTGATGATTCTTGAGGGCCATATTCGAGAAATATACGGTCTTGACTGGGGCGTCGACGGATACCGTGTCCTGTCAGGTTCGGGTGATGGTTGGATCAAGTGTTGGGACCTCCGACAAGTACGCAATATTGGTGGGATCGGCGCACATAAAAGTGTCGTGTCGGATGTACGGTGGTACAAGGGCACTGAGTCGGCTGCATCTTATCTGCCATCCACTGAAAACAACGGGCGAATGGATGTTGACAGCAACCCGACGCTCACGACGAGCGAACAGTCAACGTCAGCAACCCCCATTCTACCAAAGAAGTCAGGCACATTCTTCGTCAGCAGTGGGTTCGACAAGAACGTCAATATCTTCAGCGCGGATGATTGGTCTTTGGTCAAGTCCTTGAGCGGCCACGCCGGCAACGTCCTTAGCACAGACATCAGTGACGATGCCCAGTGGATTGCCAGTTGCGGGCACGATCGGACTGTGAAGCTCTGGGGCATAGAGTGAATTTATAGCACTTACGAAGATTAAATAAGTTCAATCGACAATGTGGCTACATTTACGCTTGCAGACTCATATACCTACAATAAGTCCTTATTGCCAAGCGCAGCGGCTGTGTCGTGATTCCGGCCACTCGAAGAATAGCGCATTACCATTTTCAACAGACTTGGATAACATTGTTCCAGCCTAGGCGTCAACGGACTCTAGCTTCCCCTTGCACGTGTCTCCTCAGAAGTATAGATCGCATCGGACGCTACTCCATAGAGAGTGTTCATCGATTATGAAGCCTTACAATGCGTTTTCGAGATAAATGACGTAATCTGCGCTCAATCGCTGAATGTTGACTAAGCGGCACGTGCTTAGTTTATCGTATTATTTATTGCTTGACCGAGAAGAAAGTTACCGGAGCAATTCCCAGATGGGAAGAGGTGTTTCGACAATTCCTGATCTAATCGCTAGGCTGCGCTAAAGAAACGAATCCTTGGAGCCATCAGCCAACAGACGTACATCCAAAAGCAAAGATGGCCGCATCATTTCGCATGCAGCGGCTGGCACAGCGATCGCTGCTCTCCGCAGTTCCCCCATCACGGACGGAGGCCAGACACTCGCTATTCTCAACAGGCGCGTGCATTTTTTGCCAACTGAGACCGAGGATCTTGGCTGCTCAACCTGCGCGTGGACTTGGTCTGACGTTGCAAACCCGTCGACCTGCCTCGACCTCCTCATCTACAACAGCCACCGAGACAAGCAATCAGGATAACAACCTCCCAGACCTTACAAACCACTATACTATTTTTCGCGGGACCCTGCCGGCAGGGCCACCTCCCGCTTCATCATTTCATATCCCTCTGAGCGATTTGAGACGGGAGTTCCTCCGCCTGCAGAATGTGATACATCCGGACAAGTATCCGCCAGGACCAGCGAAGCAGCGGGCGGAGGCGTTGTCCGCCCGGGTCAACGAAGCGTACCGGACACTAGCGGACCCTCTGCAGCGGGCGCAGTATCTTCTGCGCGAGATTCATGGTATCGACGTGACCGCGGAAGACGGAGCGACCCAACATGCGCTCGACCCGGAGACACTGATGGAGGTCATGGAGGTTCAGGAGACGATTGAGGATGTCGGTGCAGGCCCGGAGGCTGAAGAAACCATTGCTGCGCTGAAGAAGGAGAATGACGCGCGGGTGGCGGAGTGTGTGAAGAGCTTGGCGCAAGCCTTTGAACGGGGGGATATCGAGGCTGCGCGTCAGCAGTGTGTGCGGTTGAGGTTCTGGTACAGTGTCGGAGAAGGCTTACGGGAGTGGGAACCAGGCAGGACGGAGATTCGCCTGGTTCATTGATTACGGATTCTGGAAGTGCACTACGCGCTTTGTCGGTCGGTGTCTCTTGATCTTAGACCCATAGCTAAAGAGTATGTACGGAGCAAAAACTACCTCTCTATATTAATTTGATATGGAGCATGACTGAGACATGCCACTCATTGCAACACATACATACAATGCCAGTAGTAATAGCACCTTGTATGCTCATCTTCACCTGAGTAAAAGTCCGACTGTGATATCTTTCGACGAGCTGCACTATCCAGTTGATCAAATATTCCCCACCAGGACTCGAGACTAATCAGACCGAGGTTCGTAGCAAACTCGCAGCGGCAAACCCAGCCATATTCTGATCTGAAGCAGTAATCGAAGTCCACCAATCTCACCGCCAGATGAGGAAAACGCACCCAGCCAGTTTGGGAACTCCCCCAGGACTGTTAGCATGTGTATTAACACGACAGTCATTACTATCCTTCTCTAGTTCATGATTATTTGGGGTATCAAACTAACTCCGTTCACGAAGCGACCCGCAGTTGGGTCATCAAGAGGCTGGGACAAACAGCAATTACAGCACTCATCGGGCAACAACCTAAGCCATTCGAGGAAGCCGGCATTGGCGTCCCCGACGCAGGAGTCAACGCTAACGGACCAGACTAATGCTACTCAAAGCACTCTCAAACGACCTTGCTTGGTCACTTTCACCCCCCTCTAGGATCAAAAGGAAGAAAAGCGCTGCAAGCCTGCAGCTGTCTATTACCCGCGTGACTTGCGCGTGTTACAGTCTCCATCAGCGGTTTGCCATGGTTCTGCTGCGTTGTCCAGTAACACTAATATTCGTTCGCGAGAATGAGTGAGACGAACAGCTAGCCTACCTGCACAGGGTCTTAAACGGGTCGCGGATGTTGAGCTATCCCGCAATGTTATCAATGGCAAGGTATGGCTCTGTGGCTCTAAGACAGTGTGGTTTACAGTGTCTGTCAATGACCCATCTGCGAGCTGCCATGATAACAAGGAATGCTTTATGGGGGGGTTGTTGCTGTTGGCACCGTTGGAGAATAGAAGTTGGCGGTCAAACCGCCCCAAATCCCGTCGTGAATGCACACGTAGCAGACTAACTTGACCCATCTGGGTCGATTTCCGCGCTTGTAGCCTCTCTTTTTAGTTTAGATAGAGGAAAATGAGGCTGCAGAAGGCAGGGATAAGATGGCGCAGGGTTAGAAACTTCAGTGCGCGTGGACTCGGCTTCAAAATTGAAGTGACAACGATCACTATTTCGAGCCGTTAGTATTTATTGCAGTACATTCAGAGCGAGGGGAATTGGGGACAATTGCGTTTGCTCTGTTCTTACTCACACCTTTGTCTTGGTGAGACCGCATTGTCCATTTGTTGGAAGAAAAAGCGGAGGAAGTTTCCGGGACAGTATCGTCAATGGAGTCGTCTCCAGACTGGAGCAGGTGAGTTGAGCATCTTCATCGATCAACCTAGAGGGGATATCTCTGTTTTCGGCATCCTGCTTGCGCTACACCTTTACTTTGATTTCATCCCAAACATCCAAGATGACCAAAAAAGCTACGAGCATTCAAGTCATCATGCCAACCATGACAGCGTTGCCACTGACTCTTCGAATCACCCTCCTGGATACAGCATCGTCCATTCACCACCATTCACGTTCCTTGTTGGGCCTAGTCATACCAAATTGACAATTCAATCGGGGCTTGCCCGCCATGTCTCGAAACCGCTCGATCATCTCATGAACAGTGGGCTCACCAGGGAGTCCAAACATCATATTGCCGTCTTGGAGGAGGAGGATGTCGAGACCTTTGTGGCCTTCTGCGAGTATGCCTACACGGGCGATTACAGTGTGCCCACGCCGGGATCTTGCGAAGGTGAGAAGGAAGACGCCAGCAATGACACGGCGTTCAATGGGATGTTCTCGAACCCCAATCCCTTTGCCTCGGCCGTTCCTCCCCCAGCACCATCTCCTCCCCCGTCTGTCAAGCTTCCGAACAGGGACCAGGACGTGACAGATTGTGGGGACTCGAAGACTGCCGCCGCAAATGAGGAGTCGGCGCAGCCGCAGAAGGAGGGCGAGGGCGTGAAGGACGGCAACAACGACGACGTGGGGGAGGATGTTGCGGCGCCCGATGATCCGACACTGAATTTGGCATCAACCTGTGACGAGCCAAGTGAGCAGCCTCTGGCTACTCCTAGTACCGAAGAGGGGTTTCCCTGGGGGCTCGGCGAGGACGCCGCGCCCTCGAAGGGCAAGAAAGCGAAGAAGTCGAGGAAGGACAAGAAGAAACAGCAAGGTGGTGCGACAGCAGAGGAACCAATGTCTAACCTGACTCCTCCAACAACCCCTCCTCCTGGAAATCTTAATGACCAGGTCGATAGCCACCTCACAGTCGAGCCTACTACAATGCTGGATGAACCGATCCCAGTGACCGAACCTACTGAAGTAGATAAGGTAGCGAAGGTTGTGGAAGTTCCTGAGCCCACTGGAGCGGACGAGTCCCCTGATGCTGTTGCACTGTCCTTGGATACTGAGAGTTGGGATCGAGCAACCCCTGTGCCTCCCAAGGAGGAGGATACTCTCAATGAGGAGGTGGAACTTGATCGCGACAGTCAAAAGCAGGACAAAGTCAAGGAAGAGGTTGTGTCTCCCCGAAGCCAGATGGAAGCGTTCATTGACACCTCTTTCGCCAAGCAGCTATATCTTTCGCGCCGCCCAACTGGAGTTGGTCTCTGGGATGAGTTTGTGAGCTTGGACTATTTTGATCATCCGTCGACCTACGGGACAAGGCCTCTCACCCCAATTGCGACACACTTGGATTCAAACAAGTCGGATCTCCCGTACCTTGTCTTCCACGCCAAGCTGTACGTTTTCGCTGTACGATACCTGATTCCCGCTCTGGCGCAATTGTGTCTTCGAAAGCTTCACGCGGATCTGCTGCGTCTAGCGTTTCCTGGTCCGAAAGACGGCGAACGGAATGAAGAGCCAGCGGCCTTGACTGCCACCAAGGCCAGAATGGTCCTTGACCTCCTCCACTACACGTACACCAAGACCACCCGCCTCGAGCCGATTTCACCTACCTCGGCCACTCAGCTTCGCGACAACGAGCTTCGGAAACTCGTTATACATTACGCAGCGTGCAAGGTGAGAGAGCTTGCGGAATACTGCCCTCCAATGGAAAGTATGGTAAGCTCGCCGTTGGCTTCGCCGGTGGACAAACGGCCACGAATGGCAGATCGACCTTCGAGCCGTGGTTTCCGCGCGCTCTTAGATTCGACAACCGAACTTGCCTCGGACTTGGTCTTTCGCATGATGTGAATTCGGGTTTCGCTTGCAGTTCACTTCACTTCACTTCTGTCCATCCTATCAGGCGTCTTATTTGTGTCCCGTGTTGAGTATTGTTCACTTTGGCCTTCACTTTTACTAAAGTCGGTATATCCACTTATATCTCTGTCTGAAGTTTGTATCTATGCATGGAACGGGAGTATGGCACGACAAGCAATGGAACAAGACTGTTATCCGAGCATACCTTTTTGAGTCTTGTCCAGGTTTCAACATGGGGGCATCATTTCGTCCAAATTGACAACACAAATGACGATGACCATTCCCCTAGCATTTCTGGTGCATCCTGCTTTATGATCTCGCTTTCCAGCACTCTTGAACGCCTTGTGTACCTTAATCCATGACTGAACAACTGGATAATGGCCTCGACTGCAAAATGATAAGTATGACGAACTGCCCCAAATGCTAATTCATCTCACCAATGTACGCTGTTTTCAAGGTGCAGGCAGAACAAGTGTAGCGTTTTATATGGACACACCAAGTAATTTCCCCCCTGGCCACTGTATAACTACGTCCTATGTTCACCACGTCTGTATGGATAGAGCATCATGCCAACCCTCCACTGCTGCAATCGACATATCAATCACACCTTCTGTATGTCGACGTCGAGCCTACTACTCCGTAGATAACATATAAAGCAGACAAATATGACTGATCTGCCTTGTCGGCATCGAAGTGGATATCACTGTGTTGATACTCGGAAGGGGGGTGTGTGTGGAGACGGACCACCTTCCCGTCCCTTGGCCTTGATTCATATTTCAGACTGATGTATCTAGTGGATATTCCGCCTAGGCATAGTGGATATTTCGGGTTCTATGAATTGGATATCGAGGGAATTGAAGCGGCGACAGTGGACCTTTGATCTGCCTACTGGCTGTGGTAGCAGTTGCCATGTATCACGCTGATATTGCGGTGGCTAGAGACCAAAGCAGTGGGCCAACTGCTCTGTAGATCATGCAGAGTGTGCTTTAGAAATGTATAACTCCCAGGGAGATATTTATGCACACCAGAGCTCCACTGGCTACCTGGCCATGCACTGAATTCAGTGAGATCTGCCATCACAGCCATTCTTGGCGTTGTGTGCAACATGCAAGACTGGACAATAATGCTGACGAACCATGCATGCATGCATCATTACCTCACAGAGAAAACTAGCTTCTTAGACTTGAGTCCTGGTCGTTATTCTTAGAAATGGTTGTTGCTGCCTCTCTGATGGCGATTCTTCCCAATTCCAAGGCAAGCATTGATGCGCTTCGCAGCAACGACCCTCTTTCCGCTCCAGCATCTCCAGCATCTCCATCGACTCAATCGACTCCATCGACTCCATCGACTTCATCGACCTCTCCTCTCGATCCATCTTCTCTTGATTCCGCTAGTTCACGGATGATTAGATTCTTCTGGACCCATGTCTCTTCATGGTCATGTAATAGACAACAGATCATGGCGTGGAAACGCCGTACATCCACTGATAACATTCCGGCCTCTAGTCTGGAGGCTGTTCGACAAAGCAAATACAACGCACAAACCTAGTCCCTCCAAGTAATGGCTTCACTGACCCCCTCCCCCTTTCCTTACCTCTCACTCACTAACTTGCTTTCCTTTCCACAGCCACCACAGAGCTTGGCAGCGGGTCTCCCCGTCGATGATGCGACGTCGATCCCTTTCTTGGCCCGGTTCCTGGGCAAACCAAATTGAATGCGTCGGCGCACGTTGAGATTCACTCGGTGATTTTTCTGTAATCTGCTGTATTTCGAATGTTGCCCAGAACTTCCTCCACCTATGATTTACTAGGGTCTTGGGCTCCTGGCCATCAGGGCCCACTGAATACTCAAGCACCCAACCCCGTCTAATCGGCTTCAAGAGCTGTTGCCTTCCCTATCGATGATCTTCGGTTCCACTATTGGGCTTAATGACCCCTTTCCATTTTCTTATGAAAATCCAACTGCTTCGGCCCGAAAGCCTGCAACCGGGCGACCCGATGAGGTGCTTTCTTCACCCATGGTCATTCCCGACTTCTAACCCTTTGAGTTCGCGCCGTCGAAGACTGAAAAGGTCTCAAGATTCGGATCATGACAACCACTTTCGAATGTTAAACTAGGAATGTCGGCCAAAGGAGAGAACCCGATACCGTAAGAGGCAAAAGATGCCAAAAAGCTGACAAAATAGGAAATGAACCTTATCTCTTCCTTTTTTAGATTATGTGACAAGCCACTCCTATCTTCGCTGTGACCTGTACCCACGCTCGCCAAAAACGCGTCATCTGGATCAGCATGGCGAGAACGTTTGCATTTGTTGACTGCATGCCTTGTTCGACTTGCTTCAGGCACACTCCCGTACCAAATATTCTCTTGGCGAACGCTCGTCAATGTGCGACTATTGTGAAGATCATGGCTCATCCCCCTAGGCATCAGGCTTTACCTTCCACCTTCCCTTTGTCTAGGCTCTCCACAGTGAACCTTCTCTCCTTTGCAAGAAGACGGTTGCAGCTACGCCCCCTATCTGAATATGTGCCTGACTGAGCTCCTTTCCTAACCTTTCCGATTCGTGGTGGACCACTGATCCAATCTGGAGCAATGAGTTTATAGGATGTCCTTCGCGATATCTGCTAAGCCAACCACTGCTGATGCATCGTGCGTTCCTAGTTTCTTGGACTCTTGGCCCAGCCAGTCTTCACATCAGATGGGATGGCAATGGTTGTCAATCCGAAGCCTTCAGTGTTTTATGGTGGTCGTTCACATGCGCATGGCAGTTTATCCGTCTTTTATAAAGTATCTATGGTGCCAACGGTATCTCGTTGTTTCAATCGGATCAATTGCATTCCCTACGGCTTTCCCAAATCTTTCTCTCGTCTTTCTTTCTGCAGGCACCGCATACTGCATCCCTTCTTTCAATTGCACTTTGGCTGATCTTCACTATTTCTACCACGAGCTCTTCACTAGATTTCATCTTTGCCTTGTCTGTGGTTTCTGTAGTGGAGTCGGGGCATTGACAGGTCATCTAAACATCCCCTCTCGTCCAAATAGGATCTTGTCTCATGTTCCTGGTTCTAGGACATCTTCACTAAGCTTGACATAACTTTCCTTCTTCTCTGCCGTTATTCATACTCTTTTTATATCCGTATCAGGACCGAGCTACCTCGCAATCACGATGTTCGACGATCATGTTCCACCATCGCCACAGTCTGATTCTGGCTTTTCTGAACATGAGATGAAGAAACCTTCTCGGCTAAGCCTTCGTGAGCGCCTACGGCACTTCACCTGGGCCTGGTATACCTTGACGATGAGCACCGGTGGACTGGCTCTTCTGATTGCTAGTCAGCCCTATACCTTCAAGGGAATGAAGGGCATTGGGATGGCCGTTTATATTATCAATCTTCTGTTATTCGCCCTCGTCTGTTCTCTGATGGCGCTCAGATTCATTCTGCATGGCGGTTTCCTTGACAGCCTGCGCCACCCTCGCGAGGGTCTTTTCTTTCCTACCTTCTGGCTGTCCGTTGCAACGATCATCACCGGCTTGCATCGTTACTTCGGCTCCGAGGATCTAGGGTCATATCTCATCGTACTCGAAGTCCTCTTCTGGGTCTACTGTAGTTGCACCCTCGCCACAGCCGTGATCCAGTATTCATTCCTCTTCGCTGCCCACTCCTACGGCCTCCAGACAATGATGCCATCATGGATCTTACCAGCCTTCCCCATCATGCTCACCGGAACCATCGCCTCTGTCATCGGCGAAGACCAGCCCGCGCGATCCGCGATCCCCGTCATCACCGCCGGCGTCACATTCCAGGGCCTGGGCTTCTCGATCAGCTTCATGATGTACGCCCACTACATCGGTCGACTCATGCAGTCAGGGCTTCCCTGCCGCGAACACAGACCAGCCATGTTCATCTGCGTGGGGCCCCCGGCTTTCACCGCGTTGGCTCTTGTAGGGATGGCCAAAAGCCTGCCCGAGGAATTCAAGGTCATCAACGATGCACACGCCCTCGAGGACGCTCGGATCCTCGAGCTATTGGCAATCACGGCTGGTGTGTTCCTGTGGGCCCTGAGTCTCTGGTTCTTCCTCATTGCCTTTATTGCCGTCGTCAGGTCCCCGCCTACAGCCTTCCATCTCAGCTGGTGGGCCCTGGTCTTCCCTAACACCGGTTTCACCTTGGCCACTATTACCCTGGGGACGGCATTGGGCAGCCCGGGCGTCCTGGGCGTTGGCTCGGCCATGTCGGTCGGGATCGTCTGCATGTGGCTCTTCGTTTTCGTCCACCACATTCGTGCCATCATTAGACAAGACATCATGTACCCGGGCAAAGACGAGGATGTGGCAGAGTAAATCCAGCCCGCAAACAATCACACTGTCAATGACCTTCAACTGCTACAATCTTTCAAATTCTCTTGCTTTGCTATGATTTCCGGCGTCGTGTCTTTCGTCTTCGAAAAGAACAGGCCCATTACCTCACCCATGCTTTTCTTTTCCTTTTTTCTTTTTTCGGCGCTATCCTTCATTATTTCAATTTCCACAAATTCATCAGTCGGCGTGTTCTGCATTCCAAAGGCGTTCGGGTGCACAAATCAGTCTCATTCTGTCGTATATGATTTCCTGTTCATCAGCAAGCACTGCACATCTATGTTTATTGGACTGGAGCCTGCTTTTGGAGTATATATGTATGTTTTCGGGTTATTCGATGCCCTTGGGAAATCCTGGTACTATTTAAGATGGTTAATTCAGGATATAGAATATCGAGGCAATCTATACTAGAGATCTTTTACTCAAGACAATGTTGACAAAAGCCCTTGCCGTACACCCAGGTCAAAATACATGCCTACGGCGGCTTGCTCCTGAAACTGTCTTCTAGTCTATAAGAATGCTTTGGAGCTCAGGACTGCTGGAGTTTGAACCGCTTCGAACTTTCTGCTCAATCCTCGCAGCCTCTAGTCGTTACGAACACAATCCCAAGGCAAGTTTCCAGCCCTGGACTCACACGTGCACTCTCCAAACTTGATACAATTTCAAATGCAATTCATAATGACGCTTTATTGATTCTTCATTCATGTTCCCCCCTTCGGGTAAGAGATATGCAGATTCACATACAAGCTCTGTCACTTACTGGGCCTGCCCACGATGCGAGGCATGATGCTCCGAGGAACGAGGGCGGTGGCAAGGGAAGGGATGTACGACCAGCTCGCTGTCGAGCCTCCGTGGCGCGCAGTTCGAAAATGATCAGCTTCTGATTGAAACGAGGAAGTTTGAAACTTGCCAAGTGGTTCGCTCAGCTTGACGTACTCAATGAGGTACCTATGCAGGTAAATAGTCTGCTCTGAACAGAAGCTGGCCCCAAGGCAACTTACTGGGGCCACTGTATTGAGACATGGGAGATAGGCAGAAGGAAGGCACGGGAAGCCGGCGAAGACGAATGTCTGGAGAGAGCCAAAAAAAAGGGTGGTTTATGCTGAGAAACAAGGACAAGGAGAAGGATGGCGCAGGAGAGGAAAAGAAATGACTCAAGGGCAGGGGTAAGGAGAACAGCGGGAGAGAAAAGGAAGAGGAGGAAGAGGGGATCAGCTGTCTTTTTGTACTGCATTGGTGGCGGCCATGACCCCCAGGGCAACCGCTGCAGATAAGGAAGGTACGATCAAACTATGGTACTGAATAGCTTCATGCTCCCCAATCTAGAAAAGATCGCTGCGCCGGGAACTGGTTGAGCAGATTGTTGCCTGAACTCGTGACGAAAAAGACATGTCAGAGTGAAAGGGGCGCACAAAATAAGGTCATCATGAGCCGTTGATCGTCCGGTCCTGCTTTGACAGAAGGACTAGGTACATAGAGAGTTCTGCCATACTCCCTCCAGCTTCAAGAAACTCGGACTTGGGCCAGGCCGAAGTCCAGTCAGTAAGAGCATTGCTTATGTCCCTGGGGCAGTAGGTCGGATATAGCTTCTTCTTAGAATGCGCTTCCGTATCGGCATACAAATTTTAGCAAAAGCGAGGAATAGTAAAAAGAATAATACGAATACAAACGTGTTGAAGACTTCAGTCGTTGACCTCAAATGCTAAACTGTGCAGGATTAGCATGCATGATAGTACTGTCCTATATACAACAACAGTGCGCCATAATAATTCTTTCCCAAAACACCATAAACGCCTCTTCTTCGAATACCAGTTCAATTTGCCCTGACCAAGTGTGCAGGAGCAGCTCGGGTAATCGAAATATGGGTATAATGCGACGCAAAAGGTGAACAACCTTTCAAAACTTTTGTTACCCTCGCGAAACACCTCAAGATATTGATTGTCCTGCCAAGGACCTTGGTTGTATGAAATACAAGTGGCTTCGTGCTGGACTCCAGCCACACAGGCCAGACAAGCGATAACGTTTTCGTTAGGCTCGAGGCAATTCACTCGACTTTAATGCACACCTGGGTAATGCATATCTCCCGGTGGCTTGTTACCGGAGAATGATCGGAACAAGACAATCATGTGTGCGCGGAGCTGCTTTACTGCTTTGGATGTGCAGAGAAATTCCCAGACGGCAGTTGAGCCTCGTGTTAATACCGCATGGGCGAGCATATGTAGCAGACAGTCATATGCCGCCAATTCGTGTCTTGCCGTGATCAAGCAACCTTCCGACCAACGTTGCCAATACCTCGTCCGACCACGCTCACGATAACGTCCCCTTGCTCATTCTCACCGGTAGCATCTCTTAGACCCCAACCAGGGGCACCGAACTTGCCCAAGTCTCTGGCCAGCTGGATGATACTCTCATCGGCAATCACTTCCCGTCCAAATTGAAGTCGACCCACGTCCTCCGACCCCATCGTCATCAAGCCCAGCATGGTTGAAGCTGCAGCCGGTGCTACGCATCCGCCCTTCGATATGGTTTCCAGAAGCTGGTAGGCACATTGTTTTCCAATATCCTCCGGTGCTTGGCCACCCGCAGGCGGAGAGGCGACATCAGCGGAGTACAAGCAGCCAGTCGAAGACTCCGCAACCAGGGATAAACCGAAACCAAGACCGATCTTCTTCTTTGCGGATGGGTTGTTTCTGTCAGGGACCAGCGGCGCGGACGACACGTCGGAGAAAATATAGGTGTCGGGAACGAGAGGATTAAGGATGCCACGCGCCACATCAATCATCCTTGCATTGTTGGATGCTGAAACACCCACCGAGTACGCCACGCCACGAACCTTCTTGACTCTGCCTGGGTTCATCAAATGCAGTGTTTTCGGAAGGCGTACTTGGTGGCCGAAAACCAACTGAACTTCTCCACCACCTCCCCTGCCATTCGGTCCGGGATTAGACCTGCGCAGAACACGAAGCTCAATGTTGTTGAAGATACCGAACTGGTTGTAAAGCGGAAGGATTGCAGTGCGGACGCTGTCCACGGACATGTCCCCAGCGGGTGTGGCCGAAGTGATAACGCCAGGACCAGTGAAGAGTACCTTGATCGGGGCCTTAGAGAATGGCGCGAGGAGACAAAGAGGTATTAAGTAGTAGCTGACGCCTCGAGTGCATCCTGCAGGGAGCTCATGCCGGATAACACCTCCGCTGGTGACCCCATTACCTACAACGCCTCCAGTGATCAGACCAGGCTTGTAGATAACGATAGTACCCGTATATGAAATTTCCATCTGGGAACCATTTGTAACTGCCTCTAAAAGACGCAGAAACGAGATTTCGTGGGAAGCAAGACCGGGATTCGTGGGCGACGAAGGACGGATCTGGGAGATATGAATTGCACGACCGGTTAAGGTTGAAAAGACCAGTCGGTTCACAAAATTCTTGTGACCGGTGAACCGGATGGGAGGCTGGGATGTAGTGGCCATGATTGCTGGATTGGAGATCTTCCGATACCCTGTCGTCGATATCAGAAGCTGATTCTCTCAATCTCAAAGTGTGGATAATTTTTGATAAAAAGAGAAAATCTGTCGGAGAGATGATCTTCCTTTCCGATTGTCCTGTTTATCTATCTCCGGCTATCTCCGCCAGATGGGATGACCGCATCGGCTTCGGTCTTTGCTTGAAAATCAAACCATGTATGACTGCAAATATAACATCTCGCAGAAAAGTCTGTCCGGCATCAGAAAAGGCCTCTAAAATAAGAAAAAGCTTGCGACAATGCTACCACCATCTCTGAATATCCCGAAATGGTATTTCCTACCTCAAGTCCCACCTGAAACCGCATACCCCTCCCCCGCGTCGCAGGGAGCATCTCCTGATACGAAGCCATGAAGTGCACTTGCATTTCACATAATGACTAGGCTACAGGCTCGAAGAAAACTCTCATCTCCTTCAACCGCCGGTAAATAATTACTGCGTCTACCACCCCTCCTCCCCCGCGACAGCCGGATACACGGTCATGATCGTTGGGGGCCCAAATGCCCGCACGGACTATCACATCAACTCGACCCCAGAATTCTTCTATCAGTATCGAGGCTCCATGCTTCTAAAGACAGCGGATACATCAGTCACTCCTCCTGTCTTCCAGGATGTCCCCATCCATGAAGGATCGATCTTCCTGCTGCCCGCCAATACCCCGCACTGCCCTGTCCGGTTCAAGGACACAGTCGGCGTGGTGATGGAGCAGCCTCGGGCCAAAGACGCTGTCGATACGATGCTGTGGTTCTGCAAGAAGTGTGGGGACGTAGTCTGGGAGAAGCGGTTTGTTTGTACGGATTTGGGGACACAGGTGAAGGAGGTGGTGGAGGAATTTGCTGCCGATCAGAAGAAACGGACTTGCAAGAAATGCGGGACCATTGCGGAAACGAGATTTCAGGAAGGGGAGATTGTACAGCCACCTAGATTTTTAGAGTGACTAAGTTTCTACTTTTTGTTACCTACAAGCAAGACGAAAACGAGGCCCAGAGAAACCAGATGATGAGTCATGTACTGTATGTAGTTGTTCAAGCACTGTATTCTGACAATCTCCAATTTGTACATCGATTTGATGAGAAAGACACAGGGCGTTGTCTCAAATGCGCTTGCTGACTAGATGAGGAGCTGAAAACCGCAACTCGCTTGAACTAGTCATGTAATACTGTCTGAAGCATAGCGGGAATCAAAGATGGGTAGGATGGGCCGAGGTTCTGCGATTCTGCGGGAGGTGTTTGTAAGAACAGGGTCTATTGAGCCCAAAAAAAGTACAGTAAGAATACAAAGGAGGGTGAAATGAAAGGAAAGAGCTGGTAACAACCGAGTCAGAAAGAGTGAGGGCTCGAAGAGCAATGAAGGTATTAACACAAGTGCTGAATAAGGTATCGCCTTGAGATTGAATCTCTAATGGCAAGGCTGGGCTTCATATGATCATGATAGCGAGAGCCCCCAAGAAAGGAGATTATAAAAAGCCGCGAAAAGTGAGGTCTAGGGCAAAAGGCGCATGGCGTTGCCAGAATAGAAAGTATGCAAAAGTATTAATAGGTTCGGCCATGTGCCGAATGGAGAAACCCGCTCAACAACAAGGACAGAAGAAATAGGTGATCGTCCAACATAAGCCACCATCAGCAGCATCCTGACCCAACGGCCGCTGTTCAGTCATCAAAAGGGCAATCAATGCTTTCATGACCGTCCCTCTCACAGAGGGCACACCACTTCGATTCATCAATCACTCCACTGGCTTTCCCTGCAACAGGAGCCATTGAAGCCGTGAGTCCTCCACTGAGACCCTTCAATCCCTCCAGGACGGCATCTCGTCCTGTCTTTTGAGGGGTGGCGCTGTCCTCATCCTTCGAAGGTAATGATTCTCCAGCGATGGAAGTCCCGGGGGTCGACTTGCCGTCCGCAGAACCCTCGTGGTGTGACTGCTCTACGGGGAGTACATGCTCGTTCTTGGTTTCGGCACCAAGGATGTTTGTGCAGCTCAAGATATCGTGACCGCCGGTTTCGCAAATTTCACACCACAATGAATTGCCATCATCAGAGCGGCCATCAGACTCATGCATGGTCTCCAGACGGTGGCGGGAGGAGTCCGAGGCTGCTCGGTGGTGTGAGCCAAACGGCTGATACTGACCTTCACCATGTGGTTGCTCTTGCCAGTCATTAGGGACCACTGTGCGGTCAGACAGTCGATGAGCATGGTTGATAGTGTTCGCGGTCCCGATATATCCAGCAGAGTTCGATGGTTTGTGGTGAGTCGTTGGAGCGCTGATCGTGGAGCTGCGAGTACGGCTTTCACTGCTAAGCCGCAATTGCTGTAATTCCCGCTCAAGCTCCTCGATGCGATAGTTCTTGCTCTCGGTTGCGTGCTCAAATTCCTGGATACGCTGTTCCAGATGAGCGATTTGTTCGGACTCATGATCCTGTCGAGAACTTGCAAGCCCATTCTGCAGGCCAGGGAAGTTCGGATCGCCCCTGCTCAACGAATGGATGATGGCTTTGAGGCCGCGAATCTCGTCGTCTTTTTGATCTAGTTCCTTCGAGTACTGCCGCCCTCCTTCTCCGCCTGAATGGGCATCCCTCAACATAGCGGTGGAATGTTCCCGCTCTTTTTTCAGCTCAAGCTTTGTCCTTTCAACCTCTCCTCGTAGGAACTCAACCTCAGCCCGAGCTTCCGCCTCGCCACGTCTTGCGTCTTCCAGGCCCTCTTCTAGCTCCGAAACCAGCTCTTCAAGCTGCTTCAGCTGCCTGGCAACGGCCTCGACATCCTCACCTTGGTCTTGTAGCTCTTTATTCTGTTGCATGAGTTCGTCCAGGCGCTGCTCGTAGACCCGCTCAGTCTCGGACGCGGCTATTTCCAGCGTATCAAGGGTGCTTCTGAAGTCGGCTCGATGGAGATCGAATTCTGCTGTCAACTGAGCAATCCTTTCATTCTTCTCCCGCAGCTGGGCCCTGATGGACAGGGCATCAGAACCTTCCAGGTCCTCAATTGTCCTCTGAAATTCCGCCAGGGTATTTGCCTGTTCCTCCAGCTGCTTATCGCGGTCCAGTAGCTGCCTTTCCAGGCTCTTAATCTGATCTTTCAATTCCTGCACCTCCGACGCCATCGAGCTGCGATGGAAGTCGGAAGTTCTAACCGAGGACATGTCATCATCCACGCTCAAGCGGGAGGGAGCCCTATCGGATGCGCGAGACGGAGCTTTAACCGGACTTCGAGGATAGCCATTGGGACTCGGCCCTGTTCGAGAAGCGGTGGACGGAGTACGAAGACCGGCGAGGCTAAGCTTGGAGGGGGGCGGACCACGAGGCGATTCAGGGCGAGGTAGAGAGGGTCGTCTTACACGCGGACGAGGCACTGCAGGACTAGGTCCGACGGATTTGCTGAAATTGATCGGTCGCGAAGGCGTCGGAGGGGCGGTGCTCACGGTAGGGGCGGATGAGGAAGATCGCTTCGTGACGTAGCGATTGTTGTTCATAGGAACAAAGATGCCGGAACCAGGGACAGTGGTCTTGAAATACTTTCTCCCTTCCACATCTCCATTGTTCTTCCCCCTCTTGGCATGCTCCGGAGCCAGTTCGATCCCGGCGAACTTGCCTGGTTTTCCGGCAACGCTGCCCAGGTAGCGGACCGTCCCATACATGCCCCCGGGAACGTTGACGACATCGCCGACCTGGATCTCGTCGAGAGGCGCCATGGGGATGGAGGTCGAGATTTGAGAGAGAGCGTGCTCAAAGTACTCCAAGTGACGAACGCGACCAGGGCGAAAAGGTGAAGGGCCCAGAAATTCAGAAGGGACACAAGTCAGGAGGGGGGAAAGAAAAGAGCGGCATTAAAGGGATGATGCGGTACAAGGAAGAACAGACACAAGTGGAGCTCCTGCACTTTAGATCATTGACTGGTCATTGATTGATAGGAACAGATAAGTTTTCATGGCTTTTCTGTCAGCCAACAATGGACTGTGAACTGTTTAAGGGGGTTGACGGGGGCGTTTCTTTTTCTTATTATTATTTTCCCAGTTGGGCAGAGAAGAAGCCCGAAGAAGAAGAATGAAAAGAACGGGATCTAATTGGCAAAACGGGCACGACGAGTAGCGTTTTAGGCATGTAGTGGATAGAGAGATACTTATGAGAGGATTGACGTCGAGAGATCATCGATCACCCGACAATTGCACTGATAGTCTGATCATGTTGCTTCCCATTATGTACCAACATCATCTACGCAATTCTAAAATAACTAACGGGATGATAACAAACGGAGACACGAACCATGGGTTAAGTGCCCGGTACTCGTAGTACTATTATTATTATCTGCTGCTCCACAGTGCCCATGCGTAGTCTGACGAACTCCGCGGCTGGAAGGCAGACGTTCCCTTTAATCTTTGAAGAGATCCTATTGTCGATGAGACATTCATCACCTCTCCATTCCAACCTTACTGCGACACATGCTCGACTGAGACATAAGAGACGCTACTCTGTACAGCAGTAACCATCCCCCGACGCTAACAATCAACGACCTTGCAGTTCTCCTAATTAACATCTCTCTGGTTCGTCCAATTGTCCGTTCATCCATCTGGCACCTTCATCTCCCACGACTCTCTCCTCGCGTTCCTTATCCTTGCTCCCGCTCCAGCTCGAGGCCACTTGTCCTTGAATATTGTCCAATCTCGCTTCCCGACTTCTATTCACTGTCACGAAGTACGTGATTGCTCCACAGTGGGACAGTGGGACCGCGCAAGTCGACCATTCTGCGGAAGCACTTGCACGACAACTGCAGATTGATGAGCTGGAGAGATCACCAAAAAACAATCAATCATCATCTTATTCTGATATAGAGTCGGTCGCGACAGCTTCCCTAATTCGTCGCGCAAGATGGCTCAATATTTCTTCGATCTGCTCTACAACTTTACCGATTGCATGTGCTGCTTTCCGAGCACGCCGCAGTTGAAAATCAACAACCGCAGCTTCAAATTATTACGGCTCCTTGGTGAAGTAAGTCAATCAGATCTCCAGACCATGTTGTTTCGTTGTTATATCCCCTTAACTGACAACGCCGACTCCGCTAGGGTGGATTTTCCTACGTTTATCTCGTCCAAGATAAGGCGACATCAGAGCTCTTCGCCTTAAAGAAGATCCGGTGTCCATTCGGCCAAGAATCTGTATCACAAGCTTTGAAAGAGGTCGAAGCCTACAACCTATTCACATCACAACCGAACATCATCCATTCGATAGACCATTGCGTATCTACAGAGCCGGGCTCGAAGTTTCGTTCCGATGGCGGCGAACCAGGATCGAAAACCGTCTACATCCTGCTTCCTTACTACCAACGCGGGAATCTTCAAGATGCAATCAATGCGAATCTCGTGAACCATACGCGCTTTCCCGAGAAGAGACTGATGGTGCTTATGCTCGGCGTCGCCAATGCGCTTAAAGCAATGCACCAGTATCGGGTAAAGAGTGGCGCTGGGTCTACCCGCAGAGCCAAAGCGGTCCGACGCGAGGGCGAGGAGGCGGACGCAGGATTATCAATGCAAATGGGCAAACCGAAGCGTCGAGCAAGCCAGCGAGTAGACGAAGAAGATTCAGAGAACGAGCCGTTGATGGATGACGAGGTTACCAGAAGCCAGGAGGGAGTTCAGGAGGGAGAACTCCGCCCTTATGCGCATAGGGACATCAAGCCTGGTGAGTTGGTGCGTCTGCAATTCTATGCGCAGAGTGACTGACTTGTGCCAGGCAATATCATGATCGACGATGACGGTCAGACTCCGATCCTCATGGATCTCGGCTCCCTAGCGCCCAGCCCGATTGCTATCACCTCCCGTTCACTAGCTCTGGCCGTCCAAGATACTGCTGCCGAGCACAGTACCATGCCGTACCGAGCGCCTGAGCTATTTGACGTCAAGACCGGGTCAATCATTGACACCAAGGTTGATATCTGGTCCTTGGGATGCACATTGTACGCCTGCCTTGTAGGGAAAAGTCCCTTTGAGGCCAGAAGCGAGGAGACTGGCGGGAGCCTCAGTATGTGTGTATTGGGCGGGGACTGGCGATTCCCAGATGAGAAGCCCGGGGCTACCAAGGGTAAAGGCCGAGCTGGAGCTGAGGATGCGGGTAAAGACAATACCGCAACCATCAGCGAGCCAGTGAAAGAGGTAGTGCGAAAGTGTTTGCAGGTTGAGCCTGCTGACCGCCCTGACATCGATGAGCTCATTCAGATCATAAAGGACGTGATCGAGGATCTTTCAGATGACGATGGTATCGCTTCAGGGTCAGCTTGAACGGGATTATTCTATCGAGAGTGACTTTTCCTTTCTCTCTATCGAGAAACCGTCGCCTGTCTTCCTTTTCGCGATCTTGCGACCAACGCCTTGTCTTGACGGGGCCATTATGTGCGGATTGTATTGTGTTTCAATCCGATTTGTAAAGTATGAGCCGAGTGCTCAACATATTCCCTGGATATCTCCTTAATGTCCATCATCTCTTATGAAATTTGTATTTCGATTATACTTCTCTCTCTCTGAGGCCACAAAGGAATCCGGTCGATGACAGAGTCTCGACTAAGTCTTCCCTTCTTCATACTGCTGTTATACCGACTCTTCCTAATACTACTGGTGATTGGTCGTTCACACTTACTTGACCTTGGTAACAATTCACCGGACCGAATAGGCAATGGGGCGTCTCGAATGCTTAGGACGTCTTCCATACGTAATGTGGACGGACTCATGATGACGAAAATCAATAGCCTCATTCAATCGGACAGCCAGCGACAAGTGAGGCTTTTTAATGCTACCAAGTTGTACAGACCCGGTGAGCTCTTGATCAACAGTCGCAAACATGGCCATCGAATGGGGATCCGAAACCAAAGGTGCCGACGTGGTCAATGCCTTTCCCATGAGCATCAAGAAACGAACATGTAGGCCAAACATTTCAAGCCCTTTTCAAAGGCTGCGATCATAAGCTGAATCATGTTTTATGAAAAGTCCTCATGACCGGAGTCATTGGGACAGGACTACCAGCAGCAACCGCCGAGGCCCTGGCAAGCGGCGATGCAGCCGCCATTATCCTGATGGGCAAGTCGCAGGCCGAAGCGCAAGCGGTGATCGACGATGTCAACCACAAACATCCCAAGGTCAAGCTGATCTTCATCTCGGTAGATTTTAACCGGTTGGCCTCTGTGCGCGAGGCGGCGGAAGCTATTAAGAAGCTTGATGTTCCTATTGATGGGTTTGTAGGGTTTCCCACGGTAATGGCTGCACTGTGGATGAAGACGGAGGATGGAGTTGAGTCTCACTTCCAGTGCAACTATCTCAGCAATTTCCTCCTGATCAATTTGGTGGTGCACTTGATGCCGGCGGGTTCAAGGGTTGTCATGGTTTGCTCTAGTATCCGGCCTGAAGCTCCGCCGCCGGCGTGGGATGACCCCAATTTCGCGGTAAGTGATCTCCTCTGCTTTGGATCAGGATACGAAAGGTAATCAGACGCGTATCTGTCAATTCTGCAGGATGGAAAGACATATCATCCACTGGATGCATATGCTCTATCGATGTTTGCCAACGTTCAGTTGATCAAATGTCTGGCTATCACGGGCTGTGGACGGTCAATGGGCACCTTTTCTGTCAATGCTGGAAGTGAGTCTGCAACCTCATCATCCTCCATCTTGGCCTAAGCTGAACATCCTTCGGACACCAAACCAAGCCTTCAGACCGTTGCTTCGCCAGAGCAAGTAGCTTCATGGCTCCAAAGGAAGAAAGAACGTGCGTGCCAGAACGAGATGACTCCCTGCAGTTGATGAGTTCCTAACGGTCAGCCCTGTTTGAAGAGCGGGAAGATCTACCGCTTCTGCTTCAACAAGCGCCAAAGTCAGTGTCGCAGGGCATTGCCACGATTCTCAGAGCTCTTCTCGATCCGGATATCAGCGGTGAGTGGAATCCTTTGTTATGGTTGTGCAAGATATAATGTGTCAAGCTGGAGGCTATCATGCTGATGGATATATCTCGGGAATAGAACACTCCGGCGCATACCTAGGCAATTGCCAAATTCTTGCTCTGCCGAAAATTGACTTTCCTGCTGGTGAGGAGAATGGTCGAGCGTTGTGGACACGGAGTGAGCAGATGGTAGGGCAAGAGTTTAAGCGTCTCTAGTGTTGACCAGGTTGTCTGTCTACTTCTGTGTAGGAAAGTAGATATGATTGTTCCCAGATGAGTATACATTTGCAACGATAGATAAAGCCATCCCAAATGACCAGATAATAGGGCCAATGTGTATCCTGTGATCTTGCTAATGAGTAGATGTTGTTGTCTCCATGGAGATATGCAATGAGAATAATTGCTGAGAGGTGTCTTATGTGCGGGGAAACCCAGCGGTCTCCAACTTGACCACGAGTCTATTAACCACTCAAAAAGATCAGTTTCATTTCATCCCATATCTGTCGGCGAGCCCATCCAATGACGCGGAAGACGAGGAGGGGAGAACATCTACTACTGTCAAGCTACGGTGATAAGCAACTACCCCGGTGGCGCTGGCTAGCTCCTTGCTTAGCTCGACTGCCATTTGAGACTGTCCAATGAACCTCGCCAGCAGCCCATCATCCTTGTTCCTTTATTTCCAGACAGAGTACCGTCAAGAGAGGAGAAAATTCCGCTTCCGAAGTACTGGTCTCTTTGTGTTGGTGGAGTCATTGAGCCAGGAACCTGCTTCCCTCGTCTCATGCTTCTGGACTATGGATCATCGCCTCCTCGTGGAGAGAGCCCCGATAAGCGATCAAGCGGGCCTTCTTGGTATCTGAGCTCGATGCATCCATGCATCATCGTCCAGTCCCATGATAGCGGAATGCTTCCGAGCCGTGCTTATCGGCTATGCGTTGTGCTACATTTGGAGGTTGCCCTTGCACCTAATAACTATCAGGAATGTGCATCTCCGCCATATCGCCTCTTGGTAGATCCTCGAGAGGAGGATATAACGAGTACTCGTACTTCCTTTCAACTCCGCACGCTCCGGTTGTCTTCGAGACTAAATCTTGTAGAAGCAACCTGTACCTGTGGGTGATTGACACATTCTGCAGTGAGACTTATCTCCACTCAGCATACCAATTGCACACCCATCGGGCTGAGGAGAGGTGTGTATACATTTGGAACATCCAAGGACAAGTAAACAGCATTATTGCAGTTCACCGACAGCATTTTCACCTTCTGCAATAGATTTTGTCTCGTCATGGCGCCTCGTGTGGACAGCGACGCCATCCCAGGCACGTTCACCCTGGTGGACGTGGATGGTTCCTTGGCCACTCGTCACCTTGATAGGGGAGACAGAGATATCGTGCTCGTGCCTGAACCCTCCAAGGACCCTGATGACCCCTTGAATTGGTCACCACGGCGCAAGCTACTATCTACGATCTGTGTGAGCGTGTAAGTCAACCGAAGAGGTTGTTTTGATCCAGGGTTCTTTATCAAACAACTAATCTGCTCCCTATCGTGCAGGTACACCTTGTTTGCAGGCATCTCAACCTCGGTTGTTTATTCGGTGCTGGTTCAGCTCTCTGAAGAGACGGGTGTTGCGGTGGACACTCTCAATCAGGGAACCGGATATATGTTCTTGCTCGCAGGCTGGGGCCTTCTCTTCTGGCAACCATTCGCATTGCAGTATGGTAAACGGTTGACGTACATTCTTTCATTAGTTGGAATATTGGTGAGCCTGCACAGTAATTGTACCGTTGCCAAGGTCGAGAAACTGACAGTCGTTGCAATAGGCTACCTTGATATGGGGGTACGTTATACTGATGCTTCACCGTGGACTCTAATTGCTTATAGTGAGACTCGCCAACAGTCCTTATGTTCGTTCGAACGGCGAGTGGATTGGCCGCAGCATTTTGTCAGGCTTCTTCGTTGCTCCAATTGAAGCCCTCCCAGAAGTGACGGTCACGGATGTGGTGAGTATTTGTGGCTCATAAGCGTATGCCGCATATTTTGATATAGTCTAGTACTTTACCCATGAACGGGGGACGTATATGGGTCTGTACGCCCTCTTTCTGGCTGGGAGTAACTACTTTGCGCCGGTCATATGCGGCTTCATTGCTCAATATCAGGGATGGCAATGGGTTTTCTACTGGCCTGCCATCTTTTGCGCTGTGACTATCGCATTCCTCTTTCTCTTCATGGAGGAGACAAACTACGCAAGGAAACATGCCGAGACAGCCACGGTCGAGGGCGTGTCAGAGTCGCCAACGAACCCTTCCGCGCAAGGTGACCAGGAAAAAGCCCTACCTTCTGCTGCGCAACCGGATGAAACAGAGTGTGGAGTTATCTACAGCAAGAAAACCTATATTCAGAAGCTGTCAATCGTTGGACCTCAACAACCCAGGAACAACATGTTCAGGAGGTTCTACCAAACATTGTATTACCTGAGCTGGCCAGTTATCTTCTATGCTGGGTTCGTCAGCGGTTTCTCATCTTCGTTTCCAACATTGGATACTGACGGGGCAGGTTTTCGTATGGCTCGTATCTGATATGGTTCAACGTGTTGAATGCCACTGCATCTCTTATTCTGGGGTCAGCACCATATAATTTCAGGTAAGTCTGCTCAGAGAACGTCCTAGCATGCGTCCGACTAAAGTATATCAGTTCATCAATGGTCGGTCTGAGCTATCTCGCATGTTGTCTAGGTGCCATTGGCGGGTGAGTTGGTCCTTAGGGCTAGCGAGCAATCAACGTACAGACCCTACTAACTCAGCCTAGGTCACTTTTTACAGGAAGATTCAGTGACTGGCTTACTATCAAACTAGCTCGACGGAACGGCGGAGTGATGGAAGCCGAGCAGCGTCTCTGGCCCTTCCTTGCGTGTTTGATTCTTGTCCCTGGGTCCTTACTCCTCTGGGGTGTTGGTGCAGCCCACGAGGTCCACTGGTTCGGACTTCTAGTTGCAATGTGCCTCCTTGCGCTCGCCAACACCTGTGGAATCACTCTGAGCGTCAACTATCTCGTCGACAGCTACATGGAGCTGAGTGGCAATGCGATGGCTAGTGTGATCTTGGTTCGCAACACAATGTCGTTTGCCATGGGCTACGGGTAGGTTACGCCACAGGGGACTTGAATGCGTGTGCTGACGATGACTTTACTAAAATAGTATTACGCCCTGGCTTGAAGACCTGGGATACCAGAACTGCTTTGTGTCCGCGGCCTTCATTGGCATGGCCATATCTGCCGTGTTCCTGGTGATGATCAAATGGGGAAAGACATTCCGAGCTCGCAGTCGCGACAAGTACTGGAGCATTGTCAGGGAGAATCAAGCCAGAGGAATGGGACATTGATAGTTGTAAAGTATGAAGAAGGCCGTCACGGGGAACGAGCCACGACGGTGTAAACGACAAACTTCATGATATATACATCTCTCAGACTATGCAAATAGCTATACATTCGTATACAAGTGCTCATTCAGCCAGCTTGATGTTGCCCTCCGCATCATAAACAATCTCTCGCATCTTCACACTCCGCAGATGATCCACCCCTCCGGACAGCGAACAGTCATGATAGAATAGATACCACTTCCCCTGGAACTCCGCGATGGAATGATGCGTTGTCCACCCAAGGACAGGCTCCAGGATCCGGCCGCGGTACGTGAACGGCCCCAGCGGACTATCCCCCGTCGCATACACCAGGTAATGCGTATCGCCCGTGGACCATGAGAAGTAATATTTGCCATTATACTTGTGCATCCACGCCGCCTCGAAGAACCGCCGCTCATGGTCATCCGCCGCCAGCGGCCTCCCCTCCTCATCCACAATCTCCAGCTCTTGAATGTCCCCCTCAAACTCAAGCATATCCTCCGTCAGCCGTGCTACCCGCGGATACAGCGCCTTCACCCCCTCCCCGCTGGGCTCCTGCGGGCCCGTCTTCGACGCATCAAACTCCCATTCCTCCTTCTCCGAGCGGGACCAGCACTGCAGCTGCCCGCCCCAGATCCCGCCAAAGTACAGATACGCCTGCCCGTCGTCGTCGACAAATGCCGCCGGGTCAATGCTGTAGCTGCCGCGGATGGGATTCGGCTGCGGCGCGAACGGCCCCTCGGGCTTGTCCCCCACCGCGACGCCAATGCGAAAGATGCCCTCGCGGTCGCGGGCCGGGAAGTACAGGTAGTACTTGCCGTTCTTTGTTGCGGCGTCGGGGGCCCAGAGCTGCTTGGAGACCCAGGGGATGTCGGAGTCCTTGAGGACGACGCCGTGGTCGGTGACGGGGCCACCGACGGTCTCCATCGAGAAGACATGATAGTCGTTCATGTCGTATTGGTCGCCATTGTCATTGAACTGGATGTCTGTCTCGCGGTCGTGTGAGGGGTAGATGTATAGTTTGTTGTTGAAGACGTGGGCGGAGGGGTCCGCGGTGTAGATGTGTTTGACGAGGGGTTCGCTGGCCATTTTTCTCTTCCACGGTCTAGTTTAACGAGTAGAGAAGTGAAGTTATTCCCTTGAACATCCTGATATCGAACGTGCTGTTGGGTTTGGATTCTTATACCATCTCCACTGCCTTGGTTTTATCCGACTCAGGCTAAACAATAGACCCCAAGAAATTACCCCACCACTCCATCAGGCTAAACGGGGGATTAGATTCGAGATACCCTAATCGATTCAAGTCAAACTGAAATGTAATCCCTATCCAACGACATTCCAGTATGCATTTAACTGAATGTATGTGTCAAAGCTGAATATATGCAGCACCACCACAAACTCCCGCAGAACCAACAAGACAAAGGTGACGAACAAAGCACAGTACGCCTGTCTCAATGAACAATGAACATCAACGCCCCCATGCCTTCCACCGCAAAATAGTATCAGGATCCTCCCTCTGCGCCTGTAAAAGACCTTGCTCCCACTCCCACTCCATCTTCGCCAAAAGCTCCTCTGTTTCGTCCTCTCCATGCTCCCTAACAGTAGGCGACTCACACCCCCTCAGCCCGATAAATCGACCGAACCGTCGCCGCTTCGTCTGTAGGTCGACGCTCTTTTCGCCCTGTGTACCGATCCAGGCGGGGATCGACACGGGGTATGCCCTTGTGGCTTCCACCGGGGGCCATACCTGGTGGAAGTGACGGGCTAGATCGTCCAGTTGCCGATTTGTGAGTAGGTGGTAGGCGAGGAGGGTCTTTGGAAATTCGGGGTGCTGCTGCCCCGTGGTGCTGGAGACGAGGGGGCAGAGCGGGGTGCGTAGATGGCGGAGAATGGGCTGGAAGGATGGATGGGCCTTGCTGGGTCCTCTTCCTGGTCTTGATTCGGCTTGTGATGGTGGCTGCGATGGCTTTGGTGTTGATCGGCTCGAGGTCGAGTTTGTGGGTGTTGATGGTGAGAATGCACAGGAGATAGTAGGAGATTGAGGAGACGTGGGGTCTATCACGATACGGGGAAGGGTTGGATTGTTGCTGCCCTGCATTTTGAATATGGAAGAATTGGTTTCTAGTGAAAGTGGGAGATAGACTTTGGATGTCTCTGTAAGGCTATTGTTTCTTGGTTGCTGCGTGGGAGTAGATTGCTCAAATCAAAGCACTTGGATCGTAGCAGAGAAGTCACAGAGATGAGAGTAGGCAATCGTCGCTTATATATTTCATCTTGAACCGTGAAAACAGCTGTTGTACATGACAAAGGCTTACGATGAAGAAAAGCCACGACAAGAATAGGAATTCTTTGTTGACGCCAACTAAAAAGCACTCGGCGATATTGTACTCTCCCTTTGTCTCGAAGGCTTTTCCGTCGCATCTTAGAATACGACAAATCAAACAATAAGATCATCCAACAATGTAATGAAATATCCATTGAGAGTAATCAACAAAGATGAAACTGAAACTGAAACTGAAACTCGAATTCGAAGGACACTGACGAGGCTATATCAAAAGGTCATTGTCATTGGGCACATCAAAGACACAAATGCAGAGTCGTTACGAGCCCTGAGACTATGAAAGGGATAGACCAGCTACACGCTTCTCCAATGGTGTCTTCTTCGAGGTAAAGGCGTTGCCCTTCTCATCAGTCACTGGAGGCAAGCCGACATGCTTGTTGATCCAGTTGAAAACAGTTTGGTGCCATACGAGAGAGTTCTCCGGATTGAGCACCCAGTGGTTCTCGTCTGGGAAGGTCAGGAACGCACTCTCGATCCCCCTCATCTGCAGGACGTTGAACGCTGCAAGTCCCTCGGCTATCGTCAAACGGTAGTCGAGCTCATTGTGGATGATCAGATGCGGGGTCTGCCAGTGCTCCGTAAAACGAGACGGATCCCACTTCTCCCAGTTCTCTGGGACCTTCCAAATAGGGCCTCCCAGATCATGGAGCGGGAAGTATTGTTCCTCACTGGCAAGCTGAGAGGTCATGCTGAATACACCATCGTGAGTGACGAGCGCCTTGAATCGACGGCCGAGAGGGTGGCCCTGGATCCAGTTCATCATATAACCACCATAAGACGCCCCCAGTGCAACGGCTCGGGTGGTGTCAACATAATCCAAATTCTCCTCGATGTAGTCAAATCCTTTCTCGATATCGATGTAAGGTAGGCCACCCCAAGAACCACGGATTGCGTCCGTAAATGGTTGCCCGTATCCGGTGCTACCTCGCGGATTGGGCGTAATGACGACGTAACCCTGCTCAGCAAACACGGCAGGATTCCATCGAGTGCTCCATTGATCATTCCATGCGCCCTGTGGCCCCCCATGAATCAGATAAGCGAGCGGATACTTGTTGCCAGACTTAAAATTGGACGGTTTCACCACCCACGCATGGACGGGGTGGTCCTCCGCACCTTTGAACCAAATCTCATCCACCTGTGTGGGTGAAAGACCAAAGGCGGCGCCGCCACGGCCAATAGATGAGACGACCCTGACCTTGGAAGTATCCTGGGTGTCAATGATTGTCCACAAGCTATTGTCTACCAAATTGTTGCTGGCGACCAACAGATTTGATGAATTCGCCCCCAACGGAAAAACATCCGTAACATAACCAGAATGCGTGAGCTTCTTCAACACATCAGGTGTACTATGGCGGACATTGTCGAGAGGAAGCTGATACAGAACGCCACGGCCGAGCTCCTCGACCTGAACGAATAATGACTGATCATCCTTAGCAAACGTCAATCCCGACGGGCTGAGATCCCACTGTCCCTTGCCATCAGCAGAGGCAAAAACTTCAATCATCTCGCCACTCCAAGGGTTTGGAACGTATAGGATTCTGTTCTTGTCCGACTCATAACCATCCTCACGCATCGCGAGGAGAGCAATGGAGCTACCATCAGACGAGAGAACAGGGGATGACATAGCACCCTCGAGACCCTTGACCGTGCACACCTTGGCTTCCAGGGCGCCCACACCGGTCCACGAGAACATCGGACAATAGTAGCAAGAGCAGGAAGTGTGTGTCGCGGGGTTAAGATCAGGATCCTTCGCAACAAACACAATTGCTGATGGGCTAATGTCGAAATCGCCTGAGCCGCCAAAAGGAGGGATAGGCGACTCAACCCCAGTTAGCCCGCAAATCGAGATCAGGTTCGTCAGCCCAGAGACGGAATATCTGCCCGCCTGCCGAGTAGCAGGGGACAGGGGTGCGCGCTGAAGCAAGCCATACCAAATGGCGTTACGCTGTGGCTCTATCCACGAGTCCCAGTGTCGGACAAACAGGGACGTGTACAGCCTGCCTGAACTGAGAGGCTTTTTGGCGTCGTGTGGGTTGTACAATGACCCATCCGGGTTGGCCTTCCCCGCCACCGCAAACCCGATTTTGCCCGGTTCGACAACAGTCACCTTGAGGTCCGACACGGGACCAGGAACAGTGCCCGCAGTGTAGGTCTTGTCGACTTCCCGCGCGTCTCCGACAATGAAGCTGGTGTTGCCATTTGCTTTTGTCTTCAGCCAGACCAGCTGGTCGCTGTTATCCAGCCACTGTGGGCTGCTGGCGCCAGGATCGTTCGTAATGAGAGCCGATCGGCCGGTGGCGATGTCAAGTACACGGATCTCATTCGTCTTGGAATGAGAGTCGAAGGAGTAGGATGTCTGTGTGTAGACCGCAAGTGTCCCTGAAGAGTTGGGGATGGGCCCAGAGCGGCGGGGAGCTCCCAGGAGGACCCTGATCAGGTCAGCGATCCGAATTGTGGTAAAACATGCCTTTTCCTGACTCAAGGTCTTGACAGATTCTAGGACACAAGACGAAACTGATCTACTTACTCTGGAGTAAACTTCATTGATCGGATGGTCATGTCCGTTTGGCAGTGATAAGAGCTGTCCGATAAGATCAGCGCCAAGCGTTGAGGGGAAGACAATGCGACCGGGTTGAACAGACAATTGCGTAACTTGTAGATAATGAATTATTGTTATTATACTGTATATATGGCAAACTGCGAGAACAAACAACGATGGATGGTAGTCAGATCAGGAGGGGTTATGGAGATGGAAGGGGGAAGAGAAGAGAGGGAGGTTGGAGAAGTGGAGAGAGCTGCCTTATCGCGTGAGGAGAAGATCGACCTTTACTACTAAGCTACTCCACGGAACTGATCTGATGTCTCGATCAAACATTCTTACTATCATTGCTTCCGTGTAGATTGACCGTATAAATACAGGAAAGAAAATTAACAGACGGATGGATCTAGGTGCCAACAGATTTTATAAACCCTTTACTCCTCTTCCTCCTCGCTCTCATCCTCTTCCATGCCTTCAGCTGCTGTCACAGTAAACGTGGGAGCTTGGTCGACGCCCACATAGCTGTCGCACATTAGGTACAGCGTCAACTCATGTTCACCAGGCGTGGGAACAATGTATTCCAGGCGCAACTCCAATTTGCGTCCGATGGTCACTCGCTTGATGGCAAGCAAATTCTTCGTCTTCTCGTCTCCCACCACCAACCACCAATTCTCCATCTTCTTGCCGGGGTAGAACGGCGCGTGTACAGTGGTGTCAGGCTCCTCGTCCTCTTCGACTTCCCGTTCAATTTTGATCTTGAGATACGCCGGCTCGCCCGATGTAACGTTCTCGGGATCTTCCACCTGGAAGTCAAGGTCAAGGTTGGGGTACTTCTCGTTCGTGAACGCGGCAGCTTGAGCCAACTGTGAGTTATCGAGACCGAGTCTCTTGACCAACGTGGGGTAGTCCTTGTTCTCGGATGGGTCCATCGCTTCCATGAATTCGAAGATGTCATTGATGTTGTATTCATTCGCCACCTTGATGGCTTCAGGGCCAAAGTGAGGAATCTGCTTAAGAGGGCTATCCCGATCCCACATGGCTTGAACCACCATCTGCGACATCTCCATGGCATTCATTGCGTTCAAGTGACCATCAGATGAGAGAACATCGACACATGCGCTGAGAAGGTTGAGAACTTTGCTGACAATGACCTCCTGGTCCTTGGCAAGATCAATGGGCAGTTGCATGCGGGAGAAGTGAGCTTGTAGGAGAACAAAGGCCTTGAAGTGAGGCGAGTCGTAGGCGGGTTGTGACATCTTGACGGGTACACGATCGTACACTCGTCGCAGAATGTGGTCTTCGTGTCGACGCATCTGAATCGATTCGAATTCCGTGGCCGAGGTGATAATCTCCAGAATACCCTTGAGCTTCGTGCGAGCGCTGAGCGACAGGAGGAAGGTCTGCATGGTGATGAAGGAGATGTTGTAGTAAGCGCCAATCATGGCCGCATTGAGGGGAGAGACGCTGTCATCCTCCTCATCCAGATCAATGATCTTAGCCTCCGACAGCTCCCTCAATGTGTTCTCCACCAACTCGGACAAGAAAGTGCTGAGTCCTTCGTGGCTAATATCACTCAGACCGTAGAAGCTGGGGTTGGCAAGGAGACGGCGGTAAAAATACGTGTAAGTCATCCAATCCACGGCGTCCTGGGTCGAAGTGACTGTCCTTGTGCTGATCTCAGTGACAAATGCGTCATGTAAGTACAATTGCAAATGACTCTCGACGGGCAAAGCTTCGTTAAGGAACTTCTTGTAATACTCGCGCTTGACTGAAGGTACCATCAGAACACCTCGGCCAATCTTGTCCTCCTTAGGGCGAGTAGCTTTGCCGAACATCTGCAGGATTTCGCTGATGGGATAATCAATGTAACGGTGCTCGCGGCCTTCAAAGAACTGTGTGCCCATGACGATTACAAGATGCGCCGTGAGATTCAGCTCCCAGCAGACATCGCGTGAAGCAAGTAGGACCTGGATCGCACCAATGGTGAAGAGATGCGAGACAATACGCTTGTCGGTGGCGCTAAGAGCTTCGTGATAGTATCCAATACCGTGGGAGAGCGATTCTGCCAGCGTCCGTTCCTGAATCCGGTTCAGTAGTGGCGCTAGTTCATTCACATCAGCATGAAGGAACCGATCTTCGTTGTCATCAGCAGCGCAAGCAGCCAAGAGATCAATAGCTGTTGATCTTGTCTGCTTACGATTGGGTACAAACACAAGCGCGGGCTTGTCCGGAGCCAACTGCAAGATCGAGTGATATGCCGGCTTAGCCATGGCCAGCATGAGTGAGGGGAAGTGGGGAATGCTGAAGGACTGGATATGAAGCTCGAGAGGCACGGGGCGAGCGTGAGGGCTGAAATTGTAAATCGTATGCTTGTTCGCACCGATCCACTCGCCAATATCGCGGGCGTTAGCAAGAGGCACGCTCAACCCAACGATGCGCATACCGTTCTCTAGCTGAAGGGCAATAGAATGCATGCGCGACACCACTACTTCGTACACATATCCTCCGTAGCCTCCAAGCATATGCAGTTCATCTGCGATAAACAGCTGCACGGATTGCACGTTCTTGCGTCTTTGCCATTGCCGGGACAGAACATCCCACTGCGTCGGCGTGGCGAGAACCAGATCTGCCTGCTCTAGCAATTTCAGGTCCGCAGTGGTCTCTCCAGTCAGCTTGACGATATTCTTGCCGCCACCGAGGTTACCCAATCGCTTCTCCCAATCTGCGTGTCGTTGATCAATCAATTCTTGGAAAGGAGCGATATAGACGGCTCTGCCACCCTTTCCGGTTGCCCAATGCCGCAGCAATGCAAGCTCAGCACAAACAGTTTTGCCACTGCCCGTAGGAGCACCGAGGAAGACATTGTCATCGGAATCGTACAAAGACTTGAAACTTTGTGTCTGGATCTTGTTGAAAAATTGCCACTCAGGATACAGCTGCTGGTAATCCTCACGCTTCAGTGCCTTGACAGGCGCCCGTTGCATGTCCAGCAGAGGAGTATGGGGCGGGAATCGCTCCGGAAGGATCAGTTTCTGGAAAGACACCGCAATCTTGGTCTCTGAGTGCATCCACCGATCGGAAACGAGAGAGATGAAGTAGTTGGGGGGCATGGGCTCGGTAATGGGAACAGTAAATTCGACCAGGTGTTCGTTCATCTCGGCCTGCGCATAGTCCTTCCGGAGGATGAATTGATCGTGGAACAAGATTTCCTCGCCGTCACAGTCCTCGACGAGGATCCAAAAATCTTGCGCTGTCCCGTGCAAAGCATCATCCCACACAAAATTCGGAGTAATGGTAAGCTCCACTCGAAGCAATGACCGGGTTACAGGTTGAACTTGTGCCTGAACTTCCAAACGAGGGAACTTGGACACGAGATCACACACCGTCCGTCCAGCCTTGGGCATACCAAGAAGTTCGCCCATGCGAGGAGGGTCGAGGTCGAAATAGCTGGACCAAGGCACGTCGATTCTCTCCGCTTTCTGCAGGATATCCCGGGGGCAGTGAGGGAATTGACGAAGTGGTGTCATGGTCGGCCACATCCGCCGTTCCGCCATCTTGCAGAGATCGAGAGCAGTCTTCGCGACAGACGACCAGCCTTTCTTCAAGGAAATCTCAAAAAGGGCCCGCAGAATACGACCTGCAGACTGAGTGACATACACCATATCTGCCATCAAAGCAAGACCTTCTAGCTTCAGTCTGGAAATGTAGGCCTGTAGCAAAACGTTGATCTTCGAATGAGGTTCATCAATGCTCTCCTTCACAGGAACAGGAACGCGACCAAGAAGTTTCGCTAACTCCAACTTCTCGTCTTGTCGAACAGGGATGTACTTGAATTCGTCACTGAGGGCGAAAATGCGGAAGAGCTCAATGGTCGAGATGGACGGTTGGATATGCTGAGAGTAGGTCAACATGGAATTGTGGCCGATGTAGTAATGCGAAGCAATTCGTCCCAATTCGGTGGATTGCAGTCGTCCAGTCTTCTTCTCATACTTGACAAGTCCGGCCCGTTCCAAGATGACGGCTGCGGAGTGAACTAGGTCAACTCGCTTTTGTTCCAACGCGTCGTCGTTCTCATAATCGGCGCCCACGCTGTACAGGCCTGGCGAGCGGAGCATACGGACAAAGAGATAAGTGTAACCCAGCCACTCCACTCCCTCATCGCGGTTCCGGACGTTTCCAAGTACGATCTCCGCATTCATGTTATCGGCAAGTTTGCTCATGAGCTGACTCTCAATCGGCAACTGCTGGTTCATGAGGGAGAGGTAGTACTGAATTTCAGTTTGGGATGTGATAATAATACCTTCGCCAAATGTATCGTACTGAGGTCGACCAGCTCGTCCCAGCATCTGGAGGACATCCTGGGGGCTAAGCTCAACCCAGCTACCCTTCTCCGGTGAATATACCTGAGTTCCTTTGATGATAACGGTATGCGCGGGAAGGTTGACACCCCAGGCAAGAGTTGCCGTGCATACGAGAACTTGAATGCTGCCATCAGCGAACAGCGCTTGGACGGAGTCACGATCCGCAAGACTCAGACCTGCATGGTGGATACCGAAACCGTATGGCAACAGGTCTTTTAGCGACGCATCATCGACGGACTCGGCTTCTTCCGCTAGGATAGCCCTGCTTGCAGCATCGCTACGCAAGATCTGGCCAATAGTCTCCATCTCCAATGCTTTATCCCTGATGTACTTGGCCGTCTTCGCCGTTTCCTTTCGAGAGTGAACGAAGATGAGCATCTGGTTTCTTCGCTGCCCGACTTGCTCGAGAACTTTGGTATAGCAAATATCGTTCATCATCTTCAGCTGCTTGATGGCTTTCTTGTCGGTGACACCAATGAATTCCTGCTTCAAGGGGCATGGTCGATAAGAACCATCAAAGTGGAACAGGCCTTTATTGGGGTCAACTCGTAAGAAGCTGGCCACATCACGGTAGTTTGGTAAAGTTGCACTGAGACCAACGATGCGGACAGGCTCTCCGGTCTGCTCTACCTTGCGAATTGTCCGGCTAACAATGCTTTCAATAACGGGTCCTCGCTCGTCATGAAGCAAATGAATTTCATCGATAATAATCAGACGCACGAGCTTGATGTAACTCGTCTCCGACGCTTTTCTGGTAATGACGTCAAATTTCTCGGGAGTCGTGACAATCAGCTGGGTTTCAGCAATCTGTTGCTTTGTGAGTTGGCGATCACCAGTCAGCTCAGAAACTCGAATGCCGTAGGGCTCGAGCCGTTTGCCGAGGTTGCCGACTTGCTCCTGCACCAGAGCTTTTAAGGGAGAGATATAAATGATTTTGAAATCATCGAGCATAATCTCTCCGGTCTCCGGGTTGCGATTCTTGCCGATCTCGCGAAGAATGGCAAGCATGGCAACATTCGTCTTTCCAGATCCTGTGGGAGCACAGACAAGCATATTGCCGTCATCATGGAAGGCGGATGGGTAGCATTTGGTCTGAACTCGGTTGAGCTCCTTGGCACTGCCGAAGCCGATACGGGCCCATTCAGGCAGTTCAGTGGCGGGGATGTTCTTCTCCCCAGGGTCTCGCTTGGGTTTTGGCGGTGGTACATGAATCTCCTCGTATCCTTTAAAAGTTCGCTTGGTGGAACCTTGAGGTAGCTTGACATTCGGGTTGGTCATCAGATGGTTGCCTTGATGGAAGACAAGGTTCTCCAGGTTGATCAGTCTCTTCGGCTGCAGACCGCCGACCAAGCCACCCTCTGCAGGCTTTTGTTCGGGGGCCGGTGCGCTAGGGACATCGACATCCATCAAGTCGAGCTTGATCTTCTTTTCGGGACGACCTGCCGCTTCATCGCGAACTGTCTTGCCTCGAATTTCGTCCAAAATAGCTCGGTGGCCAGCCTCAACCATCTCACTTTCGACGAGATGGCGAGCATCGGCATCTTCGGCAACCCTACGCCAACGCGTTACCCACACGATCTTATCACGGTTTGTGACGAATTTGGCGACAAGGTCTGGGTGCTCATAATCGAACAGTTCCATCAGATCGTTTTCCACGTCTCGCAGGGATTTCTCTGTTCCGTCCTCCGCTTTGCCACCAAGTATTTCCAGAGCCTGTGTGGCCTTCTCCTGTTGTATATGAGCGTCGGCATACGCAGAACCAATTTGACGCTGTAACCAGTAAGCGTCGATTTGCCGGGCAGGAACTATCAAATTCTTGTCCCGTCGTTGGTCGGCGCGATCTAGTCCACCGTCGATGACCATCTCTTCCTCAGCCTCAAGACCATCGATATTCGCCTTCTCGGCCGTCGCAGCCTCAATATCGGGAGCTTCTTGTTCATCTGGCTCTTCATCGTCGGTCAAGTCATCATCGTCTCGGACCTCAGTGACAGTGCCCATGCGCTCATCATCCTCGTCTTCCTCGTCGAAGACGACAGCAACACCCTGACGCTCGTCGAGCTCCGCCCCTTCTTGGCCGTCCATTCCGCCCTCCATCTCTTCGTCCTCGTCCTGCGCATCGTAGTCCGTAATCTTCTTCCCCAGATTTACAAGCTCATTGAACTCTTTTGGACTCATGGAGCTACCAAGCAAGTCATCAATCTCCTTTTTCTTATCAAAATCCTTCATATCTTCGTCTTTCAATAGCTCCAACACAGCGTCGGCAGCACTCCGGACGACTTCGTGAGGGACATCACCCAGATGACTCGCAGTCATCGTAAGTATGAGATCGTAGGTCGCGCGGGTGGCGGGCGTTCGAGGGCGGTATTTCAACCCTTCGATGAGAGCATCGGCGGCGGAAAGAATACCCTGGCCGCGCAGTTGTTGTTGTTGCCCGCGACGTTTTCTCTGTTCTCGAGCGAGCACATCCTCCCCTTCTCGGATCGCACCTCGCTCGATATCTGTAGGTCCGACGGGTTTCTTCTTGGTTTTTGGCGCATCGTCATGCGCGACTCTTGAGCCCATCTCCCGAATACTGATGCGCCCGGCAAGGGATTCTGGGTCTCCGGTGGGTTCATCGTTGATGCGAGAAATGAAACGACGGTCCGCCTGGAGAACCAGGTTGGACATCGCCGAGTACTTGTACTGGGAGATATTTTGGTCCGCCATCTTGATGGTGTTTCAACTGCAATCAAAAAAAAAATCCGACAAAGTAAGAACGGTAGTGCGACGACTTCTTTCAGTCGTCCGGGCTCGGTGGAGCTCAGATTCAGCCGGCGCGTCGACACACCTGTGTCAAGAAATGAATTGTGGAAATAATTAAGTGTCCGTAAAGGCTTCACAAACCTGGATCATCCTCTTGCAGCAGGCAAGCTTACTCGTTATTGCAGGGTTGCAAGCTGCCTGTAGTGGTTGGATGGTTGAAGGGAGATGGCGTTTGAAAGTTGTCGGGAAGTTCTGCAGCAGATTTCAGTGGCGAAGCGGGAAGGTTTGGCGAGTGACACCTGAGATTTGAGGTTCCCTTTTGGTTGTCGCCGCCCGCCATCTCATCCACACCAACACCAACACCACTTTGGTGACTTGCTCAGCTCAAGACCATGCGCATCAATGGATGTCGATTGGCCCGTTTAGTCCCGTCGCAATTCCATTCTCTCCGTAAATTTGACTCTTCTGCAGCGCATTGTTGCCTTGTGCACCGAACGATCTGTCACCATGCGCGCCGTCCACTCGCCCGCGTTGGAGCTTCGTTACCAACGCCTCATCTCGAGCTCAGAAGGGGGGCAAGAACGAGGACTACGGTCAAAGTCAAGGATCTACCGCAGGGAACATTGAAACTCGAGCCGTATGACGACGCTACAGACGATGCGCCTCGATATCCCACGGTCGTACAGGGACATCTGAATAATATGCAGAAATTCAGGAATTGTGTTATTTTGACTCGAGTAGGGGGCTTTTACGAGGTACGGACTTCGGACTGGCGGTTCAAGTAGAGTTAGACAGTCGTATTCTCTCTTCTGAAGGCAGCATAGATCCCTGACAGATTCTCCAGCTCTACTTTGAGCAGGCCGAAGAGCTAGCTCCGTTACTGAACTTGAAGCTCGCCGTCAAGAAGACCACCGCGGGACCTGTTCCCATGGCGGGATTTCCCTTCTTTCAGCTAGATCGGTTTTTGAAGATACTGGTCCAAGACTTGAATAAATACGTGGCTATCAGCGAAGAGTTTGCCAATGCCGCTGAGGATAAAGCCCGGGGTGGTCTGCTCTTTGATCGCAGGGTAGCCAGAATTATCACGCCAGGTACCCTAATCGATGAGAAGTTCATGGACCCTTCGGAGAACAATTTCTTGCTGGCGGTTTACATGGACGTGCCAGCCTTGAAAGCGCAATTAGAACAACAGGAGGATGATTTGGCTGCGCAGAAGCACATATTGTCGTCCGCATCCCAGCGCGTAGGCTTGTCCTGGCTCGACTTATCCACAGGCGATTTCTTTACACAATCAACTACCGCTCAGATGCTTCCTTCGGCGATTGCTCGGATCGGAGCGCGAGAGATACTCGTGGACCAGAAACTTCAGGATCTGATTGGGCAGGAGCTGCAACTTCTGGTTGGGCATGACCATCGTTTGATGACTTTTTTCGCATATCCCAGCAACATTCTACCTATATCACAGTGGAGCTCTGTGCTTGAGGCACCAATAGCTGACCAAGATTCTGATGCTTTCACACCGGAAGAGATCGCAGCCGGTTATAGCTTGCTGGAGTATATCAGAGTTCAGCTGCAGGGCTTGAATCTGAAGCTTCAGCCGCCTCGTCGTCGACATCTGAATGAGTCTATGAACATTGACCGGAACAGTCTGAGAGGCCTGGAAATTCTCGAGACGGCGCGGGATGGCTTTGGAAAGGGAAGTTTACTACATGCGGTGCGCCGTACATCTACCAGAAGTGGAGCACGTCTGCTGAGAGATCGCCTGAGTATGTCTCACCCTATTCTGGCTTTTGCACATTGCAGCTATATCGACTGATATTCGTAGCATCTCCTTCCACGGCATTGCAGGTAATCAACGAACGACTCGACCTTGTATCAGTCTTTCTCGAGAATAGTGATTTACGCGACAGTGTAATCCAACTGCTAAAGCGAAGTTATGATGCTCAACGCTTGGTCCAGAAATTCACCTTGGGGAGAGGAGACGCAGACGACCTAATCTGTCTTGCCAGGGCTATCCAGGCTTCGAGAGAAATCAAGATGGTTTTATCAAGCCAAGATAACTGCCGGCTTGACAGTTCGCCTCATATACAGTCCATCGATGCCAAGCGTAGTCTCTCAGCTATGACCGGTCGACTCTGTCTGGATGGACCGACCGCGCTGGCGGATCGGATCTCAGCTGCCATTGACGAGGAAGGTCTACTGCAGAAGCAGCGTCTTGAGGATGATACGGCTGCTGAAGCGGCGATTCTGGCGCAGGAAGTAGCCATGAGCGAGGGACTGCCTGGAGAAGTGGAGGCGCTTCCCAAAAAAGTGAGAGCTAGGAACAGCGATCAACCCAAGACCTCAACAGAAGAAACAACCGCGCCTGACACTTGGATCATGAGACGCAATGCAACCGCAGCTCTTCTTGAACTACATGAGTCCTTGGACCGGCTGCAGGATGAAAAGACGCGTCTTACTCAACGTCTTCGAGAGGCCGTCGGATCTTCTGCCCTCTCGTTGAAATGGACTTCTGGCCTGGGACATATCTGCCATGTCAAAGGAGCGAAAATTTCCCAGCAGTCTCTAGAGGAGCTCGGTGTAACGCGGAATGTGTCTTCAACCAAGTCGACACGGTCCTTTTACCTTCCCGCCTGGACAGCTTTGGGTGACCGAATGGACCAGGTGAAAGTCCAAATCCGACAAGAGGAACAGGCGATCTTTGAGGCACTGCGCCGCGAAGTGATTCTCAACCTAGTGAAGATCAGACGCAACGCAGCCGTAATGGACGAGCTTGATGTTGCGTGTTCTTTCGCCACCTTGGCTCAAGAACAACGTCTCGTGCGCCCGATCCTCACCAGTGGAGTAACCCACAAAATCGTTGGGGGAAGACATCCAACAGTCAAGCTGGGGCTCGAGGAGCAAGGGCGGCAGTTTGTCAGTAACGACTGCTTCTTGGGCGATTCGGAGAGGATTTGGCTCATCACTGGTCCAAACATGGCCGGTAAAAGCACGTTCTTACGCCAAAATGCGCTCATTACCATCTTGGCACAGGTTGGGTCATTCGTGCCTGCTGAGTATGCGGAGATTGGCATTGTGGATCAGATATTCAGTCGCATTGGGGCAGCTGACGATTTATTCCGAGACCAGTCCACTTTCATGGTGGAGATGCTGGAGACGGCCACCATACTGAAGCAGGCGACAGCGCGCTCCTTTGTTATCATGGATGAGGTTGGCCGCGGGACAACGCCAGAAGACGGGACAGCCGTCAGTTTTGCCTGTCTGCACCACCTGCACTACCGCAACAAGTGCCGGACATTGTTCGCAACCCATTTCCATGCTTTAGCGGACATGACCGATGACTTTGAGGCACTGGGGCGATACTGTACCGATGTGAAAGAGACCGGGTCGGGGTCGTTCTCATTTGTCCATCGACTGCGCAAGGGAGTGAACCGTGATTCCCATGCGCTAAAAGTCGCGCAGCTCGCAGGCTTGCCGAAGGAGACCCTAGAGATGGCCAGTCGAGTGCGACAGTCGTTGGGTAACTGCACTCCATGGTCGTCGGGCGGCAGCGATAGCCATACTATCGCGTCAGCAACCGCATAGTGCTCGTTACTCCTGACCCTCTATGTACATGTACCATATCTTCTAGTGTGTTGCACTTTTGCTCGAGATACCAATCCAGTCATGCTTAACGTACATTCATAATACATTCATAAATGAGTTCCACGATGGACAAAGGCCTCCATTCCAGACGTAGGCAAGAATACCACTGCATGCGTTTTAGAGCTTGGAAGCACCCAACATCCGACTCTTCCCCAAATCAATCATAATCCCTTCTCCAAACGCAGCCTCTTGCACGTCCTCATCATCCACCCCATTGACAAACTGCACAACCACGAAATCCACCCGCCTGGAACCCAGCACCACCATCGGCGCATGCCACGTCCCAACCCCATACGTCACCGCTTGCCCACCACGCGCTACAAATGCCCGCACATTGTTCAAGTCAGGGGGATCCCTGATCGTGACTGTGTCCCCCGAAGGCGTAGTCGCCGTTGCCGTCTGGCCCTTCAACGTCGGCGCCACGATAACCAGGTAGAATGGTTCCTCGGCATCGCCCGCGCGGGTCTGGCTGGATAGGTCGATAGGTGTGAACGTCTGCGTGGTGAAGGGGTGTCGCTCCAGGATGCGGACGTCGAAGACGCTAGTCTCCCCTCCTGTCGCTTTGGCGGTGCGCAGTTTGCGCGGGAAGCACGAGAACATGCTCATGCGGGCGGAGGAGGGCTGTCCGCTGGGACATTGCGGGTAGTGGTCGAGCAGTGGGGAGATGGGGCTGTACTTGAGGGCGGAGGATTGGTTTGCGACGACTGGAGCGGGATCGTGAGGAGGGAGAGAGGAGAGAGAAGGCGCGGAGGAGAGATCGCGTGGTAGAGGACAGCTGATGGCGGTGCCGAAGGGGGCGAAGGCCTCTTTGGTGAAGGGTTCGGGGGTGATGCGGAGTGTTGGGCTGGAGGTGAGGATGGGCGCCATGGTGTTTTGGGTTCGGAGGTTGGTTGAGGCTTTGGGGATTTGTAGTGTATAGATCTCCTTTGAACTCAATTGCAAGGACCAGCCTCGCAGAAGCTGAGAGTAATGCCGGGTTAATAACTTAGGTGAGCAGTCGACGATAACTCCATCAAGTGTCGGCACTCGCCGTAGATGGCAGCCGCTAAAAGCAGCTTCGGGAGAGGCCGATTATCATCAACACTTCACCTTCGACTCCATTTAGAGGCGCATTTCGCAGCCCAAAATGAGATTTCAATATGTATTCTATGCTAATCACTGACACAATTCATTCTTCTGCTTCAAAAGGGGATTTGATTTGTCGATCGCCAGCGTCAGTGGTGCATACTCCTCCTCTAACCAGTTGGCAGACTGTCTCGGGTCATCCATCAACATACCCATACAATAGAGGGCTCACCACTCCAGCTCAATCTCACGGACTAGACTAGCACTGGTCTATATCAAAAATGCAGCAGAACGATTGACAGGTCCGGAGCAAGACGCCTCTAAATGTGGATTCTCCTGTTCTTCCCCGCATTCCCGCAACTCCGCAAAAACCGCCTGGTATCAGCCATTAACCGAGGCCAGTTTGTCATTGATAGGGACAGTAAGCGGACACCAATCAGCTAAGATACGCCTTTTCTTGTTTATAAATATACTGCGGATCACTGCTAGAAGCTCTTCAAGTAATTGTCTCGAATTCAAGCAACTTCACCATTGTACTTTCAAGCAAAATGGCCTCAACGTCCGACCTGCCGAGGAAGCTCTGGGAGCATTCTAACCCGAAGTCTACTCAGATGTGGGCTTTCAAATCGGAGTTAGAGAAAGAGAAGGGCCTTCAGCTTCCAGTACGTACCTTTGACTGGTATATTGCTCTTCTTTGTCGCCTAACGCAATTTCTAAGGACTACCACTCTCTCTATCGGTGGTCAACGGACAATCGTGCATCCTTTTGGGACTTTTGCTGGAGATTCTTTCCCATCATCTCTGAAGGCACTTATAGGACCGTCGTAGATGAATCAGCCCGCATTGACAGCATCCCCACTTGGTTTGAGGGTGTGCGACTCAACTTTGCCGAGAATATGCTATTTTCGGCGGAGAGATCAAGCTCGGGGCATCTACAGATTACAACGAAAGGCAAGGAGGACAATAAAGTTGCTCTGACAGAAATTAGGGAGGGAGGGTCGGAACCGTCTTCCAACGTTACATGGGCCGAGTTGAGACGCAAGACAGGGGGAATGGTCCAGGCACTCAAAGCAGCCGGCGTTGTCAAGGGAGATCGAGTCGCCGCTGTAGCAAGTAACAGCGTCGATACACTTGTCGTTTTCCTGGCGACGACGGCTCTCGGAGCGTGGTTCTCGTCAACGTCCACTGACACGGGCGTCAAAGGAATCCTCGATCGTCTGCTCCAGTTGAAGCCAAAGTACGTCTTTGTTGACGATTTCGCAATCTACAATGGGAAGCGGATCGATCTACGACCAAAAATCAACGACATTGTCGATGGTCTCCGGGAAGTTCCCGAATTTGAAGGCATCATCGCGATCCCACGGTTCCCAGGCCAGCCAGTCGATGTGACCCACGTGCCCAAAACCCAACCCGTTGCAGCTTTTCTTGCAAAGGCTCCGTCAGACAAGCTCGAGTTTGTCAGGGTTGGGTTTCGGGATCCATTCCTGGTTGTGTACTCATCTGGAACAACTGGCAAACCCAAGCCCATCGTTCACGGAGTAGGCGGTGTCATACTCAACACCTACAAGGAGGCTCGGCTACACCGTGATCATGGACCAGATTCGACGGTTTTGCAATACACCACCACCGGGTGGATCATGTACCTGTCTGCCGTATCAGGGCTAATGTTCGGCGGCAAAGCCATCTTGTACGATGGAAGTCCCTTCCTACCGGACGCCAAATTCCTCATCGAGCTATTGGGCAAGCATAAAGTGACTCATTTCGGTACATCACCGCGCTATCTCCATGAGCTCCGGAAGAATAGCATACGGCCAAGAGACATTGCAGATCTCAGGGCACTCCGCATCGTCACGAGCACCGGCATGGTCCTTTCGGAATCCTTGTTTGAATGGTTCTACGACGAGGGTTTCCCACCCCATACCCAGTTGGCGAATATCTCCGGTGGCACCGATCTCGCTGCCTGCTTTGGCTTGGAGAACCCGCTTACTCCTCTATATGTGGGCGGGTGCCAAGGTCCAGCTCTAGGTATTCCTATCGCAGTATTCGATCAAGCGGATGAGGGTGCTACCGCCGTCAAAGGCACGACCGTTCCGGATGGTGTGCCAGGAGAGTTGGTAGCCACCGCAGCATTTCCAACTATGCCGGTCAAATTCTTGGGCGATGACGGGACACAGAAGTACTTTGACTCCTACTTTGCTCGGTTTGACAGTAAGTCTCGTTCTTATATCCAGCCTCTCAATCGCATCTA
Organism: Aspergillus udagawae; assembly: GCF_001078395.1. Taxonomy (NCBI): domain Eukaryota; kingdom Fungi; phylum Ascomycota; class Eurotiomycetes; order Eurotiales; family Aspergillaceae; genus Aspergillus; species Aspergillus udagawae. The sequence goes on from NW_025091270.1 coordinate 1,339,042, forward strand.
CTAACCTGTGATGCGTAGATGTGTGGACCCACGGCGACTTCATCTGCATCCACCCTATCACAAAGCAAATTCTCTTCCTGGGCAGATCAGACGGCGTCCTCAACCCCTCAGGCGTCCGCTTCGGATCCGCCGAGATCTACAACGTAATCGACACTCAATTTTCAACCGAGATCGCGGATTCGATCTGCGTCGGCCAGCGACGGCCTACCGACGCCGACGAATCTGTCATGCTCTTCCTGTTAATGCGGCCGGGATACCAATTCACACCGCAGCTTGTCTCCAGAGTAAAAGAGGCAATCAGAAAGGCATTGAGTGCCCGGCATATGCCGAAGTATGTCTTCCAGACGCCTGAGATTCCGGTACGTGCGCCTCTTTACGGTCTTAGACGGGACTTAACTATGACTAACGTGGTCCAGACGACGGTGAATCTGAAGAAGGTAGAATTACCGGTAAAGCAGATCGTATCTGGCAAGAAGATCAAACCGTCGGGTACTCTACTCAACCCGCAGAGCTTAGATTACTATTACCAGTTTGCAGAGGTTGAAAAGCTGGTCGATGTCAAGAGCAAGCTGTAGAGTGGCCTCTAGACGGGACACTGGTTTTCGGAGTCATCCACGGTTTTTTAATCGTAGACTAGCGTAGAAGAATATACATGCTTTCTGACTATGAACACTCCTGGCCAAGCACGCAGCTCTTAGGAACTGAGACAATCCGTACATAGTCCGAAAAGGACGGAAATCAGACACACAGGGACTACCTCGGGAGGCGCATAAAGTCCACAAGGTCACGAATTCGGATGAGAGTTTGATAGAAGCAAGGATGTCACCCTGCAGGAGAGAATCGAGCCCACGGAACGCAATAGTAGCACGAGCATCTTATTGACAAGAAAGGATGACAAGGAGCGAGACGCCAAGTGATTCTCAGCATCAATAACTCTTTTCGACAGCAGCAATCAGTCACTCAATGGGTAGTTTTGTAAGACGAGTCCTTCTCCCATGCATGCTTTTGCGAGTGCTGATTTCAGTGTAAGAAGAGATGCGGCATTAACACAGCGTGGCTTGCCAGCAGTGCAATGAGTTGTTTTCGATCGGAGGCTTTCATGCACCGAGCATAACGAGGAAGTATCCATACGATTTGTGGCCTTTATTATAGCCCCGAGGTGAAGAGAGTCGCAGCAGAAATGGCAGTAAACGGTCTCGTCCTTGAGGCGTGCAGTCTCGGCTGAGAGCACACTCTTCACTTTGTCATTTGCAGTCCTCCAGCCCTTAGTGATGTCATCTAGAAAACAGATTTGTACGTCAGCACTTTGAATTAATTGGATTGGTGCTTCGAAGGCCGATAAGGGATGTAGGAGTGATTTACCTTTAATGCACTCTGGAAGATTGAGCTCAGCAGAATAGGTAGACGACACACATCTTCGAGACATGGCAGCGCTCGTTGAGCTTGTAAGGAATGGAACCCGAGAGCCCAGCTGATATAGGCCCATTTCAAGCAGTTGTCCCATGTGTCGCAGACTACTTTCTTCTCATCGAGCAACCGCTTTTTCCAGAGTTCGACGACAAACGTACATGCTTCTCGACAGTCGAGGTAGTGAACCACAGCAGCAACTTTCAGCAGCATCGCTGCATCCACCTCTTTCGGGATGCGCTGCCCCTGCCCGTGTATGATGTTCATAACTATCAGGAATGCGACAGGGTCGCAGTCTAGCATATGGACTTCGTCATATCCTGGCTCGTCGGCGGTGCTAGTTGGAGAGATACGTTTCTTGAGATGGCCCTTGAAGTAGTTTGAGGCCAGAGTGAGATGTTTCGACGAGACTTTGAAGCGGGTCTGCGGTGTTTCAACTGCGACTGGTATAATTTTCTTTGGATTAGAAGGCTTTTCTCCGTCGTCCTTATTAATAGACGCATTGTTATTAACATTTGGAGACGCTGAAGAAGTCGATGGCACCGGCTTTGCTTCAGGGGCGCGGCGCTGTGCAGACAGGACTAGGACAACATCGCCAGAAGCGTCGATCAGGTAGCAGGTACCGCTCATCTATCTTGTTAGAATAAAGTCTGAAGAAATTCGATGTGTGAGGAGGTTCATACTTGACTCTCACCCTTTAGAGGTTGTTGCAGGTAGTAAGTTGGAGTTCCTTGATGAAGAGAAGAAAAGGTATAGACGTTCAGTCCAGAGAGAGAAGGTTGAGATGGTCAGTCAACGAATGATGGCAGTTCTGTTGTCAGAGAGAGAAGAGTAGAGTGTTGCTATAGCGATGCTTGTATTGTTAACCTCACTTCAACCAGTACAGCTCAGACACCGTCAGCGTATTCTTATGATTTCTCATTGGTAAGGAGAAGGTAGGTCGAGGACATCAGAGAATATGCTTCAGGGAGAATCAAACCTTCAGTATATGAACAGAATTATGAAAATTCACTGCACGTACTGGTTAAAACTGGAGTTACATTGCCTCTCAAGTGACGGGAACTTGATAATGCATTTGAAAGGATTAGAAGACATTCAATTCCTGTGTTTTACTTGATGAATGTTTAAGATTGACCTGACAGCTATTCACCAAGTCCAACCACACTGTACTTTCAAGCGGTCCTTCTGACGATGTCAACGCCATTGTTCCGGTATCAAGATGAATCCAGACAATTTCGTTCGATGGTAGATGAGCTCTTCGATTACTCTAGGTCCAAGAAGTCCACTGCATCGACCTTTGCAAGATACCTTAGAGCTCGGCATCTCGAATTCGAGGATTTTCTCAGCCACGCTTTCTGGTGCAAGACCTTCATCATCGAGGTTCTCGCGGGGCCATGGCAGTCTGTGGGCCTTCATTTGCTTCATAAGTGCACCTAGTCTGAATGGGTCGCACTCGAAACTGCAGGTGATCCGGCCATTCTCTAATCTATGCCGCCGCTCTTCCACATCTCTGAATAATAAAGAGCAGACTTTCCTTTTCAGATTGATCGTGTCTTCCTTGGTAAGCGTAACATCTCTAAGATGGCTCATATGGACTCACCTGTAACAGATCGCGGTATAGGAAGATCCAGCGTGTTGATGAAGTCCTTGCTCTGTCGTATCGCCAAGCAGGTAACAGATGCGTAAAGCTCGCAATCATTGAACACCCCGGAAACGAAAATCCACTTGCCGGTCTCATCACAGTAAGCGTTGAGACGTTTCGCCTTCCACGGTTCGATCCATCTCGCGGGATACAGCCCCACAACTCCGTGGCATTTGAAGTAGTCCACTTGGACAGCCAGCTCGACCAACTCGTCAAAGGTCACCAATGTAGGGACTTCCTGCGTGCGGCAGTGCATTAGATCAAGCAGGATTGAAAACGCCTCAGGGTCAGTATCGGGAACGTCCAGCTCGATGCAGCCGTTCTTCTGTAGTTCTTCGCCCTCGCGCCATTCTTTCTTCAGCCTCTTTTCGAAGTATTGCGAAGCCAAGCTCAGATGTTTAGAGGAAGCTCGGTATCTGACGACCCCTGCCTCTTCACCTGAATAAAGCCTGGAGGGTGCGTATGCGCGAGGCTGCTTTGGTGGGGATACCATGAGGATGACATCTCCGTTTGGATCATGGTCACTGACTCTGTTCACTTCTGGATTCATTTCAAATTCGTCATCCTAGTGAATAGGGTTGCGGGAATGGTATAGAATATTCTGAGAAAGGGGTTGAGGACATCATAAGGAGGTCCTGTGAGTTCTTGTTGATCAGTGAATACTGAGTGGCATTCTGTGAATCTGATTACTATGTCTTAGGTCAAAATTTCTTCACCATGCCCAAATTGACCGAGTAGTTAATAATAAGTACTTTTCAATCCAGTGCAGGTTTTAGTAGAACCTGAGAATTGCCTCTATGACATGACTGCATTCGAGTCTATTGCAGACTGACTCCATGAGATAGGGTTAAGGCACGTCCTAATGGCTTAGTTCACTTCTATGAAGAGATACGCTGGCTCTAGGCCTTACTTGGATTGGGTCACAGGAATGTTCTGAATAGGTTTCCTAAAACATCCCACCCATAACAGGCACAAAACAACATAATGAAAAATGACCTCATACTTTAGCTGTTATATTCTTTGGACAAGGTGAAGTCACTCCACAAAGTCCTCTATATTGATTGTCATGAAGACCATCTCCCCTATCCGCCTGCGGCAGGGATCCCAGCTAATTCGCCAAGCTGACTAGAGCCAGTCAACGTGTCCTGAACCAGATGGAGGTAGCCCAAGCCCTTCGCATGAGATAAAACATAATACAGGGTAAAAATGAACAAGAAGGGAAAACGGACAATGTACCCATTCTATGCGCCAGATATACTCCATGGTAAGTATGCAGACCTCCTGACCAGCGGTGCAAGGAGTAAAACACTGATTAGAAAAGACAATCCAGACGGCCCGTCTATTTGTTGTGTATCAAGAAGTTGCGGAATGAATCCCAGTGATCCGAGTCGGAGTAGCTGAAAAGCATCAGTATTTGAAGATATCGTGAGGCCAAGGTCAAGACGTACATGTATACCATGCTGCTTCTCAGACTCGACATAAGTGTCTCCGGATACCAACGGAAGATGTACATAACAAGTGCCCAGCTGAGACTTGCAAACACTGGCCACGCATTGGCCTCGATTCTTGCGCGCGACTCGGTAGTGATCAACGAGGAGAGAGGGTGCATATTCGGCTGGACAGAAAGCTTGGCAAGAGCAAGTACTACCCGAGCGAAGACGTATATGACGATCTGCACAGGCACATTAGTTTCAATTCTCTCCTTCTCAAACTTCGAATTGATCTCACCTGCTGGGTAATGCTTGTTTTATGTCGACCAAACACTGCATATCCTCCCAGCAGACCGGCAAAGAAGCTGTCATAGCGGCCTTCTTTCCCGACACCAGTAGGATTAACGTTGCGAAGAACTATCATGGAGCCTTTATATATAAGAGCAAATGTCGCCAGGTTCCGAGCATGCTGGCGTGTGGCGTTCAGGACGAGCCCGACCTTTTCTCGGAATCTGAATCTCGAAATCAGTATTTCGGCAATACTCGGCATGTCGATAGGATCGCCTTACGCTCCAGAGCGGAAGAGAAAGATCATTCTGTAAGACAAAGATATCTCGCATTAGCTGGATTCTCAATGTCAAGCTTGCGTGGTTCCGCCAGTGGATTCGGACGTACACCAAAGCGTGCGGAAACCGCACTTTCGACCCGTATACAATGCCATTGCGGGCACCCTTGACGAGCGACAGAAGCGGCGCGAGCTGGGGGTCGAGGACAAAGGAATCCAGGCGAGACTAGACAGCGATCAGAAAAGCGTGCGATATAGTTGGATTGACAAAGTCGAGTGGAGCGTCAAGCATACCAAAAGTGCATCCATGGTGTCTGGGGGACCTCGGTAGGTTGATCGGACCAGCGACGGATTGGGATTGATGTCTACCGATGGAGAACACCAGGTGTAAGGAGGGTCAAGATGTAGGAAGGAATAGATTTAGGGAACTACCAGGAACGGAATGATAAGGTACAAATATGGATGGGCATGATCCCATCACCAGGACAGATGGCGGGGGAACGGTATTTAATGGACTACGCTTCACCCGCGCAACTGCAATGATCCTCGGCATGTGAGGCCAGCAAGAGCACAGACGTCATGTCACGTGATGGTACATTTTGTCCAGCAGCTGTCAGTATCGAGAAGAGAGAGGTACTTTTTTGAGAAAAGTATTGAAGGGACCGTCGAGTTGTTTATCTTTAGATCGGAGCAAATATGAACCCAAAAGGCTTAAACGGGAGGCAGGATGATGAGAACGAACTGAACATTAACTCTTGCTTCTAGGGTAATAACGGAATGTAGAAGCATCTCAACAGTGCAAGTAGTACGCTCAGTTAATAGACAAATAAAAATGATTTTGATATATGCTGGATACTTTTAAGCTATAGTGACCATGAATGAAACTGATCGATCTGCTCGACGACTCGACAGAGAAACCGAACCACCTGAACGCCTTATGCGGTATAGATAGACAAAGTATCATGCGTCAAAAACATAGCCAGACAAACGGAGACAGCAGTCTATTCCGTTCTCGCCTTCTTCCGTCCCTCATCATCCGAGACTTCGTCCACGTCCATCATCTCCGCATCCTCCTCATCAGACTCCACACCAGCACGTCGCTTCAGACCCTTCATCTTCCTCGTCTGCAGGCCAGACAGATCCTGCTTGCCCAAGTGCACACGACCGATCTTGTCACCCATGACGTCCAGGCCAATGTTCTTCTTCGTCTTCATGTTCTCATTAGGTCTCTTGCCCTGCTTCATGGCCTCCTTCAGAGCATTCTCGGGTGCCTCGTGCAGACGACCGATCTTGAAGTCGAACTTGGGCCCGATATCATCCAGCTCAACGCGAGGGAGCTTGTGTCCACTGCGCTTTGTCCGAAGCTTGTACCATCTGAGATGAATAATAGGAGACATGCCGTCGGTAGGTTCCTCAGCGGCAATCATCAACACATACTGCAGTCCCTCGACATCGATCTTATCCGACTCCTCGCCCTTGAACATATCAACGAACATGCTCTTCAGCATAACATGAGCGGTAGAGGTAGAATCTTCCCAGGCAGTACCCGCGAACAGCAGCATAGGCCGTAAGCCAATTCCGATCTGCATCTTGAGGTTGTTGATCGCAGGGATCGAGTCTCCGTCTGGGTTAGGGAGCAGCATCAATTCGCACATGTCCAGGAGCTTGGAGTCGAATATCCGCGCCACAGTCAGGCTGTTGGGTCTCTTCTTGCTGCTGCTTCCGAAAACAACAATACCACACTCATTCTTGTTGGCGAGAAACTCGAGGCTCTCGGCGCTCTCGAACGGGTGAATGTTCTCGTTCTTCTTGTGAAAGAGGACGGAGTTGGGGATCGTCAGCGAGTGGAATGTCTTCAGGACTGTGTTAAGAGCCGTCGGGCATTTTGAGCCATGCATGAAAAGGGTCCTCTTGGGGGGTTCGATGAGCTGGGGCTCACGGGCCTTGAGAATGCGCGCTGTGCGCGGATTCTTGGGTTTGCTGTTGAGATGGACCTAGTCAGAGGGTGCTCTCCTAATAGACAAAGAATTCTGCTTCCAGAACAAGACTTACACTTCTCTGAGCATTTTGATTTCTTCTGCTTTCAACGACGAAAACTTGGATGTTTCGCCGATCACCGACTTGCCTGGTCGAGGAAGAAAAAAGCGGAGCGAAAAGTTTTGGCGGAAATGTCTTGGCACCGCTTATCGATAAGCTTAACTGGAGACTTCTCACATATTATTCTGATGGTAGAAAACATGTATACTAGTATATTAATTCCAGGTTCGCAGAACAAAACTCGCCACAGACCAAGTAACAAGAACAAGCATAAGATATGCATTCATCAGTAAAATGGCGATTTATATTGTTGTATCTCCGGGTCATCTATCTACTCCAAGCGAAGCTTCTCAAACTCGCGAATCTGCTCTTCCAGCCGGGCAGCCTCACTCTCGGCATCCCGAAGCTTTTTCTCCTCCTGTTCACGAACCTCTGGCTTAACCTTCTCCTTCCATCCAGCGCCATTGACGAGAGTCTGTTGGCGGCGAACGGTCTCACGTGCCTTCTCCAGACTGGCCTTGGCCTTCTCTTCCTGCTCCAGAGCTACCTCTTTCGAGACGCGGAGGTACACAGCGGCCTGGGCACCGACGGCGGCAACGACGCAGCCTGAAGGGGGATCGGTGTTCTCAAGGTCAGCTACGCTGAGCTCTCCCAAAAACTTGCCACCCAGGGACTTAATGCTAGTCACTTCGTCCGAGATGGTCTTGTGGCTGACTGGGTCATATGTCTGGATAATAATATCGCCCTTAGTCTTGACCTCATATTGGGCAAGGATCGACCGGATGGCCTTGGAGGTATTCAAGATGAGCTCATAAGCCGTCTCGGCTTCGGGGTCGTTGAACTCTGGGTTGTACTGGGGATAACGAGCCTTCATGATCGAGATGGTCTCGTCACCAGATCTGCGAGGTAGGCGCTGCCACAAGTGCTCCGTAACGAAAGGCATGATGGGGTGAATAAGGGTCAGAGCGCCCTCGAGGGCAGTGTACAAAGTCTGCTTGGCCGATTCCTGCACTTCGGCGGGCACCTCAGGAGCCAAGAGATACTTCGAGTTTTCGATAAAGATGTCGCAAAGCTGGCCGTACCAGTACTGATAAGTGGTAGAAGCGGCGACAGAGAACTCACGCTGCGCCAGCGCCTCATTGACCTCCTTCGCAGCTGTGTTGAATTTATGCAGAATCCAGCGCTCAGAGAGAGACTCCCGGCCAGTCTTTGAAGGGGCTGGCAGAGGCTTGAAGTCATCACCCAATCTGCCCAAGACGAACTTAGTAGCCTGGTAAATCTTGTTGCAGAAACGGCGGTAGCCGTGGATAACCTGAATGTCGAATGCGATATCACCGCCTAAACCAAAGTCAGTCCGTGTCAGCTTCCGAGGGGGTGCTTTGATTCGTCCATCCTAGGCCAGGTAATATCAAAACTTACCACCAGTAGTATAAGACACAAGGGCGAAACGCAGAGCATCGGCACCACATTCGGGAATACCCTTGGGGAAGGCCTTCTTCTGGTACTTGGTAGCAGTTGCAACCTCCTTGTCGGCAAGGTTACCAGTAAGTAGCTTGGCATGGAGAGTCTGGAGCTCGATACCCTCCATGACATCCAAGGGGTCAATGACATTACCAAGGGACTTGGACATCTTGCGACCCTCGGAATCTCTGATCAAGGAATGGCAGTACACTTCCTTAAAGGGCACCTTGCCGGTCAGCTTGATACCAAGCATAATCATACGTGCGACCTGTGAATTGATTAGCGCAGCACAGAGAACCTAGCGGAGAGGAAAACATACCCAGAAGAACAGAATATCCCAACCGGTCTCGAGCACAGACGTAGGGTACAAGTTCTCCAGATCATGAGTCTGGCGGGGCCATCCCAGTGTTGAGAAGGGCCACAGACCGGATGAGAACCAAGTATCGAGCACATCGGGGTCCCTGATCAAGGAGAATGTCTTGCCAGGGAACTTGGCCTCCGCCTTCTTGCGGGCTTCTTCTTCGGTACGTCCGGCAACCCACAGGTTACCGTCACTGTCATCGCCGTCTTCACCCTCAACCTTGACGAAGTACGCAGGAGCCTGGTGACCCCACCAGAGTTGTCTGGAAAGACACCAGTCATTGATACCTCTCATCCAGCGGAAGTAGTTCTTCTCGGCGGATTCCGGTTTGATGACAATTTCACCATTCTCAACAGCCTTGATGGCAGGCTCGGCAAGATCTTGCATCTTCATCCACCACTGGGGCTTCAGAATAGGCTCAATAACATCATTCGATTTGGCACAGCGAGGAATCTTCATGGGGTTATTCTCCCATTTCACGTACAATCCCTTCTCCTTCAGCATCTCGATGACCTTGTAACGGGCATCGAAACGTTTCATGCCAGCGAATGGGCCACCATTCTTGTTGAATGTACCATCATCGTTCAGCACGGATATGAACTCGAGGTTGTGGGCCTTTCCACGGTTGAAATCGTTGAAATCGTGGGCTGGCGTGATCTTCACCGCACCGGTACCGAATTCGGGATCGACATCCGTATCGCCAACGATGGGCATCAGGCGGTCGACGAAGGGATGACGGGCGAATTTTCCAATCAGGTGCTGGTAGCGCTTGTCGTCAGGGTGCACGGCAATACCTGTGTCACCGATCATGGTTTCCGGACGAGTGGTAGCGATCTCAATCCTCTCCTTGGTGCCATCAATCTCATAGCAGAAGTGGGTCAACACACCGAACTCGACCTTCTTGTCGTATCCAGGCACGTCAAGCAGTGTACGTCCTTCGACCTCCTTGTTCTCGACCTCGAGGTTGGACAAAGAGGTATTCAGGGCCACACACCAATTGACAAGGCGGTTGGCACGGTAGATGATGCCTTCCTCGTGGAGCCGTACAAAAGTTTCTGTGACGGCGGCCGACAGGTTGGGATCCATGGTGAAAGCCTCACGCGACCAATCGAAAGAACCACCGACTCTCCGCAACGCATTCTTGATGTTCGCATGGTACTCGTCCTTCCAAGCCCAGACTCTCTTCGTGAACTCCTCCCGGCCAAGATCGTGGCGGGTCTTCTTTTCCTTCTTCCAGAGCATCTTCTCGACCACACTCTGAGTGGAGATACCGGCGTGATCCATACCAGGAAGCCAGAGAGTGGTCTTTCCCTTCATTCGCTCCCAACGAATCATAGTATCCTGAAGGGCATTGGTAAGAGCGTGGCCCATGTGCAGGGAGCCTGTCACGTTCGGGGGAGGAATTGGGATGACGAAGTAACCCTCGGGCTTGACCTTGCCATCGGGGCCGAACTCGGGCTTGAAAAGATCACGCTCCTCCCACCACTCGTACCGGCCGGATTCAATGACCTTCGGATCGTACGCATCGGTCGTCTTCTCCTTCTCGATCTTGTTGGCCTTCTTATCAGCCTTGACAGGTGCAGGTTTGGCCGCAGCAGCCTTTGCTTTTTTGTCGGCGAACTTCTTCGCCTTCTCGGCCTTTCGTCGTTCTCGCTCTACTAACCAATGGTAACATCCAACAATCAGCAACCGATGCACATGCTATATCATCCACAACCGACACTCGAGAGACATACACTCTTTCTCACTCTTGACCTTAGGAGCACCCTGCGCATCCTTCACGGCAGAGTCGACAACCTGGTTTCTGGTTTGATCATCGGCCTGCGGGGCTGGGTCGGTCATAGGAGCTTTCGGCTCACCCACTGAAAGAATTCAAGACTGTTAGCCATTTGCATCGCTCCCGCGTGGTCTGATTGACGATGAGTCACGGTGCAAAGCACGGAGGACTACTCACCCGGGTTCGGAGAGGGAGTTGGCTGAGACATCCTTGAGTACGATTTAGATATCGGAGGAGTTAACAATCTCCAAGGCGCCGACCGCGCCACAAATTGCCGGATGAGTATCTTGAATACTGGGACAGATCAAGGAGGGGGAGGGGCAGGTGGTTGTGTGAAATGCGGGCATTAAATTTCGCTGGCGCAGAGCAGAGAACGGAACGAATCAGAGGATGTTACTGCGGGGCCCAAAAAAGACTCTGGCTGTGGAGAACGATCAATCGAGATTGGGATGGATTTGATGTCCAAAAAGAATGAATGACCAATCTAATATATTACACGGGGAGCATATGAGTCAACCAGCATTCTTTGATCTTCTGCTTCAAGATACATAACTCAATCGGCTAATCGATAGGGGAAGGCGAGAGGATTTGAGTCACATCACGTGATATAAATCAGCCCAAGCACTAGCAGCATTTCTCCATAGTTTCTACCTCTCTACTCTTCGTAACGCAGCGTCTCTGGTCGAGTACGACATTAGTTTCATCTATCGAAAGTCGCACGTTAAGGCAAACGATACTCAAATCTGGAAATGCATGCTTTCACCACTTCAAAAAGAAACAAGCTTAGAGAATCAATTATGCCCCCAATAAGACAACTCACTCCTTTCCATGACCAGAACGGAAGACAGTAAAGACAAGGATTCGCAGTAGACACAGGAACGTGGTGACATAAGACTGAAAGTTGTAATGGAGAAGGCGAATCCCACAACACCATCGAGGCAGTTTACGAAATCGAACAGACGAGGAAGATGTAGAAAAGATGTGAGGAGCATGGAAAGTGAAATATAAAATATCAATCAGTCCGAACGGGTCATCAGATACATTGGAGTGCGCTGTACGCCAAGACTGAGGTGAAATGGGGCTCTATACCCAGGCAACATATTAAGTGTACGTCATCTGTCATCATCGTTTGGTTCCGCATTCCATCGCACATCGCACAAACGGTGCGTAAAGTGATACCAGTAAGAGGCAGCAAGTGGCCGCCGTGGGATCCCGTTTGCACGTGTATTGATTGATTATCACCACTCTTTTGGACCCAGACATTGACTCAAAACTTCGAACCAAGCCGGCGGTGTTCAAGGACGCAATTGAATCACAGCAGGTGCTGAGTCAGGGTTCGGTAGATCCCTGAATGTATGAAGTAATAATCAGGTCAACAACGCCTGGCTTCACGATTGGGACGTTGCATTGTTCCGAGCGGCCTGCGACTCCGCTGCGCGAACCGGGGCGAAGTAGGGATGAGCCATGGCCTCCTGGGCTGTAAGCCGTTCCTAAAAAGCGAAGAAAGGTCAGCACTAATAAAAATTGAACGAGATGTGGGAGACTTGCAGCATGATCATATCGAAGGAGTTTGTCGAGGAAATCAATCGCTTCATCGCTGATAAAGCGTTGGTTGTCGGCATTAATGAAAGAGTGCCAGGGCTTTCTCGGGTAGCGAGAGAGTATTTCATCATACTGAGGGTCAAGCTCGATGTCGTACTTATCCAAGTACTCAAAAAGCTCCTCGGTCCCCAATACCTTGGCAATCTTCACCAGTTGATCTGAGTTGCTCTGGCCGTGGAAAAAGGGTTCCTTGCGGAAGATCATGGAGGCAAACATCGCGCCCAAGGACCACATGTCCAGGGAGTAATCGTATTCCTGGAAATCAACAAGCAGCTCAGGGCCCTTGAAGTAGCGTGAGGCGACTCGGACGTTATATTCAGTGCCTTTGTGGTAGAATTCGGCAAGACCCCAATCGATGAGCCGTAGCTAACATGCCTTGTCAGCGAATGGATTATGTTGCGGGCGTACACGATAGAACTCACTTTGCGCTTCTCATGGTCAATCATGACGTTGTGGGGCTTGACATCCCGATGCATGATGCCTTTGCTGTGGCAGAAATCCAGAGCCTTTAGAAGCTCATATACATAAAAACGCACATCGTAGTCGGTGAAACGAGGGTACAGGGTCCGAAAGTCGGTGTTGTTGACGTATTCGAAAACCAGACTTGGCGTCTTGCTCTGACTGTCACGAACCACATCCAACAGAGCTACCACGTTCGGGCCACCCGCCAGATTCTGGAGAATTTTGATCTCGCGCTTGATCTTCTTCTTCTTGACCGGTTTGAGGACCTTGATGACACACTTCTGGTAGTTGACGACATTGATGCCCTCGAACACTTCGGAGTACTTTCCCCGGCCTGTATTGACAATTGTCAGCCTTCCAAAGCCACTATATCGGTATTGCACAGGTCATCCACGATAATGGTAAGGCTCCCGTTGGGTGAATAGACCAGATCTGCTCACTCACCAATCTTGCGGACCACTTCATAGTTCTCCAAAACACCCCAGGAGATGTTCACACTATCATAGTCCCAGTAGGACCGAGGCATATGCTCGTTAACATCGGCATAGACGCGCGCCATGGTGATGGCGGCTGATTCGCAGCTTCCGAGTGCGCCCACAATGGACGGGAGATAAAATGCGGCGGCGGGGTACAGGAGCAGCCCGACACAGAAATTGTCGCAACAAGGAATTGAGATGGAGGACAGACAACAGCTGCTGCAAGACTAGGAGCATACAGGCCTGTCTAAACAGTGCAGCCGTGCTATCGTCCAAATTACAGATGGCTGGGATTGTATAATGTGCTGATGATGAGAATGGAGAGGACTGTTCGCTCCGCCTTCCCAGGCACGTGACGATACTTTGAGGGAGACGTCCCGATCAAGGCTAGCGCAGTTCTCGTATCGGAGAAATTGTTGATGCGGGATAGTTTCTTGATTTCCTTTTGCAGACAAGTTTCGACAGCTTCTATAGCTTATGAACAAGCAAGCTTTGTGAGAAGAAGATTGGTTGGAGGATAGCGGGCTCGGACTTGGCTTTTTAATCTTTGAAAATGTTTTACGATCTGAACGTTCCTTACTCCTCAGATGATCCAGAGATCTCTGATACATTGAGCTTTCTTGCAGAACGTATGTCACTCTTCCTGGGCACAAGACCTGGGCGGCGTTCCGCGACGCTGAATATGACCACCTGAGAAACTGACCTGACTACCAGTTGGTTACACAACCGTCGCTCTCTCGCAGACCATCAGTGGAAAGCTTCCATCAAACCTTGCCCCGCCACCTGCTCCCACGAATGCTCCCAAAAATTTGAAATTGCTTTCTCGTGTGAACTTGACATTGTCCGACCCCGCACAGAATCAGCGCCTTGCCAGCTTAGCTCAGGTGTATGACCTGGTTGCGCTTCGTCCTACCAATGAAAAAGCCCTCCTGAATGCATGCACGAATCTCGAATGCGACCTGATTTCTCTGGATCTCTCAGTGAGACTCCCGTTTTACTTCAAATTTAAAATGCTCTCTGCCGCTATCGAACGAGGGGTTCGACTGGAAATTTGCTACGGGCCTGGGGTTACAAGGAGCGGGCTTGAAGCCCGTCGGAATCTCATCGGCAATGCTATGGGCTTGATCCGCGCAACACGCGGAAGGGGGATCGTTGTGTCAAGTGAGGCAAGGAGGGCCTTGGGCGTGAGGGCTCCATGGGATGTCATCAACTTGACATGTGTATGGGGTCTGTCACAGGAACTCGGCAAAGAGGCAATCAGTGAGGAAGCAAGAAAAGTCACTGCGCTAGCTAAATTGAAGCGCACAAGCTGGCGTGGAGTCATCGACATCGTTGACGGTGGACAGAAGTCAAAGTCACAAGTTGTGGAATCTGGATTGGGGCAGAAAAACATGTCTAGGAATAAGAATGTCTCACAGGCTCAAGGAACTGGTGACAACCTGAAGAGGAAGGCATCTCTCGGCTCAGAGGCGACCGTTGAGGAAATTGAGAAACCTCTGTCCAAGCGTGAGATGAAGCGAAGGGCTAAAAAAGCGCGGTTAGAGGCAGTAGATGGTGCTGGCAACGCAACAGGTTCGGGTGCGACTGTGGCCTCTGGCTGAATATGGCTCGGCGAGGAAATCACTTGAATCTTGCCACAACACCACCTTTTCACATGGCCCGGCCCTTCCGACGGATTCGGAAGACGTCACTGAGCATCCATGTAATGCCTCATGATGTTCCCGTCACAGTAGTTGGATTGGAGCCTAGGGTTCGCGCACTGCGTCTGCGAACCTGTCGGAGTTGTGCTGCTTGCTTTCGCTGTGTGTCAAAGCCGATATTCACCTGTGCTGAGTATAGCCTGTCTCACTCTGCAGTCTATCCCGAAGGTGCCCGCTTTGGTACTCCTACGGGTGAGGAAACCACTCTGCTGTGGCATGTCGGGGACTCAAACATGTCTGCATCATCATCACAACGAGCGAGCCGAATCTACCGACCTGGAGCTGCCAGATGCAGCAGCCTTGCTGGTTACCGGCCCATAGCAGCCACTTCGACCTTACGCTCACTCCACATGGCGCATAGCTGGATGCGGTCGGGTACTGAATACCCATGACCTGGGTTCAAGCTCATTTTGATTGGAAGCACTGGGAAGCTCATGGCCTCGGTAATGTACGCGGTACTGGTCCGGTAGGCACATACAGTAAGCAGGAACATTGTCTAGAGGCCTGCGATGCTTCAGTTATACCTCGTGCACATTGCCTACCATGATTTCATAGCATTCGAGTAGTAGAAAAATCAAAGTTAGCTTGAATACAACTTTCCGTACTCGCTTTAAGGGATGGAAGCTGTAGTCCTATGCAGCCTCGTACCGCGATCCACTGGACGTAGACGGTATCAATATCATTTTCGAGCAATCGTGCTGAACATGGTATAGTACTCTCCGCGTTCACAGACCCGAACGAGCTACACATTAGCACGACCAGCCGCATCCAAGATATATATATTTCCCCCCAATGCAATCACCACGACGGGATCATCCACTCACCACCAGCATCTACCAATAGATACAGGTGGGAAAGCCCGAAAAAAGCCTAAGGGAACGAAAACGAAAATCTACACGCTCCTCAATAAGATGGACACGTACCAAAAATATAAGAGCGAAAAAGAATAGCTCCTACCCGGATTCGAACCGGGGTTGCCGGAAGACTCAGCGAATGCTCAAAATCCGGAGTCATAACCACTAGACCATAGAAGCGATTTCTGTTAGTAAGGCTAAGTAGAAAATCTTATCTGCTATGGAGTATTGTAAATCTCGCAATGTCCAAGAATATATACGCGAACCCCTGAAAATGGACAGTCGTGAAATCTCTCGCGACCCTCTGGCTACGGTCAAGGACCAGGGCAGTTGACCACCCTATAAGGCCTCGACCGGGTACAACCAATGGAAGACCTAGCCATGAACTTTACCTATCTTGGAGTTCTCCTCCGCAGAGGTAGTGTAATCTGTCTACGTGCGATTTGAGGCAAGGATATGGCAAATAGTCTAGGGAGCAGAGATTGTTGAAATTTATTTCGCGAAAATACTCAACTAGGGCAGTGGTGATGATGCTCAAGGAAGATTAGGTATCATTCCGATATTGAAGTGTAAGAAGTACTTGTACATGAAGAAGGTATCAAGGGTAAAGAAGCAGTATTATCGGCAATGGAACGATCAGCCAACGTCATGAGTCATCTCGAAAATGTAAGGGTATGGAAGCTACCAGAAAGCCATGCAAATAATTCCCGGAGGCATCAAGACAATGTACCAGATTCCTCAGACACAACTCGTCAGTCCCTGGATTGATCATGAGGCAGGAATCACAGAGCAGGCTCGAACGCATGAAAAGAAACAAAAGGCAACAGAAAGGAGATCGTCGATATGAATCTTCTTATGTGCTCTCCATTTCCACGAGGACTTTCAAATCGCCATCCATCCAGTCCACGTTGCCAGCTGAAAGAAGGGCCATCGTCCAGTCGCCGTCATTCTGTACTGCGGCCAACCCATCAGGAAGCCAGGCCTTGAACTTCCAACCGAGCGAAGAGCCCCATGAACCCCCTGTCGCATCCATGGCAGAATCGGAGGGTAGGCCCGGTAATTGACCAGCGAATCGACGAGAGACGAGCTGCTTTAGCGTCTCCAGATCGGGACTCTGCACAGCGGGGACATCAAGGCGAGGAAGGATACGCTTTCCTTGCTGCATGATATTTATACGAAGATAGACGGAGTTCGGAGGTGCAGACACGGAAGTATGTGCGTTGGTATTTGCGTTTCCTGGCATGGGGGGTAACTGCGGTGGCGGAAAGAGCTGAGGTTGCGGCATCGGATCATGGTCATGAGTAGAAGTGTGAACACCTTGCTTAGCGGCCAAGTTGTCGCGAATAATGCGCGAAACATCACGGGTGATGCTGCTTGCACTGTAAGAGTGTCAGTCGCCGTACTTGTCGCGAGAGATGATAACGAGGAGCAGGTATACATACAATTCATTTCTGGCAGTTGTGTTGTGGTGACCGCCGATTCGCCAGCGCAGATCCGAAATGACATCTGCATTTACGATGCGATGTACGTTCTCATTCTCACAAGGCGCAGGGCAATCGAAGCCGCCCTCATGAATGACCTGGTAGTGACTATCGACTGCGGCGACCAAACCTCGCCAGTCCGGCTGCGGGAGACCCGAAAGATACCATAAATTATCGAGTTCAAAGTCGTGATTATACATATCATATGACTTGTGAATTGCATTCGAGTCGTGGGGATAACCGTCGAGTAGAAGCTCTGTCAGGCCAAGCTCCATGTTTTGTGATGTCGAGTCCATCTGCGGTTGAGGTGGTGGCATGGGGACTTGTGATGAAGAATACTCTTCCGGCATGTGATGCTGAGGGTGCATCTGAAGCTGCCCGTCAGAGGGAAACCTCGGCGGACTCGCGCTGGTAGTGAAGGTCTGAAAGCTTTCATTCGTCTTCCGTCTCCTTCGCTCATCAGTGCCGCCTCCTTTCCGAGTTTCAACAGCATATTGGCGCTGGCGTTCATTGGTAACCATCCTCCGGAGTAGAGGAATCACCAGAGAAATGATTTTCTGCTGGTCGCGCGGCCAGATGTAAGACCTCGGACCCATGCCTTCATTGACGACATTCTCGCCGAAGAACCGTTCTCCGTTCCCTTCATCATCCAAGAAGTGGCGCACACAGTGCCACAGTCTTAACTTAACCATTTCGGTGTCACCTTTGCCCCGCTGGCCAACGCATTCCCGTCTCTCAGGATGTTTAGGATCAAGCATATATCCTTTCGCGGCCGCTTGTAAATGCAAGAAGTTTTCCGGCGACAATTCCAGAGAGGCGAAGAGTTTCGACATTGGCGGACGAGTGTGTTTCTTGTTACTGGAAGGTTGGCGGAAGAGTGCAGCGGCGGAATGAACGCCAGCAGCGCGAGCGTCAGATAGGGACTGGGGCGGGACGGCTCTAATATCTAAGCTGTCTCCGTCATAATGGTGAGAAGGCGGGTGAAGGTGGTGTTGTTGCTGTTGCTGCGATTGCTGCGGACCGCCAGAAAGGCCTACTCCACCGGTGGCTGTCAACGCCGGATCAAGTGCATCCTCTCCTCTTTTCCGTTTCTTGGAGACCGATCTGGACAATCCTGAAGACTGGCCCTGTTCGTTGACCGAAGCCGACCCTGATCCGCGTAGCTGCCTACCTGCACCCATTCCTGCCCCAAAACTGCCATCTCCGAAGCCGTCGTCTTCAATGTGTATTTCCGGACCATAGCTATCCAAGTGATGTTGATGACCAGCAGCTCCGGCCGCTGCAGCCACCGCCGCCGCTGCGGCCCATTCCGAAACATCTTGACCAGCCGCTGCTGTCGCGGCTTCCACCAAACCAGCTAACTGATTGTCATTTGGGGCATATCCACTGGTCGCTAGATGCGCATGCGAATCGACGTGAGAGGTATGAGGTGTCTGATTAGAGAACTCCGGGGCCGAAGTCGCGGGAGGATGCTGGTGGTTGGGCGTCGACGTGGACGTCATGGCGATTTTGAATATGGGGTTCGTCACAAGGTCAGGAACCGTCCTGCTCGGTGAGGAAGGAGCTGATGAGGAAGTGTCTTGAAATGCGGCAACTGGTCGGCGCGGGGGTTATGGCCACTGTCAAGCTCGGAAGACCTGTAACGGAATGTTGCGATTGATAATCTGTTTCGCAGCCTGGACGGCTAGTCTTCCTGGACCGAGAGGAAGGGTATCTTCTCCGAGTACGCCCGGAAGACAAAGCGGTCGCGATTTAAAGTAAGTTCCTAAAAAAAAAATCTCCGTCAAAAAGATCGGCCCATGGCTAGGCAGCCTATGACCGTTTCGTGCGAATTGTAAAGCCCTCGTCCCCTTGCGATGCGTGAGTTCGCTTCAGCCAGTGTCACCGCCTGCTGACGAGGCGACAAAGAAGCTTGGAAAGTGATCAGGATCAAAAGTGGACAGAGATCAGGGAGCTAAAGCTTCCCACTAATTGTATTTCGCGCGGATCGCGATACGTTGATTGTATCAATCAGATAGTAGCTAGATGACGCTGTTTGCGCGGTTTGAAGAGAGGACAGACAATGCAAACTCTGCACAACGACGAGGAGCTGCTTCGGAGGACGAGATAATCCGTTATGGTCACATGACCATGCGATTCAAGCATGAGGTGAGGTGGTGAGGTGAAGAATCGCGAGAAGATCAAAAGGCAAGCAGCAATTTGCAAAATCTGACTATCTTAGACATAGTACACTTTTTATTTGATAAATCCAGCCGACCCAGATCGACAATGATATGCGAGTCTAAATGTAAATAGTGCAAATGTTCGAGCATACCCCCTGCCACAACCTCTCTTCTGCCTGCAGAAGTGCGAGGAGGTTCTGGAGTCTATTACAAAATAAGAGATGAGATCTGATTCTTAATATCCGTCACCCTCGGTCCATTTTCTACCGGCTTCCAAGGCCCGAGCATTGGGGTTCATACCACGCTCGGCGGCATTGTAGAGAACCTCGTTGATTTTCTGTTCTTTCTCATAGATCTGCTCTCGAAGAGATGAATCTTTTCCAGGCTCCGGGATGTTGAGGTGACTCGTTTCTCCCAGGGTACCACGCATTCGAGCGATTTCGACAGTCTGGGCTCGGGAGTTCCATCGCTTGAGTTCATCTTCCAATTCCTCTTTCTCATGGCCCAGTCTTCGGTACGCCTCGTACTCTTCTTTACCTCCGAAGCAGAGCCCGTACCCATCACAGAAGCAAACATGGACCTCGGGGCATACGATGTTGTCACCAGTAAATATCACATGCCAGAGGTACTCCCAAATACGGCCTGATATGTAGTCGCTCAGTTCTGTCCGGAGGATCCAATCTCGGTAGAAGACGAAACGCGCTCTGGGAATTGCTAGGATTCGCTCCCGAGAGACGGCAAACTGAGCACAGCAGGGCTGCGCCAGGACCTGTGGAATAGGGTCGTCCGGGAAAATCTCACCCCAGGACCGCGCCAGCATCGTCTCCTCTTGCTTCTCTTCGTTCTCCTCTGGGTTACTGGGATGCATCCAGTCAGGGCAGCCAGGCTCCCATATACACCGCAGATTCATGTATCCCTCCCGGACCACTCGCGCAACGTTCAGGCGACGCAGCATCTCGGCCGCATCGCCACCAAATATCTCCTCGTTGTGCCAGGCGAACTGGTGTGAATGCATGAACGCCACAATATCCGGCAGTTTGTCGTAATGCTCAATAATAAAGCTCAGATAAACCATCACTTCGTGTCCCTTGTTCTTCGGCGGATGTAGGGGTGCTGACGGGTCATCGACAACATAGATTGCCGACTGCCAATCGGGAAGCTCGGCCTCGATCCAATTCGTATCTTCGTTCTGCGTCTTCGGGACAACGAGCATCTTCGTATACTCGGCTCCGGCAGGCTTAGGGATACCAGGCACATATTGCGGCCGGGGAGCGTATGGTGTCCGGGACGGGCGGTTCTCCACCAAACTTATGTTCAAAAGTCCGGATGGTGTCGGGCTGGGTGAAGTGACCAATTTTCCCAACCCCACGGCCTCTGGCGTCGGCCGCCATAGTCTAGAGAGACTATTGAGTGTGTAGAGGAAGATGACGAAAAAGGCAAGACCAAGGAGGTCAACCGCTCGCCGCCAGGAAGTCATCGAAGAGGATATGGAATATACTATACAGGTTGAAGGGAAAAGAATAAATAGGCTGTCACAGACATCTCAAGTACACCCATTAGCCTCAGTTCCCGGAGAGTACTCGCGATTAAGGTTGGATGGGGACGGCAAAAGTTCAAGAGAACCCTCGCAGATGCCCCTGAAGATGTATAAGGGGTGCTATAGGAGGAATTCACAACTCACCGGCCAGTTCAAGGCAGCGAGCAGATGCTGGGCTCACACATAAGACTCTGAGAACCAGCTATGAGGAGAATATCCGGCTCTAGAAGCGAAAAACAGAGCCGCCCTGCGACCTGAGCGGCGCAAGACGTAGATAAGACTTCAGTAGCCAGTAGCCGCAAAGCTGGCATACAGAACGCCTAAGAGCAGCGACCAGGGAGAAATTCGACTGAAAGATATTGGCTTGGACACAAAAGAATAATCAAAAGCTGAATAGAAATGACAGTCTAATCCAGATATGTGTTCACTCAGACCAATATGCAGAAGGTTGGCGCATTATTCTCCAACGGGGCGGACGGAGGTGGAGCCCGCATAATGAGTGGTGACGACGCAGACTCGGGGGAGGCCGATTTCTCCGTAGAGAAATGATGTCCCAATTCCCAAAGATACTCGTGTGGAATCACAAAGTTAGGCATTGTTGCAATGGGTAGAAGTTTATTTTTCTCGCTAGCTAATGTATCAGCGTATCACTGCTAGGACAGACCATAGATACTCTGAATGAAGGAGATTACTCGTAGCATCCGATCTCCAAAGTTCCTTCCATGGTCCCAAATTCGCCAAAAGGTAAAACATGGGCCAGGCCCTAAATGGCGGACTGTGTCGGCGAGGTTAATTTAGCTTGAGAGCCTTGTTTGAGCAGCAAAACGATCTGCCCCTGATCTGCAGTCTATTGACTGCGGAAGGGAATGGTAGATGCCATTCTTAGGGTATCCCCGAAAATATCTAGTCTAGATACTCCGTACGCTTTCATTGTGCCTAAACACGGGTTGAAATCAGGATAAGCCCGAATCAATGATCGAGTCTATTTCGAACATTGAAATGCTTTTGAGATAATCTCACGCAGTGTATAAAACTTCCATCTCCAGAGGTGTCACACTTCCGTATACAAAGGTGCGACACTTGGGACGATCAGATCAATGCTTCGGCATATAGAAGGTAAGATTATGTACAACGACAGGACGAGTTCTGCAGCGTTTCATGACGGAGGCTCAGAAACGGAGATTAAGATCACCAGAAAAGGCAGTGGAGAGAGAAGTATCATGTTCTTAGTACATGAAAAGCGCTGCGATATGATGGTATATACTCACAACAAACCCGGGTATGATTCAGAATCGCTCAAGAACGCCACAAAACAAAATTACAGAGTATGCACCATGAAGAGACATCAAGACAGTCAGTGGCGCAGGCAGTCAGGGTTTTAAGCCTCCTCGTCCGCAGCATCCTCAACTGTCACCAACCGGGCCTTGCCCTTCGAGGACGATTCTGGTGATTCGTCCGCATTTGTGGCTTCATTATCCCATGCGGATGATTCCTTCTTTTCTGACGATTGCCCGAAGACATCTTTGCCCAAATCCCGAGACGATGATCCGGTATACGAATGCGTTGCTGTCGTGGGCGTTTCCGAGCCCCAGTCAGGTAGCGAGGGAGTAGTGGATCTGGCTGCATCGACTGTACCCGAGCTTTCTCCATTCATATTCGCCGCCGGCGCCGGGTTCTCAGTGGCAGGAGGATCCTCACGCACTTGCACCGTGGTGGTAGGATCTGGGGCAGTTGTAGGCATTGGACTCGAGATACCGCTTGGACCTTGTCCCATCGACTGGAGGGGAATGAGAGACCAGCCTTCTGGGAGGCTAAGACCCTCTGGGAGTCGAGAATCGCCGGACGGAATGGCCGAGGCTTGAGGATCCGAGGTGAGTTGCCGCCGTAATGTCGCCGACAAAGATGAAGAGGATTGGAAAGTAGATGCCGGGGATATGGTGGTGTTCGGATCGCTGGAAGCTGCAGGCGGATTCCGAAGTCTTTGCAGCTCAGCCTGGAGTAGTCGCACATGATGCAACTGTTCGGCGGTAACACGGAGGTTGTTAATTTCCTGCATTATCTGCAGCTCCATTTGGTGAAGCTGATTCTGCATCTGCACAAAGTTGGACGATGTATTTGTCGCGAGAGCTTGGGGCACTGGCGCTGGGACTGGTCGTCCAAAACCGAGTCCAAAACCGATCTGCCTTGCACCGGGTGGGTTTGCATTATTCACTTGTTGCGCCGGGGCATTGCCCTGATGAACTTGTTGGTGAAAATTGCGGAAAAGATCACCCCGACCAGCCCCAAAACCAATCCGGAATGGTCCAAACTGGAATATACGGGCTCTTGGTAGGTTATCAGCCGGTCCGTTCTGTCCGAGAGGTTGATTGCCCGCTGGCATATTTGGTTGCGGACCGGCACCGCCGTTGCCTTGACCAAGGTTGACATCCCCGAGAGGGTGATCGCGGTCACGCGGAGGCGCCATGACGGGGCGTCGGCAGGTAGGACAATTTTGTTGTCTTTCTAACCAACTCCGAAGGCAAGAAAAGTGTAAGATGTGACCGCACGGGAGTTTCTTTGGACGTAACCTTTCGGGGATTTGAGCCCTTGGCTGAGCAGGCGCTGCCCCGCCCTCACCCGCGCCCGCAGGCTCCTGCCAATGAGCCATCTCTTCACGACAAATGATACAAACATCTTCTCTTGCTACCTCCTCCGGAGTGGCGTCTGGGTAGCGCTCGTTCATGTCCCGGGTCGCATTGCGGTAGCGGACGAAATCCATTATCCGTCGGCCGAAGGAACGGATAGTGACGACCACATCGCGGAGGATATGGATAGGCAGGCCGTAGAACATGAAAAGGATGGCGAAGAAACTCAAGTAGACCGTCAACTTGAAGAAATCGGTGAGTAAATCGAGGTAGAAGATCCAACGACCCTTCTCCTCCCATCCTGGAACATCAAGTTCCATCTCGTCGATATTATTCTCGTCGGGCAGATCGGCAGCTGGAGGCGTCTCTCCGGTTTGGGCATTCTGGCGTAGGGCTTCTTCTCTGGCGGCACGGATTTCCCGGCGGCGCTCTTCAACCTTGGCCTTTATCTGCTGCCGTGTTATGTATAACTCTACTAGTGAGATGGTGTACCTGGCGGCGGTTGAGCTCGAAAGGATAGTAAGGACCGCAAACTCAAACCCGAACATAACCATCATATCCGGCCGCGCTTGTTCAAGGACGGTCGTTATGCAATATTTCAGCATGAATGAATCGAACAGAACTGCCAGTACGAGGGAAGCCGCCAGCCGGGTGTGAAACAAGCGCGGATTGGCCGGCGGTTGCTGCTCCAGGAACTCGACGCGGCCTTCACCAATCCAGCCCCAGACCTTTCCAACCAGTAAACAAACAAACATGACCAAGAACCATCCGCCAAGTTCCCCTCGGAATATCGTCATTGCCAGGCATGTTTCTGTGACCGCAAACCATGCCTTTTCGTAAAGCTGTTCGGTTTCAATCGGCCGCAAGGGTCCGTACAGGAGATGTTGAAGCCAGAACAACAGGAACCCGACGACGAGAAGACACAAATTTGTAAGTATCTGCGGCAAGTCAGTATTCTTTGTTATTTCACCAACCTCGAACGACCACCTGGAGACTCACCATGAGATTCGCACTGCTCTGAGAAAGATATACGCAAGCAGCGTAAAAATTAGCCCTCTGGTGAAGCGCCTTCAGAACAACGGCCGTAGCCAGAGCCGCAGAGGCCTGTAGAAAATGTTGGTCAGCCTGTTGTCGAGTCCAAGCCTCCTCCGCCTCTTGCGAGCACTTACCCCAGCATAAGCGGCTAGTCTCATGGCCACAAACTAAAGGAGGCGAGTTGGGAGCCGTATGTCATTGATATAGACACAAAATGGGATGCAGCCTAAGTCAAGGTCAATAAGGCATTAGAAAGTCTGTTGATACACAGCGTCCCTAGCGAGTGAGAGATTAGAAATGTGGCCGGAGATGGATCGCGTGTACGGAGGTTTTGGACAGCTATACCTGTAGACTAAGGTACAACTCGTGGGGAACAATTCGGCCCACCGCCCGAGAATCCGTGCCTTACGTCAGCGGATCATCAGCTTATCAGCTAGTTAAGTTAACTATAACCCAGGAGTCAAGACTCGAGTGTATCCTTTGTTTTTGTAATTAAGAGGACTGTCAAAATGTAGACGGCGGATTAGACTTGGATATTGGCGGCTTTTTGTGGATTCTAATTTGCTTTATATGGCTATCGATTGCAATGCGAGCCCCCTTTACTGAAATACTGCGGAATATAAACAAACAGGCAGAAGCTGATGGAATTGTTGTTCCACTTCAAAGCTTCCGTAGTATGTTCTCTTCTCGTCAAAAACTGATTTGCCTTAAGTTTCTGGACTTTCAGATCGAATGTCCAATGCGAGTCGTCGATCTGGGAATGGAAATTCGGATCATGTGACGTGGATGTCTCCGGGTGATGGCTATGCATCAGCCGTAATCATCCTCTCAGCTCAATCCCTATGGAATCATTCTCATCATATCGCTTGGGTTCTGTTGCAGAACCTCTCTAGAGCAGAGCCAGATATAAAGAGGAGTCGAAAGGTCTCCGCACACTTACCAAACACATCGGCCCGACTAGTTTGAGTGATGTGATGGCGCCACAACCGGCTCTATTTACAGCTACCCGCACCCAGACACTCACTTATCTGCTTGCCATCTGTCCTTTCTCGATAGCCTTTTTGGTCTTCGTCAATTCATCTGTCTCGTTCGTTGTCACTGAATTGATTGGACTACACGATGGTGAGGGAGACGCTGTTGGCACCTTAGGATTCGCTGATGAACTGCTCGCGCTGGCCGCGTGCCCTTTATGGGGAGTGCTTTCTGATCGTATAGGCGTCCGCAATGTACGTTCCGAAAATCCTATCTATCAATGTAGTTTTATTATCACTGACATGCTCCCAACAAAGGTTTGCGTCATCGGCTACGGCATCATAGCCCTTTCGCTGGTTGTGTTTGTGCAAGCAAGAAATGTCTACCCTCAGCTGCTACTAGGAAGGTTATTCTTCAGCCTTGGAGGCTCTGCAGTCTCGACCATGGTGACCGCGGTATTACCTGCCGTGGCCGGAGAGACTTCAAGCGAGCAACTGCGTCTCAGGGAAGAATCCCAGGCTGAGGCGAAGTCTCCTTCCTCTAGGCTGGCCGGATTTGTGGGCATGTGCGCTGGCGGCGGCGCCCTAATAGCTCTGGCCATTTTTCTTCCTCTACCCGCTCGTTTTCAGAGCTGGGGCTACTCTCCCTCGGAAGCCATCCAGTACAGTTACTACTTGGTTGCTTCGGTGGCGCTTCTGGTCAGCGTCTGCTGCCTGCTAGGTCTCAGGGGTCTTGCAAGCGAAGAAGGAAAGGGGTGGCACTTACTGTGGGCCGCGCCCAAGTCATCTGTGTCCGAGACCGACCGGGTAGACTTGAGCAAAGAAGTGATACAGTTCCCCTACTTCGATCAACTTGGTACAGCACTTTACTTAGGGCTACAAAACCGGGATATATTCCTCGGTTATCTGGGAGGTTTTGTTGCACGCGCCTCATCTGTTGGCATTTCATTGTTTATTCCCCTTTTTGTCAACCACTACTATCGGCGATCTGGCCTGTGTGGTCATGAGCGGGGCGAGGTGCCAGAATCGATGCCGGGAGATATCAAACAAACATGCCGGAAAGCCTACGTCTTGGCTTCCATCCTGACCGGCGTCTCTCAGCTAGTTGCTCTGATCGCGGCACCAGCGTTTGGGTACCTTTCAGAACGATCGCGACGGTACCATTCACCGCTTCTGTTCGCATCTTTGGCTGGTATTCTTGGCTATACTGTGTTTGCGCTGTTGCCTAGTCCTCAGTTTAGCGGATCGGACGGCAGTGCGGGTATCTTCGTTCTAATGGGCTTGATCGGTATCAGCCAAATCGGGGCCATTGTCTGCAGCCTGGCGGTGTTGAGCAATGGTATCCTCAGTATCAGTCTTGCTTCTGACGGCTCAGAGACATTGCACTCAGAAGAGGGCCCCGTTAGTACTGCGACTAACCAGGGAAACCAAGACGTCGACGAGCATCAGCCCTTGCTACAGAGATCTACGCGTCACAGAGGTCACCAGCTGTCCCACCTGAAGGGATCAATTGCTGGTGTTTATTCCCTGTATGGAGGGGCAGGGATATTGTTTCTAACCAAGATTGGAGGTCTACTGTTCGATGATCTGTCTCCAGGAAGTCCGTTCTATATAATGGCCGGCTTCAATGCTGTACTGCTTCTTGCAGGGATCACCACTGGCGCAATGACCTATTCGAAAAAGTCTGCCCGCCGTGCTGAGGCTTAGCTCGTACAATCAGCACCTACATTAACTAGTGTCTTCGGTAAATTCGATCAGAAAGATGAAACAACATCCGCAATCTCACTAGTATTGGCTAGAGTTTTTACCGCCCTCCATTGAGCCTCACTGTGCCTTGTCCTATAGGATAGAATTTGGCTATATAGATTACTGTGAGCTGGTAGTAGCAGGATGGATGTTTTATGACAGTATTG
The DNA here is from genome assembly GCF_001078395.1 of Aspergillus udagawae. Taxonomy (NCBI): domain Eukaryota; kingdom Fungi; phylum Ascomycota; class Eurotiomycetes; order Eurotiales; family Aspergillaceae; genus Aspergillus; species Aspergillus udagawae. Next base: position 1,366,539 of record NW_025091270.1, read on the forward strand.
CAGAATTTATTATGTTATTTATGGCCTTGGCCATTCTCTTTTGTTATATTACATCTTATGCATAGCGTTTCGGACGGCTCTGGTTTTCCACAGAGAGAATGTCTGCATAGCCATTACGTTCTAAACTAGACTGCACCAGGGTAAATTAGCTTTGAATTGAATTGATGATAATTGCAGTATAGAGCGAGAACTTGGATGAATCAAGAAGAGTCCGTACATGAAGCAAAGCACCGAATCCATAACCATAAGACTAGCCATCAGACGGACGTCCTGACAGAAAATCAGAACCAAAGATGACACCCATCTCGTGATTACGCAGCGACCACACTTAATTTCTCAGACCAACAGAATTCCAATAAGAGAGGGTGAAATTATCCGAGTCAAATACCGAGGCCACCGATCAGTTCAGAAGGGATCGAGGCTCTTTGTACTTCCCTATTCGCTACCTATCTGTAGCATACTATTTATCACCTTACTAGTCGTTGATAGGTACTGTAGTGCCATAGCCATGTACTGTAGTCAATGTAACCCTAATATAATCGGACATGTTCCCGCCTCCATCTGAGCGCCTGGCTTGACTTGTCCTAAAGAGCGATAGTAATAACTATTGAAGTCTGTAACAGACAGCGAGGGACATGGAGCCCCTTGAATGCTCTCACCTTCTTGGTTTCAAAACCCATTTATGATATAATCATTCTGCTACTCTCCTCTATGTAATATTGCATCTAGTCCTCACCTCCACATTCTAACAAAATACTGTAAACCTGTCAATATGTCGACCAGATCTCGATCCCGAATTCCACGTCCCTTCGGCATAATCCAAACCATCTTTCGTCTCGCAACCTTAGCTGTATCCCTAGCTGACCTGGTTATCCTCTGTGAATTGGCAACAAAATACAGCAACACAGGGCGCTACCATCGAAGCAAAGCATTTCCTTCAAGTATATCTGCGGTCTGTAAACCCTTCCCTCTCTCCCACCTTGGCCATCTATCTCCATCCCATGATTGTTATCTAGATACGAATCTAAACTGAATCAACATCCAATATTACCGGTCTATCAGTCAGTTATTTTAATAACAACCAGCATCCTCGAACTGATCCCCCTAGCCGATCCAACCAACACAATCAAGCGAGTCGGACCAGGACTATTAGGGATCGCAGATCTAGGCGCCATCGTCGCGGGGATATACGGTCTTTTCGAGAACATGTTCAGTGATTGGGATCTTAGTAATGCACCGATGGATACACCGAGGCCGTGGGAGGGGTTGCAGGATTTGGCGTTTAGGTTGACGATGCCGTTACCGTGCGTTCCCCATCCATCCATTTACTATCTACCTAGGTAACCGGCTGGGGGATCAGGGCGGTCTGTGGATGTAGCTGTACTAACAAGAGAGACTGGATATAGGGCGATGGCGTTTGTTGCGTTCATCTTGGACTGTGTGGGATGTTGGGGGAAAGTTAAGAATACAAAGTATAAGGATCCAGTGGTGGTTAGGGAGCATTTACTTGCAGAACAAGAACAAGCTGAGAGACAGAAGAAGTAGGAATGTACTTATGAAAAATCTCTACTTTTATACCTATTCAGAGGAGCGACTGATAGCTCGTGATTTATGACTCTGTTGAAAGTGACTAATACTACCTGATGGGTCGCCAGTGCGTTTATCTCGAGGGAGAGTTGCAAGACGGAGAATCGTTACGATTTGATGACCCGTATTTCTCTATCATTGCCTGCTTATTACGTGACGCAATGAACTAGGCGCGGCCGGCGCCGAAATCGTATGATCTTCTCTCCCATCCTTATGACCGTGATGAGTACTGGTGGGCTTATCAGGTGCTTCGTCGACTTCCAGGCAAAGATTACATTGGTATAGGCCGCTTGGTAGTTATACGCACCCAGTCCTGTGGATTAATGGGAAGGTTTCAAGTTAAATCCGCGTCTCAAAGCAATTTTAGTGTATTGATAAAGCTATGGAGTGACTAGGGTAATTAATCATACTTTGTGTATGTGACTCTAATGGGAGTTCATCTGAGTCTCCCGCCAGGGCCCAAAAGGACCGGTCCAAACTTGCGAATCGCGTCTTTGCCGTTTTGGGTAGCGAGCCTCCTGCTTTGTCCAGCTAGGACGTCTTAAAAACACCCTTACTTTCCGCTTCAGTCTCGTCATCCTCATCCTCATCCTCATCCCCTTCCTCTTCCTCTTCCTCTTCCTCTTCGTACCTGTTGTCGTCCTCCTCCTCGTCAGAGTCCTGATAATTGTCCTCCTTACTCGGACGTTCCAATTGATGTCTTCTTTCAGTCTCGTCGTCATCCAAGTAGTACAAGTCTCGAAGGATGGTAAGCTTCATCACCATGTCCTGAGGAATACGCCCTATCCTAGGGCTTCCAAGTGCCCCAATGGCTTTTCGAATGGTTGGGAGTGGGGCACCATGCCACTGCTTAGGTGCTTGGGTGTTTTGTGCCCATGGGCTGTCGCACAGATAGACCCGAGTATATTGCCCTCCCTGGGCGACATCCGTGATTTTCCCCTGTCTATACTGATACAGTGCATATTCATGTGCCATCTGCACCCTTCTCTTGGTAATATCGCCTTGGCGGCGAATCCTGCCCCTTAGTTGAAAACGGATAAAGAAATCCAGATCACTGGGTACGAAGAAAGAAAAACATCGGGTCCAACGCATCATCATAATGTGTCTTCGGGAGAGTGCGTCCAAACCTCAAGGCGCCATCCCGCAACCCGACAAATAAAGTTGTGGCAATGGCTTGTTTCTTTTCTTCCGGTGTCATCTGCATCCCTGCCCGCATAAACCGGCACTGGTCGATATAGAGATCGACATCTTCCACTGGCTTTCCGGAGAAGATTGGTTGATTCTGCATCGACATGGTTGTACGTGGGTGTCTATTCACGGCCGGTAAAAGTGGTATCAAAGATATCAGACCTTCTTTCTGCTGCTAGGTTCCTGAGTCGATCGATCTCCCGGTCGATATCTGAGAGGATGTTGATATCAAATATCTCAGGAGTCTTGAGAAGTTGTGACAGGTTTGATATGACTGAATCTTGGCTCTGAGACTGACTGGAAACACCCGTCATACTCTCATCTGAGGTATTGCGGGCCTCCTCTGAGGTTGCCATGGTCCTGAAGGGGAGGGAAGTGCACAAGGATGTTAAGTCGTCTAATTGATGCAAATTGGTAACGAAGATGATGTGATATAAAGGGTGGGTAGAGAGTGAGGAAGTTGTAGAAGGTGGAAAGTGAGGGAGAGATGAGAGAGAGAGAAGGAGGGGTAGTTGTGTCCGAGAGGTGAGTGTCTAGGGTGGAGGAGCCGGCTCAGGAAGATGATGAGACCAACTCAGTGGGGTGGTGAATGTTCTGCGAGATACGAGATTGTAACATAGCATAGCCCGACAGCATTCATCATTGAAAGTGGGTCAAAGTTAATTAGGCCTCGTTCTTCTAAAATCTCTGTCTAGTCTCGCTATTAGTGATAAGGCGCTTGTCATGTTACTAAATGGAAACCATACTGCTCCAAGTACATGGGCAATCTGTATCTTTATTGATCCGCAAGACCAACTTCGTCACCCACTCTCCTTATTTTTGTCTTGACGTGGTCTGGAAAGGAGCCAGACACGACAGTGCTATTTTTGCTGCTTGATGGCCGAGGAGGTGGTGGCATGCGACTGCTCTTACATGCCATTGTCAGTATTGTTCTGGGGCTTCGTAAAACACGTAATGAAATTGAAGCAGTGTATAGGATGAATAGAGCGCAACTTACCAGACACAATCAGAATTTCAAACTGTCGAGATTTGTTGTCAATCTCTTGATGCTTTGCCATATAGGTTTAGGAAGGAGCGATTGCTTTCTACAACTGGGCTTTCTATTCTTATGTTTTGTTGCGTAGTTCACGTCATAAATACACCGACTGTGCCCTATGTATAACCGTGGGACCCCTATAGACATCCGAACCGGGAAATCTGGTAGCCTACCATGATAGGCTGTTCCGAAACATAAACGTTATGCATGCTCATCTTTGTAAATTTTGCTCGGTGCAAGTATTAATGCTCGTACAGTATACCGCAAAGTTGTCCTACTAAGCCCTAATTCCTAGCATCCACCCTCATCGCGGCACAGTGACGTCGAGGTAGCAAGGCCGAGGTCCCAGCAGGCGTCTTATGTTATATTCTGACAAAACTGAGCAAAATATGCCCTTAGGGGTTAACATATATTATATATATATCGCGTTGTAGACGTCGAATATCGGAGAGGTCATCTTCAACATGAACCGCCTGATATAGCTCTCGTCCGATTGTCAACCGACAGAGTATGACTCTACTGGCGATCCAAAAAGAACGGACAGACAGAGGGAGAATAGGTACCTGTGCTTCCTGGTTTATGTTTCCATGGTAGATAGATACGAACAGCTTTGGGGACCGAATCTGCAGTTTTGTCGTCAACCGCGGCAGGTCAATCGCCAACACTACCTGAGGGGTCCCCAGTGCGTTTATCTGGAGGGAGAGTTGCAAGACGGAGAATCGTTATAATTTGATGACCCGTATTTCTCAATCATTGCCTGCTTATTACGTGACGTAATGGACTTCCGCATAACATAAACACAGCGACTAAGAGCTACGCTCTCATTATTGCCCAGATAGTGGAGGAATCTTTCCATAGAGGTAGGTACCTTTAGATGTATTCTTCACCCACAGACGCCTTATCCAAAAAGGCAAGTCAATCACTGAGCGGCATTTTCAACTCGTGAGCTAGTCCTGGAAAGGCCTAGCTGCCGTGTCGGCGTTTCCCGCCACTGGCTTAAAGCACAACCAACCAATCAGAATTTGCAAAACGCTAACTTTGAAACTCCATATTCTATTTAAGGCATCGACCGAGCAAGCCCGAGGCTGTCCACACTGACAGTGTCCCTGAAATATCCACCAATCTTGCCTTGTGCTGAACTCGACTCAGCCTCTGAGCGGCTGGGCTTGGAATAGACTTTGGCTAAAAGCTTGGTCAGCATGGGAAACTGGTTCATTTGTCGGATACCTTAGCGAGCCACTGAAACGACTAGGCTTTCAGCCTTAGCCGCTTGCCAGCCACTAATGGCTGACTCGTGAGATGGGTGTCGTTTATCAGGGGGGACGAACTTTCTTGAGTCCCTTTGCTCCGTCATCTTTTTATTCTCATCCTTCAAACATTCATTGAATTGTCCTTGCGGCGGCCAGCCACTCGTTTACTCCTGTACGAACCAAAGATACCTGAATCATTATATTTCTGACGCTGCCTTTTTCGTCGTCCTCTTTCCGACGCCCTCCAGCTATCCAAATCCAGACTTTGTTCCATATAACCACTTTCAATGAGATTTTACAAGATGCGTTCGAACACCATCCGCGCTCTCACGCTTCTGACAGCCACCGCGGCGACAGTCGCTGCTGAGAGTACCGTGTCGCTGTTCCTGCCCTACGCTGATCGCCAGAGTCTCGTGGCGGAAGTCGTCGGCAGTGTACGTTTGTCGAAAATCATCACTGCAATATTTTGCAAGATTCATCTATCTGACGTGAGAACCTAGAGCGACTCTGCAACCACCTACGTCGTCAACTGCGCCTCTGCCGGGGAGGACTGCCCTATGCCCTCAAGCGGTTACACAATTGTCCAGGGCCCCTCGACTGTGAAGGAGGGCTATTCTGACAACGGCTAGTACGTTGCCCTTGTGGTGAAAGGCAAATGAGACACGCCACTGACATCCGCAACAGCTACGCCGGATTCGACTGCAAACTCGGCGGCACCACCTCCTTCTCCTGCCTCGTATCGCAGGTGGACAACAGCACAACCCAAACATCTGCGACCGTCATGACCACCGACATCGGCTCTTTCTTTCTGCCCGTTGTGGTGACCGGTACTGCCACCGCCGGCGCCCATGCCACTACTGGAGCATCCGTCACAGCGGGGACGGCTTCGGCGACTGGAAAGACTACACTGGCCACGTCGGGCCCGTCTGCGACGAGCGGCGCCCATGCCACTGGCTCTTCGGCTTCGGCCTCGACGTCCCACAGCTCCAGCGGAAACGCTGCCATGCCTCAGATTACTGGGAATGCCAATTGGGCTGTTGGGGGCGCTGCTATGGCAATGGCTCTGGCCCTGGCTTAATCGCTTGATGAGTTCTGTAACGTTGCTCGCTTGGAAACGGGATCTGCTGTGCAAAACTATCAAATTGCTATATACAGAAATGGAATAATGCTGCTAGATAACTCGCTCATCCCAGCTTGGTTCCGAGGGACGGCCGCACAGGCAAATTGGCCGCCTTGTACAGGGAATCAATTGACTGCATCTGCCAGATACTCTCCTCCCCGCTCACCCAATACGCCGGCGTCTTCCCCGTAACCACATCCACAAACGCTTCCAGCTGCCACCGATACGTACTCCAGTGCGGATTCCCGCCCTTCTCCCCCGTACTCGTCACCACGTTGCCCCACAAGGGACCACCAGAGTACTGCTTCTTATAGCTCACCTTGCCCGTCGTCTTGTCCATGACGGAGATGTAGTGGTACAGATGCGGCATCATGGCGTTATAGAAGTAGATGATTGCCTTCTCCGTCTCGACCTCGATGGACGGCAACTCCCAGACCCGCGGAATCACGCCCGCGACTTTCTCGCGCGCCATGTCCGTGTACACGCGGCTGTGCACGGGGTTGCCGTCCGGGCCTTGGAAGTCCATGTGCGCGTACATGGCCTCGTCAACGCGCGGATCATCCTTGGACGGCCGCACGCTGACGGAGATGATCTCCTGCGGTAGCCGCGCATGCAGCGCAAAGCGCGTGAACGACAGCGCATAGGTCATATCCATTGCCGAGCCGCCTATGCCTCGTCAACCACTTGCCTGGGTCAACCAGGGGATATCAAAAAAAAAAAAAAAAAAAAAAAAAAAAAAAAAAAAAAAAAAAAAATCTAAACTCACCCGCCAGGTCAAACTTCCACCGGATATCGCCCCGGGGCACACCAGGACTAGCCGTCATCGCTGCCCTTGTAGAAATTATCTTCCCGTATTCCCTCGAATCCAGGATCTGGCGCCATGCATGCGCCGCCGGATGGAACTGCCAATGGAACTACGTCCTGTCAACCCTGGCCTGTCCCGGATTCCAAAGACAGTGGGAAAAGAGGGAAAGCTTACAGCCTCCTCAACAATCAGCCCCTTCTCCCTCCCCAGCTCAACCAACCTCTTCGCCTCGTCCGCATTAGACGTAAACGGTTTCTCGCAGAGCACATGCTTCCCGGCCTTGAGCGCTTTCGCCGCCCACTCGTAGTGCAGCGCGTTCGGCGTGGAAATGTACACGATATCGACGTCCGGATCGTCTAGAAGATCCTGGTACGAGCCGTAGGCTTTGGCGAAACGGTACTTTCTCTGGTGCTTTTGGGCTGTCGAGAGATCGCGCGAGGCGATGCCGTGGAGGATGACAGATGGGTGGGATTCGGCGGGGTGGATTACTAGAGAGTTCGGTCAGTATTTTCGGCGTGGGGTTATGAAGGAGAGAAAGTAAACTGACTGGCTGCAGGGTTGATTTGGGCGGTTGAGATGACGCCGAGTTTTAATGCGTCGAGGTTTTTACTGGGGGTGGTGTGCAGCCATGAGTAGACATATTGATAAAGAAATGTAGCGGCTTGGTCGACGAGCGCCATGAGCACAACAAATGGATGACAATTGTTTGAAGCTGAGAATCCAGATCCTTTGCGTACTGTAAGCTTGAGATCATCTATATTGGTATTACACCTGGTGGTGTGATGTCTTGCCAATGATGCAACAGGGCTATGACGTTATAACTTCATCAGCTTCCCTCACACCTGATATATTCGAATACCTCTCTAGTTTTGCCTTTAGGCGATGTGAAATTAATTATTCTGTCATAGGCCTAATGAAACGGTTTAGGTCATATGCACAGAACATTGCAGAGAAGGATGTTCAATTCATAAACCATAAAATACGGTCTTCTTTCTCCGACTCCGAACTGATATGAACGTCTCGTAGAAGGTCATCACCGAGAGTACTTGCCCCCTAGCCCAGCCAATCCCTTCCCAACGCCTCGATCCTCTGGCCTGAGCTTTCTCTCGTCTCCGGGTGCCCGCACCTCTAGCCCCGCACGAAGGATGTTAGTCCGCAACAGCCGGAGATGTGCCTCTTTTCTGAAGTTGACAAGGCTCTCCAATGCTGCTCGCTGCACGTCTGTCCGTAGATCAGTCTGCTTGGACACAAGCACGCCTTTCTCCAAGTCAATCCGAGCATCCAGCGTCCCATCCTGGATCAGGCTGATCAACTCTTGCACGAACGGGGAGTTGAAGTCGGTCGGATGCGCTTGGCCGCCAGCGACCCCCGGAGCAAAGATTTTCAACATGGAATCGAGCGTCACGCGGCTAAAAGGAACGAGGTATTGCTGGATAGCCTTGGTGCGGATACGGGTGAAAAGGGTGCTGACATGACGTTGAAGGTGGATGTCAAGTAGATAATCGGCTTTGTAGGACTCAAGAATCTCCAGACAGGGTCGAAACTTCGAATTGCAGAAGAAGGAGATCGCTCTGCGAATATGCGGTTCTAGTTCGAGGAAATTGCGGAACGAGTTGTTGTCAAGTACGCGGCGCTGGAGCTCGTTACGATCCATGGACGCCAGAGCACAGAGCCCACCATAGACCGCCACGTCATTCGATGTCACGACTTCGTTGTACGAATCCCCAAGCGATGGATCAGTGGTCAAGAAACTGTTCGCAGCATCCAAGTACGATCCGGAGTGCAGCTGGGACAAACCCAAGGCGGCTGACATCTTAGGCTGATTCTTCGCCTGCTCCTCCGGTTTCGACTGGAGGTTGCGCAGCCGGTGCACATTGGATTGTACGCTCAACCAGTCTCCCCGCTCGATTGCCACATTGATAATCTTCAACAACATAGACGCGATGTGGCTGGGTGTTGTGCAGTAGTCCCTCATGCGGGAGTAGGCCTTGGAAGCGGCCACCAGGTTGCCGATCTGATGGTAGTGTAGTCCGAGATCTTCGTTGCCCATCTGCGAACATGTCAGTCAGCATCGCTGCTGATTCCAGCAATATTCCACTCACCCGTATGCTCTCCTTGATCAGATTGTTCTTATAGCCCCTCAGCTCGTGCTCTAACCGGTCCGTCTCAGACTTCACAACTCTCTGCATATGGTCCACCCATTTCGTGTCCTCGATCGCTTCAGGTTCATTCGGAGAGACTTCGGCCAGTGCACGGACAGCCTGTTGGTACCTGACGACATCCTTTCCTGACTTCGCTTCAGCAACCGCGGCCTTGAGCGCTTCCGTGGAGAGATACGTGGAGCAAGTGCCTATGAGGTACAAGCGATTGAATTTGGTCCGTCCTGTTGTGCGAGCATCAATTAGTTGTGGCCCTCAGAGCTTTGTGCGCATACCATGTCTTCCTACTGACCGTTGTAGTTCGCAATGTATGACTCAAGTTCAAACTTCGGTGGATCTTCAATGCACATTAGCTATTTCCCTCACTGACAGTTAATCTCCCCGCTCGTATAGCTGGGGACAACTCACCATCAACCTTTACAAAAGGCGCTGATGCTATCATGTTCCCATTTGAACCCTCTGGATCAACCATCCCCGCACTAGAGGCCTGTCCTGCGTATAAACCAGGTTGAGATGAATCAAAAGCATCTGGGAGTGTTGAGTCCATGGCGTCGTCGTGGTGCACGTGCAACGCCTGCGTCGACGGCACGGTAGGTCTGTTGGGTCAGGTTTAATTTGGAAACAATAATATAGCGAGAATCTTCAAGTGGGGTTCTGATATGTAGGAAAGAAGCAAAATGTAGAATTCCCAAAGCTAATCTCAGTGATCCTTGATAGGCGATGCGGAGAACAGTGTACTGGGACAATGGGCGGAGAGCTAGTGAAAGTAGTAAAGTACCGGAAGTAATCAGTATGAATGATTTTTTGACAAGTACTTTTGAATCCACAATTTCATTCTATAGACGATGGCTCTCAACGTGTAGTAGATATGAGATTGTAACTCTAGAGGCACTAAGGATGGAGTATCGAAGTCATCATCACCGGCATTATTTGGCATTCTAATCTCCAAGGCATCGTCGTCGGGGATTGACCGCCAACTTCACCGCCTACGCCCGCCTCCATTCTCTTCCGACAAAACAATAATTCTGTCTCTTTGTACCATTGAACGGCAATCAGACCATCTCCAGCGAAAGTATAGGAAAGCAAGTGCTCACGAGGTTCATCAGATAATGTCATAGACCCCGTCACCATGATCCTCGACTACAGCTCCTACTGCCCCTGTCATCACGGTATCAACCTGCGCTGTCGAATCCCAGTGTGCAACATATTCTCTCCCCGGGTGGTCCACGGAGGCAATTTCAGCCAAGATGTTGTCGTTGACTAGCTCCTCGTTGTTCGAGTTTGCAGGCAGACTAGTTTCGTTACTGAGTCTCAGGGGAAGACCGTCTGATGCCGCCTGAGAACACCCAGCCGGCTCAGCCCTGAAGGAGTGATCGCCGCTATGAACTTCAATATCAGTTTATGCAATAAGCATAGGAACAAAGCGTCAAGCCAACCTTGGGTTTGCGCTGTTACGCAGTGAGCTTCAGGCTTACGCAATTGAACAGGACTACTTGATATATACTCACTGGTTTTCGTCTGCAATGGTTGAGTCGCTTGTTGAAGAGCTGTGGAGAAAGTAAGCATTGATGACGATCCTACCGGGGTCTTCCCTCACTAGGTAGAATATAGGATTGAGGATGAGGATGAGCTAGGATAACTGTCAACATTGAGCCTGGCACGTCTGTTGAAATATGATACATACCCAACCGTTATGACGGATGCGTTTCCCGCCATACTGATTGCACTTTTTGCCTTGTCATCTATAGATCCGTAGGCATGCGAAATGAGGTGCTTACCGTGTATTTGGTGGGGGAGGCGGAGGTGGCATAGACTGGACAACTGTATAGTTGCCACGGCTGGCATGATTGTACTAGCGTATATCAGTCCTACTTCGATGTATAGTTGTAAGTTCAGATCTACCGTATTCTCTCTCCTTCTAGTAATTCGCTCTCTCCTGCGACGGCTGGCGTTCAACCATCTTCGCCGGCGGCGCCAATCCGGTCTATTGTTTGTGTTTTCCCATGGCGTCGAGATTCTCTCCGTTTCGTTGGGAAGTTGCAGCATCATCGACACATGACCCTGCATCAAACGTCAGTCTACAGTATAATGATGATGAGGTCAATCGCCAGGGCACATACGAGGAACATCAGACCCTCTCTTAGAGGGCATCTGACCAGGGGATGGCCTCTCTGCAAGCAGAGTTGACAGAACGGACCCTGCTGCTCATCAGCGAACACTTCACCGTTGAGCCTATTCAAATACCCTTCGAGAGGTGCTGGCTCATGCATACCCTAGGCATTCTGTAATTACGACCTCGTCTAGGTATGTGGCGATGATAGTTCAAGAGAAAGGATGATCTGGTGTTGAAAGAAAGAAGTAGGTCGCTGAGATGGCTTGATTGCGGGTACACATGCTCTTCCAGGCAGAACTGAATCCAACCGAGAGATTACTGCTGAGATGAACGTGACGGGCAGCGAGACGGCACAGGAAAGAGTCTCCCGGAGGAAGCAACGGGGTAGAAAGACTAGACAGAGCAGGAACGACACATCAAACAGGGGAGTCTTGAAAGAGGGTACCAGCCAAATCTGAGATGAACAGCCAGCCCCAGCACTGACTATGAACCAGTACCCAGGTAGCTTATATCTCCCAGTGTCCATATCTTGACCGTCACTGTTCGTTTCTTCACTGACATGCATGTCGATCGAGCCGGTTCAAGGTGTTGTAAGGCAAGACGGACGTACCTTCCACATCAGCTGGAGTAAATGCTCATCTCATGGATCCGTCGCTGTTTGATAGCTAATGCCCCTACAACCAGTCATACTCTTAGTCATTAAGAAGACGTATCTGCAACAAATCCAGAGGAAGCACCATGATTATGATTATTCAGATAGGCATAGGTCGTGAAAGTTGATCAACATGTCACAGAACAGAACAAGGCGTCCGCAAAGTCTTGAATAGAATAAGCGGAGAATGACGATAGCGGGACTCCATGCTATATGCAAGGAAAACAGAAACAGAGACATGAAATGACGCTGACAGTGTCTTAGGATAACATCGACAAGAAGCAATTACAATCCAGAAAATTATCCCGAGCTGTATCAATCTACAGCCCACAGTCTAGTGGGGGTCCAGCGCAAGGTGTTTACAGCAACACTGCGAATCCAGCAATGAAGCCACCCACCACAACACACAGACCATACACATGGCCTATGTCAACGGACGAGGCCCTGACTGCCGCGTTCTTGTTCTTGTTCGTGGCCTCCCCTGTGAATGCGGCCAGAGTCGTGCTCGTAGCAGCATTGTTGGTAGGGTTCGATGTGGCACTGGCGGTCGTAGTGACATTGTGGCGCGTAGGATTCTGAGCTCCACAAGGGTGATCAGAGCGACAAGCAGACTGACAGGCTGAGTTGGAGCTGTCGCATCGATCAACACACTCGTTGTTGGCCTGGGAGCAGAGGTAGTAGGGAATGGTCTGAGAGTATTCGGAAGAGTTTGGAGAGATGCCGTTGGAGCAAACACATTCGTAAGAGAGAGAATCCTATCCGAAGATCGAGGAAGTCTGTCAGCGAATCATTCTAGGTGGGCGGAGGTATCGGATTTTGACTTACAGAGTCGCAGTCGTTCTGTGTTGGATCGCTAGTGGCATTGATTTGAAGGCAGAGGAGGGGACAGGACGAAGTCTGATCGAGGCACCATTTGCCTGGCAGGGTCGAAGTAGTCAGACAGAGCTCAAGTGGGAAGATCTAATGTATTTGAGACCTACTTCGTAGTGCGGGGTCGATGGCACTGATGTTGACGGCAGTCCAAGTTTGGCTGCTGACCAGTCCGACCATCGAGGCGGCCACAATCAGAGCACGAGAGAAAATCATATTGCCTATGATAGTGTGTCGACGATTGAACGAAGAAGGCGTGACAATTGCGAGATTTGAAGCTCCTAAGCTCTATTGGGAGCGTGTGTAAGGATAGTCTGAGAGTCAAGGTCTCAAATGAGTATGAGGGAGAGAGAAGAGAAATTTCCGGAAGAACCAAAGGTCACGAACAACGCCCTTTGCCCTTATGACACAGTCGACTACTGATAACGGAAGCCCTGAATAGAAAGTGGAAGAAGAAGATGGGCTTTTGGAATTGACCTGGGAACCACCGAACCAAGCGTACAAGTGGAGAAGCAAACAAGTGGACAGTGAGGAGAAGCTCCGGATGGACTTCTCAATATGCCGACACAGGAGCTTTTAAACAAGCCAGTCCGTAGTCCGTGGTACTACTGCAGCAGTAGACTAGTAAAGGACTAGCGCTACACAATATTTGAGACTAGATAGTCTATCTGTCACTGGAAACTGATGGCGAGCTATCCGAGTATGTAGTACGGAGTAGTGTAGTACGATGCTCCGTATCTAGTCACCTGCCAAGTGTGGTATCGGACCATCCAGCCTTCCTTGGTTTGCAGCAATCTTGGAAGAGAAAGTCGGGTGGTTAGCATGGAATTGTCTCGTTTGTAAGGTAGAATGACTCCAAAAGCAATCTAGACTACGGCCCAGATCAGCTGGTGGCCAGAAATAAAGGGAGTTTGATGTGTTAAGGGGCTACTGTTCTCGAAGGAGGAAAAAGAAAAAAAAAAAAAAAAAGTCAATCCGGGGAATCCTCAATAATGAAGACAAGGGTCTGCGACCCGAGCCCAGAATCCCTATCGGTCGGTGCTGGGAATCCACAAGCTTCCTATCGAACGTGGGTTGTCCCAAGTTTACAAACTACAATTCGTACTTCAATGATCCAAATCCTTATCATTGTGTCTTCTCCGCACCTGACGCTGGAGCCGAAACATGGTGTTGGGATGTTTTGGAAAAGAAGAGAGCCGATCAATATTATTGACGGATAACTGCTGTGAGAGTTGTCCAGATGTCTCACATGGAGAAATTGACTTTACCCAAACAAGAAATCTGCTTGGACGGAACCACTCTTGGCTTCTTCTAGTGTTTACACTAGATGGATGGTACTGGTCGCTAATAGAACGAGGATGAAGGGGACTTGAAAAGAACGGCTAATGTTGTCCGAGATCCTCAAAGGAGGATACTCTTTGAACAGATAGTCAGGCATAAGTTGGACCGGAGGACAGAAGATGATTTCTCGTGATAAAGTTTGATCAACAATAACTGAGGACAGCTGCTGCAGCATTCCGAGGGCGATGAAGAACCAAAAGAAAATGAAGTGACTAGTACGAATAAGGAAACACGCTGACTCATGACCACCTTCTCCAATTTGCGGTATTCTTGGAAGTCCCGTGATCTGGCCATTATCTGGCCTGAGGACATCAAGACCAGGAGATCGATCCAAGAATCAAGAAATGCAAGGACATCGATGGTCAAAGGACATTGGTTATGTCTCAGACTCGTCATCAAGTTCTCATGGACATCATTTTCTGAAGTAGCCTTGCATCTGATCTGATTTCTTTTCTATTTTTACTTTCCTCTCGACGCCTCTCAGACTCTCGCTGCATATCTACTACATCCACTGAGCAAGACACAGACCAACCGCCCGGCAAGCTTCACTAGTGACCCCGTTAGTGTTCAATATCAGTGCCTCCCCGTACCCTTGCTTCCACCGTTTGCTCCCCTCATTTTAGGTTGCATTTCATTCCGTTTTACTTACTTGTTTTAGTCAAATATTACAGAGGACCAAAATTTGATTGTCACTCTCCTTGTCTGGTTACCGTCTGTGCCAGCACTTCCAATTCCCCCCCCTAGATAGTTAAATGGATGGAGCCAGCGAATGAGGAGACCGGTTCGGTGCCTCGGCCGCAGCCGTTATCCTCCCCTCCCCAGTTTTCCACCACCACATCCTCCCCCGCAGTCAATACAGATACGATTGTCTCTGCTGCGCTATCCGACGGCGTTAGCGTGAGCAATGGCTCTGTCCTCCCGCAAGCCAGTCATACCTCGTCTAGTGATCGTCCCGTCTCCGGTGTGATTCCGCCATACTGGAGCCACCACCGGAATGCATCCCGCACATCTCAGATCTCTCTGGATCAGCCGGCCATCACATTAGAGGATCACTCTGAGGATCCCAACTCGGAAACTAGCCGGGGTCTCTGGGCCAAGAGTGTCACCGTCGATGACTATGCGGTTGTCCGAGGGAAGACTGGAGTAGGATCGTATGTTGTTTGGAATTGCAGAATACAGACCCTTGATGTATGTTTTCTCCCGCGTTCAAGACCTACAATCGATATTGATCTGATGCTAACATAGCCGTAGGGCGGTCCCATCACTGTTCGCATGAGGTACGTTCCGATCATATCATCCTATCGGACCCGAACAGTTCATCTTGCTCACGATGCACAGATATTCCGAATTTGATGACCTACGACGGCAATTGCAAGCCTCGTTTCCACATGCGATGAACGCTTTACCAGCACTGCCTCCTAAAAGTGTACTCTGTATGTTTTTCTCTCTGGACAAAATCGACTCTCAGTTAACGATCATCCCCAGATAAGTTTCGCCCTTCATTTCTAGAATCCCGACGAGTCGGCCTGGAATACTTCTTGAAGTAAGTTTGCCGTCCTATGGACAATCCCCCATCTGGATTTAACATGATATACCTAGCTGCGTCCTACTCAACCCCGAATTCTCGGGCTCGCCCATCGTCAAGGAGTTTCTCTTTGGTCGGATGTGCTAATACCATTTCCACTCGATCGATTACCTTATATCGAAATCATGACGACTTGTCTATTAGTCAACTTTGAGAGGCATTTTGTGGTAAAAGTCCTCCAGCTTGAAATACATGAGCAATGACTACATGAAGATACGACGTCATTGTAAAACTGCACTGGATCGGCTACCGATACACAGTTAGCATAATACTCAATGAAAAAGCCTATATTATTACTATATGTCGTAGGTCAAGATCTTAAAACCCTACTCCTTTCCCTCGTGAGTAGTAACCATCATAGCACGAGCGGCATTCTGCTCCTCCTCGCGAGCCTTTTGCATATTCTTCGAGTACTCCTTCCCGGCAACAAACCACCAAAGCAACTCGATAAGCAGGAATCCACCAACGCAAGCACAGGTGTAATTCATGTTTGAGGCTGTCCAGCCTGTCAGCTTTTCCCGCGCCACTATCTTCTCCTCAGGGTTGGACTCACCGGTGACAGGCATATAATACGGGAACGAGAAAAACACAATGGCAAACAGCAGCCATGCAACCGTAATAATGTTCACAGCCATACCGGGCACATGACTCAGGTAAAACGGACCGCGGTGCATCGTCCGGCGGCCCACAAGGACGTTGGTGAGGATGGGGACGAGGTAGGCCAGATTGTTAATTGTCCTGCATCTCACACGAATCAGCACGTCGCGTTTGCACGTTTGTCTCTCTCTCACAAGGAAAAAGGGAGTCTGCACTGACACTGCCGAGCTCATCATGGCGTTGAAGGCGGTGCTGGAGCCGAGATAGATACAGCCCAGCAGGGCCGTGATGACGCCCACGCATAGCTGGGCGTTGAACGGGGTTTCGAAGCGGGGGTTGACTTTTGCCCAGCTAGAATTGCCTGTTAGGTGGTTTTCGTAGTATGAATGACTAGAATTGGGAAGCTGCTTACATCCTCGACAGCGGGAGGCCGCCGTCTCGAGCGAAAGCCCAGAAGACTCGGCCGGTACCTAGATACAGCGTGAGATGTTGGTTTTTTTTGACTGCAGAGAAAGCTGGGTGGAGGTGGCGCATGGACATACTTAGCTGAGAGCCGATCATGCATGGGCCTAGAGCCACCCACAGCATGAAGGTCAAGGCAAAGGCACCGCCGCGGGTCTGAGTCGCTTGGCGGAAGATCTCTGCCAGGGGAAGACCCGTGTGGGTTGATGCGAGGCTGGAGTAGTCTTGGACGGAGTACATGAGACTGAGCAGGTAAGTAAGTCCGGTCACGAAGGCGATGCCGAGCGTGCAGGCTGTTCGACTCATTAGTTGCATTGTGATGGGGCTGCAAGGAGAGGAAAGAGCTCACCGAGGGCTAAAGGAGCGTTTCGTCCAGGCTGTTGGGCGACTCAAGTCAGTGGCTGGATGCGAACTAGAGCGATGCTGCTTACGTTCGGCATTTCCTCTGTGATGTGCTGCAATCTCGGTCAGAACGAGCCTAGACGTATTCGGGAAAAGGAACAGACCGTTATGCCATCCAGACCACCAAGAGAGTATAGCGGGTTCACTAGCCCTGTGATGAAGCAAATTACATTGTTTTCCCAGCCGGTGTTGTTTATCCACGTTTTGAAAACGAATTTGCTGTCGTTGTGCTTGGGAGCTGCGGCAGCAACGGTGACCATGATGACGAACCAGGCTAGTTGGAGATAGCATACTAGCTTGACTGTGAGCATGGCAGGTTTATAGAACGAGGAAGTATCAACTCACAGGAAAACTTGTTAATAAGTGGAATATAACGATTCCCAAACATGACTACCCCGCCCGTCAAAATGTTGAAGCCCTGGTACGCAACGAATGTCATCCATGGCTGAATCACGAGATCCGTATGGTACAGCGCAATCAAGGCCATGAAGTTGGTCGCGTAGATCAAATTGGTAGATGCGGTTGTGAATATCCCTGTCCCCGTCAGACTTCCTTCCCGATCAATGATCGCACCCAAGCTCACATCCGAACACCGTGCTCCAACCCGTCGCGAAGCTCAGAATGCTGTTGTACCGTTTCGGGGCAATGGCAGCAATCCAATGGTACATCCCACCTTCGACCGGGTATGCAGACACAAATTCAGCCAAGGAGGCACCCACAAAGCATTGGAGGATAAAGACGAGGATAAACCCGTAGATTACTGGGGTCGTCATTCATAATGTTCGGTAGAATACCGGGGAGTGTCTTACAAGCTCCAGGTCCACCGGCATTGATGGAGGTGATCAAACCGAGTCCCAAGCCTGCATTGGAGATGTCAACCCAACAAACAAAAGACAGCTCTCATGTTGATCAGGGGACACTCACCAGTCCACGAGATGGTGCAATTCGCAGCCAGACCGATCAGACTCCATACCGAAAAATGCCTTTTGAGCTCTTGTTTATGGCCTAGGAATGGTCAACAACAGCACTTTTACGAATCCACTTTAATAACATACCCATCTGCGCCAACCGCAATTCATCTGCATTTTGAACCCGGATGATACTAGAGGCATGGTCATCGACAGCGTCGGCCACAGGAGATGCCATTTTCGAGTCACCCATTGGGGGGGATGTGCTTGAGGGAACTCAACACACACAATCGAAAAGAAGATTGGGTGGTTCAAATAGAGAGTGATAAACTAAGGTCAACATTCTGCTCCGACCTTTGTCGCCTCGTGTGACCGTCTCCTTATCGAGAACATACGGTTCTTATCGGAGACGGCGTCGACAGTGTATCGGACATCTTCCTGGATCGCCGGTGTGCCGACAACATGTCCGGGGAAGGGTTGAAAGAGCGAATGAGAAACCGAATATTACGGGCTAGTGGAGTAGCTCCAGACCGAGAAGAGTATGGTCGTTGTCGATCAACTTTATTTCTCTCCTGTCTCTCCTGAAGAATGCCATGTGGAACCGGGGAAGAGTATCTTTGACATGACTTCTCCGGACTCTGTAGACGGTCAGACGAGGTGTCTTTGCGGGGTCAGAATGCACCGATGCAACCGTAGCAAAGATAGCACCATAAGGTTGTGCCCAAATCAATCTTGAGTCAAAGGAATAATACGCCTCATGTTGACTCGGGGTGTGCCACTCGAGACATCTGATTAGACGAACAATAGCTGTCGTCCGACCAATCCTAATTTTGGCGTTAACCAAAGTTGTTAGACGACGGATAGGTAGCTGAAGTTGGCTGCAACACCAAATCAGGATAAGAGCTCTTCAACAGCGCTCGAAGGGGCCTGGGGTCTGGCACATCGATCGGACGGAACTTGAACATGCCGGTTAAATTGCAAAGGTTCATTATCATTGCTGGGGGATTGGATAGAAAAATTCTGGAGACAAGGCAGGATTGATGAGAAACATCATATTATTTCCGAGCAGGAAGACTATTCCAGTTACCTGGTAGTTGCTCTCTTTCATCTGTATTGGTGGCCTCAGGCAGTTGTCCATAAGTCTTATCTGCGCAACATAGAGCTGCATATTAGTAATTATGCTCCTTTATGCTTTCCAATGATCAACCAATCAGCGCCCGTCCCATCTGTGGCTGATTCAGGGTGTGATGACAACCATGGTGGCATGACGTCAGGAGGGCATTACAAGTCTTTAGGTGCAACAACCACATCGCAACAGATTGACCAGGTTGGTCTTACTGGTCTTCCAGGGAGCTCCAATCTGGCAATGCTGTACTCTGTATCTTCATGTTCTCAGTAGACTATTGCAATACTGCGACCTTCATCAGAGACACGAAAGAAAACCATACGCCCTAGCCAGCGACTATCGGTTCCGAGCATCACCAAACTGTGTACAGAGGTACAGAGGTACAGAGTACGGATACCAGTACCAGTACCTCTTTACCCCTCGCACTTCTATTAGCACCTACTCAACTACCGCACCGTATCCATGGAACAGAACCTATTATTATTATTATCTCCCAGTCCACTGACAGGGGAGTGGAGAAACACGCGGGCTGGCAATCTCCACCGCACGTCATCGGAACCAGCCCAATCGACCTGTCATGGCGCGGTGGCACGCTAATGTCAACGGCCAAAGCTGGGATCGATCCAATCACGTACTCCCATCTGGGAAAAGGTGATATCAACTGGCTGGATGGGGGGTGCGCAGACGATCGATGTAAATTCTCCGATTGGAAATCTGGGTGCAGGACTAACGTAAGACTTTGTTGATGATCTCATCTAGGCGATTTTAGCGAGTGATTAGACTCGGAAGCAGGATTGTTGTCTTCTATACAGATAGATGTACAGGGTAGTAGAAAAGAGAGAGACAGAGAGAAACAGACATCTGTCTTAAATGCAGTTATCTGTGGTACAGCAGGAGCCTGTCTGTACTGCGATGTGATCTCACTATGATGGATGTCTGTCTACTCCGTATGCTATAATGTATAGAATAATATAACAGCTTCATATGCACAAAATAATAAACAATTGCACCCCTGCACCCTGACGCAACTATGACTCCTCTTGTATCTGCCAAAAATAAAATAAAAAAACAAAAAGCGAGGAAAAATAAAACACAGATCAAGTATCAATGCTCGCCCTACACCGTGGTATGTGCCTCGCGTGGAGACCTCTGGCGGGTCCTTTTCGGCCGGATATACAGTCATATTTAATCTACTTGAACCTGTTGCCTTGCTCTTCTCTCATCCTGATTCGATACCCAGTCTGTCCATCCACGGATCGACCCTTGGGCTCAAGCCACCGCCTGGTCCCAATCGACTGTGGCGGGCTTTTGCGTTACCCTCATTACATATGTTCCCCAGGGTAATGTCTTGCTTGATAGGAAGGAAGCAAATGGCGGGACAAAAGGCCAATGGAAGCAACAACTTGCTACTGGTAGGTTGGCCTGTCTTGGTGCAAGATGATGTCGATAGTCCATGACGTAGGATGGTAATAAAAGCAAGTGATTGTTGCTTGGGTGCATTTAAATGAGGTGAGGGGGGATGTTGCGTCCAGCAGATGATCCTATACTCTACTCTAATTGACGCTGTATAATCGAATCATAATTTGATCTGCACAAAAGCTCATCTGATATTCAGAGATAACCAATTGCACTGTACTTTACTGCTATCACAGTTTAAATCCTCCGTTAACGATTGACGACTACGACTTATTGACTTACGAATTGATCTGGCAATCCCATACTTCGATATTGACCTGAACTTCTTTCAGCATTGGTCCACAATTGACTTCGTTGACACATAGCTTCAACTACCCCTTTTATACCTCCAAATCTTCAGAACATATCGATTCTTATCCAGACGCTATCGAAATGTCCTCTCCAAGCGTTCGTGACCCTGCCCAGAGAGACCCTGCTACCTCCCACAAGTCTCGCAAGGGTTCCGGTTCCAGCGCTGCGTCCTCAAGACCGGAGATGACCACCCCCAAGCACAAGAAAACTCCCCGCAAGCTGCAGACCAGAACCCCCAAACAGGTCGAGGAAGACGTTGACGAGGAGAAGCCTGCAACACCATCTCCCCAGCCGAAGAAGTCCTCCCAGCCGGAGCCCGAGCCCGAGCCCGAGCCCGAGGAAACCCCCGCTCCCGAGGACAACCAGGACGAGCCGGAGGAACAAGAGGAGGAGGAAGGGGAGGAAGAGGAGGCACCACCTGTATCTTCATCCAAGCCGAAGAAGAAGTCCAAGCCCGAGGCTGAGCAGCGGGGCATTTCGTCCCCTGTCCCGGATGATGTCCAGTCGCAGGCATCCGGCTCTGCAAGCCGAAGCGGCAAGTCTTCGGACTTGGCAGGCACAGCCAAGGGTCTTGGTGGTAAGGTGAAGGATACCGCGCAGGACGCCGGAGAGGAAGTCAAGAAGAACGTTCCCTCTACCCCCCTTGACCTGTCCGCCTTGAAAGGCCTTGAGGTGGGTGAAGATGGCCAGGTCCTTGGCAAGGATGGAAACCCCCTGGGACGAGTCGTGGAAGGCGAGCCGGAGGATCTCGTTGGTCAGGAAGTGGGTGACGACGGCCAGATTCTTGACGAAGACGGTGATCTCATTGGCCGTGTGGAACTCCTGTCCGATGCAGCGCAGAATGTCACCGACAAGGCGAACGAGAATCTTCCTTCTACCGACCTCGATCTATCCATCCTAAAGGGCCTCGAGGTCGGTGAAGGTGGCCAGGTCCTCGGCAAGGATGGCAACCCATTGGGACGAGTCGTGGAAGGCGAGCCTGAGGATCTTGTTGGCCAGGAAGTGGGTGATGATGGAGAGATCCTTGACGAAGACGGTGATCTTATCGGTCGCGTGGAGCTTCTGCCTGACGCTGCCAAGAATCTCACCGACAAGGCGAAGGATGCTCCAGAACAGGCTGAGGATGTTGCCTCGCAAGCGAAGGACACCGCAGAAGAGACTACTGATCAGGCCAAGGACAAGGTCGAAGAGACCGCTGATCAGGCCAAGGACAAGGCCGACAAAACGACCGAACAGGCCAAGAATGCTGTGACTGATCTCGCCGACCTCGACGGTCTTCCCGTCTCGGAAGAAGGACTCATCAAGAATAAGGACGGCCAAGCCATCGGCAAAGTCGCCGAGGGAGATCCCGAGGATCTTGTTGGCTATACGGTGAACGAGGAAGGAGAAATCGTCGACGAAGACGGCGACCTAATCGGCCGAGTGGAACTCTTGCCGCAAGAAGCCCAGGATGTTACTGATAAGGCTGGTGAGATCCCTGAGCAGGCCGAGGACAAGGTTGACGAGACGACCGAAGAGGCTAAGAAAACTGTGACCGACCTCGCCGACCTGGATGGCCTTCCTGTGTCTGAAGGGGGCGTCATTAAAGACAAGTCCGGCCAAGTCGTTGCAAAGATTGCCGAGGGCAACCCGGAGGACCTTGTCGGCTACAATCTGAACAACGAAGGCGAGGTCCTGGATGAGGATGGCGACGCCATCGGCCGCGCTGAAATCGTATCGCGAGAAGCCAAGGACGCCACAGACGGGGCGGATGACACCGAGAAGCTGGCTCCTGAAGACCAGAGCACCCAAGAGGAAATCGCCAAGCAAGCAGTTGAAAGCGTCCAGCAGCAAGACTTTGATGGCACGACCGAGAAAGCCCAATCCGCAGTCGACGACGCTAAGGAAGAAGCTGAGGAACAACTGCCACCACTATCCTCACTGGAAGGTATGAAGTGCACCAAGTCAGGCAAGATCGTCGACCCGAACACTGGCAAGCCAGTCGGTGAGCTTATCGAAGGCGATCCAAAGAAGATCTCCCGCATGGGAGCTCAATTGGACGACAAGGGCCAGTTCTGGGACAATCGTGGCAACGTTATCGGCAAGGCAAAGACCCTTCCTGTTGAGGATTACGAGGGCGAGCCGCCCTTCGCTGGCCTGGAAGGTCTCCATGTCGTTGAGGATGGCTGGGTCGAAGACGAGAATGGCAAGCGAGTCGGCAAGGTCGTTAAAGGAGACCCGAAGAAGCTTCTTGGACGTGCGGTCGACGAAGATGGTGATATCACTGACAAGAACGGTAATGTGATCGCACAGGCTGAGTACTACGAAACCCCCGACGAGCCGGAGGCTGAGAAACCTGATCTTTCTCAGCTGAATGGCTTGAAGCCTAACAAGCTGGGATTTGTTATTGGTCCAAACGGTGTGCCCATTGCCCGTGTGGTAGAGGGGAATCCAAAAGAGCTGGCCGGTAAAGAGATTGATGATGGCCAGATCTGGGATGGCCGCAAGCCCATTGGACGCGTGGAGCTCATCCCCGAAGAAGAGCGTGAAAAGAAGCCCGAAGGCGTGTTTGCCGGCCTTGACAACCTTGTCGTCAATAAGGAAGGCTTCGTCGAGGATGATGAAGGCAACATTGTCGGCAAAGTGACCGAGGGCGATCCCAAGAAGCTCCGCGGCCGCGCCGTCGATGAAGACGGAGATATCATCGACAAGTTCGGCAACGTCAAAGGACACGCAGACCCTTACGAGCCGGAAGAGGAAGAGGAAGAGAAGCCGGATCTGTCTGTTTTGGAGGGAAAGACGGTCAACAAGGCTGGCAACGTCGTCGACGCGCAGGGCAATATCTTCGGACGTATCGTTTCCGGAGATGGTAAGCGCCTTGCTGGCAGAAAGGTGGACGGCCAGGGTCAAATCTGGGGTGATAATGGAAAAGTCATCGGCAGAGCAGAGCTAGTTCCGGGTGCGGAGCAGGAGAAGCCCGAAGGAAAATTCTACGGGTTCGACAATGCGGAAGTTGGCAAAGACGGTGTCGTCATGGCTGGCGGCCGCATCATCGGTCGTGTCATTGAAGGCGATGCCAAACGACTCCTTGGTCGTAAGGTCGACGAAGATGGAGACATCCTCGACAAGAATGGTAACACCATCGGAAAGGCTGAACGCTGGGAGCCAGAAGAGAAGAAGCGTGATGTCAACGCCATGTCCGGCCGAAAGGTCAACAAAGAGGGCGAGGTCCGCGACGCTGACGGTAACCTCATTGGTAAATTGACATCGGGCAATCTGCCAACCCTCGTCGGGAAGGTGATCGACGACAACGGCTATGTTGTCGACAATGATGGAAACAAGCTGGGCGAGTGTACCTTGCTCGAGAACCTGCCTGAGGAGAAGGAAGAGGAACCGGAAGTGGAACCGGAAGCAGGACCAACCGAGGAGGAGGTGGAGGCCCAGAAGAAGGCCGACCAAGACAGGGATCTGGCGAAGAAGATGGCTGGTATCATCGGACAGACTCTTGACCGTCTTCAGCCTACCTGCAAGAGAATCGCCGAGGTAAGTTGATAATCAACCTGTACAGATCTTAGTCCAAAACAGTTTGCTAACTGGCCTGTTACAGCTGCTCGAGAGAGCCGATCGCACACCACGCGACGAACTGGACGAAGAGAAGCTAGTCAAGGAAGTCAGACCTCTGATCGAAGAGGGCGGCCAGGTCCTTCAGGAATGCAACGGAGCCATCCGTGCTCTAGATCCTGATGGCTCGATTGCTTCGACTGCCAAGGCTCGCGCTGCATCACACGAAGCAACTCCTGAGGAGTACGCTCTCGCCGAGAAGATCAAGGAGCTGAGCGAGCTTGTGATGAACACGATCGAGAACGGCCGCAAGAGGATCGCAGACATGCCTCATGCAAAGAAGAAGCTCAACCCTCTGTGGGCCCTGCTCAGCGAGCCTCTCTTCCAGATCATCGCGGCTGTTGGTCTGCTTCTTAGCGGTGTGTTGGGCCTTGTAGGTCGTCTGCTCGACACTCTTGGATTGGGTCCTCTTCTGAACGGTCTGCTGGGAGGACTGGGTCTCGATAAACTCCTCGGTGGCTTGGGACTGTCTTCTCTAACGGATTCTTTGGGATTGACTGGAAAA
The DNA here is from genome assembly GCF_001078395.1 of Aspergillus udagawae. Taxonomy (NCBI): domain Eukaryota; kingdom Fungi; phylum Ascomycota; class Eurotiomycetes; order Eurotiales; family Aspergillaceae; genus Aspergillus; species Aspergillus udagawae. The sequence continues at coordinate 1,391,612 of NW_025091270.1, forward strand.
AAGAAGGACTAAGGGAACTTGAATTGCTTTGCTATTGAGCAGCTGGATGTTAAATTTGAGCACTGTACTGATTTCTGCCATTGAGATTGATCACGAGGTTTGTATCCCTTCATGGCTTCTTCAGCTTTTCTGCTTCTGCACAATGTATTTTAATTGGCCCTCTAATCTGGTGTCATTCTGTAGTTATGAATGTATAGTGAACAAGTGAATATTTCTATCTATATTACCATTATGCATCTATGTATAACTCATGAGTCAAATGTATCCACACACCACCGGCTCCCAAGCCTCACGGTACGACAATTATGTGCGTCGCGCAGGCCATAACCAAACTCGTAAGAAGTCACTGGTCTTGGAGTTGAGGATATATCCCCAAGCGGGGAAACAAAATATAATTACAACAGAATCGTCATGGAATCCAACGCTCATAGACAGGCCCTTAGTGTCATAAGCAAGGGCCTGAATCCAAAGCCGATCAATGATGGGGAGTGCCCTGCTTGGCGCTCCATAAGATGAAGGTAATAATATTGCTCGTCATCAACCAAAGAATGACATGACAGCGGGATCAGTGGTGCTTGAGCCCACCCTTGAGAGGATCCGTAGCATCGGGGACCTCTAAAGCGCTCTCACCGAAATTGCGATAAGCCTGTTCCCTGGCCGTCGAGCGATCTTTTTTGATGGTCAGGCAGTTAATACCCAGGAAAGTCGTAATCCGGTTGATCACCAAGAACGCCCAATACATGTAGGCGACAAAAGCAAACAATAGATAGGCCCTCAGGTACAGAAGCTCTACCCATGCACTCACCGCAGGGAGGCCGAAGAGGGGCAGATTCGCAAGAACCGCACCGCCAATAAGCGGCGTGAGCTGGACAGTCCAGTACGGAAACGGTTGCCTGAGCAGATGAGCGAGTATGATCTTGGTGGTCATCCGTCCGAAGACAAACGAGATTGTCCAACAATACAGGACCAGCCGATTTTGAGCCAGCAGAGTCGAGTAAGGAGAGAAGAGCCAAGCAATGTTGCAAACGGTAAAGACAATCATTGGAACCCACTCCTTGAAGATGGTTGACACTGGAAGGCCTTGCTTTTTGCGAGCTTCGATGACGTTGAAGACGCATCCCGGCAGATGTCCGACAAAGAACGATAGAAGCAGGAATGGAACCCAAACGTCCTTAACCGAATAAGTCCCAAATATCTGGGGATAATTTAGGAATTCAACGATCGGCCGACTCCATATCTGAGGACCATAGTATCCCGAAGCAATCATAATTCCGATCGCGACCAGCAAGCCTTCGGTAGGTCCATTGATGTAGCCCAGGTAGAGAGTATGTGTATGGTAAGTCTCCCAGGTCGAAAAGTACATCGCGAGACAGGGAACAAGAGCGGTGTAGGCTCCTAATTGGGAAGAGCCAAAACCCATTGCTGCTGTCTCCAGCAGACTAGCCAGGGTGCAGTTGAGCGAGTCAATTCCATGGCTGGAGGTGGTTTAGTGACAATCCATACAGCCTCGGAGTGGTCACCTACTCAAATAGCTCACCCAGTCCACTCGACGTCCCGGTCCTCCGCGCTTGCTTGCCATCAACATTATCCAAGGTAGAATACCTATTCGATCAGTCACTTGCACGAACAGCATATCGCGCGTCTCGTTAACTTACATCCACATGCCAAGAGCGAAACTATAATACAACCAGGAAGGACCCTTGGACAGAGTGTCAGTGACCCATGCGTAGATTTCTTCATGCTTGAGCGATGCGTACCGGTCCGATGAGATCTGGCATATACACCTCTATGAGCATCACATTTCCTACTATGAAAAGGAAACCCAATAGCGTGACCATGTTGGGAGCAATCCATAGCGGGAGAACTTCGACAAATGCATTCCACTAGTGTGACAATCTTTCCGTCAGATTGAGAGCGTACGGTATATGGGGAGAAGCAGTGGGCGTAATACGTAATGCTTCAGGATATAGTTCGAGATGTAAGACTTATCCACGCTCTGGTACTTGTAACTTTTCAGGGGCATCAAAATTTCATCCGTAAGCGTGTCTTGAGTCGCTATATGACGAGAAAAATGAAGTGATTAGTTTAGATAGTCTATGCGATGAATAGATATCTGAACGGACCTTTAACCCTCCTGAAAATTGCGCTCATCTTGATCTCAGTTGTATGCTGTGAACTCGTCCCAAAGAAAATAAATAACGTCGTCTCAATTTGTTGCGCCCAGTTTCATAGCGTCGTAGGTGAGGCGGTGGAACAATCAAGACTCGCCGACAACTTCATAGAACGAGCGTCGTAGATTTGGAGAGTCTCCAATTTCAGTGTGAGTGCTTGATCCGAAGCTCGTCAAATCCTACAGAGGCAGTTAAAGCAAAAAGACGAGGTCAGATTTCTCTCGGAAGAATAATACTGAGGATCGGACTCTCGGAGGTAACAGCAGATCACAATCACGTGTTGCCAGTGGAAGCTCCGCATCTTTTGACGCGACATGACAAGGAAGTGAGGTGAAGTAGATCAGCTCGAAGGAACACTTCTTGGCTGTTCCACTTTTCCCCTGCCTTTGCTTCATTTATCCTATCTCCAAATATAGCTTGAGACTGAGAGCGAAATTTCCCACGAGTCTATTTCGATTACGTCTTCTTACCGTGCCAGCTTCGCTCCTGCTCACTTCCACTTTTCCCCGCCGTTGACGAAGCTTTGTTCCATTGACAATTTTTCTGACCTCATCTTTTGAACGTCTCACAAGGAAGTATTACGAGAGGAATGGCTGCTCATTGAGCTGGACATGACGGTGGATGGTCTGCGTGGCGCTCGCGGCGCAGTGCACGATTGAGTATCTTGCGCGATGCCAGGCGTCGTCGATATGCCCGGCGGGCCTCTATGGCCAGGATTGGGATTCACTGTCGCGCACCAGAAAGTTGAACTGGAGATAGATTTTGCCACCAGAAGCCTCAAGGGAAAGACAGAAATCACGATCCATCCGCATCACAAGGACCTTCGAATCATTCGATTGAACTTCCGACAGGGGGAGCTGAAACGCTTAAATGTCAATGGAAAGGCGCCTACGATCAAATATGCGGATCCCTACGAATCTCTCCAGCTGTACGGTCCTCATTATCATGAACGCCTGTCGACCAAAATCGAGGGTTTGCTCAAGACTTCCCCGGAGCCGGACCTGCTTGTGACCATCCCGAAAAGCGTTCGGATTGAGGAGCTCGATCCTTTCTCACAGGAAGCTCAGGACCAAATGACTTTGCGTGCTAGTGGTGCAGGAGAAGACGCGGATGGGCCCTTGAGTTCTAAACTGGCAGAGACTTCGTTACCTCGCTTTTCGGCGCTCAAGATCTACATCGAGTACACGATTGAGAATATTCGGGATGGGCTACAATTCGTCGGGGTGGACAACGGCGACAGGCGCTATCCGCATGCTTACACAACAAACTCGCTCGGTTACGGCGCTGCAAGTCCTCTGTTCCCTTGTGTTGACGACCCTTTGTCTCGTTGTACCTGGGAAGTCTCCGTCAAATGCCCGTGCTCTTTAGGCGATATCTTCGACCGCAAAAGTCGGGATCCGTCTGGTGCTCATCGTTCAAAGCCGACACCTGGGGGTAGTCGATTCATCTCTCCGGACGACGAGACTCTTGACTTCTCAGTGGTTTGCTCAGGGGATATGACAGATGAGATTGTCGATCCTCGGGATCCTAGCAAGAAAACGGTTTCCTTCGCATGTGTCTCGCCTCTTTCTGCCAAGCAAATCGGCTTCGCCGTCGGCCCCTTTGAGTATATAAACCTTTCCGACTTCCGTGAGAGCGATCAAGATGAGCAGCTTGGCCAGAACGCTATTCCTTTACACGCGTTCTGTCTCCCAGGAAGGGGAGATGAAGTCAGAAACACATGTTTCCCCATGGCGAAGGCTATTGACTTCCTTTCGCTGACTTATGGTTCGTATCCCTTCGCGAGTTACAAAATGTGCTTCGTGGACGACATCCCCGAAAACACACTGCCAACGGCGTGCTTGTCGATATGCAGCAACCATCTCCTCTTTCCTGAGGATATCATTGATCCAATGTATGACTCAACACGAGCTCTTGTCCATGCCTTATCGTGCCAGTGGATCGGTGTCAATATCATTCCCAAGGAACCCACAGACACCTGGGTCACGGTTGGTGTCGCCTGGTATATTACGGATACGTTCTTGAGGAAGCTTTGCGGTAATAACGAATACCGTTTTCGCCTGAAACAGGTGTCCGATCGAGTGTGCGATTTGGATTATGAACGTCCCTCGATCTATGACATGGGAAACATCCTGAACCTCGATCCTTCTGAGATTGAGTTCATCGCGCTCAAAGCGCCCCTCGTCCTTTTCATTCTAGATCGACGCCTCACAAAAGCAAGTGGGAAAGCAACAATGTCTCGCATTATTTCACGCATGTTCCTGAATGCCCGGATGGGGGATATACCCAATGGAGCCATCACCTCTTCCCAATTTCAAAAGATATGCGAACGACTTGGCCACGCGAAGTTGGATACGTTCTTCCAACAATGGGTCTACGGTGCTGGATGTCCTCGATTCCAAGCCACACAAAGATTCAATAAAAAGAAATTGGTGGTGGAGATGATGATTAAGCAAGTTCAAGCTGATCAGCCAAGTGCGCGCGATCTCGACAAAGACACATTTATGCGCGATGTCAAAGAGGAAATTCGAGGAGTCTATGCCGGGAACATTCAGCCAGTGTTCTCAGGTTCTATGACGATCAGGATACACGAAGCTGACGGTACTCCTTATGAGCACATCGTTGAGATCAAAGAAGGGGTCACCAAGTTCGACATTCCTTACAACACCAAGTATAAGAGGCTCAAGCGGAACAAAAGACAAAAAGAGCGTGCAGCTGTGGTATCCGGTGGGGACCCAAATGCGGAAACACAAGAGGATGTGTTACTATACTGCCTTGGCGACGTGCTCCAGACTGAAGAGGAGATGCAGGAGTGGAGACTCGCAGACTGGAGTAAAGAGGACGAGGATCGAATGGGTCAGGAATCATACGAGTGGATTCGCATGGACGCGGACTTCGAATGGATATGCAAGCTTTCGCTTGTGATGCCGGGTTATATGTACCTCTCGCAACTTCAACAAGATCGCGATGTCATAGCGCAATTAGAGGTGAGCGCATGACCTACCCTGATTCTTTTCTTATACTGACAGTGATAGTCCCTGCAATACATGGCAGCTCAGCGAGAACACCCCCTTATCTCAACAATTTTTGTTCGAACCTTAATGGATCGGAGGTACTTTTATGGTATCCGGGAAGCCGCGGCGCGAGCTTTAGTAAAACATGCGAAGGAAGAAATCAACTGGTTAGGACTCTTTCACCTTGAAAGGGCTTTTCAAGAGTTGTTCTGCCTCCCTGGATCTCCCATGACACGCTCGAATGATTTCTCCGACCGGGCGGCATACGTGCTTCAGCTTGCGATTCCAGAAGCTATATCTAAGGTGCGCGATAATGACGGAAAGACACCGTTGAGAGTCAAGCGCTTCTTATATGATAAGCTGAAATTTAATGACAACTCTAACAATGAGGTGAGCAACTCGTTTTCTACAATACGCATATGTCTCCACTTACACTTGAACAGTATTCCGATAACTTCTACGTCGCCACTTTGATGCAGTCGCTATGCCATGCCATGCTCGGCAAAGTTGAATCCCGCGACGTCGATGTCGATGATTTCGACATGGAACGCATGCTTGAGACCCAAGCTGAAGAGCAGCTGGAAAAAGACGCTATTGCGGAATTTGATCGGTACAGGAGAATGGACGAATGGTCTAGTTCGTTTCAAAACGTCTACTCCCGTGCAGCACTGCGCTGTCAAATGCAACTCATGCGTGCCAAGATACTGGACGTGGACGTTATGCAATTTCTACCATATACCCGGGCCGGAACATACGACCTTCTGCGCGCAGATGCCTTTGAATGTCTCGTCGAACTTGATATATTCAGAAGTCCCGAGCTTTTGAAATGGTTCATGTTCACCATGTCGAGCGACTCTTCCCTTTGGCTTAGGCGACGACTTCATGATCTGTTCGGCAAGGCCTTGGCGCCAGTTGCCTTTGGTCGTGAACCGGAAAATGAGCCCTCCGCTAATGTCGATAGCTTGATAATCGAGCAAGAATCTTCAACCAAGGTTCGTCAGGCGGATCTTGCGAGGAAACAAACCGTCACTGGAGCCATAGAGGCGCTCAAAGGGGAAATTTCTGGTGATCAGAATTTCAAGGAATGTCTCTGGGCAGCATGCAACTCTCCCGGGATTGGCATTCTCGAGCTTTCCGTATTTGCTGATCTGTGCAAAGCCCTGTATGACTCGGTCACGTCAGTGATGGTGAAGTTGAAGTATCCGCGGTATTGGCAAGTAAAGCATCTTGGAAAGGTAATCTCATTCAGATCTTGCAATTCCACTCTGTATACTAATAGTCACAGGGCCGCATGCATTTCTCACGGTCCAGCCGAATCCGAACCACTCTCGCACCCTCAAAAGATCCCTCGACAAGCGGGAAGCGCAAACGCGACGAGAACGTGATGCCTCCACCTGGGCCCCGTATCACATTCAAGCAATCGAAACTGGGTTCAAGCACTCCCTCAGCAACTCCTCACCCAACCTCGCAACCCAATCCGAAGTTGCATATTCCAAAACTTTCCGCTTCACCGGCACCTCAGCCGCCGAAGACGCCCGCTGCTCCGTCCACACCGTCGACACCCAGTGGTGGCGGCGGTGGGCTCAAGCTGAAACTCAAATTCGGCCAGAAGCCGAAATAAGCTGCTTACCCCCTGTGGTATTATATCAAAACTTCACCTTTGTACTTTATTACATCGCATTTATGCAAAATTTGGAGGGGAATGGTTGAACAAGCGTCACGGCGCATGGCTGGGAGATCTGTTTCAAACGATTTATACATGTTGACTTTTATTGTCTTCTACAACAGAGCTGCATGCTCACTTGCATTGGGGTTCATCGGGTTCCTTGTTTGATGCGGTTTCCTCGGTCTTATTCTCAGTGCCTCATGAATGACGATATCTTGACAACAGTCATGTCTGTAGTCCCAGCGCGACTTCTCTGTAGAATCCATCTGGTAAGACTCAAGCCCAGCCACGCGGAGATCAGGTGTTCTATTTCCCGTAGAGCGAACATGTAAAGAAACCAAAAATGCTTTCGATCGTTTCGTATGAGCAACCAACCCATGAACTCCTAATTGCATTAAATCAATCCCACAATGACGATGTAAATTCAATCCGTGCGCATCATCCAGCCCTCAAGAAGGCGCAGTTTCTATTTCTCGGATATCCGTTCTAGAGCCTCAAGCATAACGACCGAGTTGCCGCGAATGACCTAGTCACACCACATTAGCCTTCGCTCATTAAAAGCCTCCAATTTGAGCCACATACCACCATGCCGATAGCGACTTTCTCTCCTCCCTGCTTCTCCTCGAAAGCCTCGTCGAGAACGATGTTCATGAATACCTGCGATGAAAACGCCTTGTTAGTCATAGAAACACCTCCCATAATCCATATTCCCCGTCGCAAAAGTGGTCTCTCCAACAAGCCAACGTGGGTAAGCCGTAACGTACATCGTAGCCTCGCAGGATGCCAATGACTTTGCGGTTGCCGTTCAATTGGCAGAACACCCGCTTTTCCATATACTAGCGAACCAAGAATGTCAGTTCCAGAAAATGTCAAGCAAGATTAACAGGCGTGGAGCAAGGCATACCTTCTTCAATTCGGGCTGAGCTTGAGGCATCTTGGCTAGCTCGTTCTGAATAAATCTCCTGATGTGGTGTCTCAATTTCTGGCGCGTTGCGGACTTTGGAGCTGGCAGCGGGAGAAGCTCTCGGAGAAATAATGTTCCTGCATGCTCCAAAAAGATGCCCCAGTTCCTGTGACGCAAAGGGCAGAATTGCCGAATCTTCTCCCATTAGCTTACTTTCTTTTGATTGAAAAGCTTCTACGCCTTATTTAGCATGAGCTCCGCTTTCACAAATCGGAGAAAGCCTCGCAAGGTCGGCGGGGATGATGAGGAAAATGACAGCGGCGAACAAGGTCTGTATCGACTCTCCTTCGCAGATGACTTTCGATCTAAAACTGAGGCTTGGACTGACATATACCAGACCATGGGCCTGTAGTGAAGAGGCCGAATCCCCTGAAATCGAAACAAAAGTCGAAACTTCGGTTATCCTTCGGGCCTGGCGAGACATCCATGACAGATGATGGCGGACAGGAAAGCGAAGTCATCCTGCCGAAACGGCATGGGCTAGGGAGGCGAGCGTTGGAAAAGAGCGCGCTTCAAAAGGCTGGGAAACCACCCGGTCTAGGAGATCAGCTTCCTATTAGAATACCAGAACAAGAACGGCCCAGCTACAGTGAGGATTATCTAAAAGAGCTCCGGGATTCCACACCGTCGACGCCTAAGACGGCTACGGATGACGAGAAGGATAAGACAATCGATGTCGCTGCGAAGTTTGGTGAGGTGATGAAAGTATCTGCGCCTTCGGCCATCCCGAGCGAAGCGGAGATCAGGGAAAAGAAAGCCCGCAGAGCCCGCTTAGCCAAGGAACAGGCCTACGGCACTGAAGAGCAGGATTTCATCTCTCTGGAGGACAACATGAGCGACGAGGAATTGGGTCTGACAAAGATCGAAAAGGAGGACACGCGCGATACCAGGCTCGTCCGCGACGACGAAGATTTTGCCGAGGGATTTGACGAATATGTGGAGGACGGTCGAATCTCATTGGGAAAGAAGGCAGAGCGCGAGCAGAAAATGAAGCAGCGTGAACAGATGCGGGAACTCATCGAAGACGCTGAAGGCATTTCTGATGAGGATGATTCGGACCTAGAAGAGAAGGCGGCCTATGAAGCCGCACAGACAAGGGCTGCAATCGGCAACGGCGGCAGAGACCATATTGACAGACCGAGAACTCCGCCTAAGATAACTTCACTACCTCGTCTATCGACAAGTCTAGAACGATTGCGCACGATGTTGGCCGTCTTGGAAAAATCAAGAACGCAGATGATCAACAGAATGGAAGACCTGAGGAAGGAGAAGGCTGATATAGCTGTTCGAGAGGTTGAAATCCAAGCTCTCATCAAAGAAGCCGGTGATAACTATGAGAGACTGAAACAAGAAGCCGGCCTGACACCTGGTTCCGAGGAGGATCTGTCAACCGCTACCGATATCAAGAACTCTCGCGGACTCGAAAGCTTTGGCGCTTCTGTGGCTGGCTCGGCGGGCGACTCTGGGAGCGAGTCGTGATCCCTAACATTCTTTCCTACTGAAATATTCCCTTTCGCTCTTTCCCGCCAACAGCTCATTGAAACTGCAGATGAACTCAAGCTTCTGTCTTGAAGCTCGTGTATAGTATTTACTCAGATCGGATCTGGTCAGATTTATGATACCCATGAAATTTTAGTCGACATTTTCTTATAATGACACGGCCGCCATTTTTCTCTATTTTTCGTCAACCGCTGCGTAAATCCAAGCCTATCAAGCAAGACGTGCTGTGAGTGAACTCGCCGCCAGACGTACTGTCAACATGGAGCGATGCTTATATCAATCTAAAGGCAGCACCGAGGCTTAAGTCTTATTGCGACGCCTATCGACGAAAAGGATGGCGAGTCTCCGCATTTTTGCCGCCATTCCGATGCCACCCCCATAGAACTCTTCTTCGATTTGTTTTTCGTTGCAAACTTGTCTTCATTTACCGCGACGCACGAAATCAACAATGTCGAAGGTATGTTGGGTTTAGATTAAGTCTGGTTAGGTCGAATTAACACTGGAATCCAGGTCTTGGAGCATATATAGGCTTCCTAGGGGTCATTTGGTTCACGTGGCTTCAGATTACATTATTTGATATACGGTTCGCTCGAGACTCGGTTTTTGAACGCATTTGCAAGGCTGCTCAGTTGGCTGCCATGGTAGGCTTCGCGTCTGCGGGAACACGATTCACGACTCATATCCGCGGTGAGAACGTCTGGGCCTTTCAGTCGTTGAGTCTTCTGCTTGGTGGAAGTCGAGTACTACTTGCCGTGCAGTACACAGTCAACATATGCTTGATCCATGAACGGATGAGACCCGCTGCAAAGGGGTTGTCTATCATTGTGGCAGCACTACTCGCTTCGAGCTTGGTCTATTTCGGGGTAAGCATTACCTTTGATGAGGAACATATTATGATAACCACGTCCTTAGTCTGACTTGGGGGACAGATGTATCTTGCCTTTCAAGAAGATCATGGAATCCACTCGTACATTTGGACCGTTTGGTTTATCTTGTTCGGGTTTGAAATGTGGATGGTGATGGGGGTATCTTACATCACTCCAGATATCGGTTTTGAAGACACTCATTTGGTCGTCAGAATGGGTCTCCTTACATTAATCATCATTGGTGAAGGTGTCATAGCAGTGACTAGGATTGCCAATAAAACAGTACGCCCCGGTGGCTGGACCAAGTGGTCATTTGTCCACATATTGGGCGTGACCACAAGTGTGGTAAGGGACATTACCCTTCAGATTCGGCTTTCGTCTACTGACCTTCCGCTGTGTTTTAGTACTTCCTGTGGCAAGCCTATTTCGATGTCTCCCCAAGAGGCCCACTTGGCAGGCTTTCTCAACAAGCATGGGCTCAGCTGCATTTTCCATTTCACGTGGCCCTTATTCTACTCCTTGAAGGATCGCAAATCCTTGCTCTCACCTTGGATGTCACATTGAAATTGACGTATTTGGCGGAGACAATCTTGTTCACATGCGAAGAGCCGCGGCCTGAGGCGGAGGTTGCCATCAGGCTGCTACGAAGTACCATTGCTGATATGGAAATTGACTATAGTCGGGGAGCGATGAAGGAGAAAACTATTATCTCGGACATATTGGAAGAGCTGCCGACCCTTCCCCTGTGCCCAATGAATGTGACAAGCAATGTCTACTTTCTGACCCATGACCGCATCGATGATTTGGTGGGAAATGTAACAGCAGCTTTATTCTCCAGCATGGGAATTACGCCGTCAGAAGACCGAGACATCAGCCAATTGAACAATAATCAGTTGCTCATGATGTATGTGGAGGTCCTGGGGTTTGTCTATGTGTACTTTTTCGTTGTGGCGTCAATCGCGATGTTTCTTTTTGCGGCTTTTATGCTGTTGGCACATCGCCACCAGCGCAAGCTCTATGTCGGGATTGGCGCTGCTGTTCGCCTGACCCTTGCGGTATTAGTGCTAGGCGTGGTTTCCTTCGTCCGACATTTTGCGTTGGCGTACGCCTTCATGACGTCTCCAGTCATATTATACGCATTTACGGTCATACTGCTAACAGGTGAGTCCTCCTGACCATTTCTGCAACATAAAGCTCTGATCTCTTGTTTTGCCATGCAGTTTTGTTGGTTGACCGACTTTTGGACCACTTTGAGGAACGCAGCCAGGCAAAAGACCGGTCCACGCGGGAAAGCGATGCCCAACTCCTGTCGTCGGGCCCAAGAGTGGTCGTTGTGGAATCATCATCATGCCGGGTTGCCATCAGCCAAGAGCGTTTGACATGAAATGGCGCGGTTGGGGACCGGAACAGGCAAAGCAGTACCCTATCGTGGACAGGAAGTTCCGACCCGTGCCTGTGACAAGTACCCGTACGGTTCGCCTCTAGACTCAGGCAGATCATGGTTGGTCTGCTCCTTTTCGGCGTCCTCAAGGGGTTTTAACAGGCTTGAGGAACAGATAAGCTGAGGTCTGAGCTCAGGACGTGTCTGTATCAACCTGAGTCGGAGGGTATCGGAAGGATTCATATCGAATGGATTTGAGACCAGGCTACGGGAATAAACTCAAATCAATGCAATCATGCTAATCAAATGGGTCAACCCGAATGTGCTGATCAGCAGAATATTGAATGTCTGATTTGCAATTGTTCGGATCCGAAAGTCTTTCGCAGGAGATTCCAACGGCTGCCTTCTATCCGGACGAAGCAAAAACAACGGCGATGACAAACCGGATGGACGGCGGCGGGAACGCACATCAAAGACGGGTTGTACCAAAGTCAAAATCCGGCATTGTACTTGTTTATCCACGGAGGAGATTGATGATTTTCAGACCTTGGTTGATGGAGAAAGCTCTTCAAGGAACCCAATGGTTCACTATTACCGTGTGGCCTTATAGTCCATACCCAGCCTCAGTGAGAGCCTCAGGTTCGGCTTCGTATAACGTGATCGCTAACGGTACCACTCCTTGGGACCGGGGAACGAGTTCATAAGATCATCATTAAGACCGTACACTGTGTGGGTTCAGGATGCTGCGTTAATGCGATAATCATCTATATCCTAGTAGCGGGGATGGCAGAGACTAGGTCTGGCTCCAATAATGGAATAATTCCCTTCCAGGTCAAACGTGATTGCCAGGATGGATGTATCGATTTGAGTATGGTCGGGTTGGAAGCAAGGCTAAGCAGTTGTTCATTTCACTAGGCGGGTTGTTTGCGGCAGGGATAAATAATTATAGAGAATTGACTTAGGTCAGAATATGAAACTTCGATCCTTTGCAAATCATTACTGTCGAATTAGAATTAAGCATGCGGGATCAACCCTAAAATTGCGTCCTTTAGCTTTGTCTAACCTAAAGTAAAAACCAGAGCCCACATTGTCTTCATTGGTCAAGATACGTCTGTCACTGTGATGGTGAAGGGTCCTACATCTGCATATGCGGTCGCAGTCGTCGTTGAACAGCCACAATCCATCCACACTTTCATGTATCTATGGATTTGCACTCACTACGGCTCTGGTGACGCCATGGGGACGTTCCAGAGGAAGGAGAGAAAAAAGTAGTACAAAATGTACTTTGTATCAGATGCGCATCCTCCAATCAACTCCGATCAATGGTCAGGTAGGATCTCTAAAAGCTTGAAAATCCTCCGACCCTTATTTTGTATTTCTCCTCGATACATTTTCCCTAAGCCCGTTTGCAAGGAAAAGAACAAAAAGAAAAGAAAACAGAAAAGAAAATGGTTCAACTGCGGCCGTCCTACAGTCGCCCAAGAAAGTAGATCTCCGCGGAACTGCGACAAAAAAGGGCCCTGCATGTGGCTATCCGGGCCAGCATATCGACGCTGTACGCCAGTCAGGTTGGATCTGCCAGTACGTCCGTCTTCTGCTCGATTCTCATTCGTGCATTGTACTGCCTTTTTCTCAGGGTACTTTCTTAATTTCTCTGGGGTCTTCGCACCGGACGTCTGGTACTTCGTTCGGGTGGTCTGCAAAGGTTCCTTCATACTGTTTGGAGTACTGTATTGGGAGACCTGCGGGGAAGGCCTTGAGACTGGTCAATTGATCATCCGGGATGGGAGTATCAAGTAGAGGGCAGTAGATGCAGGTTGTAGAGGTCCTGTATGGGAGGAGATATCTCTCCTGGTATCATCCATGTTTATTGAGACGAGAGTCGATAGTTCTTCAGCCCATTGTCTAGTTTGGATGGAAGAGGTAAATGGGCAATGAATATTCGCCTTGGCCATTGCTCGTGTGATGATTCGAAGTTCCATCATGGAAGACGTTGATGCTTCCAGGGGATACAAGGTCTGAGACCTTATTAAAGGCCGGTCTTACTTGGTTGTTCGATGTCAAGATCAACTCATAGGACTGTCTGTCTTTGGTTGTCAGCCAGCCTGAAACTGTCTCCTTGTTGTCCTGTCCTTTATTCTTTCCGATTCTCTTGTTTAGAGCTCGAACAATCCGTTCCCTTTTGACTCAGATGAGCCTTTACATCACACACAGCGTGTTGAAACAGTCCCACTCTAAGCTTGGAGACCCCGACATTTTCGAATCGTAACACCTTTTGTGGAAGAGAAGGAAACCAGAGACATCATACTACCGTCTGTCCGGACTTGTGCTTCTCTCCGATAAACAATCGACTCTGTTCCTGTTGCTATCAAATGTCGCAGTGAGCTAGTCATCATCACATCGGCATATTCACCTTCAGTATCATCCGCTGCATTCTTTCTTTATCTCGCCTTCCTTCTCCTTCCTTTTTCGGTGCTCAGAGCAGAGCGCCACCAACAGCTAAGACATAGCACTTTAAAAAAGGCGGAGGCACATACAGCGCGTGTGGCGGCCAGTCAGAGATCGTCGGTATGTCAATCATGCCCCATGGCAGGTGAAACCTCTCCATATGGATCTTGACATGCTCAGTGTGCACATGTGTCCTGCAGGTGTCCCGTCAACCCCAGCAACGTGCATAGTCCGCCATTGAAACCTCTCATGCACGCGCTACAACCGCCATCTATACCGGCCATAGAGGACAGGAGCGGTGAAGTGGGCCACAGAAATGATAATATGGCCTCTCTTAAAGCGATGCTGCGCGTGCTCGTCGGTCCGGATCACTCCAAAACATGTTTGATCTTCGAGAAGAACCCCGATTCTACTGATCCCGGTCCTGCCAGTTACCTCTTTGAGAATCGTGGCCATCTCCTCCGGGCAAAGCCTTGCGATCAGCAGTCTGAGCTGTGCTCTCGAAATAGCATCAACTGTGATCAGTCCTGGACAGACCACTGCACTGGGTTCACTGAAGGACAGTCCGAGGCTATAGTTAACAGCTCAAACAGACCGCCAATGGCTGGCGAACAAACGATGAAACCAGACGTTTGCTCCTGGTCAGACGTCCTGACTTCTTTTGAACCCGAGGACCATGGACTCTCTCCTGACTACTATACTTGTCTCTCCAATATCCAAACTCTGCATCGACCTAGACAGTCAGAGGGAGGGTTCACTGGTCCTGAAAATCGTGAACATGACGGACTCAAGATCGGAGTTCCCGTACAAGAAAGTGCTTTCTGTGATGAAGAGGCCAAGTCCGACAACTATCCTTGCGGCCTAGTGCACCCCATTCCTAGGCCGAGTCTGTACATGGCGGCGAACCCCTTTGGTTCGTCCTCAGAGACCAACGCGACACCAGACACAACATCACCTTGTGCCTCGCAAGAGAGTCTATCGGACCCGTTTAGATACGGTTTCCGCAAGGTGCACCGTCCGTATAGTCACATTGGGGGCGCTATGATATTCCAGAACGATGTCTCTCCGGGTAGCTCTGTGGCCACAACCGACGATCTCTACACTGCTATCTCCGGCACATGCAGTGCTACCATGCCCCTCCACTGGTCCAGCAGCGGACAGATGGTGCCATGGGAGATGCAGAGTCAGGATCTTGAGCTCCGGAACAGCTGCTTTTCTCAACTGCGCCATCACGGTAGTCAGCTTGAAGAGATTCCTCGCAACGCCACAGTGGACGCCTGCCACGGTCTCCCTTCTGTAAACTGCGGTCATCACTACCCTCAGCAACCACCGTTTGTGCTGAACCCATCCACCCCTCATGAATACAACTCAACAAGCGTCAAGCACCGGAGTGAAGTTGACGGGGGACATTGCCAGTTGGCAGTTGCCAACGACGAGCTCACGTACCCTCAGCACCGGTACGAAATCATCCAATCTGTGCATGGGACAATCACCAGCAACGGAGCCATGAACCGTCAAGGACGAACAAGGACCAGGTCAATTTCATGCCACAACGATACCAGGAATGCATTCTTGATTGAGTGCAAACGCCGCGGGTTGTCATACAAGGATATCAAGAGGCTCGGAGGGTTCGAAGAAGCCGAATCAACCCTCCGTGGCAGATTTCGGACCCTCACAAAGTCCAAAGAGCAGAGGGTGAGGAAGCCCCAGTGGAAAGACAAAGATGTAAGTGACCGGATTCCAAGTGCCTCTTTCGTTCTCAGCTAATGCGCAATGCAGATCAAATTGCTATGCGAAGCAGTCAACGCCTGTTCGCGGTCTGGAAAGCAAACTTCTAATGCATTTGCGCCGTCTTGTCGACCGAGAGGTGTAGGCTTGCCACCCAGAGTGTCTTGGAAGAAGGTCGCTCAGTATATATGGACTCATGGAGGCTCATATCAATTCGGGAATGCAACCTGCAAGAAGAAGTGGTGCGAAGTGCACAATGTAAAGACATGATCTAGTTTGCGCTTGGACAAAATGTCTTGGCCTATCTCAGCGTTACTGTCGCACTGCTCCGACTTGAATCTCCTTTGTTTTAGCGACGAACTGTTTGGCGTACTTAGTCGCTTATCTTGGGTGTTCCCACAAAAATGGAGAGATTTCTGAATGCAGTGTCATATGTACTGTATCATCAACTCACATACAATGCAAAAGACATGAGCGTCTTTGATGCGACAATGCTATATACATCCTCTCTATGAGCATTCTTGACGAGACCACGCCAATGATCGTCATAACAGAGCGAGGCCACGAGAGTCTGGCTGGGGATAGCCGACAGTCGCGAGTATGTCTGCCAACGTATCTGGATTGCGCCGAAGCTCATTCCACTCAGCTTCAGCTTTGACCATAAGTGTTCCAGCCAGGATTGTGCCGTTCAGGGCTACAACGCCAGGTTCGTGGACATCTGGCAAAGCGCTCGGGTCGACCGGTATACGAGCAGTTTCACATCTTCTAGGACAAATCATCATCATCGACTCGGTCATGGCTAAGTTGTAGCTGATTGCCGCAGGGCCATCTATCGCTCGCGCATGGTCCCCCAGGCTTCCCTTCGCAGTCGAGAGCGCTACTCGGTACAAAGATAAATAGATCGTATGCAACGTTTCTGCGGTTGGGTTCTGAGGCAAGGGTAGTGCAAAATGGGCGAAGGGAATTTGACTCAAACGTCGGTACTCCGAGTCGGGACCTACAGACTGGGATGAAACCGTGTCAATGAGAGGCCGCCAACTTCCCGAATCACCCTGCGACATGGCCTCCACTGGCAAGAATTGCAAATGCCTATGGGGCTGACTCGCGCCACTCTCGTCTCCTGAATTGAAGAATGCAAATAGTCTCTTTGACCCCGAGTCTTCCTGTTCCGTCTGGTTATCCTTCCAAGCTTTGATGCAGGCATAAGCAGCGTCCAGATCCTCCTTCTCGAGAATATCAGTTTGCGGCTTCCATGCCTTGGTCGCGAGGATGAAGTGGTTCGGTATGACTGGGAATTTGTTCAAGACAAGTGTATGTGTTGGATTTTCTTGAGGAATCTGAGCGATCAAAAGGTCTGTGGAGGGATTCTCGAAAGGATCGGGCTTTGGACCTGATCGGTCCTTGTCAGATTTAGGAGTGCCTGAAGGTTTCTTTGCGAGAGCTGGACAGTAACGAAGTTGATACTTGGATACGTCGGGGTTAGCATTGAAAGCCAAAGATAACTATATCGTCTTAGTAGAGAATTGAAAGAGCGCATCCTACCGAGATTCCTCCAGAATTGACTATGGAGAGATGAGTATGTGAGAATATTAGGTGGCCACTTTCCTTGGCTGCAATGAAACGCTTGGCTACTAGAGCAGGGAGACTCTCCCTTAAACCCAATTGCATGTTCTTGACGCTATGCGTGGATCTCTTTGCGATTGACCCGGTTCCTGAAAGGACTGAAGAAAAGCAGGAGAAGGAGATGATTGTTGGCTCTGTGGTTTCGGAGAATGCGGAGCAAAGCCTGGCCTGGCATCTGCGGGAAGACCCAACAACATGAACCACCACAATGACATCAGGGCAGATCCACCCATCACTCATTCATCCTTGACAACCAACAACAGCACCTTAACACGACCATTCATGTTTGAGGCTCATAAGGCTCCAGCTGTACGCTCAGTTATGCCCCAAAGATTATCGCATTTGATATTCTTGCTACCTTCTATCTGCAGCCGCACTGAGTCGAAGGGTAGGTAGGTAGTCATTGAATTATCTTTACCATTTTTCATGTGAAGAAATAATGCAGAAAGAACAAATCGGATTCATCTCTGTCTAGCAGAGCAGATATTATTTAGAGCTTTTATCTGATGTGAGGAAATCACCTGTATCAGAATCTCCCTTCCGTTTCCATGACACCTTGGCTTTGCCAAAAAGAATACACAAGCAGAAACATGTGGCATAGTAAGTCAAGCATCAAAGCTGGTAAAATAGTAAGTGGTATCATATCCTGGTATATAGCACACAAATTCCGCTATTCATGATGCAGCATATGCAAAACAGAGAGGTATCCAACAAAAAGCTAGGAGTGAAGAGGGAAGACGAGGCATAGTTGAGAGGTGGTCACATTCATGACATCAATTCATCGATATCCACATCGTCGTGAGGATGAGAAAATGTAGGCAAGATCCTCGCCGGCTGTCCGATGAGATGCGTTGCCGGTCCCTCTAACCAGGGACCTCTTTCATCCTCGTTGGCGCTCAACACGCCTTCGGCACGTTTCAGAGTTTCGACATCCAAGTCAGTTATATATGCCTCCCGGTTTGTACCGTCACTAGCTCCTCCGGGAAGCTTCAGCCGTACTTCGAACTCATTGTCGAGCATCATTTCATCTTTCCACAGACGGCGCTGGCCGTCGAAGACACACAAGACGCGCTTCTTCGTCTTCATGCTGCTGCTGGGGCAGCCCCAGGAAGGAGGGTAGCGATCGCGGTTATTGCGCCTTTTCGAAATGGTTGCACGGGTCTTGCTATTTTTGGTAACAGCGTTGCTGCTACCCAAGATGGGACGAGATCCTACACTCGCATTCCCTTTGTTTGATTTGAATGCACCTTTGCTTGATCGGAGCTGAAGATTGAGTTCGTTATAATCGTTATCATCCTCCTCAGGTTCATCGTCGAGGCGGTCGACGTCGCCGGCCGCATCAAGAAGCTTGTGCTTTTCCATGGTCTTCTTGACCTCCTCATCGCAGTCCACTTCCGCCAGCCGTTGCTGGTTAATAACCTCACTAGGCTCTACTTGTTGCACAACCCGGAGTACACAATCGTCGAGATGCTCGTAAAAGTCCTGTGCGTTGGTGAAGGTGGCAGAGCAAGTTGAGCATTTGCCAGTGGCGTCCTGGCAATAATCCGAAACCTTCTTGCCAGAAGATGCAGCGGGGCTCCTCTTGCGACAGTTGGGTGGTGTTTGCTCAACGCCATGCACCGAGGTCAAGTGACGCTTGAAAACATCGGCTCTGTTGAAGCTTTTCTCCGCAGGTGACCCAGAACCTGGACAGAATCCACACACCATGGTTCCCTTGTAATGGGTGAGCGTGTGCCGGTTCTTGTCGTATTTACGAGCGAATCCCTTGACGTGGTATTCGCATGTAACGATAGGGCACTTCTCTGGTCGTTCTGATTGATGCGTGAGCATATGAGCCTTCAGATCCTTGAAGACTCTTCCGCAATCGGGATGAGGACAGCGTCCCTTCTCCTTGCTCTCGTCATCAAATTCTGCTACGCTCGCAGCTGGACTCAGCTGAGAGCGACGGGAATGGGTGGATGAAATGGACGACCTCCGGTCATAGATCGAAACG
The DNA here is from genome assembly GCF_001078395.1 of Aspergillus udagawae. Lineage (NCBI taxonomy): Eukaryota > Fungi > Ascomycota > Eurotiomycetes > Eurotiales > Aspergillaceae > Aspergillus > Aspergillus udagawae. The sequence continues at coordinate 1,410,966 of NW_025091270.1, forward strand.
GGGCGTGAGTGGGGGGCAGAGTTCAAAAGAGGAGAAGACACTGCCAGTCCTGTCTGTGAAAAGTGGTCTGCAGCGTAGCTCTCGGCAACGGGGAGGTGGGATGGGTCAGGAGACTGGGGAAAATATCCACAGTTGGCTGAGTAGCCTGAGGGCTCGGGAAATGAGATAGTAGGAGTTGAATAGCTTGGATATTGGTGTACTGGCTGTATCAAGGAAGGATCTGTTGACGGCCAGTCAGCATTTTGAAAGAATTGGCAATTTGACGGTCGAAAAGCAGAGAAACATAGAATCCGCTTTAAGAACAAAACGGGATGCAAACTCAATGAACTCACCAACAAAGTCGCCTGGGCCTTTCCTCTGATAGATATTCTCCGCTTCTAGCGAGCTTGCCATAAATTCACTGGGAAAGAATTCATCCATGACGGCTGCAGGAAGCCCGATACCATGATTAGTGTCGACCCAGCTCTCCGGGAAGGTCTGTGCTATACCGGAGTATGGCGAGCCGATCGCCGATGATGATGCGCTTGCAATGGAGGGTCCAGATGCAGTGGAGAGGCCCGACATATAAGGCTCTGTGGAATAGGGTATTGGAAGGGATGGAGGAGTGGGAGGCATGGGAGGGAAACCGGCAGTTTTGGCCTCAAGCTGTGAATCAGCATAAACAGGCGATGCGTCGTAGTAAGATGTTGGGGCGCTGGCTGAACCAGAAGGCTGCCCAAACCCGCCGAAGTTATCCATTTGAAACCCGAACGGATCGACCAATGCTGGGTCCATAGGAACGTCGTGAAAGTATGTTGTTTGTTGTTGACGTGATGAGTCCAATGCCAACATGATGGCTTCCTTGTGCCCTAAGGTAGGGTATAAAACAAAGTCGGGAATGTGCTCTTGGGCTCTGCATGCACACGTCCTAAAGTCGATAGTCGACTGTGCTAGTCCCCACAATTCGGTGAAAGACGAGGCCTGCGTTTCAGTAAGGAGATCGAGGCGCGCAATCTGGACGAAGTTGGTTGTCAGTCACCAGCTTCTTTCATTGTGTTGTTGCAAGAATTGGTAGATCGCTAACGGAAAAGCGACACTGATGGGGAATCCGAGCATACCTCAAGAGAAGAGACACCTCAAATAAGAAAAAAGGCCGCTCAAAAGTGAACGTGAACCTCGGTCAACGAGCTGGTAGTCGTCTGCGCGATGTAAGGGGAAGTTCACAGGGCGATCTTTCGATCTATGCGAAAAGTATTTCAAGGTATTTGAGCGAATCGTTGAGGGTCTGGGAACTATGCAGAAGAAAGCAAGTTGCGCGACATGCAGGAGAAACCGAGGCAGAGTTCGATTCTGAATTACTTTGGACGAAAAGAGTATATATAAGACAAGAACAGCAGTCACACCGAAGGCAACTGAATGCAAATCAGTAAACCACGGCCAAGTCCGAAAGGAATATGAAGTATGTTGCAGAACCAGGTGAAGTCAAGGAAAGGAGGAGGACAAGGTGCTGTCTTGTATGAGCGCTTCCTTTGTCACTTCTCTTCGGGGTTTAATAAGGACCCATCTACTATTCCTCGACGTAGGATGAGTCTTATGTAGAATGAAGAAACGACGGAGGAGAGGGAGGGAGAGCATTTGTTAAATGTTATATGATTGCTGACCCTATGAGAGAGTGTGTACCTCATTCTGGGCTTGCAGTGGACTTAATTAAATTACTAGAGTGGATTCTCACTAGGTAGATTAAGTGCACTAAACTACTACGAACTAAGAATAAGAAACTAACAGCACTAAGTCAAGCCCATCCAGACTACTGGAGGTGGAATGCGCAGCAGGGGACAGGGTATTGTCTAGTGTGCATTGAGACTGACTGGGGTGGGCGCATGTGGATTCTGGGTGGTTGATGACGATGGTACCGCCCTTAGCGTATTAAATGTACTTCTACGAACGAAGTGTCGGGGAAACTAATAATAAATAAATAAATATTCAAATACATAAAAGTACTTGTTCTAGCTATTTCGATATTCGCAATATTGTCCGGACAGAGATAGCGAGGGAAACGGGGGAAGTGGATATCACGGTCAAGCAGGAACTTTGTACCATTTTTGAATTTTAGATTTTTGGTTTTTAGATTTACGAGTTTATTTTTAATCCAGAAATATCTTTAGCGGTATTGGAGTTTACAGTATACCACTAAATCTGCATGCCCCATTTGCACTGCCTTAGGCACTTCCCCATTTTAGTGATTGTCATGACTACCTGGTACTGCAGTGTTTGGGTAGCCGTGTTTCCATGTGTTGTATTGAATACTATCTAATGGTTCCTGCATTATTTTATTTCCAGCTTTGTAGGCCTATAGGCGATGATTTCTTCCGCTGTATTTAAGATGTCAGGCCTGTTGATATGGTTCCTCGTTACAGCTCAAATCACCATGGTAGGTGCTCGCTTCCGCGGATTATCTTAAGACTTGCTTGAATTGAACAGAGCACGTAAGTATACTCTGTATGTTTGATAAATGATTATCAATAATTATCTCGTAGCTATTACCTCAAAGGCATAATGATACAAATTCCCTGGTCATTCTTGTGCATCGGGAACCCCGTGTCCATCCACACTAGGGATGCATGCTTGACATTTGTGGATACAGATGTCATCGGCAAGTCCGTGTACAGTTGACTTGGCACCGTCAGACCAGACCAGGGACTGTACGTCGTAAGAATGCAGACTACAGAGTCCAGTAGTCAAGCAATTTCTCTGACTCTTGGGGAAACTCTGTTTATCATGTTCCCGTTAATTTTTATTATCACTCCTTATCTTTCGGTATGATCGCAATTCTGAGATAAGATGGTGGCAAAATTCTCTCCCATGTACTTGCAAAACGAGGGGTATCACGAAGACCTACGGAGACGGAGACGGACTATGGGGTAAATCGTAGCAAGGATTAGTGATTTGAAATAATAAAGTAGCCCTGCTGTTCCACAGTACCTTATACATAGATACTCACAATCCAATCTACGGATATATGAGATTATGGAATCAAATAATATTGATAATTGCTGACTGTGGGCATGATTAATGAAGAGTTTCGAATGTCATGATTGTTTGGCATATCTCCTTGGCAAGTTGACAGTCTGGCAAAGCCTCATCCACTGTCCCGTCAATTTGGTACAGATGCTGAGGAGAAACGGGAGGCAGCAAACTCTAGATCTTGAACCATGGCCGCAGGTTTCCGAACACCCTTCCCCTTGCTCCGGTTAGCTCTTTTTTTGGTTCTGGGGCTTTGTTGACGATCTTAGATAGTCCAGCCCCACGATCCCAGCCATTTCGAGGAACGTGCATATGAGTTTCGCCTAATCGATTGGCTCAGAGTTGTAACAGGCAAATGATGCTCGACGAAATAGTCCAATCAGAAGCCTGGAATGGCACAGACGGGAAGGATCTGCCCTGTGCTTCGTTTTGACGTGGACGAATATTTCTGCTTATGTTAACAAGTCACTTTTCTGCGAGTGTTGCCTCAAAGGTTTTGCGTCGACGTTAATGGCGTTCATACTTTCAGTAATAGTTATTTGAATTCAATTTTAAAGATTGTATTGTACCATTGTTGACATAGGTCCATGGGTAAATTTTTAATGGGTGGGTTTTGATGCACCTAAGGTATCTACAAGGCTGAGTCTTAGCGCGACCTGTTTTCAGTATTGCTTTCGTATTCAGAATTTCCATACACTGGAGTGGACAGTCAACTTATGAACGAACATGGTGGTGCCGTACCTGTACGCCATGTGGGCTTCGAGTCGAGTAGATATTTCCAAAAGCTGGTTCAGTCAAGTGATTGCACCTAATTGTGTAGTACTGGTAATGAGCACTTGGACAGATTTGGCTAATGTCTCACCAGTTTACATATACCATCAACAGGCATAGGGTGGTACCATAACTAGAAGTGTGCAAGCTAAGTCTGATGAAAATTCGATCATAATGATGCAAAATGGAGTACCGCGACTTGCGTTTGTTATTGCGCTTGCCCTAGAGAGGTATAGAGATGCAGGAAATCTGAAACGGGACATTGGTTGAGTCAATCCCAGAAGAAGGAATGTGGATATACATGGTGGACGCTCTTCTCCGGAACATAACATGACAAACCATTTGAGATCGGTGAGGAAAGCGCTCCAAGATGCCCTTAGCGCCACACCCTGGTCGAGCCACATCAGACGCACCAATAATACTTCAGGAAACAGATCTACCCGAATTTCCATTGGCAGATCCCTGGTTTTATAAGCGAATCGAGGCGCAGCAACCTGCTTTTACACCGCTGCATTCTCCATCCAGAATTCTGTTTTGTTTTTTCCCTTTGCGTCTGTCCCCGAGTGCGGACTGCTTCTGCACGATGATGGTATCGTGCACTATGGATGAGACGGGATATCCACAGTACTGCATAATCATGACTCTGTGATTCTGGTTGAGTAACCCCCTAGAATTGACCGATGCTTCTACTTGAATTCTAAAGCGATTTTATTGTTGGCCTCCCTGTTGTTGCGGTGAAATAACCTTATTCCTGACCGAAGTCACGCTAAAAAAAAAAAAAAAAAAAAAAAAAAAAGAGAAAATAGGGACACGAAACTCTCTACAGTACGCACCTCCCTGTGGAACTTTCACTGTGGCGCTTTCTCGCGTCATTGACTGTTGGGTCGTNTGAGTAACCCCCTAGAATTGACCGATGCTTCTACTTGAATTCTAAAGCGATTTTATTGTTGGCCTCCCTGTTGTTGCGGTGAATCTCGAAATTCAGTCCACAGTGTCACGCTAAAAAAAAAAAAAAAAAAAAAAAAGAAAGAGAAAATAGGGACACGAAACTCTCTACAGTACGCACCTCCCTGTGGAACTTTCACTGTGGCGCTTTCTCGCGTCATTGACTGTTGGGTCGTTAATCTCTTTACTCATTGTCACTGGTTTGCGGCCCTTGTGTCTCCGGCCGAAAATCCACGAAGGAATGCGGTAATTTCCGAGAGACCAACAAAAGCACCCAACGAATATTTGACATAAAGGATTTTGAGGCTCTGGTGCCTAAGGTACCCTACAGATAACGCTCAACTTTATTGCCAGGAGGGTTAGGTAGCAGCCGTTGAAGCGAGCAGGTTGACCAATTATTCCAGTACAATGACGAAGCACGTAAGGACAGAGCACGATCGCTCTTTTCCTTCTTGTAACTGACATCCCACTGTGATTGATGATAAACCAATAACAGTTCCTGGTAAATCGCCAACCAAACAAGGATGCGTCTGGTGCCTGAGCGAAAAGAAAACGTACATATTGGAGAGCGGCATCGCCGAACCCTGGCATTTACACGTGGGGGGATGCATGTCCGCAGTTTGATCATAATGGGATAGGAAAATGTCCTGGTTGCTGACCGGGACTAATCTAATAGTTCCCAAGAAATAGTTGTTACATCAAACCGTAACGGTCATACCTGATGAAGTTCAAAAGCTTCGAATACTGATGTTCCGACATTGAGTTCAATACTACCTTAGTTTGCCTATGCTGCAGAAAAACGAATGCTTGATTGCCCAACAATTATGGTGTCTACTTGCTCCCTGTTGTTCGCTAAAGAAAAACTTTAAGCAAAACCTACACGGTAAACAACAAAGAAAGTCTGAGGTCTTGGCAAAGGATTGTCTCAGCCCTATATTATAGAGTTTGAGTAATCAATCCCAACAAATCAATGTGCTTGACAAAAACAGTCGTAACATTACATACAAACTTAAATCCCTAATAGAGGAAGATACGATCAGGCTACTCCGTATCTTGGACTTGTATTATCTGAATGGGCAACTGACAGTCGAGAAACATCTATTTTGTGAAATGACATCTTGGCGTTGGAAATTGCGGCATCTAGACACAAGCCTCTTCAGGCCTCGCTAACTGAACTCCAAATTGATTGTTGGGTGTCAGCTGATCCTTTTGTGATGCTTTTATTTCTATTCTACATTTTTACGGTCATACTATCGTACACCAGTGGAAAGCTAAACATGTGGCTTCACTAAGGTTGCTCATCGCTAGTAAGTTCCCAATTCTATGAGAGCTCCCCACCATAAGCATCTCGGAATCCGCTTTCCAGGTGGCTTGTTACCAGTCGATTCTTTAACAGGTGCACAGGTGTCACCTTAATCTCAACAATAATAATATCATTTGACACTCGGCAGCAGGATCGACCTTTCGGCCCCCAACTGTGCGCCATCAACCTATTCCTCTTCGGGCAGGCGCTACAGAATGGCTGTAGTGTAACCATGGAGCAGTCGCTTTCTGAAACATTCCCCTGCTTCCTCGTGGCAGTAATCAGTGCTTACCTGACACGAAGAGCGCAGGGCCCAGGCGGTCTATAGATAGACAGGTAGCACGGCGCTGTGCCATTAAACAAGGAGCTACGTGCAATGCCTGTTGGTCTTCGTCCTGGTCAAATTCTTACGTGCATCTTGCTTTGCAGGAGCCAACGCTGGTAGCCACTCACGAGTGAGAGGAAAGATTCGAGAACAGAAAGCTGCAGCGACCGTTCTAATCTAAAACACAGTTGCTAGTGATTCTGCAGTCATTGAGGCTATTGTTGCCATGTGGTGTCATCTTGAGGTACTTCCAAGAGCATCGCATGCCTGTTGGATGTGAACTTGGAAGGAGTTTCAGTACGTTGTACATAGGAGTTGATGGGATTCTATCCATAGGGTCCCAGCATCTCTATGGTATATATGGAACTGAGAGTCTGTTTTTCACATCGGGTTATATTTACAACTGAATCGCTGATGAGTAATTTTACACTGAGCCTCAAGTCTAGACGAACACCTGTCATTTCTAGGAGTGTGATAAATATAGCTCGAATACGCAGGCTACCTTAGCTACATATCGCTATTGATATTGACCTCTTGGGCAGTATAATATACTTCAGATAAATTAATTCCCCTGCGGAGTAAACCGAAGATACCATGCAAGGTCACGAGACCTCCCGGGGAATCGTCTCTTTCTCCAGCATCCCTGCCAGATCACGGAGTATAGTAAGACATAATAAACCTTTTACCATAATCGGGGTCTACCTAACCCTCAATAAAATATAGGCATCATATATGCAATCTAGATCGCTCTGAATTCGAAACAGGTACGAACAAGCATAACGCAGTCCATAGGTACTTCCCCTTAATAAGACCCTTTCCATGGTCCCCGAAACCACTTAGAAGCCGAACTAGCGCATTAGTGCCCGACCCGATTCTGGCTCGCTCAGGGCCCCAGCAAAATATTAGACTGGAGCCAAAGCTCTCATGTGTCATGTCTGGACTTGCCCTTTGGAGACTATGGACGACGGAATAGGGGAGCATACCTCAGGTTGTGCCTCTTAATTCAAAGCTTACCGGCCACATGGCGGAAGGGCAAGTCTAGGGTCATGCAAGAAGTAAGCAAGAAGGATTAGCTTGTCCAGTTTTGAAAGAGGAGAGTACGTTAACTTAAAGAATCAGATATACTTATCCAGAAAATAGACAACAGACAGACTCACGATCACCCACAGTCTCAAAGTTACTGGGCTTTCGAATAAGCTTCGGATCAGGAGGGCACACGAAAACGACTCTGTGATCAGCACGGACCAAAAGGGGCCGCTACTTTGGGTTGCCACCAGAAACACAAGTAGCCACGTAAATACATATCATATCTTCTGAAATCGTACGATATGTGAATCACGCATCAGACATTGACCATCACCACTCTACCTCCGCAGATCTATCAAAAATCCCAAATGTGACTGCGCCGTCCATGATGTCAAAGGGGTTGAAGGATCAAGAATCAACATGCTAGATCTGGCGATCCTAAATCTTTGGATCAATTCAGTCACTCTAATGGATAAATCGTGTGATCGAGATGCAGTAGCCCGAGTGACTTGGTGTATGTGATCAACTTGCATGGAATCAATAGTTTACTCCGTAGACCCCGGTAGACCCCGCGAGTTTAATACCTTAAGCACCTTGCGGTACTACTATCATGTATATGGGAGTACATGAGGCGACATTTGCAGCTGCACCATAAAGGAGTTCCACGTGACATCCGAGCAGCAGGATTATGCGCTTAAAACCGGTTTACCCCGTGATCGCTGGATCTACCATAGGCTAATCCAGGATTCGTATCAGGAGCTCAAGGTCATATCACATCCTGAACTTCCTGAATGTATTAGCAAGGATGGAGCGGCCTATGGCACATGATGCTCTTAATTAACCCGAGTCACGTTTGATTCATGTATGTTGACCTGTCAAATCTGCAACGCTACCTATTTCGTAGTGCGTACGGAGTAGATTATTATCATTCAGTACTTCTATCCTCTATTGGCCAGGAAGATATAGTGTACCTTATGAGTTAGCAATGGAGCTTCAGGCTAATCTGCAGTGTAGATCGAGTATCACTCCTCATCATTTACAATTAATCACCCCAATAACCCCAACATCTTCCGCAATGGAAACCTTTTCCAGTATGCGATCGGCGGATACTGGGACCACAATATCTTGTTAGTCTATGGCTCGGCGCTCCCATTCCCCGGTATCTGGGCTGTATCTGTAGCGGAGTGATCATTTCTTTTGGTCTAGGTATTCATCAATGAGTGGAGTTTGTGATGTATCTACCGTCGATGCTCAGTAGTGTACAGAGTATTTCTATCTCTGTTTCAGTATTTCGAGATCGTGAGCCGACAAGACCACACTAGAGGATTGGAGTCGTCATCGTGCTCCATTCCTGCTTGCGAGTTGAGACCGAGACTTTGAGTTCCAATCTGCAAAGCCGAGATAATCCGTGTCGATCAACGATGATCCTGTCCCATTCAGCAAGCGTCATCTTGAAAGGTCATTACCTTAGTTTAGTTTAGTACCGTACCTTAGCACCGGCTCTGGAGCTATGGTATCTTGCCCTGGTTGGTGGTTGGTTTCGGTTACTCCGTTCCTTACAATAACACAATCGGCTTGTATTGGACGTACCAAGTCATACACTTTTGTCACAAAACGAAAAGTGGCTTTGAGGTGGGCCTCAGGAACAACAAGTGGCTGTGCACTACTCCCTACTGACGGAATGGCCCCGCTGTGGGCTGTGGCTTTCCTGGTCATGAGCCACATGACAAGTTTTTGGGTCTTGTGCAATATCTTTGGTTTGTTGGTCCGCTACTCCGTAGCCTCCGCAAGCCCGCCTTACCAGGAGTGTACCTCAGGGCTCAGGCACTATGATGTAGATGAGGCGGTGCGCAGGTGACACAGACTTTGTTTGCGCAATTAGACACTCTTGAGTGCTCCGGAGTCGGCGATCCGCAGGCTGCCCACAGGATGGTGGTCCTGTGCGTCCTGCTACAAGGAGTTTCGGCAACCCCGACCGATGGATTTATTAGAGAGTCGTCTAAGTAACCCACTTCAGGATAGTCGGCCATTTGTCAACAATCCTGAAGGAGTCTTTTGGAAACGACTGATTTATGACAACCATGGGGGACTTAATTATTACTCTTTCCTACTCAAGCATCCAGTAATCTAAGGATGTCAGCTTGACTGTTGATGATTACAAATCGAGTGGTCGAGCGGTGCTGGGTTCGTAGTACTGCCAGGATATGATGATAGCAAATTCAATAGTTCTCTGAGATTGGAAGATTTGTCGTCGGCTGATATCTAGGTACTGTGTTTAGGATCGCCTTACCGGCCCCGTGCGTGCGATAATGGTAAAACAATGAATGTGCCCAAGGCCCCAAGTTACTAAGGAAACTACACATCTCGTGGAAATCATCACATATGGTTGAGTTTGGAAAATATGTACCTTGGGTGATGCAGCAATAACATCCGTTTCCAATCTACAAGTATGTTGACCTGAGACTGATATGCGTCTATGCGAAAACCCATGTTCCTGGTCAGAATTGGTAGTCTGCGCGGAGGGTCCAACCACAAGCTCTTCTTGGATATTTGTAGCGAGAGAGCAAGGCCAAACAGAGGATATCTCTACGCTTCGGCCGGGGGATATCAGCCAATCATTGTAAGTCTTGAGCACGTTTCCTTGTCTCGGTATCCTGGACGGAGTGAAGTTATCAGACCTTTCAGTGTACAGCCAGACGCATGTCAGTCGTGCGTTGCATCAAAATCAAAGTTTGAACGTCCAATACCAAGAGGTAAGAGCACACTTTTCACCGTTCTTTAACCCCAGAGATTTATCCATCTCCATGGTAAGAATCGGTCAGTGACACTTGTTCGGGGGCACTGATCAATGAGTGGTGTCAGCGTGGCCACGATGAAACGAGACAGCACATGGTCCGTGTCTGTAGGAGAGGATGCCATCTCATCCCGTCCGTGAGTGCATAGGGCTTATTGATACCGCGGCAACCTCGTGGATTTGACACCTCCTGGGAACTATGGAGATAAATTCCACGGTGGGGTAGAGGTAGTTGTCCTCAGGTACTCAATACCTTCGTTTCTATTCGATATTCCAACAGACCCCCTCGTGACTCTTTCTGTGGTTTTGCCAGGATGTGGCTCATGCAGTGTAACAGTTGCCTCGAACTCGAGATTCCAATCATGACCAAAATTCTTGAACCGAGTAGATAGTCCATAGCCAGTGGTCCCTCTGACCCAGGAGAAAAAAGTCGACCTGGCCGGGGAATATGATTCCCCTCACCACATGTACATACACTCGTATGCGATGGATAAATGTCGTATCATCATGTCAGATAATCCGGTTACTGGCGTTTGCTACCAAGGAGTAAGCCTGTCAGCCCTACGACGACCCCGGACGGAGCATTCGTCTCCATTGGTGGGTGATCCACACTCGCTCATACAACCCATGCAGACGAACCACCATCCATCGGAGACTCCGGAAAGACAGAGCAGACCAGACCGTCTGTTGCGATGAGCGAGAGCCTCAGGGCCGCGGTATGAATGGTTCGAGTGACGGTCAACGGACTGGCCAAGGCACGGCAACTAGCAAGTAATACTTCCTGTTACTGTCCTGCGCACCACGTCTAATTAATATTAATATTAATACCAAACCATGACAAACTCAATCACCAACCAAACCATGGATTCAAGTGAGGAACCGAGAACCTTGTCATGCAAGGAGCAGACACTGCAGCAAGCTAACCACCAATGAGCACCCCAATCTCAGTCCCCTGTTGACCAACCTGGAACCCACCAAAGTAGGGCCAAAATAATATGAGCCAATCGTCTTGGGGAGGAGGCTGTCTATACCTACCTAGGTAGGAATTAGAGAGAGTACTGCGACTGCTGTCCAGAGGCGTCGGTGATCATTAAAACAAAAGGAGAAAATCCAGTTGTGGTTCGCTATTGCAGATAATGGTTCCTATACCATCATCAACAAGATATACTACAGAGAGGAGAGCCATGTTTAATTGATCATTCTAACCAAAAAGAAGAGCTTGATAAACAGACCCTAAGCGAGCCCCTAGTAAAGCTGCCATACCATTCTCTAAGCAGGTTCTGAGCATGATAACAATGATTTGAAGAGTAGACAGCATAGTACCGGCACCCACCTTCTTGGATAGCCTAGAAGATCCATGAGCCATGCCTCGCATCTTACGATCTACGATTTAACTTGATTCGTCCTTCCAACTCACAGAAACCAGTTGACGCCGCTTATCAAACTGATAGCCTATCCAGGCTTAAGTCAAGCAGGAGAACAAAGGCATATGCTGGTATTGTGGTACATTCATCTTGTTTTGGTCGATTCCTCAGGATGGAAACCTGATTGCTGATGTATGTGTTTGAGCAGGTTGTGTTTGCGTTGCGTGAGATGGACTGATTGACCGATCAAAACGCCATACATGGTCGAATTGCACGAACTACCTAAGGGGAAAGAAATTGCACTACTATACTGGAACACATTGGGGGTGTCAGTAGGGTTTAGACTGCTCAAAACCTATGGACATGTTCCTAGGACGTGATCAAGTCCATAACTTCTCTGGCGTATGCGCAAGAACGCCAACATATAAGGCATCTACTAATACAAGAGGTATCCGTGGAGGCTTTATTCATCGGCACAGGAAATCATTCAGGTAGGCTTAATCCAATTATGCTCAATATCCTGATCAAGCAGGACTAGGGCAGTCGACAGCGCGGCTGTTAGTATGTACATGGGTTAACAGCAGCTATCGCTAGTAAAAAACATGAATTGACAGGGACTACACGACGGCACTCTGGTCATAATATAAATCGCACGCGTGGGGGTGCTGAAGACAGTACTTCGGCACAAGGTTGCCGGCCTGAACACCGTTCGCCAGCAAGTACTCTCGGAAGTTGAGGATACGCTGCGTCATGAGTGTAGTCCTCTTCTTCCCATTTGCATCGCGATTGCCAGACCAGACCAATTCCGCCAGGGCTGCGGCGCGGGGCCAGAACTTGCTCGACACAGTCACATCATCCACCTGCTCGCTCCAGAGAGGCGCGGTCGCACCGATGACGTGCTTGGCTTGAGCATCGGTCAGATTTTGCGTGAAGTCGTAGTCGTAGATCCGCTGCCATGTCTTGTAAGGAGCGCACCACGAGCCTCCAATGCCGCCATAGTTGAAGTTCGGGGTGTTGGGATCCGGATTGCTCATGACGTCGTACCTGGGGTCATTGGTGACGTATCCGCCAGAGCCGCAGTCAAGATAGAAAAAGTCTGCCGACGATACTATGACATCGTAGCCCCGGGCCGTCAGGTTCTGAATGTATTGCAGCCCATTGTTCCAGGTCTGCATGACAATGTCCTTGGGCACGTCGTGAGCGTGCTCCGGAGAGAGGACAATATCCTCCCACATGATCAGACGGCGCTTCTCGCTGACCTTGCGGAAGATTGGAACTGCATGATCCACCCAGTACTGAGACAGATCGTTGTAGGTGCGCGAGGGATCTTCTGCGAACCATGCTTGGACATAGCTACTGAAATTGAAGCAATTGGGTTGAATCTCGTCAGCTCCGACGTGGAACCAGTCGTCGGTAAAAACATCCGATAGCTCATTGTAAACATCCCGAACGATATCGTACGTCTTGTCATAAATGATGTCCAACTGGCCCGGGTTGGGTTGAACGGCAGTGTGATATTGCCAGACGTCGTTGGACCACCAGGAATCGGCGCAAGTCACCATTTTCGGATCTGCCTGCTTCCAGCCAGACGACGAATGGCTAGGCATATCGATTTCCGGGATGACACGTATACCTCGGGCACGGGCATAGGCAATGATTCGGCGGATGTCGGCGTGCGAGTAAGTCTCCCGCGCCGAGTATGCATCTTTAACCATCTCCGGATGTGCGTTGATCTGTACAGGCCACGACTGCGTGTCATCCAAGTGCCAGTGCAGGACATTGAGCTTGGATAACGACATGGCGTCCAACTGCTCCAGGATCTTCTTCACGGAGATGAAGTTGCGACCAGTATCGATCATGATGCCGCGATAAGGATAGAGAGGCGCATCCTGGATACTGACGGGCTGCTCGATGAGTAGTCCACCCCTTCCATCCGAGATGACGATCTGTTGAAGGGTGCTAAATGCATGCAGAACACCCCAAACGGTCTTGGCGGTGATTTGAATGGTGTCGGAGCCTTCCTTCACATCGAGGGTGTAAGATTCGTCCACACCGTGCTGGAGATCGGCTTTGAGATCGTCAACCTTCACATTGACGAACTGTAGCGGGGACGAGGCACGTTTGCTCTTCGTGGAGGCGGAAGGTGTAGCTGTTGGGAAAGGCTGGAAGGAGGAGATGGGCGCTTCAGTCGCAGCGGGAACCCATTGAAGCGAAACAATCGTCTTCCAGGCGCGATCCCATCCTTGCGAGATGACCTGGCTGTTGGAACCACGGGCTGTGCGCAGAGTGAGTTGGCCAGCAATGCGTTTGGGCCCCGATGACGCCCAAGTGATAGTGCGAGGAGCCGGCAGAGGATTGACGGCGACAGCGGCGACCGACGAGGCGACCGTAAGGACTACGGCGCAGATGCTAGAGATGAGCATGATCACAATAACCAATCCAACAACACAGGCATTGAAGAGGTCTCGTTTGAGGGATATGTGTAGGAAAGGGGCTTTGAGTGAAAAAGACATCTGAAACCAGAGGAGGAGGACTGTATTTAAATTATAGCCTTGCAGGGTGAATCCTTCGAGCGCGCTGATCGACACCAATAATCTCCTGCATTCCAGTCCATCTTCGCAACTTTCGTTCTGCCAACGCGCGTCGATCATGCAATCAGAATGCAATCAGAATGGGAAGCTACAGCTCAAGGTCCGTCCATCCGCCAATCTCTGGAAGGCATCATCAACGCTAATTTGGCCAGAAGGTACAGGTTTTCTGTCGATGGTTAGTCTCTGCTTCAAAACCTGGGGAGTCGACGCCAATCACGGCCCACTCGCTTTCTCTCATTTGTTCTTGTGACAATGATCATGGGTATCGGCAAAAAGGTCAACAACTGCGCCTCGAATTGTTTGGGACTCTACCCGCGATCCAAGAATGCTTTGGTTTCATCGCTGGTTCGGAGGGTTACATCCGCCTTTGTTCCCGCGCTGCAACCTGGATGGTCCTTCATTATTGAAGGTTTCGCAAATCTTCAGGGTCTGTTCTGATCGGCAGATACCACGCGATATGGTCAGTGCAGTGCAGGTTTCTCGGCTTCGTTCCTGTGATGATACCTTGCCAGTTGCCACGACTCGTATCTGCAGATAAACGGCCATCTCCCTGCATAAACTGGATCATCAAGTGGTCAAGATCACAAGGTGGAGGGAACTAGCTACCGATAACAATGCGACCAAAAAGGCTTCGGAGTTTGCACCTGCTAAGCTGTCACAGTGACATCGCTTAGATGAACAAAATCCAAGATATCATTCCGTGGTCTATTGGACTTGACTCGTCAAGATTTTGGAATCATCTCGACACACTTCACGCGATCTCTTCTGGCAAAGGCTCGTATGGCTCCTTAGGTTTGATTGTTGCAGACACGGAAGCAACCGCTACTTCAAGGACCAAATTGCTTTGTTGCAATTTCCGCACAAACTTGCCTATACTGTCGCTAACCTCTAGGAAGGATCCAATTTTCCGCATCAGACAGACTTCTGTGATCGAATGCGAACTACAAGCACATATTTGCACAACCGACGTCATGCCGTGGGCCCTTGTCAAAGATGGAACGACGGGCCTTCCCGTTGGTAAGCAGATACCACGGTTCCAGCACCCTAGCCAAGTCCTCCTCTCGGAATGCAATCTTTTGGACAAATTTCACGTGCTTCAAGCTCAAGTCTGCTTCTGGCCAGATTAGAGTGGCTTTCGCAGAAGCGTCATCCGACATAGCTGGAAGTTGAGTATATTCAGCCCGATACTAATACAATTTACTCTATCTTACATACAAGCAACCACTTCATTCTCGGAAAAATCAATGACAACTCTTCCCATGCCTGACCAACCGCCAATAATTATACGGCATCGGGGCCAAAAACCCAGCACCCATCGATACCAGCGCAGCCGCCCAAAACCGCGGATCATCCAACAGCACCACACCTCCGGTGAGGTGGAAATCCACCAGGTTCTGCACCGTCTCCATAGCCAGCATGGAGACGAGGCTCATACCCGTCGCAGTTCGAAATGCCGGTCCCCAGGGGAGTTTGTCCACTCCCAGTCGGAGGAGGATAGTCTCCAGGAGAATTGACGTGGTGATTCCACTCGCCACTGCCACAACATCAGTCATCTGGCCGAGCCTGAGGTCCACGAGTAGGGATGAATATACTGGAAACACCCATAATAGCACCCATCCCCCAATGCCCATAGAAACTTTGGAGCACCCACAGCGCCGAGAAATCACCTAGTGTGCACCCCGCCAGACAGCGCAAGGTGTTGACAGCTGCGCGCTTCCAGCCTCTTTTAGATGACCAGAAGGATAATGTGAGGACAGATCTTTGAGTCTCATTCTCCTTCTCCCTCTCCTTCTCGTTCTTCGAGCAACATTTTGTAGGCTGATGCTGGGGTTGAGGTCGGGAAGAGTAGAGTTGGTGAAACTGGGTTAAGGATCTACTTGAGAAAAATGGCTGGCGGGTACTCAGGCGGGAAGTGAGCGGTGATGACACGCGGAGCATGATGGGTTTAATCTAGTATATTTGGTCTTTTCTAAGACAGCTGGAAGGACAGATTGATGTGTAGTTATATGGGTTGCGGAAGACTGTATGTATATTATAGTCCTCCGGGAGGCAAACATCCGAAGGCTAAAAAACGCGAAAACCGCGCAAATGACTGAGGGTGGAGAAGTGGGATTGGTCAGTCCGATCGTTCGGGATCAATCATCCCCATATCGAAATAGGATATCTTGTGAAGGATGCAATTAGATCCCGGTTAGAAAGTCCTCAGAGACAAGACTCTGAGCGTGGAATTGACGTTGGTTACGGAGTAGATAGTTCGGCATGGCAAAACTCAAACCATGCTATGCTGAATGCGGCCATCGACCATGTTTTCATTCACAACACAGAATAGTAAAACACACAGAATAGTAAAAATTGCTACACATCATAAACTCCTGCATAATTACGCAACCTCGAAACTCCGCTCCATCTCCATCCCTTCCTGGAAAGCATTCTTCAATGCAGACGCCTCCTCCGCCGAAGGCGCCACACACGGCCGCCGCGGCAGCGCGCCGTATCCGCGATACGACTGCAGGGCGCTCTTGACCGCGACAAACCCACCCTTGATAGCCAGCCAGTCCGCGCGCGCGACGACCGCCTGCAGCGTCTGCGCCTCCGCTATCTTCCCGCTCCGGTAGAGCTCCATGAGGCGCACGCACGAGCGCGGAATCAGATTCGCCACGCCGCCGATGATACCCGCCCCGCCGGCGATGAGGGTCTGGAGAGTGAAGTCGGCGGAGCCGCCGAAGGTCAGGAAGCCTGGTTTGGCCTGGGCGGCGATGCGGGCGAGTTTGCCCGTGTTGCCGCAGGTGAGCTTGACGCCGACGATGTTGGGGTGTTTGGCGAGGGTTAGGATGTCGTCTGAGGTGAGGTCGAGGCCGGAGGAGGCGCCGGGGAAGTTGTAGATGAGGAGGGGGATCGGGGAGGCGGAGGCGACGTCGCGGAAGTAGTCGAGGAGGGCGGCGTTGCTCACGAGGGACTTGTAGTAGCAAGGGGGCAGGACAAGGACGTAGTCTCCTCCGGCGTCGGCGGCGTCCTTGCAGAACTGGATGGTTTCGCGCGTGGAGGATGCACCGCAGCCGACGATGAGCGGCATGGATGTGACTCCGGCGGCATCGAGGGCGCGGCGGGTGGCTGCTGTAATGAGTTTGCGTTCCTCGCGGTCGAGATGGACGGCTTCGCCGTTGCTGCCTTGGACGACGAGGCCGGTGACACCGGCGTTAGCGAGGTAGGCGGCGTGCTTCTCGACGGTGGGGAGATCGACCTCCTCGTCGTCCTTGAAGAAGGCGACCGTTGGCACGTAGATGCCGGGCACGAGAGGGCGCGGCCTTGTTGTTGTTCCGTTTGTGGTCATTTCGTCTGGTGTTTTATACGAGTGGTGTTCTGCGGTGGTCGTGAGCAAATAGTCTCAAGGGTAGTCCTGCTTGGAACAGTGTTACCAGGGAGAAGACCTCAATTTGGAGGATTGATAGGGATTTAAAACAACAGAAGAAGGGAGGAAAGGGTTAGTTAAAGAGGACAGAGACGGTGGGACGCCTGCCATGATTAAGGAATGGGAATGTGGTCCCAGTGCCGACCCAGATTGATGCGATGATGAAGATTGATCGCATTAAGTTCAAAGGCCGTCTACAGACAGCTCGGCAAGTGGAAATGGGTGGACACTGGAAACCCCCACGTCTGAACCCCACAGAATGAGGCCTGTTAGGGGTCGGAATCCAGAATACGTGGGCGAGATTTTGGAGACGATCAGAGAGGGATTGTAACTCTTAATGATATTATTGGTGGTGGAGTTGCATCTGATGACATTGGAGCATGCGTCGAAACTGATGCGGCAGCTCGATTCTATGTAACCCACGGGACTTGGAGAAGGTGCAATACTACTATTTGCTAGGCAATAATACATCTTTGGATCATCCTTTCAATGTAGTATGGAATCGAAAGAACATTAGATAACTGCTACGAATGAGGCCGTGACCCCCACGTACTCCTCGATCCGGGGTCATCATTTGTAGCCTGTGAAGGTGGGGAAATATCTCCAACCGTGAACAGAGTAGCACCAGGAGGAGGACTTTGTACCCGGTAGACGAATACCTCTTGTACTAGAGTACAACGATCTCTCCGGTCGGCAAGTACTCCGAATAAACTCCTACGGAGTCATCTTCGAGATTGAGGCATCAGTCTCTAGAGTCTACAAGGATGAGAATGAATCGCTCATCTTCCCCTCGTTGTGTGGGGGTGGGGGATATTGTAACTTGCAACCGCAGCACACAAGAAGAGTCCGTGTGTTGCTGTGTTGGATGATCATCTGATATAAACTGACCTCGAAGTCTCTATCATATGCCTTTCATCGACGTGCGAGGTTGCCAGTAGGGTTTGGTTAGTTTCTAGCGTGTGTTGTCTCCATCCAAGCTCAACATGGCCAGGACTACTAATTGTGTTACTTTTTTGTGCATATCCCCGCATTTCGATGACCGCGTTGGGAAGTGTCTTTATTGCTATCAACTACAATTCTCTTTGTGGAGGATCACATACTGACAATGGAATCTAATAATTCTCACTCATCTAAAGATCCTTATTCTAATATACAATGCTTTATTGTTCTCTAACACATAGTCACTGGGGATGACAATAGTGATTGAGGATGAGGACAATCCTGTATTATACTGACACGATAATACATCTTTTCCCATCACCCGTGAGCTCCTCTTCCACAAATACTGTATTGAGCCATACCACATCCCTGTAATTAATGGCGACCGCGAAAAAAAAAAAGAACGCGAAGACGACGAGTATAGGGCGACGAAGCAGAAGAATAGGTTCGATTCACCTTTCATCTCCAGATGCAATGGCAATAGAGTCAATCAATTGAGCAACGCAAGATGAACTGAGACACAATCACATAAGTTCTTACAGCATGTCCCTATATATACTCTCGTCAGTTTCATCCCATATCCAATCTCGTCCACGATCAGCATCATCACGTTATTGCTCGACGAGTCCATCTCAACGAATGACGAGTCCTCTACCGCTGCTGCAATCAGATCATCATGGCCGTCCGATCGAGGTCGTCCCTGCGCTTCTCAGTGCGACGGGATGACAATGCCTCTGGTCATGATGACGAGCATCAGGACAGCCACGACGACACCTTGCCGTCTTCTCCTCCCCCTGCAAAGAGGCCTCGGCTTCAGCAGCAACAGCAACAGCAACGTCGTCAGCCACCTTCGTCTCGTCGTCGCAAGAGCTCTCCCGACTTACTTGACACTACTATCGGAAACTCCAGTCATCGCGTCCCTCCGTCATCCAAAACTCCTCAGATCCTGCGACAGGCTGCTCACTCTCCTGTCCCTCCGCCGCCGCCACGCTCATCTACGCGCCGGCCACCTCCTCTCGCCACTGCCAGCGACAGCGCATCCTCCTCTTCGTCCTCTTCGTCGTCCAACCCCGCTCGTGCTCCGCTTCCCGGCACCCCGCACACTACGGGACAATCCCATGATCACCCTCGCACTCCGTTGTCGGCTTCCGCCGTGCTGTATATGCGTGGCGGTGGTCGCGAATCGCCAGATCCCTTAGATATCATCTCTCCTGCCCCTACCAAGACCAACCCGAAGCCTCGCAAAACACCCATTACGTCCACTCCGACCTCTACCACCCGTTCTACACGCTGTTCTCGCCTGCAGCATTCTGTCGCATCAGACGCGGATGTGCAGAAGCCCCCTGGACCGACGAGCAGTCGGCGGAAACCCAGCTCGGCCAATCCTCAGACGGAAGCGCAATCGCAGCCTAAGCAGGAACCCGCCCATCCCAGTCCAGCTGAACCGGAACAGCGCCGGTCGCTTCGTTCCAAGGACAGCAATTCGCGGCTGCGGAGCGAACTAGCATCATATTTCTGGAACTATGAACAAATTCTCAGTTTGGACCCTCCGAAGACCGCGGAACTACTGACCGAGAACACCACGATTAAGTTGATTGACGACCTGACCGAGCCTCTTACCACCATACAATCCTCTACTCCCGACTCCGAGTCCCCATTTGGAAACCCTCTGTTGCAGCTCCATGACTGTGAAAAGATATCTCTGCCGGAGCCGGAGCCGAGTTCAGACGCTGCGCCCGGAGATGTCAAAGAGGAAGACCCTCTCAATGAAGGATACTATTTCCGTGCCCACCGGAGAATGGAGCGGCAGGAGAAACAGCTCCGAAATATCGAGCGTGAACGCGCCCAGCATGAGAAGATGCAGCTGGAGCGTCTATTAGACGAGCTGAAAGGTCACGACTGGCTCCGTGTGATGGGTATTACTGGGGTGCACGAGCACGAGAAAAAGCTCTACGAACCCAAACGCGACTATTTCATGAAAGAGATCGCAAGCCTGATCAAGAAGTTCCAGATCTGGAAAGAAGAAGAGAAACGCCGGAAGCTCGACAAGGACAAGCCCTCGCTCCGTGCCGAGATATCGCCATCCACCGCCCCCACGAGCAGAGACCGCACCACCTCCCAGAAGCGCAAACTCAGCGATCGCTCCCCAGATACTACCCCCGACGGCGCCGCCATCTCCGACGTTGAAAGCGACGGCGAACCCCCGGACCCAAGCGACGTGGACGCCTGGGCAGCGCACCAACTCCAGCAGGAAGCCCGCTCCGCGACGGCCGGCAAACGACCCAAACCATCGACAGAGCCCCCACGACGCCGCAAATCCTCCGGCACCACCAAGTCCTCCGCCGCGCCGCACGCTCCCGCGTCCGCTCCTGCTGTCGCGAAACCAGCAACCCCTCCCCCTCCCGAGAAACCCTTCACCTCATTCTACGCAAAGCCGCATCTGCGCGATGTCGCGCTCTCGCCGCACCGCAAGGGCCGGGTCCGCCTGGCTTTCGGCCACCCCATCCCCCAGATGGAGGTGCGCGAGTTTCAGCCGCCCGCGGATATCCTGACGCCCGAGGCGATCGATTCCTGCCGCCGGAGGCGGAGGCGGATGAGAAGGGAGAGCCGTGGGTGAGGTGACCTATCCTATCCTATCCTTCTTTTGATCTGGTCGTCGCTTCTTCCATTGTTGTTTCAGTTATTCCAGGTACCAGTGGTGTTAATAGGTTAGGTGTTTACGGGATATCCAGTCTGGCGAATGGCAATGGGGTCATATCTAGCATAGCATTATTACTTGAGCGCTGCAAGCATGTTGGTATCGAATGTTACATTACATTGTCTTTAATCCTTCTATTCTCCGCATACATACGGGCGGCAGCAAATGTACTCTGCACAGTTATCCTCAACTTACTACGATGAATGGAAAACAAACGAAGATAACATAAACAAAGAGGTATCTCATGTCTATAGACGTACAAAGAATCCATATATACAGGGCAGCCGATGCCACTGCCCAGTAACCAATCGCACGGCTCATATATACAAACAACCAAAGACCCAGAACGCCATGCAATGCAATGCAATAATCGCCGTAAATGAAAGATTAAGCAGTATTGGCGCATGAGAAGCTCGCGCTGCTGGGGTTATCATGGATCGCCTTTCCAGAGACGTACAAGCCCAGACCACAGAGCCCAGCGCCAAAGACCAGGCAGAAGAGATTCACGACTGTCAGGAATATCTTGCGCGGGGAAGCCGTGTACTTGCCCCAGTTAAGGTGGAGCCAGAAAATACCACTGAGCCCGTAGGTGAACCAGGAGGCGAAGAGGGCAACCTGAATAAGTCAGTAATGGAGGTGAAGAAAAAGAAGGTGATGAGCCTTACGATCAAGCTCAATAGGTTGCTGAACACGGGAATGGCTTCGGCGATGATCCAGGCGATGATCCAGAGGGAGAGCGCGATCGCGACCCAGGAGCTGACGGCGACCCAGTCACGCTTATGGATGCGGTCTCCTTTCCCAGCGAAGATGCGGATGTAGACATATTTAAAAGCAATGTGGCCGTTAATGACGCCAGCGATGATAATCTGAGCAGCATTAGTACTGGAGTCATGTTTTCAAATGCCAGTGTGAACGTACAGTTGGCAAGGCGATGCCGTAAGCGACCTTGGAGACCATTGGAGAAGCACTTCCGAGGGCGGGGGACGAGACCGTGGCACCGCCGTAGATGTAGATGACGATGGCAGCGAGGATGTAAAGGCAGATATCGACGCTCTGCAGCAGCATCAGGGCCTTGGGAAAGTCGCGAGGATCTTTCAGTTCGGACATGAGCCCGAAGTAGGCGGCGTGTCCGGCTGCGAGTCTGTTAGGGGCCGAATTTTGAAATCTAAGGTCCGGAATCGGAACTCACAGAAAGCAAAGACGATGTTAGTGACCGCAGAGAACCCATGAACCAAGTCCGTGTCGACAATTGCCATCACATTTTCACCAGGATGCTTTATACCGATGCCGACCATGCAGATAATCACCGCAGAAATGATGCTGGTAAAAGCTAGGTTGCAACTTAGCTACGAGATCCAACAACAGACAGGAGGTCATCTTACAAACGAGAGAGAGCCAGGACATCTTTGCCAGTGTCCGCGGTAGTGATAGGATGAAAGAAAGAATCATGCCCACAACACCAAACACAATTGAGCAGGTACCGTGACCCGTGATTGTGTTCATCGCAATGACAAAAGTGAGCAGATGACTAGCCATGATGAAGACCAGGAATAGCACCTGGGCTGCTCCAACAATCTCACGGCCCCAGCTGCCCATGATGACCTCGCAGGCGTCTCCCATGGAGTGGACGAACGGATACTGCCATTTGAATTGGCTATGCGGGTCAGTAACAGTCCAGCTATTTAGTCCATGACGACAAACTTACCCAATCGTGTAGCCGGTGTAGGTGGATAGCAGACCAAGCGCAACAAGGAGAATGACAGAACTAGGCACATATTAGCAACCAATCGAATCCAGGCTCAAAAGTGGTCAACATACGGAACCAGGCCCAGGCCAGCGACAGCAGCAGGCAGCGACAGAACACCCAGAGAGACAGTTTCGGCAACCATCAGCAGACCACATTGCCTATAAAGGGAGATAACGTCAGATGGTGGTTATCCTAACAATAGCGGGACCGAATATCAAATACGTACCACCACTTCATGACCTTATATTTGACCTCCGCATTCGACTCGTCACCAAAAGCATCCTGCTTGTAGGCAGGTCTGGCGTCATACTTCTTCTCATCCTCCGCCAAAGACGCATCACGGCTAGCAATGCTCTTCTCTTGTGGATTCTCCGGGTCGGATACAGGAGGAACATCGACGATCTGAGTCATGATTGCCGATTTTCCCTGGTCTAGCAACGTCTTCCTCAACCGAGACAACAAAATATAAATCCTGGGGTATGATAGCAAAGAATGGAAATGCTAGGATGCTCCAATGATTCAAGTTGAAAGAGCAATTGTATAGAAACAGTCCTGTTGAGAGGAAGTTTCGACCAGGAAAAGAACGGAGGAGCCAGGAAGATAAAGAGGCAAAGAACACGACGTAGATCTCATCTCGCCTCGGATGTTATATTTTTTTCATCTTGCCCCTGTTGGCCAGACTGAGATTCTGACTCTTCGTCTAACTCAGACCGTTCGACAGGAGTGGAGCCGCATATTTCCATGTTCCATTCCATAATGCTCAATTGAGCCCTGCCCGCCACCGGCGATGATCGCGTGGTTGCAGTGGGCCAGCAGAGATCCCACTCCGACCAAGCAGAACGAATCATGGATTTCGAACGTAACAAAAACTGTTCACAACGGGGTATGCATCCCGAAAGACAGCAAAAAAGATCCGCTGTGGACCTGGGGAAGAAGAAAAGTAAAACACGAGGCTATCCGATGTCGGTCTGCAGTTGGACCTTGCAGAAAGCCAGCTTTGGACGTAGAGAATTGGGATTTGCAAGAGGTTTACACACTGGGGAAAAAGGAGCAAAATTGATGAAGTCAGAGATCAGTTACCGAGACACCGAGAGATAGGATCTAAGTTGGAAATAAGAATGACACTAAAAGAAGCAGCAGTCGAATAAACTGGTCACATCCTTCTCTGCCCAGGGTCCAACTCTAACTACAGCCATCGCCGATCTAGGAAATTGTTCCTAGAGATCTTACTAAGCCTTTTCCGGCGACGCTTCCTCTTCCGACACACCGAACTCTTAGTACTACTGTACAGTCGGAGTTCCTCCTAGATGGATTCATTATTACATATTATGGTGGTTAGAATTGCAATTGATATCAATCGTTGAGATCTGTCATGAACCGTATTCCTGCAGAATGAATGAATTAATGATCCTCTGGCTACCCAATGCAGATCTGCCGTAGGACACTAGCAAATTAGGTTACGCCTTAGTCATCCATCATCCCTCGTCATCCATTTCTTCCACCAACATGAGAATGGCCCTTTGCCTGCCTGTTATCATTCCATCTACTCTGTACTTCGTACAGTTTTCTCGTTGCGCTTACCGCTGACATAGCTACTGCACTAGCGCAGTCAGATTGTCCGAGTCTAGAGGGACCATCTCGTAATTCAAGCCTTAACACAGGCTGTTTCAGTGGCCGCTACTCTGGGTGATACCCCTTGTTCAATAATCCCCTCTTTAGATGGTATTCAGTAAATGCAGTGTCTTCTTCATTTCATCTCAAATAGACCTCGACATGTCAATTGAAACTGTGTCTATCATTATCATCTTCCGCTTGTCCTAACCCAGCCTCAAGCCCCAGCACTTTGAATTTCCAATGAGGCTTTCCTCTAAGGTACCTTGATTTTCTGTAGCCAAAAAGCCCCACTGTCTGCTTCTTCCACCAAGAGGCCAATTAATTGAGCCAATGAGAAGCTTTACCTTTGTAAGGTTACATTGAGCTGTTGATCAGGCCAAGGCGGCAATCGTCATCTCCGACCCGAAGAAACCAGGCTTTGATAACACGGGGATTAAACGCACATACGAGGACGACTGCGCTGCTAATGATGAGGAGCTATCCACTATGAGGACAAAGTACGGGTACAGCCGGGCGGCTTCAAACGGACTCAGAATTGCTCTGGAGGCACAATGATCGACTACCGAACTCCACACGTCGAATCGGCCTGTTCAATCGGGTAGTCTACACGATTCAATTTCGGGTACGAACTGCCGCATAGTCTTGTAATGCTTCGATCAAATCATGGCTACAGGCGGATATTTTGGTCGGAAGTGACATGATTTCTCCCTAACCCGTGTATCAACCCCAGACCCCGGATACAGAACCCCAGTCCCCACTGCTTCCATTTTTCGATAGTGTGTGGAGATTCTCCATCAGTTACCGCGTTGACTCGGATTCTCGAGCGGGGAAGATAGGTGTTTTACCTGATGTTCTCGACGAGGTAGTTCGGAGATTGCCGTCCGTTCGGCGAACAACCATTATTTTGCAAGTAGGTAGGCGAGATAAACCGCGGATGAGAATCTGGACAGCTCGGGTTCGGTTGACCACGGCTCTTTACATTTCGACGATGATCATCCGCATTCGGCTGGACTATCTCGATCAGGTTGGGATTTGCACACCTACTGGTGTTATGATTAGATACTTGCGAACAAGGTCCGTCCTTGAGCCTTCGGGCTCAGGCCTTAAGCAGCGACGTGTTGCAATGTTGCCCCCTTCTCTTTAGCAAAACTGATCATTGATGAATTCAGTCTGTGATCTGTTGTGGAAACTGGTGGCAGCCGAAGCACCCCAGCTTCTTTCAGAGGGGCTGCAGTTTTTCTACGCCAGAGATGGCCTCACACTGACTCAGAATCTTGATCTTGATCATCTCTTACTCTCGAATCATTGACTCTGGAGCATTTGCATGCTGAGCCTCCACGACCGAGGACACTGACAGACATATATCCCGATTACCAATTGCTTAATATCTCGAGGAGTCCTTGGAACAGCGATGCTGATGTAGAGTAGTCTGGCATCAGCCTCTGCTGCTCACAAAGCACCGTCTAGAGCCATCATATTTTGAACACAGATTATCAAAGAGAGACAAACGCGAAACAGGTACAAACAGACTATACAATTAATACCTGCCTATGTTTCCATCGTCAGCCGCAGAGCACATATCTACGGACTTGTTGGAACCAGGGATGTCAGTCAACAAATGTCAGAATCAAGAATGATCCAGCTTGCTTTCGAGTGCTTACGTCGCCATAAAAGTGAGCATGCGACAGTAATGACTCCTTGGCTACTTGCTTTTGTCGGAGTGAATGTCAGATTGATGCATCAACTGCCACGCATAGTTGGCTGGAGCATGACCCCACAACATCAAAGCGTTTGCATTTGCGGGGTTGTCACTTCACATCTGACTCCATACACCCCTGTGACGGGCAATTGCAGTTTTTCAGTCAATGTTAAGCATGTCCACACAATCACTTGAAGAGA
The DNA here is from genome assembly GCF_001078395.1 of Aspergillus udagawae. NCBI lineage: Eukaryota > Fungi > Ascomycota > Eurotiomycetes > Eurotiales > Aspergillaceae > Aspergillus > Aspergillus udagawae. The sequence goes on from NW_025091270.1 coordinate 1,437,394, forward strand.
AATTGAGAAAAGAACTGTTCAAGATGGGACATAATTCTATGCAGAGTCAAGGAAAACTGCGCAGCATCCATTTTCTTTTCCTTCCCAAAAATTGGTGCGCGGAGCGTCGGCCTTTGCCTAGCTGGCTTACGCGATGTAGCCGCGATAACCTAACAGTAATAGTAACCACAATGACTCAGGTGAGAGGGGCACGAGGAGCTATACCGACTGACCATGCATATTTAATTGTCACCACTGCCAGCAATGGCCGTGGCCCTCTCGCGAAGCCATTGCAGGCTAGAACCTTCAGTCGACCATGGACACGGAGAACCGGAATGACAGCAGGGTAGAGGATGTGGAGAACTCATCCTCAAAGGACTCGTCTTTCTTCACTCAAAAAGATGCTAGCCAGGTCGTCGGCAGACTGATCAGCACCAATTATGCGGTGATGATGGCCGGTTTGAACGGTAAGTCGCTGCGCACGACTGGTGTGTGAGAGGGATCCGGACTAATCAATATTTAGACGCTGCCACCGGTGTGCTCATTCCATATCTTCAGCCCGCCTATGATATTGGCTTGCTGAAAGTGTCCATGGTCTATCTGGTCAATTTCGCCGGATGGCTAGTGGCATCTTTTGCCAACATTCACGTCTGCTCGAGACTGGGAAGCGGCGGGACGCTGGTTGCCGGAGCCATGATCCAGTGCTTCGGGTACGTGCTCATGTTCTGGAAACCTCCATACCCTCTTTTTATGACTGCCTTCTTCTTCACCGGCATGGGTGTTGCTTTCCAAGACGCACAAGCGAATACCTTTATGATCACCCTAAAGAACGCCCATAGATGGCTCGGCATTCTCCATGCTGTTTACGGAGTCGGCACGATTATTGCGCCGCTGATCGCGAATACAATCGCCTCTCGAACACCGTACTGGCATTATTACTACCTCGCGACGTTTGTTATGGGGGTGCTCAACATTGTCCTCCTGGCTTGGACGTTCCGGAGAGGTCTATTTAAGCCAAACGTGTCCAACGCCAAAGACACAGCCAATGCTGAAATGAAGGCCACTCTGACCAATAAAGTGGTCTGGATCTTTAACGGCTTCTTCTTCCTATATGTCGGTGCTGAAGTAGCGTCGGGAGGTATGTGGGCGATTCGTAATCACCGTCTGCTTGCAGAACAGCTAATACAGGAGCACCCCAGGCTGGCTGGTGCAATTCCTCGTCTCCGTCAGACACGGGGACCCGAAGAAAGTAGGCTATGTGGCTTCTGGATTCTGGACCGGGTTCACGCTCGGACGGGTCCTTCTCGCAGACATCACACACAAGCTCGGTGAGCGTCGGATGGTGTTTGTCTATATCGCTCTCGCCATAGCGTTGCAGGTCATGTTCTGGCTGATACCGAACATTATCGCGAATGCAGTCACCGTTTGTCTTCTGGGTGGGTAGCTCTTCGAGTTTGACTGTCTCCGGTCGTCGCTTTGAGACTGTGGCTGACATGACCAACAGGCTTTTTTATCGGCCCATTCTACCCTGTCGGACTATACGTTCTGTCAAAAGTTATTCCACAGGAACTTCACATCGGCGCCTTAGGTAGGTCATCTTGGCTACGCGGGGACATTTCCTTTTCCCTGAGATTGAATCCGCGGTGCTGATCTTCCACCCCGATAGGTTTCACGGCGAGCTTGGGACAAGCTGGATCGGCTGCCTTCCCCTTCATGACTGGGGCGATCGCTTCAAAGACAGGGGTACAGGTTATGCAGCCGATTATGGTTGGCTTGTTGGTCGGGATTGGGATATTCTGGGCTCTGCTCCCGAGGCAGCGCTCAACCAAGCCGGACGAATAGTCCAATGCCGCTCACGAGGAAATGAGATTGGAATCGAGATCAGGAAATATTACATTTACCCTTCGAGCTTGGAATAGGGAAACTGCGTCCATGATGCAGGCTGTAAACATGGCTCATAATCTGTCGACTGACTCCCAGATGGATGAACAAAAGTGGCCTTCGCAATAGTTACCAGAAAAGAACAACAATACTCCGTATAATACTCCGTACAATACTGAAGCAATACCCCGTGCAGCTGGCATACTACATGCTGCAGGATAACGATGTAGCAGCACAACAGCGGCGATCTTGCATTGAAGTATACGCTACACTTTATCCTAGCACAGCCTCTCGAGGAGGGAGCAGTAGTGGTGAAATGACGTTCATTTACTCCCGGGATGTCGAAATATACTGGGAGGAAGTGCAAAAATCGAAAAATTGGACGACCCGGCTAATTCTCCTCCATATCATTTTTTTTACATGGATATATATATATATGCACACCAAGTCGATCATCATTGGATCAGTGTGTAGGTAGTATCTGAGCAGGGTTCAGATCGCGGCAGGCTTAGCAGTGTTCGTGGCTATGGGCCGTTACATATATTAAGATACCAATGTATCCAGCCCACGACCGGCCAGAGATCGAATATTCACAGGTTACCACAATCCCATTCATCAGTTACGACAATCCCCCGACTGTGTGTCAAACTCAGCTTCATCAAATGTACATCCAACTACGCTGGCTCAACGTAAACCTCAGACCAGGAACAAGAGAACGCTTGTCTGCAGGCAGTCACAAATGGGGTAAGTCCGGGGCGCTTCTGCGAGGACTGGGGGCTGATAGCAGGTGGGAAGACTGAAAGCAAATCCAACTCCATCCTATGTGCCCGCAATGAATCATTATTTACTGCCGCAAAGTTCATCGTGCCTTCCTGAAGGACAAGGGTATCGCAGGACGGCCTTGGAAAACATAGCCCTCGAAAGCAGCATCAAGAGCCCGTCTGGCGTCGGCTCCAACCACATCCAGAGATGAAATGGCTGCTGAAGTCTAGTCTAGCCAATTATTGCGTCTTGCAAACACGACAATGTTCCCAGCCGTGTGTGTTGCCTGCGACGTCGACTCGTTAACAGTGTTGACCGCTAACTCAGTAATTGCCCAGGTAGTACTTTATTGCTGCCTGTCGGCTGAACGGTCAGGATCATTGCAGGCTCTCTGTAGCCCTCCATCATCGAGTAGATTCGGGGAAGGGATTGCTTGCCGATATTCCGCTTTTGCTGCTCAAACGATCGGCCAAATTCTGAATAACTCGGATAATTAGTGTGATGGTTTTAACAACGACAAAAAGCAGAACCGGCTGCGGAAATAGCAAGGTCAGAGAGAAGATTAAAGTCGTCAGAGTCTTACACACCCGACGATGGTATGACAATCCGACTAAGGATGACTGATACATAAATTTCATCACAGAACAAGAAAGCGAGTATGCACAAAAAAGGGGCACTCACGCGCATTGGGTGAGCCAGCCAGTCTCCAATTCTGTAGTCAGAACGATGACAACGGAGAAAATCTGGCATGAGGAATGTCAAGGCCGAAAGCCAGTCGTTGCAAAATGTCATATGACTGTTTGCCGACGCATAGCGTTCTCAATCATCGTAGGATATGATTCTGCGTCCAGCAAAGGTCGAACCACGCGCATGTGCTTCCCGCTGCACTGTAGCAATGTCATCATAATCAAGCCTTTCTCGAGAGTCTGCCTCATCCGAACGCTTCATTGTAGACGAATCCTGTGCCTCATTTGGCTCCAAGCCAGTGCCCTCTCTCGCCTCAGGTATCTTCTCCTGTTGACCATCCGGAATACCAGAGGGCATGTCTTCTTGCCCTTCAGCGACATCCCCATCAACCTGCCTCACAGGCATTAATTCACTGGCCTCCTCAGCCAGCTCCTCTTCTCGTAGTTCCTTCTGGCGAAGTAATGAGTGGATTTCACTATGCCTGAAAATGCGGATCTGCTCGTCCGTGAGAGTACGCTTCACGCCATCTGGGTAGTAACCAAGGCCGTCATCATCGTCAACATCGTTATCTACAGTCTCGCTATAGGTGTAGTTGAGCGACGTGGTTTGTTGACTACTGGGAAAATGCTTCGCTTGAAAGGCCTGCAAATCTTCCTAGAAATTAGGGAGATTATCAGCTTCTCGTATGCATAACATCAGCTTAGGGCAAACTCACTATTGTAACAGATGGTATCTGTAGACTCGACATCATGGTGGGGGGATGCGCCACAAGCAGACCTCTTGATTTTCAGAAGTTGAGTGTTTTGAGTTGAAAAGGATGATGAGGGATGACGCGTTAGTGCGGCTCGGGCCAGTAGTCCTAAGGTAGTATAAGGCGGTATCGTATTGCGCAGTACACACAGTGGTGCATTTCCAAGGTAGAACATTGGGAACGAAAATAAATTGTATGGAGCTCAGGGCCCGCGAGGTAGAATAATCTTGAAAGACTAATGGAATACTAGGTAACTGAGGAGCCGTAATACCTTCTCCTCTAAAAAGGGAGGCTAAGCATATATCATTCAGTTCACACCAATTTACGCTTCGGTTATACCCTAACAAAAACTTCATACAGTCGAAAGGGGTATGCTCGAGATATTGTTTCCAATTTTGGCCTTTACACAGTCAAAGTGAATGAACAGACTCCGTAAGCGGTGAAGATCTATAGCCTCGATTTTCTTCTTCTGCTCCGGAGTTGGTTCTGTCAAGCTCCAGGCGAGGGAGACATGGAAACAGTGAGAAAGGTCTTCGGGCTGTGTATCTGGTTGGACACTTTCATGTCGTTCAAGTCTGTGTACTGGGCCAGCCGGCCTACCCGCATACAGCGGTGGTTGGCCAAAGTGAGCCAAGGAGCGATTTGACAGGCCGAGGAGACGGTTCAAGTTATCATTTGCGGGCTTTGTCACCCGTAGGACGAGGAACCACCGCGTCCTTTCGTAATTAGAGACCCAGTCGAGGCTGTAAGGGTTGACAGAAAATCTGGGTGGTCCGTTAGCAACCCGAATGTCCACGAGAGAAGCGTGAAACACTCACGCTGGGACTGTAGACTCTTGAAGAGCTGTTTGGAACATATCCATGAAAGGCTGTCTCTGTTCAGTGCGAAGAACCACTGGTCTGGAGAGACTGATATGAAGCGGGAGTTGGACACCCAGATCGCTTCTTAATAAGCTATGGATCTGTCGTGCACGTCCTCCCAACTTGATTTCAACCTGTGATAATATACCATCCAAGACAGCGAGTTCTGCTTTCGACGGATACCCTGTCGGATTCAGTCCCCATCCGTAAATTCTAGGCATGAAACTCACACTCTAGGTATATATGGGTAGGCCAATTCCCTTCCACATGGGGAATGACGCGCTTACGGCCTCCATGAAGACTAGGATCGTCTCGTACACTCACGCGAGTGCTCGAGGCATACAGATCACGAAATGCTGTTGGTAGTGGGGGGAGAGATGATACTCGATCATCGGCAGAAGTGTTGTTGTGACGGGGTTTCTTTGCAGGTCTAGGCGATTTCTCCCCACTCTCTTCTGTATCTGACTCTGTATCAGAGTATTGCACCAAAGCCATCGCGGCAATGGGTAGGGGTTTGAGTTAAGAAGCGGGTTGAAGAGAAGCAAGCGTAAACTTACTGTAATGGTATTACTGTTTCTTACTAAGTAAAGTCGCTCCCGTTACCAACAGAGTTACTGATTGGCTGGTAGGTAGGCTTTATTCTCTCATCGAAAGAGTGTCAATTGTAATCAAAAGCGTCTCTATGCTTCTTTCTTAAGTTACAAAGTAGAATTGTTATCAAAAGGCGATGTATTAGACAACGTTTCCGGGAGTTGACTTGTGGAAGAACCATACGCGCAATTGTTACATATAGAGAGGTTGAGATACAAAAAGCTTCGCATTTTGAGTAGAACACATGATTTAAGGATCATGGGTCCATGCTACGAGACTATAGATAGATGCGCAATTCCTGTCTCCAGAATATACAGCGAGCAAGCGTTGTAAAACTCCTTGAAGGGTGTTCATATTTAAAGTGACCTGATGCGACGAATGTTGGTCTAGAACGAGGAAGGCCCTGTCATAGACGTGTGGGGTAATGGTAGCACTGACATTGAAGCGTTACAGATTTTTCCACAATCCATGACGCTCTTACGGCCACCCATCTCTGGAGGCTAAACCAATCTTTTAAATAGGCCTGATGATAAACTTTTATCTACGGAGTTAAACCCATGTATTCATAATAGGGATGGGAGGGGTGCTCTGTTTGTCCAAGTAGCTTCTACATCTGCTTTCCTTTTCGACTTAGTCTATCTGCACTTTGCCTAGACTACAATGGGCCTTAGTAGTGCACTCTTTAAGTCTTAAGTGACGCTACATTCAGACTAACGGTGAGCTTAATCTTTGCAATACAAATCTAAAAGGGAGTGCATGAGATAGTAGCAATGGATATTTCCCTCAGTGACTGCTTAGATACTTTGTTTTGGCCGAATAAGAAGATCAGATTGTAGCCTACAGACAAAACCTTGTGCCTGTCATATGTGACGGGTTCTCATACTGACTGAACAACGTCATAGGGCTCGTTATGTGAGATTCTGATGACCTTTGACAGGAGATCATTGAGTCATACTCAGGCACACGAACGTAATTTCCATCCACATCCATGGATCGACGGGATCGTCGGAAGCCATTTGAGGCGAAAATTTCCACGGGTTCTCGGTGCTTGCCCATCAGTTTCATCATCGAGTGCCGTGGCCGATGTAACCGAATGGGTCTAGTCACTCGGCAAGGCCTATGCACTAAGCTAGATAAGGCATAAATCATAATCACTAAGCCCAAGAGGGAGGGGTGGGCCCCTTATCGATAAGCCCCAGGACCCTTGGGTATTAGGTATACGCAAGTCGTCACGTCACTCTTTGGTCGTACACTTTGTAGACAATCTTTTCTCTACTGTCTCTGGGTGCTCTTCCTCCTTCTCTGATTCTTTCCTCGAACGTGCTTCTCGTGCCTCATTTTCTGAGCTGATAATCCGCGACAATCATCGTTTCTATGCGTCGAAACACCGCTCTTTCGCTTGAACACATTTTCAGACCCCAAATCGGACAGTCAGCCCCACCTCAACAGAAAGTATCGGTAAGATTGCATTCGATAGCGCAGAGTTACTATTAGACACCTGCGTCTCTGTCCAAGCCAGGAGATTCCAGAGATTAAAAGCCGGAGGAATTTTTTTTCCTTGAGCACTCCTCGATCATCTCTTCTCAAAGTCGAACAGCCATGGTGTCTTCCGCTGACTCCATGTATATGGCTTCGTATCCTTCTCGTTGGAATCAGCCTAGTCAACATCCTATGAACGTCGACATGGCCATGGAGTTGGGAAGCAACAACCCCTACCATCGCTACATCTCTCCTTCTCCTACTCTTTCTCCCTCTTCATCTACATCGACGCTCAACACTCTCAGTTTAGAACGCTCACCTTCTGTGCCTTCTATCTACTGGTCTGGTGAACTTGAGCACCAGCCAGTAGAGCCAAGGAGAAGACGAAACACATATCACCCTACGTACGCTCAGCAGAGCACTCAAGGCAGCCGCCATCGCACCAGATACCGACGCGGTTCGCTTCTTGTCACTCCAGATGTCATTGATCGCCTGGACAATGCAGGTGTCTTTCATTACCACCATGAGAGCCCATACGACGCCGTCTATGCGGAAAGAAATCACGACGCCAAAACTAGCCCGATTGCAGCTCTTGAAGGGTCTACCAACGAGGCTCTCAAGGCGACCCCAGAGGACAAGCTTGCCGATTGTCTCAACAGCCATCGCCCGTTGGATGGAGTCGCATTCTATCCTCCTGGAACTACAGACAGGGAAGGACGAACCTACGAGTATGAGGAGGGCACCAACATGATGAACGACTATGGCAATTTCGTTCGCTTCCCAGGCTTGGTAGGTCGCCTTGGTGCTTATTCGTAATCAAATTTCAAAGTACTGATCGATCTGTTAGAAATTTACTGAAGAAGACTTCAAAAAGGACCCTTTCTACAACAGTCCGCTCCCAAAGCCGTTCGAAATTATCCGCAAAGCATTCAGTCGTCATTGCCGCAGTTGGAAGCGCAATAAAACCACCTGAGCGTCGAGCAATCAACAGCCTGCCCGCAGGACGCTACCACTGTTATTGAACGCATCACTTCTTCGATGTCGCAACGATGAACGACCTGCCAGTGGAGTACTATTACTATCACCCAAACTGTCTCCGTCTTCACCGTTGCAAATGCAGAGCTATATGCTTGGTGACAACAATCAACAATATGCCTGAATGACTACTCGACGCTGTACGAATTCACGACTCGGAATATATACGACACGACATCTACGCTATTACGACTATATACCCTATGGATTGGTGCAATTTCATGGGACAAGGGGTCTCTTTTTACGCCTACTTTGAGCTCCTTTCCCTCACTGATGTCCCAATCTGTCCTACAGTTTCAGGAAACGGACAAAATCGCGAGACGAGGGCTTTCAGGAGCGGCAACTTCGGAATTTGGAAGTGATACCCGGACTTTTGGGCGTAATTTGGAATCATGTAACAAGGGTTTTTTATGCCGTACAGCTTTTTTCCCTACTTCCTTTGTGTGTGTATGTGTTGCTATATGTGACGGCATTATTGGAGTCGGTCACACCTGGAGTTAAGGTTCTTTGGGATATAATAACGGATTATGCCTGTACTACTGCGATGAAAGACAGGCTCAACTTCATCCTTCTAGTCAAATCAAATATGTGGATTGAAGTCGGTCTTCTCCCGATCTTCCAGGTAGCTCTATAATTCAATGCAGCCATATGCTTAGCCCCGAACATGTAGAATTGATCGAATACTGACTATCCAAATTCTGGTAATGCGACGGTCAAGTCGTGCTATAACTTGCCACCAGTGTCTGTTGCCTCCTGGTGTGGCTTTTCCGCTAAAACAACTTGTATAGGTAGTCCTTGCGTCATGTCCCGTCAGACTGATATCAAAAATACTAGCAACGGAGCGACTCGTACATAAACGACATGGCCTTGAATCGCGTCTAGACAAATAGAATAAAAGTATGTTTTGCTGCATGAGGTCCTATCTTCAATATCACTTGCATTCTTCACTACCAAATCTACGGCGACACCTGGGAGTTTCTAACAAGACCATGGCTGCAGTTAAGCCCCATAGTCTGCATAGCCCGGGACCGGTCCACCCTCCCAAAATCGAGAAAAAGGCCATCAAACCCTCGATCGCGAGACATGTCAACATCCGCGTCAAGGATCCGCTCGATCATGACGCACCGGCCATTCTACACGAACCTCGCAGCTACAACGTCACCGAGGCGAAGGAGTGGGCGGTAGCCTTTGCTTCACCGTCGCGGCGCAATGGCTACCGTTGCGAGTCAAACGGCAGAAACTAAAGGGATCAGAAAACTGAGTCCGCGACCGCGGCTCTTGCTGCATGGGACCGATGATATGGTGCTCTCGCCGACGTGCTCGGAGACTCTGTACAGGGAGTATGGAAATAACGGTCCGAGAGAGTTGAAGCTGCTCCCCGGGGATGATCATGGACTCACGAAGCATGCGCCTGAAGTGGGAAGGATGATCTTTGAGTTTGCCGCTAAGACGCTTGGCTTTGAGAAGTTGTTGGATCAGTCAACCCTGGACCAAGCGGGAGAGGATCTGGTTGAGAGTCGGGATGAGAGGATTAGAGAGATGGGTGAAGGGCATGATCTCGAGGGTGGCGAGCGACTGTGAGAGTGGAATGAGTTTCGAACCATCTAAGATGAAACTATCTACGTATGAGGCAGAAGGTGAGATATGTGTCGCGCTAAGCCTAATCTGGAGGCGTAGGCGAGAGAGTAGCCTTCACACTAGTGTCAAGAAAGAGATGATTGATCATTATCCTTTCCCCTGAGTGTATGCATTTGTGTACTTAGTCTGTCCATAGGGATAAGCCAGATAGGCCAAATTGCACAGCTGTCCTCTTTTGTTCTGACGACGTTGATGAATAGCGAGGTTTTAGAATGGGCTGATCTGGACTTGTCGGCATGGGCATCTGGCAAACCAGTAATATCAAAAGAAACCAGTCCTGAAATGCACTAACTAGACACAAAGTAGACAGACTAGACAAATGCCTTACTTCTGACTGCTTGGCGTGGGACATTCCATTGCCGTCGTTGGCGATCATCCGATTACTACTGCGGGTGCACTCCGCCACACGCAGAGGAAGGCCAGCTTGTCCACTTCTGAATAGTCTTATTGAGGACTCGAACATACCACGCTGTAAATTGTGGCCATCCTTCTTACAATCCCTCAGCCTAGATTTGTATTTTTCTTTTACTCCCCTTCCATATTCATTGCATAGCACCGAATCCTCCTGTACCTTCGTTATTGCATGAGACTTCGAGTTCTTGGCTTTATCTTTGCTTGATTGATAATCCTCGACGAGGTCCACTTGTCTATTTTCATGTGAAAGGGCAACAGAGCGACTGATCATAATCTTCGTCACTCCGTTCGATCTTAAAAGAACACCATACTAGTATATGCATTTTTAAAACCTTGACAGCAAAATGCGCTCAGCAGCCAGGGTCTTTTACCTGGCAGTGTTCGCCTTTTTGCGGATTACCAATGCCCACGAGGATCAAGACCATCAGCGATATGACCACTCTGTTTGCGCAGTAAGTGGCTTTTACTACCAAGAATATTTCTATGTCTCTTTCTGACTATGTGTTCTTCAAGATTGACCCCTCCGCCACCGTCTCCGACGCCTGTGTTTCCTACGTCACTGTCGATTCTCTCAACGATCAGATCTACAGCCTTCTCCAGTCGATCACGCAAGAGACGGATTTCTTTTCATACTACCGCCTAAACTTATTCAACAAGCAATGCCCGTTCTGGGACGACGCCCACAGCATGTGCGGCAATATCGCGTGTTCCGTCAACACGATAGAGTCGGAGGAGGATATCCCGTTGACATGGCGCGCGGAGGAGCTTAGCAAATTGGAAGGTCCCAAAGCCGGCCATCCCGGCCGCAAGCTTCAAAAAGAACGACCCAGTGACAAACCGCTTCAAGGCGAACTCGGCGCAAACGTCGGGGAAAGCTGCGTGGTCGAGTACGACGACGAGTGCGATGATCGCGATTACTGTGTACCGGAAGACGAAGGGGCCAGTGGTAAAGGGGACTACGTCAGTTTGGTAGATAATCCGGAACGATTCACGGGCTACGCAGGACCGGGAGCCCATCAGGTCTGGGACGCCATCTACCGGGAGAACTGTTTTCTGAAGTCGCCTCCGGAGATGGGACTGTCGCCGCATCCATCCCTAGGAGGCTTGCAGGCCGTCAATGACTTCCGAAACGTAATACAAAAGGAGATGAAACGCTCCGAAGGATTGCCTTTTGATAATGAGTGCCTTGAGAAGCGGGTCTTTCATCGCCTCATCAGCGGCATGCATGCATCCATCTCAACTCATCTTTGCTGGGATTATCTCAACCAGACCACAGGACAGTGGCACCCCAATTTGCAATGCTTCAAAGAGCGTCTGCATGATCACCCGGAGCGCATTTCTAACTTGTACTTCAACTATGCACTCGTCTCGCGGGCCGTGGCGAAGCTGCGGAAGCACCTTCAGAACTACACCTTTTGCACAAGCGATCCGCTCCAGGACAGCGAGACTAAGAAGAAGGTGTCCCAGCTGACTGCGATCCTCGCTGATCGGCCGCAGATTTTTGATGAGAATATCATGTTCCAGGACCCGAGCGCACCCGGCTTGAAGGAAGAGTTCCGCAACCGCTTCAGAAATGTGAGCAGATTGATGGACTGTGTTGGCTGCGATAAGTGCCGACTGTGGGGCAAGCTCCAGGTGAATGGATATGGAACGGCTCTGAAGGTGCTGTTCGACTACGACGAGACTAAGAATGGCGAAAATCCACTACTACGGCGAACTGAGCTAGTCGCGTTGATCAACACTCTTGGCCGCATTTCCCATAGTTTGGCTGCTGTACGAAGCTTCCACCGGGCCATGGATCTTGGACAGGGCCAGACTTTCGCTATCATGGCGGGAACGCCCTTGTTGAAGGACCATCCTGGCGGTCCGAGAGCGAAGGTCCTATACAAGGATGGAGGATCAACGTTCTATTACGAGGATGACGACGACGACTTCAAGTACGCGACGGAGAGATTGCCATGGGAGAGACGGCCGCACAAGGAATCGGATACTTTGTGGGACAGTTTTAAGGCCGAATTCGAGGTAGTGTGGAACACATACATCTACGTCCTGAAGAGCTGGTGGAATATGCCGAAAACTTTGTAAGATCTTCCTAATCCTTGTCCTTCTGCACAGTTACTAACCGCTGATTGTGTATTGCAGATGGGAAATCTTCGTCCTGGAAGCCAACCGCGCCTGGAGTTACTGGCTGGGTCTTCCTGTGCCACCGCGGTCGTGGAGAATTCGGCTTCCTCAACATCCCGAGATGCGCAGTCGTGACGAGTTATAGTCGATTCCAGCGTACTAGACCACTTATTTCCTAGCCATCGGCGCCTGCCGAACTGTATAGACAACGGGGGGTCTGATTTTTTTTTTTTCTTTCGCGGCGTCTAGAAATCGGCGTTGCATCTTGGGAGTTCTGGAGGGCATGTATAATATGGGTATATTTACTCCAATTGACGAGAAAGTTCTGAGTTGCATTGAAACAGTCAGCTGTGGTGGTTTGGTGTTGATAATGTAGGAGCGTATTCAGTATGGACAATAGCTGTACTTGAGACACAAGAACATTGTCATAGATCAAAGTTAATACACTGGAAGAGCGTGATAAAACCAGTAATATTATTGTGCAACCAATGATACAAACTGTTTGAGTAGATCAATAATCAACATCACGATGATGAAGATCAACACGGTGTTCTCCGGCTCAGAAGAGTTTCCGTCGGCAAAAGAAGACAGCCTCGGCATCTGTGGCCACATGCGCCATGTAATTTTTGTCCTTTTGTCGGACAAGCCAGAAGGGCTCCACCGCCGCCGCCGAACTCCAGGTCTTCCCCATCTTCTCTCAATCATCTCGTGCGTCCCCTCTCTTCTGCGCATCCAAGTTCCACCCATCATCCTCACATCAATCAATCTAGCAACTCGCCATCTAGTTCCATCGTTCCTGGTTTTCGGTTGGGGTCAAATGCGAGGCTGGTGAGAAATTTCCCCTCCCCGCAACTCCATGGCGTCGGTTTCGCCACCTAAACCGTGGGAGAGAGCAGGCACTGCTGGCGGTGGTAGGTGACTCGCTGCTGTTGAATACTTATTCTGTGCTGTCTCTATGATCGAGAGGTTGATCACTAATGTTGTTACTTTGCTCCATCAGGGACTGTGTTATCAGCGTCCCCCGCCATTAGTTCGACCATGACTCCAACAGCCGCCGCTGCGACGGCGCCGACCGCTACCTCCGCCATACCCACATCCACCTCAACAACATCATCCTCTACTGCTCCCTCCTTGCCTTCTCGCCCTGACACATTGAACTCCGTTGTGAACCGGACAGCGTCGAACTATTCCCCCTATGGCGCATCGCGATTCGGTACCACGCCGTATGGAACCGGCTATGGCAGCTACGGCGGCGCATATTCATCGCCATACTCCCGCTTCGGTACGATGGGCTCCATGTATGGAGGCTATGGTGGCTACGGGGGTATGTACGGCGGCATGGGAGGCATGGGAGGCATGTATGGTGCCGGCATGCCTGGCGATCCCAATGATCCCAACAGCTTGACGAATTCGTTCAGCCAGAGCACGCAGGCTACCTTTCAGATGATTGAGAGTATTGTGGGTGCATTTGGTGGGTTTGCTCAGATGCTGGAGAGCACATATATGGCGACTCATAGCTCCTTTTTTGGTATGTTTTCTATAGTTAGTGGCTGCTTTGTCGGACCTTGAAACTAACTTCTTCAAAGCCATGGTCTCTGTTGCAGAGCAGTTTGGGAATCTGCGAAATACTCTTGGGTCCGCTTTGGGAATTTTCACAATAATCAGATGGTTCAGGACGTTGATTGCGAAGATTACGGGGCGTCCCCCACCGGCTGATGCTGCCTCTCTCACCCCGTCCGCGTTTGCGGCCTTTATGCACGGGCGCTCGGCGCCCGCCACGCTCCCAGACGGCTCTCCTGCTCCCCCCAAGCCTTCGAAGAAGCCCTTTTTCATGTTCCTGATCGCCGTCTTCGGTCTTCCGTACTTGATGGGCAAGCTCATCAAGGCCCTCGCGCGCTCACAGGAAGAGCAGCGTAAGCAGATGATGCTGGGACCAAATGGAGAACCCATGCAAGCGCCACTGGACCCGTCGAAGCTTGATTTCTGCCGAGTTTTGTATGATTATACCCCCGAGTCTCAGGAAAGCGCCGGTATCGATCTTGCCGTCAACAAGGGTGATATTGTCGCTGTTCTCAGCAAAACAGACCCAATGGGCAACGCATCCGAGTGGTGGCGCTGCCGCGCCCGGGACGGCCGTGTTGGTTACCTCCCAGGGCCCTACCTCGAAACCATTCAACGAAAACCTGCGCAGCAGGCCATCACCTCCGGCAGCGAAGTGGGCAGCCGTAGCAATACCATGACATCGGTCATTGAAAAGGCTCATGCTGCCGATGAGAAGCCAGTCCTGAAGGGGAAAATGGGTGACATCTCGTCGGAGAGCTTTCAGAAGAGTGCATTCTACTCATAAGCCGTGCCTTCACATTCCGTCGTCACCTGATCACCTTTTATTATCATCACGATAAACTACGAACAAAGATATGGCAGCATATCCGGTTCTGGCTTGACTCCTTCTCTCGATCCTCGTCCATGCATCTGGGGTTTCACGGATTATGAGCTCCGGGAAGAATTGAACGACGACGCCAGGATACTATTGGTTTTGGGTACATCTGGACAGGGATGTTTTCTTTTCCGCCTTTTATCTGTTCTTCTTACGTTTGAGCGAGGGGTTCCTATCTATATCATCTACTTCTTATGCTGTGTATACTTTACTCTTACTCAATGACAACATACTCAATACACCGACATGCAGTTCGACTGGCTCATCACACACTTGGCTGTTGCAAAAGTACTCCTTGCGCACTTCACGAAGCAAAGATACTTTTGTTAATCAAGTCCTTCATCCCTCATCACATCTGTAGGGCCCTGGTTGCAATGGAACTGCCACTGATGTGAATCCTGGACACCAAAGTATTTTGGACATCATGTAGATAGCTCGATTAGTAACAGATCCAAGCCGATACACCGCTAATTTAACCATGATTCTGAGTGTATTTGAAAACCTTGGCCCATCTCCTCCTGGCCTATCGGCTGGCACTCGACCTGTCACAAACCCGGTACTCCATACAGGCAATTTCCAGACTCCAGACCAACTGAAATCCGTCTAAGAAACATACTTATCCACTAAACCATGCATCCCTCCCTCTGCTATCAAAGTATCATGCGTCCACGCACTAACAACGGGAATCATCGTACGCACCGTCCCGTCCACACTCGGGAGTAAGACCCATCGGCGAAGATCCGGAACCTGAACCCGCCTATCCCACCCGCCGGGCCGCTGGAGTAAATCTCCTTCAATCTACCCAGCAGAACTGGAACAAGAACCTGGTAAGTACTTACTGCGTACTAGATAGATAGTCTGAAGGATCCCGCGCATCGAAAGTGTCTGAGAGTTAGCCTCGCTCGCCTCGTCTCAACTCGTCTCATTGACAGTATACGACTACGGGCTGCTGCCAAGTTCTGGACGCCAGGGCCACGACTCGTACGACCGAAATCCGGATAGACAGACATAGTCCTCCGTAATCCGTACTCTACCATTCCATTGGATTTCATCAACTGCAAACAAAACAGTTGGGCTCGTAGTATCTATGTAGCTTCTGTCAAAGCTAACAATCCCTGTTTCAGCCCTATTGTCTTGGCGGCGTCAAGTGATAGTCGTCCATCCTGGTAAGTTGTCCGGGGCTAGGAGGGTCTTGTTTGCAGGTGCTATGCAGTGCGTGCCTGGGCGTATGATTAGGGCGGATTGGAGACGGAATTATTTTCCGGGGGGATGTGTTTGGTTGTTGGTGTTCCTTTCCCTTGTGCTGGGCTGGGGCTAGTGGTATGCTGTGCTGTGTTTGGTGGAGTGTTACTGTGTTACTGCCTGGGGTGGGTTGGAAGATTACTTTCTTTGTTGTGTTTGTTGTGTTTGGGATCTGCAGGTTTGGTCACCAAGATGGATGAGAAATGCAGGTGCATTTGTGGTACAGTGCTTCTACTTCTACGTTGCGTGATTAGGAGGCAGTTTATATGATAGAGTAGAGAGGTATTTGGGTATAGATTATATTCTGACAGAGGGTAGACGAGATAATCGATCCTCTAGTACTCTATAGATGGCCCTGATAATAATGGTTGCACATGAATTTCCCGAAGCAGTCTCAATACTGGTTACTCCCCGCCTGAGCTTCGCCCATAACACACGCCAGGCTTGTCGTACAGATGCTCAGGGTCGCCTCGTACCTCTGCAATGCTTGTCTTGTGTGTAGCAGCAGCAGCATCATGGATTCCTGCATTTGATTCCTTTGACCCCAGACAGAATACTTCCTGGCCAGCAGCAGTGTCTCTGCAGAATGAATCCACCTAATCATGTTCGGTGACCATGGCGTATCTTTCAAACACTCGTGTATCCGTGCACGCAGGGTCCGCTTTCATCCTGAGCCTCAGCTGTTCGCAGTCCTTCCAATAGTTGTAGTAACTGTCGTGATGATCCAACAGATCAGGACAACCAGAATTTGACAATATCGGGGAAGTGAAATACCATGTAAGTAATTCCCGTCAGAGTTGTCTGAACCTGCTGTTTGAAGAGCAAACAACTCAGGGGACAAGTTCTCGTATGTAGCGCGCCTGACATGCAGGGTGGAGCGATAAATGCAGCATGGATTTCGACGGGACCCAGAGCGCTCTGTAAGCGATAGGTTCTGCAAGAGTCGGCTGCGAACTGGATGCGTTGACGAAGCAAAAGACCGCAGACAGATGGTCGTCGAGCTACCCAGCCGCTCCTGATGCCGCTAGTTTTAATGGTTCACCTCTTTGCTGTGCAGGCTCCAGAGTGATGATGCACAGCATGAAGACAAAATACCTGACCCTACTCTGCACCATCTTCCGCTCAAGTCAAACCATAGTTGTCTATGAAAATCATACTGCATGAAATGACGATGAACGAGACAGAATGGAGTGTTACACGGAAGGGCAAACGCAATGATGGGTAACATGCTATACGGTGGTTAATAGTCAAAAGGAAATAAAAAGGTGATCACCATGATCACTTGGTGTCAAACCCCGCGGAAAATCCTGTGAGACCATATTCTAGACCGCACCATCAAGTCCTTGCGATATTCCGAGTTTGAGGCGACTGCCCGCAGCTTTTTCAGCATTCTTCTCCGGGTGTAATGAAATTCGACATGCTCTCCTCGAGCTTCTTGTCGAGGGCTAAAAGGCGATCTTGAAATGAATCCAAAGCCTGCCAAGCATTTTCAGTCGACAGGTCTTCCACTGGCCTTGGTGTAGGATGTGTCGAGGTAGGACTGAGAGTAGCCGCCGACAAAGATTGGTTGTCATCTAGTTCGGGACTTTGAAGAGGATCAAACTTGTTTTCATCTGTTGGTTCTTGTCAACTTGGTTCAAGACGGTAGCATGTGCTATATCATAAGTTTGAGATCGATTGCGAGGAGGAATCGGAGGTGGCAGATGATAGATCGAATAAGGAGAAGAGGGCTGCTCACAGTGCATCGATTGAGATTCCGGTAGAGGGGACAAAGCCGCAGATCGATCGTCCGGTTCGGGAGTGTAACAACTCATGTCGGATGGGGTATCTGCGAGCTGAATTAGCAAACTGGAGTCTGTCCAAATACTCAAGTAAGGAGACGCACCTGGTTCAGGACTTGTCCGATGGGAATCGTTGCGAGAGTTGTCCCAGGAAGCACCGTACCTACGGACAAAGCGAGCGATGCGCTTGGAGTCGACTTCCTGACCACCCACTCGAAATGCGGTTTGTTTGCCTCGAGCAGCTCGCTTTTGCTGCTTTCGGATCATCACATGGACTTCTTTGGCCTTGATGTTCTTTCGGACATGCCATGCCGCCAAACGGTCCTTAAATTGCTTTTCTCTGGGAAGTCCAAGTTAGGCAAGAAGTTCAAACATCGGATGCAGTTCACCACAAGGCAATCCAGAAACGAGAATAAAAGCAAAGCAAATACGAGAAGAGGAGAAAATGGGTTGCCTGATCTTGCTCCGCTGAACGGGATCTAGAAAAGCCCTTCATTTTGAGGATCAAACAGGCATGATCAACTCAAATGAGATGTTCATGTGATGTTGAACACAGCCGACCAGAAATGGAAACCAAGGGGAAGAAGGGGGAAAAAAAAGAAAAGAGCACGAGGGAAAGGAAGACAGTACGATGCAACGAAGTTATAATCATGCTCCATGATTCGTTTCACATCTCTTAGTTTCATCTGATGGTCGCGATAAAGACGCTCAATAACCGTACGGTACTCATTCCAGTCGTCAGATCTGCGGGGACGAAAGATTGCTGAGGACGAAGACGATGAGGAAGCAGAGAAATTAGACGACGAGGCGATGGAACCATCCATCATTGACGAATAACCAGAACTTCTCTGGTAGGCATACTCTAGAGCTCACGAGGGCGAGATAGTTGATGATCGGCGTAGACGGCGACAGTGGTAGAAGGGTGGAAAGAGGACGAAGGCTGGGGAAATAGCAGACCAAATGGAGAAGAGAAGGGCAATAAAGCACAATGGATTACAAAAAGACTTATGTAGTAGAGCTGTGTAGCTTGCAGGTTCGACAATATCGACAGTTTTGTCAGTTTCCTGTTGCAGCACAAGCGGCAGTGAGATAGAGTCCAGACAGTTGTATGAAGTTTTAGGTAGTTGCCAGTTGAATCCGGTCCAGATACAGGAGTCACTAGTCGTCGTTGGGTGACAGTAGCCAAAGAAGAGCCAGAAGATATCGTAGTGACACACGTTCTATTACTCAGACTGCAACGAGTGGTCAGTCAGTAGTAGAAGGGTGGTATCTAGTAGGCAGGCAATTGCTTCAGGTCGACTGCAAGAGAAAGAATAGCAGTCAGGGTAAGAGGCAAGTAAAGCATGTGGTCTGTATCTGTAAGTACGTGGTAGCTAGCAGCCTCGCTAGCATCCAATAATGATCAAAAAGATGAATTTTCGAGCAGTTTTCTTATGGGCCATTTTCGTTCCTGCTTCTCTTCCAACAGAAAACTGCCAGCAAATCCTTCTATAAAAATCGAAGCATTGACTATCCTGGATAATAATGAAAATAATAATATAATAATCGAATACTTATTGATGCTAGCCAGAACATTTCAAATTAGGTATAGGATTTCCTACTACTGAACCAATATGGAAAAGAAAAGATGAAAATCAAAAAGAACTGACAAGTGATTGTTGATCCAGGGAAAAAAAAAGGGAGAAAAAATAGAAATAGAAAACAAAAATACAACGGGGCTACAGAAAAAAAGGTTCAAAACGATGGATACAACCCGGGGCCAAAAGGAGGCTAAGGGTGTCCACCCGGCGGCCTAAGTACGGGGCTAGCACTTCCTAGCTGGTCGTGGTACTTTGGCTTGAATGAGGACCAGACAGCAAACAGAGGAAGAACAGCAAAGGGCAAATGTCTGAGTAGTCCATAACATAGATTAGATAGGGTTCAGAATCGAAACAAAAGGATAAAGAGTCGTATTCATCATAAAACTGAGTCCGAAGTCAATATAAGTAATATATAGGAGAACAGGAAATGCTTATGGCTTTTTTTTCCAAGGGAGAAATGACGATAGATCGCTGACAGGCAGTGGTCAACTAGCAAGGACCTCTGCTTGCCCTTTGCGGCCACTTGCTGCTGGAACGCCCGCGGATATCCCGATCCTTGCTCCCGTGGGCCAATCGGTGGGCCTGTAGCTAATAGTACTGATGGTCCGTGTACTTTTGTTTTGATCCCCGAGTGTTCAGGACAGAGGTACGGATACAGAGACATATTACAGTAAGCCTGTACTATTTGTTATTTTATGGATTTCCTCCTTGAAAATCTATTATCAATGTGAGTTTAACAGTTAGTTAAACTCTGCCTTAGGTATGTCTACCTGACTGTAGGCTAGAGAGTGGGGACGCAAATTGTAGCAGTAGTAGTAGTATGTAGATAGTAGACCAGCTAATGATGAACACGGGGATAAACGGATAATACCCACTCTTCTCCAGTCCTCACGTAGCTACAAAGCACTAAGTAGTCTAGCCCTCCTCAAGCAAGACTTTTCAATAATAGGGTACCCATAGTTCTTTGTCGGGCGAAGTCAAGTTCCATGGCCAGGGGCTTGACCTCTTTCACAGGAGCACAATGTACCATATCTTCGGTATTTCATGATGATATCCATACTACTGCCATGCTAATTAGGTACATATTGATAACCATCATATCTAGGTACGGAGTAGGGGATAGCTCATACAATTAACAGTGCTATCCTGATCGCCTGATCGCCTGATCGCGCTTCGTTCTTCGGGCTTCATCCTCTGTACCTCTGTCGCCTGTAAAGAATGAGTTACGTACCTTCTTTACGTACTTTGTGTTTGCCTGCACTAATGCTGCAGGTGTACCATTGCTTACATGCCATCCGATGCAGCTACTACTTCATCAGGACTAACGTGACTCCTGTGGTGTAGGGCATGATCAGGGATCGACTTGACTTCATTAAATGACCCAAAAGAGACAAAAAATTTACGGGGTAACCAATTAAACGGAATTTTGTCGATAATGCAAATTGGCGACCTAACTTTTGCCTCTGGAACTTGGCCCCCATCACCTGCCGAGCGAGACTTGGGATGGAGGGTACCATGACCCCCAGCATATGTATGAGCAGCTAGGTAATTATGTAGGTCCCTGGGGAATGGTAGGCAACAAAAGTTCGATATGAGGCAAAGCAGCGTGAATAACAGGATAGTGGACAGTAAGCGCCCATCTAGTACTAGAGAACTATTGACCCGTTTACGTCGTCTGTTCAGCTTTCCAAGCTATTATTTGAAACCGAGGTGGCACGGCCTAGTTGTCTCGAGTCATGATTGATGACATGATGGCGAAGGGGTCTAAGCTCCAGTTCAATCCTGAGTGCTCCGTATTGAGTCAACTATTCTCCAGGCTTATGTACGTTGGTGCTCTGATTCTCAGCTGATTGTTTCCCTCAGATGATGATGCAATACTCAGTTAACATCGTCACGTTTCTCCTCTGCTGCCAACTAGAAGTAAAACGTACAGTACTGCCTTGTAGTAGAGTCCTGTTACTTATCCCAAAGAAGGTAAGCCCTGAAGACTGTAAAGCACCCTTGCTCAGCCTGATTGTCCACTCTTTAGGAAAGAATCGGCGGTGCGTTATGCTGGTGGACCAGATCGGATGTGTCCGTCCGGTTCCATCGACCTACCGTAAGGTACTTCCTACTACGAAGCGATATCTACTGGTACTTTCCACTAGCCACAACCTCTCAACAGTGAATACATACATACTTACATACAGCCATGAGACCATCGTCGCACAGAACCCGGAGATTATCACCTTTAAACGAACGGTTACCGATGTGCTTTCATTTGGTAGTTAGAGGATATTGTTGACAAAGCTACCCATTTTCTCCATCTTCCAGTACACTCCCTGGTGGAACGGGTACTGCACCCTATCTAGCCAAGGCGCGGACTGCTCCGTACTGAGTTACAGACATCCAAAGTGGCGGCGCCAACACTGGCCAGAAGACAGAAAACGGTCACCGAGTACAATAGACTAGGTATGGAGTTCACTCAGAGACCCAGTTGTTTTGCATCCATCAAGCTCGGCGCTACTCCGAAATAGGGTTGGAAGGCCTCCCTTACTTCGACGCTTTTATGTTGAGATGACATATCCCCCCTGGCCCTAGAGCTGTACTTAGCCACAACGTCAATGGAGACCAAGCTGAAGGAGCACAAACCCTTGGCATGGTCATCCACTACCTTTTCGATTTCGGTACGCTGATTCGTGGCGGAATCATCCATCCTTTCGCCAAAGGTGGTCTAAAAAAGAAGAAGTGGTGGCAAATTCAATAGACTGTGTCGTGAACTACATGTCACAAAGTCCAGTTTCCAGCTCCGCTGTTTCGCGTGAGAATGATACACTACCTAGGTCGGCCTCGCAAACTTCAATATGCAAGGTGGACACACTTGACTTGTAACGGTTGACAAAGAAAGAGAAAATAACCTCGTGTGTCGGGAGCGGCCCGAAACAGCCATTCCTTGTTGACGTGTAGGATCATTAACGATCAATCATCAATATTAAGTAAAAGGTCGACAGTCCCAGCAACATGGATCAGTAGAATGACAGGCTCTCAGACTGTCTGGTTTCTTTGTTCTCGATGTTGCTGCTTCGACCCTCGACGATTGGCCCAGCGGCGTCTGGTGGGATACATAGGACGTGATTGGAGACAAAGAGACGCGAGAGGGACAAAGAAAGAAAAAAGCAATGCGCAGGGATTCGACTGTCGTCTGGCTAGGCTAATTGGTAAGCGGTTTCGTAGTCCGTATATTAATATTATTACTAGGCCGATGCAAGACTCCCTGACACCTGTCACCTATAATGGCTGGAATAACATTGCGTCGCGCCTCCTCCACTTCCCAGGTTGTTACCGGAACGTGTCATCATCACGGCCGCCGGGCTAATGGACGATCTCCCGTTTCCCTCATATGGCATTCGCTTGTAACTCGTAACAACTAACGACGAGTAGATACCACGGGGTCTGGTTGCCGTGGTACAACAAGGATAAAATTCCAGCTCGTCGCCGTGGACCGTACAAATGGTATCGTCAGCAAGTTGTCCGGCTACCGCTATGGCAGATATCGCATCACCTAGTTCCTTATGGTTCACAGGAAGCTATCGCCAAGGACCATGGTCCTGCACCAGAACCACATGATGGTTGAGCAAGAAGAAGAAAAGCCAAAGACGCTATCCTCTTTACGCATAGAGACCGCCTGGAATGCCATTAAAATTGCGGAGTACTGTCGATCTATGCCTTTCCTATGAGATAATGACCGCAATGGTCGTGCTACGAGGCACAACGCAAGGGCGACAGACTGCCATCCGCAACTCTCGCAAAGCGAGGCAACACCAAGTTGAGCCAGTCGAGGCCTCAGCTGGATTTCCCATTCTAAGGGGGGGTGACCGAGGCAACCATGAGACGACCTGCGTGCCAAATCGTGGCCAACCAGGTCGCGGCCGGATACGCTTTTGTCCTTCCCGATTGGCGCCAGAGCGCTGGAAGCGGAAGTTACAAGTGCAACCGCCTTATAATTGGCCATAGGCGGCGCTGCGTGGTGGATCGTAGTAGCGAAATCCTTGACACCAGCTTGACGTTGGCTTGAGAGGAGGCGAAACAAGTAGGAAGAGCTGCCTGAGGCTACACAGCATGCGATACACCCATGTTGCCCTGTATGACGCTGGTCCTACTTTCGAGTCGGACTGGCCGTTGCCAGTCGGGCCTGTTCGCCGGCTGCGACGGCTGCAGCCGCCACAGCTGCGGAATTACTGGATCCAGCACTGGCAACATTGCTTGCATGAGCTAGCAAGAATTTGCAACAGGTGAGCGTGTACTTGCACGCACGCGTCCAGGTCTCGTCGTTTTGGTTGAAACCAAGTTTGATGCTCGCATCGCCGATTTTGTCCCGCTTGATCTCGTACGGCAGTTTCAACCCTGCTACGGCAGCATTACCGTGACCTCGACGAGTTGACGAGACGGGTGCTGGCGTCGTCTCCACAAATTCTCCCAGCTGACGTAAACATTCCAGGAAAGCGACCATACCTGCATCGAACCGGCGGTGAAGCCAAGGGAGGTTGAGTGGGAGATCTCCAGAAGAGAAGAGATCGAGAGTGGTGATCTTTGGCGCCGGAGAAGTCTCTGCGCTACCCCCACCGAGCGCGGACTGAGCTGGCGACGTTCGTGGATATTCGATCTTCTCAATCCGCGACATAGATCCCATTGGCTTCAGTCGATACCCCTGAAACTGAAATCCCAGTTTCTCAGCGATAGTAGCCAACAGTAGTGTCGTCTGACCCCAAGCTGCGTTGATTTCCGGCCACTCCACCGACGGATTGGTCAGGCGGCCCAGTCGCAGCCCGTTGATGGTCCCAAAGTAGCCATCGTGCCCAATACAGAAGGCATCATTGTAAACGTTAGTGCGTTGTAGTCGTTCCAGCTGGCGTGAATCATGATCATACCGCATATTCAGGGCATCGCGTTCGTTCTGAAATTCGGACAGTGTCAAAGCAAATGCGTTCCGGTCTCGCCAGAACTTCTCCTCCTCGAGGTCCAGCTGTCGCGACTCTTCCTCCAGAGCTGCGATTTCTTCGTCCAGGGCGGCCTTTTCCTTCTCCAATGCGACAAGCTCCTCAAATGCTGCCTCTTCCGCCGCGAGAGTCTCCTTGAGCGACTTTTCAGCCGCATCGATTTCCTCCGCGGTGGGTGCCGAAGAGTTCAAGTCCCTCAGGAATGATATGTAAGCGTCCCTCTCCTTGGTGGCAGCCACAAGCCGTTTCTGTAGCCCGTCCACGAGCATCTCCGTGCACTCAACACAAATCGGATGGTCTATATCGGAGCGAGCTGATATGATTTCAAACAACCGATTTGTTCTCTCCACTTGATCCGAGAAAGACCCATCTTCTGGCTCCCGTTCGTTATTCGGGGCGCCAGACGGCCGTTTGTTCGCCCGCGACTGACCTTCTCCATTGTTGCTCGAGCTGGTGTGGGGTGGGCCGACTTGTGACTCCGTGAGCATGACAAACGACATATTGCCGCTGTCTCCTCGACCCAGCCTGGGAGGGTTGCTTTGGCCGCTGCCCGTAGGCCGAGGTGCTGGGATCGATCTTCTGTATACTGGCGACGTAGCATGGTTGGAGGCTCGATTGTAGAGTTCTCGTCTTTCGGGGGGATAGGAAGGTAGTGTAGAGGATACGGTGTTATCTTCGGGAAGAGTTCTGCCTGTTGAGCCTATTCATCGATGAAAAAGACAAAAGTTAGCCAGGGCGTACGATTCGTCCATAGGAAATGCAGCTGGAGCTTTACCAACGAGTAAGTCGAAGGCCGCTGGATTGAGCGCCTCGAGGGACCCATCCAGCTTCAGCGGCGTCCGACATTTCTGACAATACATGTTCGTAAAGTGTTGAGGATGTCGCTCCATGCATTATGTGCGAGAGAAGAACCCGTCAGATATGGATAAGATGGGGGTTGTTCTGACTAGACGGAAAAGCGCATGTAGAGACATGCACGGTGTTCCGCAGGGAGACGTCATGCAGCAACCCGTGCCCAGCGTCGCGTGTTTTTGTCCGTTGTCCGAGCCATGGAGGAAGCAGATTCAAGGGCTTGATTTCGCACCTTTTTGAAGAACAATTCACTCTATAGAGATAATATGGCTAAAACAATAGGATCTGGCTCATGAATGGGATTACCATTTACTTTGTTCTCTCAGTCGTCCATATTATATGAATCATATTCGACGTGAGTTTGCTGCCAGTCAGATGGGAACATCACAACTGCCTACAACACTGCAACACAAGTTTATGATCTCGACCTTTGATGGACGTTCTCAATATATACGCTTCAATGACTCTCGTGACTGTTCCAAGATCCCTCGAACAAGAAATCGGCCAATTCCCCCAACCCGAACCGCATCTCGGAAAGCTTTGAATACAGTTCTTTCACCTTCAGTGTCTGCCTATGCCTACGAATTCTACAGCTCACTTGACCCTCAATCATCATGGAAAGGCCTCAGAAAAGACTTCGCTTATCCTTGGGATGTCACGGCGAAGAATCGGACGATATAGACCTGCAGGAAGCCAGAGCCCAAAATGACTTACGCCTCAAATCGATCTTTGAACGCATCTTCGAAAAATACGGAAAAGATTTCACGGATATTGGGGATGAAATCGATTTACAGACAGGGAAGATTGTGGTCAATAATGGTCACTTACAGAGAATGTCCGGCGAAGATGACACTGGGGAAAAGGACAAACAGGACGGTTGGTTGTTCAAGAAAGACCTGCCTACGTCTACGGCTCAGATCTCGGAAGATACGCTGGTGGGATCTGTACATGACTCGGAAATAGAGGCAGAGACTGGCGGTGAGGATGCGAAAGGTGGAGAACAGCTACAGCGCCCGCTTACATCGCTGCAACCGCTCCCAGCTCTGCGGTTAGATCGGGCATATGATGAAAAGCAGCCACCTGAAACAGCCGAGCCGGATTCCGATGACGACTCAAAAAGTGTTGATTCCTTGTTGGACTGTGCATTGATCATCCCCAATGAGTCAGATGAACCTGATAGTCAAGCCCCGTCGCTTGAAAGTGAGGCTTTTCCCGCAAAAGCAAATACTACGGCTGATACCCCCGTCCAATCCCGCCAGATGCGTGGAGACAAAGCTGAAGAGCCAGTGGGGTCTATCTGGCGCGTTCCTGAGATTAAAGGCGAGTTCTCGACGCCTAGTTTCTACAGATCACGCCCCAGGCTTCCTTTGACTACTGTCCGGTCTGCATCTCCTCCAAGAGCGGGATCTCTGTGGGCACTTCCTGGAAAATCAAGGCGCAACACAGACCGCAAAAAAGAAAAAAGCAGAAAGAAACTGGGAGTCAGCCAACGAAAACACGAACATCAATCAAGCCCCTTCTTGCACGACTGGTCCTTTGCAGAAAACCCTGATGGAAGCGAATCGGACGATCCTCTGCAGGAAGACTATCAACCATCGCCAACACCGAAAACCTCCATTCATATCAGGGGCAAAAATCATGTCCAAATCACTCCGAGTCGCACAAAGGATGAGCGCAGGCCGCTTCTCCCTCACCTGGATCCTGGTTGCCAAACCATCATGGATGCTCCTCATGGCGCAACAGAGCCCAAAATCGCCAACGGCGTATATTCACAATTACAGTCTGAAACCATTGAAAAACATGCAGATCAGCGTCTCTCTGTAGATACACCTATTTCCGCAGCCGAGCAACAGGCAGACCCGGTCGTAGCGCAGGCGTCCACTCCTACTAGAGCCAAAAGGACACTGATGACGCCAGACGAGGCGAAGCTGATCGTCCGCATGAGGCAGATTGAAGGAAAGAAATGGAAGGACGTCCAAGAACATTTTCCGCAGCGAAAACTAATTTCACTCATCCAGTGGAATCAGACGCATTGGACTGAACGGCATGACAAACCGCCTCGACTCTCCAAACCTTGGTTGAAGGAGGAGGTGGACAAATTGCAGTCTTTCAAGGACCAACAAGGTTTAACTTGGCCCCATATTCGTGCCGCCCTTCCTGGTCGTTCACACGCGGAAATAGAGTTCGCACTGTTGAGACTCTGGGCCGAGTTGGATGACGGCTCAAAGTACGGATTTTCAAGGCCTGTGGAAGCGAAGCCGACAGGCGATGGAGCCCAAATCCCGGAGCAGCCCACTCTCGACCGTGTCTCTTTGGCTAAGGCTAGAGAGCCTCGGGAACAGGACGATCCCGAGACGGAGAAGTAGAGCGTGTGAGACGTGCTCCCAGAAGTTCGATTGCGGCACGCGACACGCGATGACTGCAAACCCTGCACTTTTCTCTAAAGAGACTCCAAGAATTGCGGTGATTTGTACACGAACCGTTACTCGTCGTCTTTGGCGTTCAGAACGTCCTCGAGCTTGGTATCTACCGCACCGCCGACATCCCCAGCCTTGGCCCAGAATCGAGATAGGTGCCTTGAGCCCGAGTCAGACAGGATCGTGACGATCCTATGGCCAGGACCAAGCTTCATAGCTGTTTTGACTGCCGCAAAACCTGTATCATAGTGATTAGCAAGATAGCAGACTATGTACCGAGAATATACCCACAATTGACAGCACTGCTACTTCCAACGAAGATACCATCCTTTTCGACTAACCATCTAGCCATGGCCAACGCTTGCGCATCCGTCACCCGCACAGCATCGTCGACGAGCTCCTTTCCTGCTTCGAAGTTGGCAGTGACGCGGTTAATCCCAATGCCTTCGACGATCGTGTCAACCTGTCTTCGCCTCCTCGTGCCTTCTCTCTCCTTAACATCAAACATGACGCCGAACCGTACTCGATTGTAGAGTCCACTTCCCTGAGGATCGGCCAGCACTACACTCAAGTTTGGAATCCGAGGCTTCAAGAAGAGGGCGACGCCAGAAATTGTACCCCCAGTACCAGCGCCGGCGACGAACGCGTCAAGTTTACCGTTGCACTGGGCATAGATCTCCGGCCCCGTACCGTTGTAATGAGCTCTCCAATTAGCTTCGTTTTCGAACTGGTCTGCGAAGAAGCCTGTTCCGGCCGAGGGAGACAGTGTCTGAGCTTGAGCGAGAGCTCTAGCGCGATTAACGAAGTTGTCCTTTTCAACGATCGGTGCTGGAGGTACGCGATCTACTATTGCGCCTAATTTCAGGAGCAGGTTGGACTTTTCAATTGCTTGATCAGATGGCATGCAGCTATTGAGCGTCAGTTGCGGTTGAACAGTGCAAGTAAGCGCACGAGTCGATACTCACATGTGAGCGAGGTAACCCTTTGCTCTGGCGAGCGTGGCCAGTGAAATGCCGGTCGAACCGGACGTGCCCTCGTAGATGGTATCGCCGGAATGAGGTTTCAAGATACCTTTTTGCTCAGCCTTTGCAGGTTAGTAATTGACATGATATGGGATCGAGGCACGTATCACATACTATCTCAATCATGCTTAAAGCTACTCGGTCCTTGGAGCTCTGACCTGCTCCGTTAAGAAACTACAACAACATTAGAGACTGGATTTCTCTCAAAAATGTAGACGAATAGACAAAATAACCATACCTCTGCTTTCCCAAGAATCTCGCATCCAGTCGCATCAGACAAGGATTTGATGCGTAACAGAGGAGTGTTCCCAATACAGCCTTCAATGCCGTCGACAATTGCAGGAGGTCCCGATCTGGCCGTCAACGAGTCTGCGGTGCTACCCTGCAGGCCGGTTGTCGAGTGAGAACGAGTTCCTCGGAGGCGATGCTTCAACTCCGGATACAGAAGCTCAGTAAATCCCACCGCGAGGAGGATTCCAGCCACAAAGGCGGTTCCTATACAGACCCTAGAATGATCACTCATACTGAGAATGTATGCTCTGTGGTCGGTCAAACTATGAAAAGCACGCCCAAAATCAAAAGAGCGGCTATATAGATAGATCACGTTCGAGCAAGTGAGGTCAGTGAGGGAAGTCGGAGAAAAAGCTCGGGCCGCTTGAGGAACTCCTCCGCCAGCCTCCATCCATCATCCATCATTATCGTCATTTCTGTCAATTGCGTACTACAATATTGATTTGTATCTCGTGAAAACCCCCGCTGGTCCATCGTCCTATGGACAGCCCGATCCTCAGTCAGCTGTTTCGACAGCTGTTCCGTCATCCTGCTTGTCAATCATTAAGAACGTCGTCACCAATAACCCGCAGAGCAAATTGCGTGCGGTTGCAGGCGCCTGTCCGTCAACATTGTCGATCTTTTCTCACGCGACGTTCACCGGCCAAGCGCAGGAGTACCGATGATGGAATGCATTGGCTCAAACGAGGGGATTATCCCACGGATATTGAGGAGGAGTTGAAGACATATCCGCTTGTCACGGCGAAAGATCTGCGGAACCGTCGCGAGCGCCCGCGGCAAGTGAAGATGTTGACGAGGGAATTTATTGACGGTACGTGGCTTTTACTTGCTCTGCAGGCATATCTGTCGATATCGAATGTACTTGGAACGCTGACTAGGCCTGCTGTTTATATAGATAGTTTGTATAATCCTCACTACGGCTATTTCTCGAAACACGCGACCATCTTCAGCCCTGGGGAGCCCTTTGATTTCAATAACATCGAAGACGGGCCGGCATTCCATCGCATGCTTGGAGAGCGGTATACAGAATTCGAAGATAAGTTAGATGCGACACAGCCGGACGTAGCCCGTCAATTGTGGCATACTCCCACCGAACTGTTCCGCCCTTACTACGGGGAGACAGTCGCTCGATACTTGGTGTCAAATTATAAATTGACATTGTACCCCTATCATGACCTGATCATATACGAGATGGGAGCTGGAAACGGTACTATGATGATCAACATTCTGGATTTCATCCGAGATACAGATTACGAAGTATACCAGCGAACCAAGTTCAAGATCATTGAGATCTCGCCCGCGCTCGCCAGCCTGCAGATGAAGAATCTGACCGATTCGGTGAATGCAGCTGGGCATATGGACCATGTTGAAATCATCAACCGATCCATCTTTGACTGGGATACCTATGTACATTCGCCTTGCTTCTTTCTCGCGTTGGAGGTGTTTGATAATTTCTCTCACGATGCGATTCGATATGACTGCAGGACAGAACTTCCCCAACAAGGTGGCGTACTGATTGATGCGGACGGCGAATTCCACGAATATTACAATGCGCAACTCGACCCTGTGGCATCTCGGTTCTTGCGTGTCAGACAAGCTGCCGCTCGTCGGCCGTTCCCGAGCCCTCTGGGCCCCAAAGCTATGCGCCAATTGCGCAGTTCCTTACCTTTTCAGAGCCCTTATACCCTTCCAGAGTACATTCCTACTCGACTCATGCAGTTCTTTGACATCTTGGATAGCTATTTTCCTGCACATCGGCTGGTCGCGAGTGATTTTAGTAGTCTTCCGGATGCTGTTCCAGGTATCAATGCGCCAGTGGTGCAGACACGTTACAAGAGACGAACAGTGCCAGTGTCTACCCCCTTTGTAAGTCCTTTTGTTTCTGAGAGTACGGACGCATTCTAATCGTGCGATGACAGGTTCATCAAGGCTACTTCGATGTGTTCTTCCCCACCGACTTCAACGTCATCGAGGATCTCTACCGCGCCATTACGGGGAAATTGACACAGGTGATGAGTCACGAGGACTTTGTCCGCCGCTGGGCGTACATAGAAGATACGGAGACGAGGAGCGGCGAGAATCCGCTGCTGACCTGGTATAAGAATGCCAGCATGCTGATGACGGTTTAGACGAATGTATCAGTACTGTAAATGATATTGAATCATAAGCATATCATGAAATCCATTGCTCCAGTACCATTTCTTTTGATTCAGAGATTAACGACGTTGATTTCTTATCCCCAAGAGGTCTTGTGATCCGACTGGACGAGCTTTTAGAGACTCGGCCCAAGATAAGCATCCCCATCCGCCCTGCTCTGGGTATTCGGCAATTCAACCTTCTGCCCCTCTTTGTCCCCCGCAACAAACTCTCAGATATCACCTAGATCTGAGATACAGCTTGCCGTCTGGATTGGACGGAATATCCTCGGCGCAGGGGGACAAGGCCACACTCCCTGTTTATCTTTTATAGATTAGGATCAATCATCATGCAGCTACCCCATTATCGGCAAGCAAGGGCGTCTATGGACAGCGGTCCCGTCAACTTTCCATATCTGCAACGCCTCGATCCATCACCTCTTACACAAACTGATTAACATTATGACAATCTCACCAATGCCACATTGGAAATCATCTGTGCATCAAAAACGCGCGGCCCAACTTAGCGCCATCCCTCCCTCCTGGCGTCTCCCTTCCACAGTCCTCATTCCTCCCCTCCCTAACACTCTCGAAACCATCCGAACGTGCGGCCTCCTTTCTGCGGAGGAGCTTGAATGGACCGAGACTGACGATGTGACAAATCTGCTTTCCCTCGTGGCCTCAAGAGAGGTGAGTTCCGTGCAGTTGACCACAGCATTCTGCAAGCGGGCGGCAATCGCGCAGCAGATGACCAAGTGTCTGACGGAGATCTTTTTCGACCGGGCGTTGGCGCGAGCGAAGGAGCTGGATGATCAGTATGAGAAGACTGGTATCCTGACAGGACCTCTGCACGGATTACCAGTTTCCATCAAGGATCGGTTTGATGTGGAGGGGATGGATACTACGGTTGGTATGTTATTGCTGCTTGTATGGGACGTGGTTCTTAAGATTGATGGATGTGCGAACAGGATGGGTTGGCTTGATTGGAAAGCCAGCGCAGAGGTCCAGTTCCATCGCCAGATTGCTTGAGTCCATGGGCGCAGTGCTCTACGTCAAGACGAATATACCACAGTCTCTGATGGTATGCGTGCTGTCTCAGTGTGTCTACTCCTGCTGACGAGGCTCAGATGTCTGACTCGTACAACCACGTCTTCGGCCAGTCCATCAACGCATTTAACCACGAGCTCATCTCTGGCGGCAGCTCCGGAGGCGAAGGCGCCCTGATCGGTGCGCGAGGCAGTATTCTAGGTATCGGGACGGATATCGGGGGCTCGATCCGCATCCCGGCTGCCTTGCAGGGTCTCTACTCTATCTGTCCGACGGCGGGCCGTGTCCCGTGGGACTGTTCTTTGTGAGACTTGTTAAAGTCGTGCGTTCTGGAAAAAGAAGGGCTGACTGACGCGCCTTACAGCATGCATCAGCACTACCTCGTTCCCCCAGTCGCAGGGCCCATGGCTCGAAGCATCGCGACAATTGAGTACTTTATGCAATCACTTCTCGATTCGAGCCCCTGGGACATGGACCCAGGTTGCATACCCATTCCCTGGAGGAAGGAGTTAGCAGCCTTACCTGATCGCAAGCTCAAGTTGGGAGTCGTCTTCGACGACGGGGTGGTCAAGCCACAGCCGCCTATAACTCGGGCTCTACGCGAGGTGGTAACGAAGCTTGCAGCAGCTGGCCATGAAGGTATTTTTCGAGCTGGTGTCAAAGGAGAAGCTCAGGCTAAATCCTCGTAACAGTCATCGAATGGAGCACTACTCTCCACACACCAGGGACAAATCTTTGGAAGAAAGCTATCCTAGCAGACGGGGGCTCGCACTGCAAACACCTCTGCGACATTGTCGATGAGCCATTGATCGAAGGCATGGTAGTCGGGACTGCAGCGGATGAACTTTCCATTCTGGAACGGGAAAAGGTAGCTTATAGACACTAAATCAGGACCATCAAAGTCTACAAGCTGACGCTTTACAGCTCGAAGAAGAAAAGTGGCTCTTCCAAGAACGTTTTCTAAAGCAGTGGAAAGACAGCGGAATCGATGCGCTCCTCATGCCTGTAACGCCCTGGGTCGGGTACAAGCCGAAAACGTGGGTCAAGAGCGCCCAGTGGCTGGGTTATACGGCCCTCTGGAACCTCCTGAACTACGCGGCAGTGACGGTGCCTGTGACGAGCGCAGATCCGGCTCTAGATCAGCCCGGTCAAGATTGGCTGGCTCACACTCCTCGGAACCAGTCTGATGGGTTCAATCATGGCCAGTGTAAGTGATTCCTTTGTGCATCCAAGACTTGCTATGCTAATACATCGTGATAGACGACGTCGATTTGGTCAAGAATATGCCAATCTGCATACAGATCGTAGGAGGGCGGTTCGGGGAGGAAAAGGCTGTTGCTGTTGCGAAAGTGGTTGATGAGCTTACACATTCGTGACGGAAGTGTCATGAGAAATACTATCAGGGCTAACATCCTGATTTGCCAACTACGTTTACTATTGTTAGACTATGAACATTACAGTATCGAATTGAGATAAGTGTCATCACAATTTCGCCTGTCCTTCATGGGCATTCCCCTGCCAGGCAAACCCTATCTTCTTCCCAATGCCTGGTTCCACAATGACATTGACCACGGTGACCGTATCACTCAGGAATCCCTCCCGCGTAGCAGTCTCCAGCTCCTCTTCAGAGCGGACAAAGTATCCCTTCCCACCGCACATGGGACCGAATTGCTCGTAGCGAGTCTCGTAAAGGAGACTAGTCGACCGCAGGCCTTTTTTGCCGTCATCACGGCCGTCAGATTTGGTGTCGTTGGCCGCTGTCTGAGCCTGTAGCTCTTTCCATGAGCTCTCAGAAGCACTGTCGCCGTGGTATATGCCCGAGTTGTTCACCACGAAGATAAGGGCGGGGATTCTATAACGAGCCATAGTCTCAATTTCCATGGCGCTGAAGCCAAACGCACTGTCACCTTCAAGCGCCACTAACTTCTTCGGTTTGCCCGTAGATGCTGGAAAGGCGTTGTACGCCTCGTGAGCAGCGATGATATATCCCATTCCCACGCCCATCGTAGCATATGTCCCAGCGTCCAGACGCTGACGGGGATGATCCAGCGGGAAGACCGAACGGGAGATGTCCATAGTGTTCGCGCCTTCGGATACATACACGACGTTCCCGTCTTCATACGGCGCCAACGAATTCAGCGTCGTCTTGATAATCTGAAAGGCCCGCTGGTACGTCAAGGGGGAGTTCTTCGGCGTAGGCGTGAATGCAGCCTTCTGCGCCTTGGCTTCATTCTTCTTCGCCGACTCCGCCAGCAACGACAAGAACTGGCTCGGAACAGCCGAAGAGGCATACCGCCAGTTCGAAAGAGAAACCAGCAGCTGCTCAACCACCAAATCGATATCGCCGACGATCCCCAGCTCCGCAGAGCCCGCATTGCGACCGATCTCCTCGGCGCAGATATCAACCTGGATGATCTTCGCCTGGGGAGACCACTTAGGCGGCTCGCCAAAATGGAGAATCCAGTTCAGCCGCGCCCCAAGCACCAGCACCACGTCCGCGTGCTTCAGCGCCGTGCTCCGCGCGCTCGATACATTGAGAGGATGCGAGTCCGGCACTACACCTTTCCCCATCGGCGTCGGGAGAAACGGAATCTGCGTCTGCTCGACTAGCTTCCGGATCTCGCCCTCAGCCCTTGCATACGCGGCCCCCTTGCCGATAATCAGTAACGGCGCACGAGCCGCCTTGAGTAATTGCGCCGCCTTAAGGATCATTGCTGGGTCCCCGCTCGCCTTGGGAGGCGGCGGGACGAGGATGTCCTCCGGCTCTGGCAAGCGGAAACCAGGCGCCGACTTACCCTGGATCAGATCGGCGGGCAGGTCGACGAATGTCGGTCCAGGACGACCGTACCAGCATGTGCGGTATGCATTTTTCACGGCGCCGGCGACGAAAGCGAGAGACGGCGGTCGCACTGCGAACTTGGTGTGCGGCGTGAGGAACGAGATGGCGTCCATCTCCTGGAAGGCGCCCTTGGTGACGCCTGAGGTCTCCGCTGATCCGGCGAGTACAAGAAGTGGGAAGTTATTCGCGGAAGCATTGCCAATCTGTGCGTTACAGGAGAAATTGTCAGTCCCTGCTTGATGATTTGGTTTGGACTGGCCGCGCTCACTTACCCCAGCTAAGGCATGGAGGACTCCCGGTCCTCCAACGACAATACAAACACCAGGTCGTCCTGTCAGATACCCATAAACGCTCGCTGCATAGCTACATGCCTGCTCGTTGCGGAAAGCAATGAAGCGAATACCCAAGTTGATGGCCTCGTCTGCGACGTCAACAATTGGAATACCCACTAATCCAAAGATCACAGTGACGCCCAGATCGCGCAGCGTTCGGGCTATTAGCTGAGCACCGCTAACGACAGCCATCCTGGTGCTAGGTATAGTGACAATCCAATATGCGTCGTAGTTTAAAAACAAATATAAATATATAGATTTAAGCCCTTAAGATGAATCGAACATCTATTATGTATTAGGTATTAGATGAGTGATGGAAGGCCATCTCTGCAAAATTGAAGCTCTGGAGGATGGTGATGGATGAGGGGATGCTCTGGGGCACTTCCGAGGTTCCAAATGACGCAAGCCCGGAATGATTCCCGAGAAGTCAAGTCGTTCATTATCAACCAGCAAAATCTAAACATCTGTATCTTTTTGAACTTCCAAATATATAAATAATAATTAGATGGCTTATCATCAGCGATCATGTAGTCAATCAGCGACGGTAGACTGCGCAGCGAGACATACTACCACTGCTGGAAAAGAGACGGATATCAGCTTGCGGAGTATAACTAAGGATCTATTGCTCGACAGGGATTTCTCAAGGTATGAATCAAATTCGCTGCATGTTGACCTTGGGGGTACGAAGTAGAGACACATGGTATCCAACACATCAACTGAGACACGAAATAAATATGCCCGGTCATGCCAAATCTTGCCCGTCCGTTCTATAAGACAGAAAGCGCAGGAGGTATCATCCCTAGAACTCGAATTCTTTCCTGAACACATTCACATCCATCCCTGCGACTACCATATCAGCCAGATCCCGACGGCCCATCTGGCTGAATACACGCCGCAGCGTATCGTACAGGTTGGTGCTCTGGTTCTGGCTGATATGGAGCATCCGCTCAAGTTGTTCGTCATCAATACCGCCCTCACCACCGCCAACAATCTCGCGAGCTCGCTCCCGGCCTTCCTGTTCGACGACACGGTGCATAGACAAAGCACCTAGGAGGTGCTGTGCGGCCTCGGGATAGCAACCAATGTTGATGCAGGATACGCCAAGGTTGTACCGGGCACGGACAAAGTTGGGGTTGATTGTAAGAGCTTGCTCGTATGCCTGAATAGCCTCCTCTGAGCGACCGGAGTTGGCAAGTGTAGCTCCGAGACGGTTCCAGAGAAGGTGAAGCTGCTCCTTCTGATTCACAGTGCCCGACTCAGTAGATGCCAGCGCGGCGGAGAAGCAGTCGACAGCCTTGTCGTATTCCTCAGCACAGTAGAAGAGAACACCCAATCCGACTTGAACGTCTGGATCCATCTGCTCTCCAGAAGGTGACAGCTGGGCCGCCTTGATGAACAGATCGGTGACCCGTTCATGTAGAATCTGGCGATCTGTGAAGCCCAAGTCTGCGTCGGATGACAGATCTTTAGGATCGATGATCTGTGGATACTTGACAGAAAGCCAACGCTCGAGGGTCCGGTACGCTGTCGAGTCATAACCTTCGTTTGTATACGAAACAGCCAACCCCATGAGTGCGTCCAGATTGTTGGGATCGACCTTCAGCGCCTGTTCCAGGGCACGAATAGCAGGAAGCTCCTTCTCATTTTGCGCCTGTGCGGATCCCAGCATTGTCCAAGCTTGAACGTGCTGAGGGTCCTTCTGAACAGCCGCCTCGAACGCCAGCGCGGCCAAGGAAAGATTGCCGCCTTCGCGCATGATCTTGACGCCTTCTTCGAAGGGGTTGGCCACATTCCGGAACACGTTTTCCTCTTCGAACATGTAATCGCCCAACTGAGGATCTCGGAAACGCGTATGGAGATTGTCAAAGCCGTCCCACTCACCAAGGTCTCCCATGTGCATGCTGTCGTTAATATCGAAAGAGGCATCTTCCTCCGCCAGTTTCCTGCTTGCCGCCGATTCAGCTTGGACTCTTTGCCATACGCTCTCAAAAGCACCGTAATCTTGAGCATTACCGGTGTCAGTAGTGGGGACTGACCTATCGAGATCATTCAGCTCCGCCTCCATAGCCGCGTTGGCCTCATCGTCCAGGGTCTGGTTGCCCGCCGTCTCCATCTCGGCAAACTGTGCCTCCCAGTTCTCATCATCGAGCTCGACCATGCGGCCCTTGCCCTTGTCCTGAGTAGCGGCCTCCGCTGGCTGTTGTTGCATGCCCATGGGTGTATAGGAGGGACGCATCATGCCCATTCCTCCCATACCCATGTACCCCATGCCCATTGGACGCTGATAACCTGCCATCATCGGCGACGCGGACGTGGCTGGACTCGACGTTTGTGGCAGGCCGACCCGACTCTGTTGTTGAAAGCGAGCAAACTCTGCAGGTGTGAATGCGGACCCGTTGTTCATGAGAGGTCCTGTAGGGCCGGCAAAGGCAGCCTCCATCCGGGCATGTTCGCCAGTATCAAACTCAGCAGCCCACCCGGGAGACCCCGTCCTCGGCGGAGTGGTCTGGAAGTGATCTAGCTCGCGCCTTAATTGTTCCATCGCAAATGGTTGCGGTGCTGCCCCCGGAATCTGGCCTGGTTGTTGTGCGGCGAACTCGTCCATCATCTACTTAGATTACCAATCCATTGTTAGCTAGAATAACTAGCTGCGGCTTCAAAGAGAATGATATTTTCATACCTGATCCTGACCACCCATCATACTCCTCGACCGCATACTCTCCTGCATGCCCCCGGGACCCCTACCAACAAGGCGGTCCCGTTGGAGTGACTTGTCGTCCTGCACATGCTTTGTGAACTGTGTGAGCGGGTTTCCCGCGGTAGAGCACTCAGCGCCACCAAGGAACGACATGTTGATAAATTCGCAAGGAGCCCGTCTAAAAAAATAACATCAATAGTTAGGAAGGATTTGAATAATCCAAGATCAGCTTCAATAGACTGTAGGATAAAAGGAAGGAGGAGGATGGGGAGGTAGATGGCAACAGTATCTCCGCCAAAAACGTGGGGTTTGAAACCGATCGGACAGTTGCTGATGCCGAGGTCCGCTGATAAGTCACGTGATTTGATATAAGGATGTTCCTATCCATTATCTACTGTCCTACTCTGGAGTAATCATTACGCCAAGTCGTCTCATCAGGTGTAGGCGATTATTCAGATGTTTCTCACATTAAGAGATACCGAAGCTCTATGTTGTATATAATACACTTGTGAATGCCTGCTATAGTATACATCTTATGCAAAAACGTACATCATTCGTCGAATTTTTGCAACACAACCAAGCCGATCCCATAAAAAGAGGCAGAGCCCAACTCAATGAATAATGAGACTGATTAATGCTCATCCGGGACCTCCTCGATACGAGTACCTCTCCTGTTGGTATTGCTGTAGTCCACGCGGATTCGTCGACCGAAAGGTGCCTTCGCACTGAGAATCTCGAAAGCCTTCTGAGCACTCTCGACATCGAGGAATTCAGCATGAGCGAAGCCGCGAGGCTGCCCTGTGCGTCGATCAACCGATACCCGAACATCGATCACATTGTCGATATCCTTGAAGAGCTCGTTCAGATCCCGATCGGTCATCTCAAACGACAGGTTGCCGAGGTACAGCGTCTTCGAAACGGGCTGCAAGGGCCTGGTTCCGCCTCCGCTGCTCGCATATTGCGCGGATACACGGCGGCCCTCATAGTTTTGCAAATGCATAGCCTCGACGCAGCGTCTGGCGGCATCAATAGAATCAAAGTGCACGTATGCAAACCTTTTCGGTAAAACAAGACACATTGTTAGAATTCTCCTTTCCCGCAGAGAACAGTAGGAACTGGACTCACCCTCTGCTCATTCCTCGGTTATCAGTAATGAGATCGACTCTCTCCACAACACCAAACTTCTGCATGTGGTTCTTCAAATCTTCCGCCGTCACATCATAGAAGAGATTACCAACGTATACTGTCTCTTTAGGCGCGGGGGGTTCTGCCATAATTCGGGACCGCTTCTTAGATCTCAGACGCTGCGCATCGCGAACATCGGACTCCGCCGAAATGTCCGAAACATCATGATTCTCGTCCTCTGGTGAGCTCGTCGGATCCCGGCTGGCGGTGTTGTCGCTGAACCATCTCGTATGTAATGCTAATTGAGATTTCAGAGGGGATAATACGGGTAGAGGAACGCGAGGTGCGAGGGCCCTGGCTGACAGTGCCGGCGCGGTGACCGGCAGAGCCAGGAGGCGACTAGCTGCTCGCCGAAAGCAATGCCTGTAAAGAGAAGCAATCAGTCACGTCGTCCTTGATAGAGGAATATCTATCACAGCACTCGTATAGAACAAATAGGCCATTTCCTTACATTTTCTGTGTCGTGGTGAATTGAGTTGGGAATATATGACTGAGGGCAATGGCAGATATACAAAATCGCGTTCAGCAAAAAGTTCGCCTTATCGGATTTGATAATGTCACGTGATTGTGTCAGGTCACGCGCCATTATGAAACTGATGGATTTTATGAATGAGAGAATGGAGAGAATGAAAGGCTTGAACATTTTCATCAGAACTTTTCTTGTGCGAAGAAGAATGAAACTAACCTAGTGCCAACTACTGAAGCAGTAATTCACATTGAAATTCTGGGAATCGAGTGGAGAAACAGGATATATACAGCCTTCCAGATTTGTACATTTCCAGACATCCCCAACAACAGCGAGTGTGATTTGAGTCCCGAGGATACGCCACACCTCCAAAACCATACACCGGGGTGGGAAAAGGTAATCTTGCTGAAAAGAAATGAATCGCTGGACAACTGAAAGTTCAAACAAAGTGCTTTTGCGATCGACATGAGTACTATCATAAGGTGCCCTCGCCTGAAGCGTTGTTGCTTTTTTGAGAAGAGTTGTTGTCGTAAGGCCCGTTAAGGCCCGGACTCTCATACTTCACCGGGTCTGGCGAGAAGACATTGGAAAAGCGAGGCAAAGGCCGCATATTATCTGCAGTGTTGCCTTGCTGCATGGACGGTAATTGTGTGGTTGACAAGGATCCCTGACCTTGTAACGATGGGTGAAGTGGCGGTTGTGGTGATGGTTGCTGCTGCTGTCCATCGAACGTTGGCCACCATTGGTTCGGTATGTCGAGATTCGAAGTCTGAATATAAGTGTCCCAAGAATCCTGTTCGTGGGTGTTAGTAATGTCCAAATAATGTCAAGGCATGAAGAGGGGCAAGCGTACCCAATCCAAGTTCAGCTGCATATCAGGCAATTGTCCAAACATTGTGCTGAACGGGGACAGAGCTCCAGGAACCTCTGCCGAGGACCCAAATGCCCCCGGGGCAGAAGGCGTTTCTGACAATTTGAAACCAGTTTCATTGAATGCTGGGGATCCTGAGTTTGCGGCGCTCAGTCCACTGCTCAATAACCCCAAAGTCATTGCGGCGCTTTGCTTCTCGTCCTGAGGTTCGAAGGCCGGCGCAGTGGCATTACTGTCTGGAAACCCTAAATTCAATTTGGCAAGCATCACCCCGATAATGCCAGAGGCTTTCCAAGCTTCAAGTGACTCGTCACGAAGTTCATCCCAAATCTCTCGAGAACGCTGTAATGCCATGATCATCTCCTGTCGTCGCTCCCTGCCCCACGCAAAGGGGTCGCCGGAATCTCTTCCCCCGGCTTGCAGCTTGAGTCCATGATACAGGTCGAAGCAGACAATAGTTGCAGCAAGCAAGTAATCAGTGGAGCTGAGGGAATTTACGCGATTCTGTTTTGTGCGCAGACGTCCCGTCGGCCTTGACTCCGCGTGTAGCATTGACTGAAACTGCAGCAGCTCCATGGCTGAATCGATACAAGCCTTGCGTGAGTAGGTGAATCGGGGATTTCCACGGGCTAGAACGATGTAAGGCCGGTGGAGGACACACTGCGCTTTATGGTAGACGCTCATTATCTGTCAAGGATCAGTACTACAACTCACGGTATAATTGGCAATTGATTTGACATACACCGAAGCGCGACATAATCAGATTGGACGGGTCCAACTGACACTCCTCAAAAGGACGAATGACAAGGTGCTCCGGAATCAGGTCCCGAGCTCGGCGAAGCTCAGCATCCAACTCCATCACCTTGTCGTAAGATTCACTTTGCACGCTCGAGGTGAGCTCGGTGACTCGGCCAAATACGTACGCCAGACGGGCTTTGGCGATGAGGTAAGAGATAGGTGTCGGTTCATTCGGCGGTCGTGAGGGAGGAAGTTCCTTGCAATTTTCGTCGAAATCATCATCATACAGATTCCGCGGAAGCTCCGTGTCACTATCCACAGTGCGAATCATGCTGGGAAGCCCAACCTGAAACGAAAAGAGCAAATCCGATTGCCGCACGAAAGTCCATACGCGTCGGCGCATCTCACCTTGAAATGGGCTAATGTTGGGAAAAACTTTTGAGTCCCGATGGTAGCCCATTCTCATCGCTAGCCTCGCGACGACACCTACAAGCACCCAGACGGAAACATCTGCTTCCTTCGTTTGACGAAAGTCACCATGAAGATGGAAGATGAATGTCTCGATCAGGTAGGGATAAGGTTTGGTATAATCGGCCAGAGTCAGACATTGAGCGACCAGATTTCGAAAAGTGCCAGCCATGTCCAAGGACTTCCCTCGAAACTCGGGTGGCTCGTCCCCTTCCTGGTTATATGACAGCATCGCGAGTCGCATCATGGCGAACAGCATGCCCACCCAGACAATGCACGTTTGAGAAGGATCTTCCCAATGTTTGTTATACTGGGGAGGAAGTCAGAAGGAATAACCGCCTGCAGGAGAACATTAATGCTTACCTGAGCTTGAAACGTCGGACCGTGAAGAATATCTGTTCATGGTTAGTCATAGATGCATTTACATGCAAGGTTCTCTAGTTCTGTCGGTACTCACGAGTCGCTGGATCATAGCTATTGAAATAGCGAGCAATAAGCATATCTGTTGTATATCTCGAGGGAAAGGAAGACATAATCTCTGCGCGGCTGGCAGGCTTCATGGCCCCAAGAAGTAGCGTGGAGCCCGGGACATTGCTCGGCAGCTTGGTTGTCTTGAGCTTCTCGGCTTGCTCCTCATACTGCTTCTTGTGCGTGTGGAAGTAATTACGAACTTCGGCGATCTGTAGATTCATGTAAATAAAGAACTTATGAGCGCATGGTCAAGAGCTGACTCACATCGTTGAGGAGGGAAGCCCAGTGCGCATCGCTGATATAGTATGATGATTTATTGTTGTCAACTTTCATGATACCAAATGACTTGGTAACTTGCTCCGTATCGCTCTCCTCCGGAGCATTTGATGTCTCGTCGTCCAGATCGATGTCGTGACCCTGAATGAGGGAGCCCCCACTACTGCTGGTTCCGGAAATTGCTGCCATTGCCGCTGCCGGGCCTGCGGACTGCGATCCGTTTGTCATCAGGGACAGTACCAAGCTCTCGAGTCGGTCTATTCTGTTCTGCATATCGTCTGGGGAACTCGAGGCTGAGTTCTGTGTTGCATTCTTCCTTCGCGCGCTTGCTTGAGCATAGTTACAGGAAGAAGCATCGCCTCGCTTTACGCAGTTCTCGCATGGGTGGGCGCGGTTGCATTTCAGTCTTTCATGACACGGTGTTAAAAGTATGCTCTTCCTTCAGATAGAGGACAAAGGCGAAGACTCACTTTCTATGCCGGCAGGGGCCGCAAGAAAGTGGCACCCTGTTTCGCTTCCGGATGACCCTAAAGTGGCCTTCTGGCGAAACGGCGCCGACGCTCGAAGAGGTAGATGGTGGAGTAGGCGACATTTCGGAGATGAGACCTTGGTAAACGGTGGTGCTAGATTTGTCGATATGTATTCGCTCGTGGGCCAACTAGCTTCACGTCACGATCGGAAATCCAAATGAGCACGGCG
The DNA here is from genome assembly GCF_001078395.1 of Aspergillus udagawae. Taxonomy (NCBI): domain Eukaryota; kingdom Fungi; phylum Ascomycota; class Eurotiomycetes; order Eurotiales; family Aspergillaceae; genus Aspergillus; species Aspergillus udagawae. Next base: position 1,480,418 of record NW_025091270.1, read on the forward strand.
CAAGAGCGAGTTTCGAACGAGACCTGGCACCAAGTGCTTGTCTGAGACTGGGGTATCTCAATCCTGGTGTGAATGTCCGTCCGGTCTGTGGCGCGCTCGATTTGAGAGGTACCTGACCAGAGGTGTGCACAACGCGGTCTCTTCGATTTGGGCAGACTAAATTTTCTCGAGATACCGAGAAGAGGGCGCAGGTTCAATTACTGCTGAGTTTCTGACAGCGTTTCGGCGGACGGTTCAGCAGCGAACAATGAGCCTGAATTGCTAAGCTTTAGTGGGGTTGATAGGTTGCGGCGGCGTTTCCTCAAGTCGAGCTTGTTGGTGATTTATGCGACACTGCTTTCCTGCTGTTGATAGCATGCGCAAACATCACAGATATGAAGCGCATAAGCTATTGTGCGTTAATAATAAGAATCGCAGAAGGCGACCGAAGACAGGGAAGTGATAGTGTGGATGGATGGGCAGACGGGCACAAGCGGTCGACGGGCTATCAAGTGATTTCGTCGAAAAAGGGGGGCGACGGACCAATCCTTCATTCTTCTTGGATATGGCGACCCGCGGAAGAGATGGACATTCACTCAATAAGATGCGCCAGCTCTCGAGAACGAGTATTAATGATACGGGCGAGAAAAGGAATAATGAAAGGATGGTCAACTGTGGCAGAGTGCCAATGATGATGAGGATGCAGATTACCTACGGATTATCTCCGTTATCACCACGTTTGCTGCCTCAGGCCTGGGCGCGTTCCTTACTGTGGGAGGCTTCTACTAAGTACTTCAAACCTGATAATAATAAGTGATCCTTTTTCATCGACTACTGTGTCCACTGAGCTTCACCAAATATTGATAATGGCCCTTTATCATGTGCAATACGGGCAGTTCAGGCATGAAACAGACTAGATATCCTCGATGCAGGGCTCCAGGCAGCTACCTAGTTACGCAGACATCGCAGCAAAGGGTATGGCAAGGGACACATTCCAGGATCTAGGCCATCGCATCCTTTTCCGCCAGTTTCTTTGTGCTGAAAAGGAGAAGGGAATAATTTGATTTGTCGATCGCCCAACGCTAGGTAGATATATCCAAGGTACCTCTCTAGCTTCAAATTGCAATGAGTCATCGAAAAGCCACTAACTAGATAAACTAAATAGCACAGCCGCACCGCCTGTACGCTGCCGTTTCCACTTCCCAGTGATCCAGTCAGCACCAAGCAACCAATTAACCATTGAAATAGCGAGTGCCTTGTCCGAGAAAGGCTTGTTAAGTTGTTGGTGGTCTAAGTGGCTGCTGTGCGTCGACACTCGACAGCAGGGAAGAACCTCTTCAGTCTTACAAATACCTAGTTACGGAGTAGTAGTACCTTTGAGGGACTTCAGCTTGAGTACCAAGGGATCCATGTCTATCAGAAAATGTCTACGAAGTACTGCATACCTACTTATCCTGTCAAGACACAGATGCATCAAAGAGTGACCGGAACCGCTGGGAAACGGACGTCATTCAGTGCGTGCTTTCCGCCTATTCAGCAGACCAATTCCATCTTGTTGCGAGAACCCTGAAGTAATCTTCAGACATTGTGCCTACTTCAAGCAAGACAATCTCACAAGTCCATCTAGTGTGCTGTCAACCATCTCCCAAGCAAGCTACAAGGCAAGGTAATGGTCGAGCAACAAAGACCTGTCTGTCATTAGCCACCCTCCTACATTATGTGATGCGCACTCCAGGTTTCGATTGGTCTGAATCGCCATAAGGGATGTGCAATTCCTTTGCCAATTCATTCACTTTCTGACCAGTTGCATATAGCCGTAGTAACCGCCTGATGTGCAATATATAAAGCGCAGCCAAGCTTTGGAGCTGGGTATAGCGTTAAAATGTCCCCAGCGCTTAACCCAATCTTCCTTAGACCAATCTTTCTCACAATTTAGTTTTCTTCCATACAACTGGTGGAGATCACCACTAGTTCCTCTTCAGGTTCAATTCTGCCATGTCGTCAAGAGGTGCTGGGGATTCCCAGCCTGGACGGGGTAGAGGAGGCGACCGCGGACGGGGACGCGGTGGAGACCGAGGCGCCTTTGGACGTGGAGGCGGCCGAGGACGAACCATGGAGCTTCCATTCCGTCCAAGCGAGTCAAGAGGCGGTTCTTTTCGAGGAGACTCAAGAGGCCGTGGAGATGCACCCAGAGGTCGCGGAAGAGGCGAATTCAGAGGTAGCGGCAGAGGGGACTTTGGAGGCAGAGGACGTAGAGGCGGGGGCTTCAGAGGTGGCCGCGGCGACCAAGGGCCCAGGATATTCTCGTAAGTTGGCCGTCAGTTCTTTCTTTTTATATATAACAGCGCATGGTTGATTCTTTTCCATTGATTTAGTCACGGTGGCCGGGTTGTTGCTCCTAGCCCAAAAATCGAGCAGACCGAGGCCGCCATAGCCAAGGCTCTGGTAGCCAAACGACAGAAAACTGTTGGCCAAGCTCGTTACCCAGAGCGTCCAGGTTATGGAACTCAGGGTTCTCCAGTGACTCTCTATGCCAATTACTTCGAGTTGAAGGCTGTGGGAAAGGAATTGTTCCGTTATAATGTCGATATCGTCGCCGATTCAGCTAGAACCAAGCCTACTGGAAAGAAAGCCCGACAAATCATCCGACTCTTACTGGACGAGCACTTCTTGCAGTATCAGAAGAGTATTGCCACGGATTACAAGTCCACCCTTGTCTCTAGGGTTGAGCTTCCCAGTCAAGGACGTTACAACGTCCGTTACCGTGACGAGCACGAAGATGACTACCCCGAGCAGCCTAGGGTTTACCGTGTCAACTGCCAGTTCACTGGTAGACTGAACCCCGGCGATCTCCTTGACTATTTGACGTCGGCGAATGCCTCCGCCATGTTCGATTCCAAGGCGGAGGTCCTCCAGGTGATGAGCATTGTCATGGGCCATCATGCGAAGACAGACAGGGCCGTTGCGTCCGTTGGTGCAAATAAACATTTTCCAATCCATCCAGATGCAGCAGAGAGATACGACCTTGGCGCAGGCCTTGAAGCCTTGCGAGGCTTTTTCGTGAGCGTTCGGGCTGCGACTGCTCGTATCTTGATCAATGTCCAGGTCAAATACGCCGCCTGTTACCAGGAAGGGCCGCTGGCAAATGTGATCAACGAGTACCAACGTGGCAGCAATCGAAATATCTACAAACTGGAGGCTTTCCTGAAGAAGCTGCGAATCCAAGCAACCCATATCGTCAGGAAGAATAAGAAGGGACAAGTGGTACCAAGAATCAAGACCGTTGCCGGCCTCGCAACTCGGGCTGATGGCGCGTCGCTTCCTCATCCCCCCAAGGTCGCAAGGCATGGGGCTGGCCCAAAAGACGTTCAGTTCTTCCTCGAGGCGCATGGACAGAAAAGTGAGCCTGGAGACTCCAAGGGCAAGAAAGGCAAGAAACCTGCGAAAGCTGGCCCAGCGCCAGCCGGGCGGTACATCACCGTCTCGGATTTCTTCTTGCAAGGTAAATTCCCCTATACGGAAGAAAAGACATTTGACAAAAACAGCACTGATCAGACTGGCAGAGTACAAAAAGTCTCTGGATCCCAACATGCCGGTGGTCAACGTTGGCACCAGGGAGAACCCGTCCTACTTGCCTGTTGAAGTCTGTCTGGTAGAACCCGGACAGCCTGCAAAATCAAAGCTTACCCCAATGCAAACGCGCAATATGCTGAGCTTCGCCGTCCGAAGTCCTGCTTCAAACGCAGATTCGATTGTCTCCAAGGGCACTGCTGTCCTCGGCCTCAAGGATCCCCTTAACCCCACCCTTGTAAGTTTTCTCTAATCAGTGTCACGTTAGGTCTTGTTGATTGATTGATCATATAGGCAAATTTTGGCATGCAACCAGGTCCCCAGCTCGTTACTGTTGCCGGTCGCGTTCTCTCTGCGCCGCAGGTATACTACAAGGACGCCAAGTCGAAACAGAGGCACATCGACACCATGGATGGCAGCTGGAACATGAAGGCAATCAAGTTCTCCACACCTACAAAGCTGCCTTCTTGGACTTGGCTCTATATTGACAGTGAAAGGGGCAGACCTCACTTTGAGAACCAGAGTCAACTGAATGCTTCTCTTCAGGCCTTCACGGCCAAGCTGAACGAGATTGGTGTTGCTGCAGCGGCTCCCGAGCCCGGAATGATGATCAGGTTGACTGGAAGTGACCACGAGGGAGAGATTGACAGAGCAGTGGGCGAGCTAATGGACCTATACAATCCCACTCTCATCCTCACCATTCTCTACAGCAGCGATGCAGAGGCCTACAACTGCATCAAGCAGATCTGCGACGTTCGCCGCGGCGTCCGCAATATCAACGTCCTCGCCGAGAAGCTGAGAAGAGCCAACGACCAGTACTACGCCAACGTCGGCCTCAAGTTCAACCTGAAGCTCGGCGGAGCCAACCAGACCCTCAAAGCAAGCGAACTGGGCATCGTCGCCGAGGGCAAAACAATGCTTGTCGGGATCGACGTCACCCACCCGTCGCCCGGCTCCTCCGCCCAAGCCCCCAGCGTCGCCGGCATGGTCGCTTCCGTCGATGCATCCCTGAGCCAATGGCCCGCTGACATCCGCATCCAAGCCTCCCGCCAGGAAATGGTCTCCGATCTGGACGAGATGCTCAAGGCTCGGCTGCAGCGCTGGGCCCGCGCAAACAAGAACGCTCTCCCAGAGAACATCATCGTCTACCGCGACGGCGTCTCCGAAGGTCAATACGACGTCGTCATCGAGCAGGAACTGCCGTTGCTGAAGAAGGCCTGCGCAGAGACCTACCCAACCGCAGACACCAAGAAGAACCTCCCGCGCATCTCCATCGTCATCGTCGGCAAACGCCACCACACCCGCTTCTACCCCTCCCGCGACGAGGACGCCGACCGCTCCGCCAACCCCAAAAACGGCACCGTCGTCGACCGCGGCGTCACAGAGGCCCGCAACTGGGACTTCTACCTCCAGGCTCACACCGCCATCAAGGGCACCGCCCGCCCCGCCCACTACTTCACCGTCTGGGATGAGATCTTCGCCCGCCAGAAACCAGTCGCCCCCTTCCAGAACGCCGCGGACATCCTTGAGGATCTCACCCATCGTCTGTGCTACCTGTTCGGCCGTGCCACCAAGGCTGTGAGTATCTGTCCGCCTGCCTACTACGCCGACCTCGTCTGCACTCGAGCCCGCTGCTACCTGAGCAGTGTCTTTGATCCAACGACGACGGCTACCCCGTCTGCGAGTGAGATTGCGGGGAGCGGACGTGATGGGCTTGCGAGGAGTAGTGATGTTCAGATCCATGCGAATGTGCGTGACACCATGTTCTACATCTGATGCATTAAAATCGTGATCTGTTGCCTGCTCCATTGTCAGTTTGGGGGGAGCGAATGGACTTTTGCCAAGTCCATACTGTTGTTCGTTACGCGCCAAACTGTCTTCCAGTTGGTTATCCCATAGCGAATCAGATTGCGAGTCTTATTCTACCTGCTAGTTCAAAACCGTTTGGGTTTAATCTTTCGTACTATTCTATATTCAGGGAGCAATTCATACACAATCCTGGTACCTGCACTGGCTTAATACATTGATGAGTCTGTAAATGAAATAAAGGAAAAAGGACAGTATGAAATGCACGAGAAGAATGGAAGCAGAGTACACAGACGGAGGAATGGAACGAACAGGTTGAGAATGAAATAAAATCATGGATCCGTGCAGGCATTGGCCGTTAATCGATGTTTCGGACTCATAGTGCTCGTTCATGGAGACATGGTATCACTTTAGGAATTGGACTTCGACAATTGTCGCATATGGGCTTGAGTTCGAGCCGGTAGAAACAAGCCGCGCTGAGAAGTTGGGCTTCCCAAATCATATGAGTGGTTTATTCCTCATCGCCAAAGCCCCAGTGCTTTTCATTGACGTGGCGCAGCGCACGACGCTGAGGCGGAGGTGCAGTTTTACTGGGCTGCGGAGACTCATCGTATGCTTCCCAGGAAGACTCCATCATCTTAACGGCCATCAAGCGATCTGTCCCCATTGGCTTCTGGTTCTCGTGGCTGACCTTGCCATCGGCCGGAGAGGACCCGGTCATGCTCCAGTGAGTCTCAAAGTCCTTCTTGCGATTGCCGCCGTTTGGGACGACACCAAGTGGTGCTTTCTCCACCGCATTCTTTCCAGGAGACTCTTCTTCATTGTACATGTGGGTTTTGTAGAGATTAAGACCCTTGTTCTGGAAAGAGCTGATAATGCGGGACTTGTGCTCCTCGTCATCTTTATCTCTGAGGTCGAAATGCGTTTCTGCATCACGTCTGGGCTGCACTACGAAAGGCTTCACAGGAGGAGTGGGCTGAACCTCGTCATCGCTCCATCCAAAGTGTCGTGCTTCCTGAGGACGGGGCTGGCGTTTAGGCTTCTCTGGTGTTTCAAAATCCTCAAAATCCCAGTGAGGGACATGGCGCGACATGGGGCGGCCGGGTTTCGACTTCACTTCGCGTTCGCTGTTATCGGCGCCGAGCTCAAAATGATCAAACCGTTTCGGGTTGGTCTTGTAGGCGATTTGCTGCTTAGCCTCTGCGGCTGCGGCTTCATCATCCTCGAAAATACGAGAAGCGCGATAGTTCTTGCCTGCGCCCGCTTTGGGAGCAATGGCCCGGGATTTAGACGGCGTAGCCTCCGGTGCATCGTTTTCGTCGTCGCCAACAAAGAGTTCGCTGTAATCACGCGGTGGGGGCTTTGCGGATGCAGGAGCACGAGGAGCACGTACCGGCTGAGCGCGATCCTTCCCAGGCGACAAGAGTTCTTCCAGAGACTCTGCCGCGTAGGGATCCTTGATATATCTCTTCGAAGGAGAGGCAGACTTTGAGCGGATTTCTTCGCTGTTTTCCTTTTTGGAGGCCTGAGAAGATGCAGGACCCTTACTTGCGGGCGCACAAGCGACGGCAGCTTTGATTAGACGTGTCTGGTCCTTTGCATCACGAATGGGCCAACCCCGTCCGCGAGCCCCGATAACATCAACCTGTTTCAAAAGTGAAGCCTGGTCCCAGTATATTCTAACGTTCTGAATTTGGTTCTCCGAATCGAAGCGCACGATGTGGACCTATCGAAGCACATCAGGAGGTTTAGCTGAGTGGACAATGCAAGGAGCGTCAGGAATTGAGAACATACCGTGGGGAAAGATGCGAGTCGGTCGGCCAGGAAGTTATCGTCAAGAGAGGGGAGATAGGCCCCGCCTCCAGACACAAACTCCAGCGTAACCTCTACATCCAAGCATAGAGAATCTGAACCTTCGATTGCGCCAATGATATCTGCGGATTTCTTCTTCACGACGGTCTCTTGCTTCGTCAGATGGCTGACGATCGCATCGGCGCCGTCGAATTGGGTAGCCGTGGTGACATAGATTAGGGAGGCATTGGCGGCCAAGGGAACAGACTTTGGATTCGCAAGGAACCTTTGGTACAGGTCCTTGAGAGACATGATTCGATTCCAGATAATTTCAAGATTCAAACGAGCGTGGAGGATTGAAACGAATTGATGAATGAAAGTTATGGAAGGGGTCGTTCAGAGATGATTGGATCGCAGTCGTTCGCAACAGTGGGCAGGACGCGGAACTGTTTATGATGGAGGACACGAACCACAGTTTTGCTCGAGCCTTTCCAGAGTCTGTCAATCAATGGTTCACTTGCGCATTCAACAATAATAGAAACCCGGGAGACGGAGAAGTCGCCTACCTTAAGAGTTATGTAGAAGGGAATGAACTCTGGTATTTGAGAATGTGGCAGAGAACCACCGACGGAATATGTCAGATCAAACACTGATGAACAAGGAAACCGTGTCTCTCAAGAAGGATGTAGACTAGATAGTGAAAGGACAACAAGTACAATGGAAACGAAGTAGTATTTGATTGACTGGAAATGCAACGCGTCCGTAGGAAGCCGCTTTATTATTAGCTATCAGCCTGAGAAGTAAATAATACAACTAGAGTAGTAAACTACACAGGGAAATTATGGCCCGGGAGGCATCTTTCGCAGGACAATCACTATAAAAATAACGGGATGGCTCATACTGTCCAGTGTTCCATTATTATTATGGAGTACCTCTGGGTAGCCTAGGTACACTGCACTTGGGAGTCTGGAATGATGAATCTAACAAGACCGGGGTTCCATCAGCATCTGGACAATCAAACGCTGTTGTTTGCCAGGCCAAGCAGAAGGTTGGATAGTCTCGCGCACGGCTCCATTCTCCCAAGAAGGACCGCACCAGTGTTTCACCACCTCGGCTACAAAGCCACACTACAGAAGCATCGTCTCTCGGGCAACTACGGGGCCTTTGGTCTCTCCTTGTTGGTGTTTAAGGCTAAGTACTAAGCTGTGCTCAAAGCTATGGAGAGCATTGGAAGCTCTACACATAAGTCTGGATTGAATTGTGACTCGAATGGTTGTATATTTGGCTCTAACGTTCGTATGTCAGTGGACAAGGAGTATTTACCATGGTCAATGGGAGCGACGATCTTCAATTCCCTGTTGGTGATATATCCCAACTGAGTGCATGTTTTGAGATGTACTTTGAAGCTCTCATATCGGAAGCAGATCTCCAAATGGGCACTCAATAGCAAAAGACTCCGATGCTCTCGTCGTAGGCTACTTTGCAGCCTTCAAAACCAAGACCATACGCGTGCTTTTTTCGGATCCTTTCTTCAATAGTATAAGCTGAACGCAACCGCTCTCCCAACGGAGAAGAGTACTCAGGCTGCGGGGATGTTTGAGGCATCGTACTGTCCACTTCATGAGCATATTATCTGAGACGATTGGTCCCTTCACTCCAATCATCCATGTACTCAAAATCATAGTATGCCTCACGGGGAATATTGTGATGTGGTGTTAATATTATCGCAAGTGTTTATTAGGTGGGAAAGAGGGGTGTTTTTCGGCTCCTCAAATGTGTCATTATAATGGTCTAAAGCAAGTCAAACAATGATTAGTGACGACGCTCTTATGATTAGGATACGCAGATAATGCACTCACCCAAGATAATCCTCTTTGATGGTTCCAATGGCATTGATAGCAGCTACGTCAGGCTTGACACCGAGGATTTTGAGCCGTAAACTGGTTCCCTTTTCGATGACCTGATCGGCATGATCCGTGTACTGAGGAGGTACTGTATTTGGCTCCCACTTAATATCTGAAGGAATGTTCTTGCCAACTGATTAGCATCGCCATTTCATCCTGAAATCAAGTATAGGCGACATACTTTTCGCGCAATGAAAACGGATAGAGGACCGGCCAAGGTGAAAATACCGGTGGGCTTAACGGAAGTAACGATTGCATCAACCTGAAATCAGAGTCAGAATTAAGAGGCAGTTGCGTCTGTATTCGTGCAAGCATACCGTCTCCCCCCTAAACGGCTTCCAAATGATCGCACGATATTTGATCGTGTATTCCGCTTGCCCGCTTCCTGGAAGGACCCGACCTTCACCAATATCTACCATGTCCATGACGCAAATAACGAAATGATCACCAGTACACCGGCCTTCCTCTTCCTCGTTAAGCCTATTGATCAAATACTCTCGCATATTCGGCCCAAAGTACGACGGGTGCAGCGATATCACCTTCGTCTCCTCTTTGAGGAAAAACATGGCGCAAGTCTCTTTTCAAGTCGCACAAGGTATTTATTCCCACGACAACACTCTTTTCTCAGCCCTATACGACGCAAGTCTCCGATTGAGCGTTTATGTAGTGGCATGCACGTCCGCGCTTCGACCAAAATCCCAGGGCTCGTTACTAGCGATGCTGAACAGGCAGCGGTATGATCAGGCGCGCGGAGAATTCAAAGAATCGTAGCGACTGCGGCTGGTCAAGAGTGAGAGGCGTAAATGTCTTGGGGAAGCGAAAGTTAACGATAGTGAGATCAGTCGCTCATGGTAAGAGACAGCGACATGCAAATTTGCTTTGGCAGGAAGCCCCCAAAAAAACGCTAATAGAGGGCACAAAACCGAGACATCAAGAACAGACTGGTATCAATTATCGTCAACTTCTGATAGGAACGCCAGACACAGGAGCTCTGGGTTTTAGAGATTCGGCGAAGAGCAATCGTTTCAAGTAACTGCCTGATCAACATTAGAGCTGGATGGAGTCACCTGACCTGGATGATTTGTACAATACCTGAGAGGTAACAAGACAAATCCCACATTACAGTACAGTACAATTATTTTACCTAAATCCTTTCATAAATATCTGTAGTAAACAAACAGATACAAGCTAATTACCTAGGTTGCATCCTCGGCATGCTCCCCTCCCACCTGACGTCCCACCATAAGTTGCCTTAGACGACATACTTAGGACATTACTTAAAATGTCTTATGTCTCCACCACCACGTAGCTGGCCTGATCGTAGCATCCTCGTTGCTTTGAAGCTGGCAGACCAGTATCTCCATGCTATCCTCTTGACTCAATAAGTCGTTGAGCAGGCTCAGAGGAGAACACAACAAGTAAAATGGCGTTGAACCTTGAGAAACAACTCCTTTTTGTGAGTCTCTTCAGCTTCCGTGATTGATGAACTAGTGCTTATATCTACCTACAGTATGGTGCCTATCACAACAACCCGGTAGGCTTGCAACACTCTCCATCCCCCGCAATCTACATTTAAGCTTATTCTTTCTCAGGTGAATGTGGCCATTCACATCACCTGTGTACCAATACTATTGTTCACAGGTATAGCTTTGGTAAGTTCATTAGTTCCAAACGCTGACCTCGATAGCACTGACACGCGGAACCTCAAGGCTTCGAATTCTCCGGCCCTATTCAACCTTCCTGAAGCTCTAAGCTTTGAATACCTTCCAGCCAACCTCGGCACGATCGCAGCCTTTATATATGCCACGTTTTACATACTCCTAGAGCCTGTGGCTGGGGGACTGATCGCTCCGCTCCTGATCGCTGGCGCAGCTTACGCCAACTATCTGCTGAGCACCTACGGCACGACTGTCAATTACTGGGCCGGTGGAATCCACGTTGTCTCGTGGTTGCTGCAGTTCGTCGGCCATGGCGTCTTCGAGAGAAGAGCTCCAGCATTACTTGACAACCTTGTCCAAGCATTGCTTCTGGCTCCTCTGTTCGTCTGGCTGGAGGTTCTGTTCTTCCTCGGATATCGTCCCGAGCTGAGAGCCAGATACGAGGAGAGCGTGAAGAAGGAAATTGCTGCCTTCCGGAACAAGGAGGGCGGCGCCGCGAAATAGTCTGCTGGTATAGCTTGCTTTTGACCTGAATGGTGTGCATGGCTTGACTGTATCAGCGTGGACATGGTAAGTGGCTTATGCTGTAGCTGTGGTTGCCTTATCCTTCTTGTATCGGAGCTCTGGCGCGGGTACGTCACAATGGTAAGACTATTCGAACTATTCGACATCCTTTGCGAATGCATATTAGACTCAACCCGACTTTATGTACAGCTCATGATGTATTCGTTATGGTAGCGGATGATACATTTGTTTACCCGACGTAAGCAGTTTAACCTTATGCATGGGCGGCACGGAGAGTATCGAGGAAAATACTCTCTTGAAAAGCACAAAGAGTGTATTTGGCGTTTGATACTTTGTAGATAGATGTTCCGTTTGGCTGTCCTGAATTTGGTTGTTGTGACGAAAAGACGTTGTATGACTAAGCCCCTAATATCCGCAGATCCGAGAAAACGAAAAATGGAACTGCCAGCTGTCCCCGATGGCCAAGCTCAGAGGGAACACCAATATCATCGACAATACGGAGCTTTATAAAATAGGCTTTTTTTTAATGTACAATATAGAGACATAAGAAAACGCAAGACAGTAGTGTAGAATAATTTATGGAGCGAGATTGCCGTAGGAAAATAACATCATTGACCTGTACTTCTCTGGGGGGTTGGCGTCCCGTGAACGCACTAGGGCGGCTTCGGAGCCCGTTGGTGAGGCTCGGCAAACTAGGCTTAGTGGCAGTCCTGAGAATCCTCCCAACCCGGACGACAAAGCTCTCCTTCTATCCATCCACAATCCTTTCTCCTCTGCCACCTTCTCCCCAATTATATCTCTCCTTCAGAGAAACCACCCTCCCACACCTCTGAACCCCATTCACAATGTTCAGGAACGCTTTGCGGCAGTCTAGCCGCACCGTTGCGGCTGCCACTGCCACTGGCAGAATCGCCTCGGTGAGTCTCATCCCTACTCAGGTCGACCTCATCGCATCAATATGGTCGTTTCCATCTCGAGAAAATATCTCAATCGGTGCTCGAATCGCCTCATCATACGTCGACATACTTTTCAAATTGGTTTCACGCATTGTGGTTGGATTGTGCTGGCATTGACAAATTTTGCGTCTCGACAGGTTCGCGCGGCTGTTCCCGGCCCCCTCGCCGGTGCCTCCAAGCAGGTCCGTTCCTACGCTGCTGAGGCCAAGGCTTCGCCCACAGAGGTTTCCTCCATCCTTGAGCAGAGAATTCGTGGTGTTCATGAAGAGGCTGGCCTTGCTGAGACTGGACGTGTCCTTTCCGTCGGGTATGTGCTAGATTAATGCTGGCTGAAAAATTCGCACCACGCCGCATTTTCATCGAAATCATCGAATGCGACAAACATTCTGGTGTCTTTTCAGTTATGACAATTGACTGATCTACTTTTGCCTTACAGTGACGGTATCGCTCGTGTCCATGGTATGACCAATGTCCAGGCTGAGGAGCTGGTCGAGTAAGTATCAACTTTGATGTAATGTCTGTACCTCAGATAATTGACAAATGATCAGGTTCGCCTCTGGTGTCAAGGGTATGTGCATGAACTTGGAAGCCGGCCAGGTTGGTGTTGTGCTTTTCGGTTCCGACCGTCTCGTCAAGGAGGGTGAGACCGTCAAGCGTACTGGAGAGATTGTACGTTAAGTTTCCTGATATCGTGGCATTTTACCATTATGATATACTTACAACGAGCACAGGTCGACGTTCCTGTCGGTCCCGAACTGCTTGGCCGTGTCGTTGACGCCCTTGGTAACCCCATCGATGGCAAGGGCCCCATCAACACCAAGCTCAAGAGCCGTGCTCAGCTCAAGGCCCCTGGTATCCTGCCCCGTCGCTCCGTCAACCAGCCCGTCCAGACTGGTCTGAAGTGTGTCGACTCTATGGTCCCCATCGGCCGTGGTCAGCGTGAGTTGATCATTGGTGACCGTCAGACTGGTAAGACCGCTGTTGCTCTCGATGCCATGCTGAACCAGAAGAGATGGAACAACTCTTCCGACGAGAGCAAGAAGCTGTACTGTATCTACGTTGCTGTCGGTCAGAAGCGTTCCACTGTAGCTCAGCTCGTCAAGACCCTTGAGGAGAACGACGCTATGAAGTACTCCGTTGTCGTTGCTGCCACTGCTTCCGAGGCCGCTCCTCTGCAGTACCTCGCTCCCTTCACTGGCTGTGCTATGGGTGAGTGGTTCCGTGACAACGGCCGCCACGCTGTTATCGTCTACGACGATCTTTCCAAGCAGGCTGTCGCTTACCGTCAGATGTCTCTGCTGCTCCGTCGTCCCCCTGGTCGTGAGGCCTACCCCGGTGACGTTTTCTACCTGCACTCCCGTCTGCTCGAGCGTGCTGCCAAGATGAACGATAAGCACGGTGGTGGTTCCCTTACTGCTCTGCCCATCATCGAGACCCAGGGTGGTGACGTGTCTGCTTATATTCCTACCAACGTTATTTCCATCACCGACGGCCAGATTTTCCTGGAGGCCGAACTCTTCTACAAGGGTATCCGTCCCGCCATTAACGTCGGTCTTTCCGTGTCCCGTGTCGGTTCCGCTGCCCAGGTCAAGGCCATGAAGCAGGTCGCTGGTTCCCTGAAGCTGTTCTTGGCTCAGTACCGTGAAGTTGCTGCTTTCGCTCAATTCGGTTCCGATCTCGATGCCTCCACCAAGCAGACCCTCGCTCGTGGTGAGCGTCTGACCGAGCTCCTCAAGCAGAAGCAGTACTCTCCTATGGCTGTCTCTGATATGGTTCCTCTTATCTTCGCTGGTGTCAACGGTTACCTGGACGGTATCCCCGTCAACAAGATCCTCACTTGGGAGTCTGACTTCCTTGCCAGCGTCAAGAGCAACCAGCCCGAGCTCCTTGAGACTATCGACAAGGAGGGCCAGGTCAGCAAGGATCTCGAGGCTCAGCTCCGTGAAGTCATTGTGAACTTCAACAAGTCTTTCAACGCATAGGTGAGCAAAAGACAACTGGGTGATTGATCCACCGTGTACTGTTTTTTCCTGACGCTATGTGTATAGACAAGATAGCTTGTACAATTTGATTCCACTGTTTTTCTCTTGTTTTCAAAGCTTCCGAAACGGGTTCCCCCCAGAGCAAGTGTAATCTCGGCTCGGTCGTTGCGCTCTCGCCTTTTCTGTAGCGATGAAACTCTAGGATGAATGGTGCGGAGACAAAAATCAAAAGATACGATTAATATCCTGTACGTTTAGATCTTTTTGGGCAACAAGGGAGTGGGACATGAGGGGATGATTGGATTGTCAGCCTATCCTTCAAAAATAAGAGGGTACCGTCCAATTAATCTTTCATAGTGCAGCTTCTCCGTTACCATTATGCAGCCAGAAATATGATTTCCTTTGTTTCACTACCTTTACCTAAATTCTGTGTCTGAGCAAATCGGGCAAGCTCTCTTTGAGCTTCTCGCATTTAAGCCACATCCAGATCGACCAAAGCCAAGCCACCATAAGAGCACCTCCTTAGGTACTCCGTACCTATTGACGATAATGGGTTCATCAGGATCTCGGGTCCTTACCACTATTGTCAAACTATACCCCATGCCAACTGAACAGGGACTCTATGTATGGATATTGGGGGTATATGATGTTGCTCATTCATAAAGGCGAGGTAAGCCACTTGGATGAATGATATTGATAAGTGTATTTGACTTTGAACCTCAATCTTAACAGCGATACATGGAATATATTCTTTTCTTTTGGCTCATAGGTATATCCTTCGATTTGGGCTGGTCTCCTGTTCCCTCTATGCTGTGGGCCGAATGCGGCGTCTGCTTTATCGATAAGCGAGCAATCTTTTCCGTCCCCAAAATTTGTCAATGCCCCTCCTCCGTAGTTTGATCTCCGCAAAATAGCGACTAGTTCTCGCCTGTCTCCAGACGGTATCACAGTAATCGCGCAGATGGCTACTCACACGGACTCAGTGCACCCGCCTTGCAAGGTTGTGCTCTCTAAGAACGTTGCAAATAGCCTCGTTGCGGAGGTCCAGGAAGGTGTGAAGACCTTGGAGAAGCCGCCTCATCTTGTCGGATTCCTGGCCAACGATGATCCTGCGGCATTGATGTATGCCCAGTGGACTGAGAAGACATGTCAAGAAAAGTGAGCGCCCACCCATTCCTGCATTTATATGTGCCAATTGCGCTGTTTTGTTCCTTTGGTTTCATACACCATCAATTGCGATCTCGGAGCATGGCATATGCATCGTTCTGAGTCACCTTATCGTAGCTAACGTAGAACTTCCTTGATACAGTGGATTCCGTTACTCTTTGCGCCAAGTGTACCGCGACGATATTGAAGACGCTATTCTGGCTGCCAATGCCGACTCAGACGTTGACGGCATCATCGTATACTACCCAATCTTCAATAATCGCCAAGACCAGTATCTGCAGCAGATCGTCGACGTATCCAAAGATGTAGAAGGTCTCAGTCATCGTTACATCTTCAACATGTACCAGAACATCCGTTTCCTTGACCCTGAAACCAAGCGGCAGAAGTGCATTCTTCCTTGCACCCCTTTGGCCATCATCAAGATCCTCGAGTACCTCAACATCTACAACACGATTCTACCGTACGGAAACCGGCTATTTGGGCACACTATCTGCGTGGTGAATCGCTCAGAGGTTGTTGGCCGGCCACTTGCAGCTCTGTTGGCGAATGACGGAGCTTGTGTCTACAGCGTGGACATCACTGGTGTCCAGAAGTTCACTCGTCAGGGTCTCAAAAAGCGTAGGCACGAAGTCGTGGACTTGGAAGGAAAGACAATCAAGGATGTAGCCCCTCTGTGCGATGTTGTCATCACAGGTGTTCCCAGCGAATCGTACAAGTTCGACACAAGCCTCCTCAGAGAAGGCGCCGTCTGTGTCAACTTTTCTAGCGAGAAGGTAAGCTTTCGATATTGTCTAAATGCCAACCGGGATTCAGGGAAGTTAATGTGTCGCACAGAACTTCGGCCCGGAAGTAAAAGAGAAGGCATCCATCTTCGTTCCTTCGATCGGCAAGGTGACTATCGTGGTTCTGCTCCGGAACCTCTTGGTGAGTGACATCCGGCCAAGCGTATTGATGGATAAATAGATTGACAATGCGTTGCAGAGATTGATTCAGAACCGGAGATTGGATGACGTGAAACCTGCTGAAGCCACCGAGCGTCCTGGAACTCTGGAGGCCTCTTCGTAATTGAATTTAACAAAATGCAACATGCAACGGGAGACGACAACTAACAAAAGCCATATGACAATCATAGATTTCCATTCTTGTGTTCTGTTTCAATTCTGTTCCTCAAAGAGACTCAACAGTGGTTGTTTTCTCATGTATATGACCTGTGATATGAACCTATTCTATGAAAAGGTCTCCAATTCTCTGAAACATATTGAGGTGACTTGCTCTCACAAAGTGTCTGTTTGTCCTAGGATTTGCTGCATAGAAAGTACTCAAGAGTTTGAACTGGGATAGTGTCCAAATAGACGTCATGGAATCTTTTGTGCGCAAGGTAGTTATTCAATTCGAGCGGGATGGCATTTGACATTGTCGACGATCCCAGCTAGGAACAGTTCAAATTCATTGAGTCTGAGTCACATTCTCAAGTAAGAAAGCCTTGTCATCTACTTCTTGTTTTTGGTATCCTGCACTCCTACAACACTTCCAAGCCCGCCGGTTTTCCTCTCTGTTTCCTTAGCCGCAAGTCGTAGCACCTCAATCTCGGCGGCAAGCCAGCGTCGGAGGGGTTCGGGGTGGAAACTCCCATCTGCGGAAAACCAATTCATAAATGGGGCTTCGATCTCCTTTTCTTGGAGGATCTTGTTGGAGGGCGACGTGTACTGTACTCGGAGCTTGTAGAGAGGGGCGTGTTTCTTCACAGAAGACCGAACTGAGATCTGGTTGGAGAAACAGTGAGCTTGGTTTGTGATTACAGAATAGACGCTGTAGACTATACCGTTTCACCCGACTTTCGCTTGCCCCGAAAAACCTCACCAGCTTCAACAGCCCATATCCAGTATGTGAGGCCGGTGTTCAGGATAAAGTATGAACACACAGCTGCTATGACCCACGGCGAGGTAGTTGCTTCCCATCCAAGTTTGCGATCAGCATAGAAAGTGAATGCAGCGATCGCGACTGCGCTGTAGCCAAGGAGGAATCGGACGTTGGATTTAGAGTGGTCTTGTTTGAAGGTATACGGTTGAGGAAGGGTACACAAGTACGGTACAAGGGCATCATCCGTGGTCGATTTTAAATCTAAATATGGTCGTTAGTGACGGTTATCAAGAGTTTCGCATACCATGTCCTGTATGAGGAACCAAAATGAAGCTCGATGTAGCTGTTTGGAATATACAGGACTAACCATTAACAGAGTAAACAGGCACCTTCGGCGCCGAGGAGGTTGCCATTGTGAGCTATAGATTTCGATTAAAACCAGTTTAAAATATGATAAAGCACCGCTAGAAGCCACAGGGCAGTTCAGATGCTTTATAGTTTCAGGCGTGAGAAATCAAGTAGTGATGTTTATCTGGCAGCGAGGAGTTGCGGCGAGCTGGCCCTTTCGCGGAGAGCTGAGCTAAAGCGGCATGCCTGCCAGCGCTAGTACACCCGCTTTGTCTGACCTCGCGGGGACTGGACTGCCGCATCATCACAGGCGACTTTATTTAAATCCTCCATTCTCTTTGAACTCAGTGGCCAAACGTCTGCTCAACAGACTCTGGGTCACAATGGCTTTACAAGGAGTTGAGCAGACTATCCTACGGGATCCGGCTCTGTTGTGAGTGGTATCCTCGTTGATATGTCGTGGACGAGAGACTGACGTACATTATCAAAAGCTATTGGATCCTGTTCCCCATCACCATTGTCATGGTAAGTTTTGTCGACTACATAGTCTTGTCGCACTGGCTGATACTGATGCTCTGTGAAGATATTGACAGGTATTCTTCGCCATTATGCGACAGTTCTGATGAACAGCCCCCCGAAACCTCCGGCGACACTTGCCGAATCTAAGGAGCGTCTTTCGCTTCTGCGAGGAGTCAATCTGCGTAACAATGCTCCTGCTGTGCTATCGCGGGAAGGATTCGAGATGCGAAAGAACTATTTGATCTCTGCATACAAAAGCGGTGCCTTCCTAAAAGACCCTTCCAGCCGCGGTCAGCCACCTGCGAATCCGATGACTGATCCTGCGGGCATGGAGGCCATGATGGGGATGATGAAAGGGAATATGATGATGATGATCCCACAGACCTTGATCATGAGTTGGATCAATGCGTTCTTTTCAGGATTCGTTATTCGTATGTTACCTTTTTGCAAAGGAGTTGAGCTCGTCTGTCCGCTAACAGAGTTGGCACAGTGAAACTGCCCTTCCCACTCACGATCCGATTCAAATCAATGCTTCAATCTGGTGTCATGACCCGTGACCTGGATGTCAGATGGGTGTCTAGTCTTTCGTGGTATTTCTTGAATCTGTTCGGCCTTCAGTCAGTCTTTGGCTTCATCCTCGGCAGCGATAACGGTGAGTGGCGTCCCCATCTTGCCTTTTACTTAACTATACTTCCTGTTACTTTACCTCAAATGAACACATGCTGACTCTCCTGATGGTGCAGCTGCCAATCACATGGCTCAACAAATGGCAACTATGAACCCTGGCGCAGCAGTCAATCCGTTCCAACCTGGCCAGGACCCAGACAAACTGTACCAGAGTGAAGCGGAGAACCTGGAAGTCACGGAGTTCTTTAGTATTCTGGACGGTATCGAAGAGAGAGTCCTACATAACTATGCTTCAAAGGAGATACGCTGATTGGTGTTGGGTGTGCGAAAACAGCTATCCATTATACTGTTTTATATTCATATAGAGAAGAGTCAAACAGAAAGTGTCGTTTAATTCTCCAGACAACCTAAAGTCACTAGGTTGGCTATCTGTTTTCCTGGCAATTATTCATAACAGACAATGAGAAAATGAGAATTTCAGGGGACCGTTGGACATGGCAAGCCTTTTGCGCATAAACACATGAACGTATATTATGGTATATGAGAGTCATTCAATGCATAATTCATTCATTCCTCCAGAAATACTTCGGGGGTTACGTGTGGTAATTGCTCGAATGGTGCAGTACTTCGCAAACAGAGGATTTCAACGGTAGTTGATGACACCGTTCAAAATCCAAAGCTCACCGTTTGTCACTGTCTCAGCGATATTGTCCACCTCAACATTACCCGGTTGGATCTAAGCAGCGTCAGTAGAGATGCACGATAGCTGATGAGTGAAGAAATACACACATATATCTTATCGCCATTTTTAGTCCACTTCAGTTTCTCTCCTCCGAGCGTCTCCACCTCTTCACCTTCCCCCCACGGACTTGTCGGAATGATATGAGCCTCCACAAAACGTTGTAAATTCTGCTTCGCTCTATCTTCACCTTCCTGTCCTTCATAAGCGCTCACCCCACCAAACTTCTCGTAGTCTTCCGGGTTCTCCCAGGGCTTCCGAGGCAAGCTCTGAATAGCACTATTCCGAGGAGCTAGGACAGTAATATTTTTGGACGAATCGTTCAGGCGTGAATCAATAGGCTCAAACTGCCGGGTGAGAGAAGCAAATATATTGATGGCACGGTTCTTGGGAAGAACATCAGAGACAACAGGCTTTTCGCTGTCGTCTCCTCTCGACGAAGATGAAAACATATTGTCCATTACCGGCTGCTGTTTGGAAAGCCAATTCCTTACTTCAGTATCGTCCTGCAGGCCTCGTTCGTGCCGTAAGTGAAGGACGTTTACAAGTGGACGTGGGAGACGCTTGAGCAGACTGAACCTTGGTAGACTCAGATTTGCAATTACTGAGCCGATGGAGCAAAATGCAATGACAGATAACACTAAGAGTGTCCGCCGCATCTTGACGGTAAATGGTGTCTCGGTTTAGACTGTAGCACGATAGATAAAGACACAGCATGCCTGCGAGTCCAAGTCAGTGGCCCATGACGCAACCAATGCCACTCCTTCCTTTTGTGGAAGGGACCAGCACGTGATGTGGAGCTCAATGCACGTGATGTCTATCGATAAGGGCAGTTGGTGTCAACCACAAAAAGCGTCATGTCCAGATTGCGGAGGAGGGGAATTTGTCTGCCCCTCATTCTGGTTTCGGGTGCCAATCGATTGACACAATGTCGGCTCTGCAGACGTTTATGTTGGTTGTAGACCACGATAAAGCGGAGGCTAAGCAGATTGCTGAGCGGGTTGCTCAAGGTATTGTTTCCCCGCGGCCCCAGATCAATATACTTGAATACTAATGGATTGCTCTTAGATGTGGAGAATAAAAGGACGACACTAATTGAAGTTGTACAGTCACTCAGCGAATATATCAACGACGAAGATCCTATTTTGCGAGGCAAAGCTGTCTCGTACCTCACTGCCGTGATCAGAGCACTTCCTCCGAAGTATCTATCAAGACAACAGATCCAGGTACTCACAGCGTTCTTCTGTGACCGCATTGAAGATGGAGGGGCTGTCGCTGGACTGGACACTCTACAGAAATTGGATCGCTTCAACCATGCGTTAGCTGAGGAAGTAGCACAGGCGTAAGTGCTTCGCGGAGACTTGACCTATAGACCATACATCGCCCGGCCTTTTAATCATTCTCAATGGAGTGGTTCATGTGAAGAAGCAACTGACTATTCTTCAGTATCTTTGAGCGTCTACAGGACTTACAGTCTCGGTCGCAATCGCAAAGGTTTCAAGTATACCAACTATTGAATGAGTTGATGTCGAATCATCGGGCCGGTACGCATTGCAGCACTTGAACTTCAATGATATTGCCCATACTGAGTTATACAGCTCTTCACAAGATGGGGGATACATCTCTTGTCGGAATCGTTGATCTCATGACCGGAGAAAAAGATCCCCGGAATCTCATGCTCGTCTTCTCTATCTTGAAAGTGGTCATGATTGAATGGGATATCTCAAACCACGCTGAGGTATGCCATTCGTCTCTGCCAATTCCTAATTCGACAGCTAATGTTCAAGACTCTTTTTGAATCCGTTTATAATTACTTCCCAATTACCTTCAGACCTCCTCCAAACGATCCATACGGGATTACCGCGCAAGACCTGAAGGATCGTCTACAGGACTGTATCTCCTCGACTAGTCTTTTCGCTCCCTACGCTATTCCCGCCCTTCTTGATAAACTGGATTCCACTTCACCAAATGTCAAGGTATGCTTCTTCACAACCTTATAAGCGCTTTCTATCTAGGATCAGACTAAGAAGCCCCTAGAAAGATGCTCTTAACGCGTTAATTGCCTGCATCAGATCGTACGACCCGGATACTGTGTCTAAATATTCCATCCAGATATGGGACGTATTGAAATTTGAAATCCTCAATGCACAAGAGGAATTTCTCTCAGAGCTTTCCCTTCAGGCTCTGAACAGCATTGCTAAGCAGTTATCCGAGGGCATTGCAGCATTGTCCGAACAGTCACCGCTTGCACTGTTTCTGCGGCCAATCACGAAAGAATGCAATGAGCAACTGCGAGAACCCCAGCAAAAGCAGGCCAAGCCTGCGCAACAGATCCTGAACTCAACGTCATCTGCTTCTATAGCCTCGTTCACTGTGGTTGTGCAGACTGTTGTCGCGCCGCTGTTGACGGTTTACCAGGAGGCCGATGGGCTTGCCAAGCAGAGAGCGCTACTAGAAACCCTTGGGGTTCTCTTTGATTCAGCCATCAAAGTTTTTGGGAAATGGAACTCACATGAGCCTGAACCCACCGCCGAAAACGCTCTGGTCGAATTCAAAGATCAGTTCTCAGATGTCTTTGGTCAAGCATTGATGGGGGCAGCGAAGGAAGAAGTCTCCTTCCGAGTAACCGCTCTTGAAGGGTTCCTGCGTCTTTCCATCCTGAGAGATTACTTCCAAGACAACGAGATCGGCTTGTTTGTGCAATACTTGGATGAAATTCTGTTAAAAGAGGAATCTGCGGGGCGAGGGGACTTGAAGAAGAAAGCCATCGAAGCTTTGGCTGAAATATCAAAGCACAAGCCACGATTGATCATGGACATAACATTCCCTGCTTTTGTTGCAACTCTGCCCGACTCTGCCGAAGGGCCAAACACGGACTATATAACGACGCTTGAGAACCTTGCGCAGATCAGTGTTGAAAAGGATATTTTCGAGACATTAGTCCGACGTCTGCTCAGCAAATTGACCACATTGCTTCAAAAGGAACGCGCTGGGTCCATTGCATATCCCCGCGCAATTCTTATGACCATTCTATATGTGATGAAACGGAGAAATCTGGATAAAGATCCAAACCTGGAACTCTACTATGACAAGATCGTAATAGGCCTCTGCCGTGGCGTTGCAGACTCGGCCACAGGAAGGTCTATGAATCGGATCTTGAATGACGCAGTTCTCATTGATATTCTTGGAAGACTTTGCAATGTCATTGTCAGGTGTCTGTCGAAGCAAAAACAAGATGAAGTTGCGCAGAACGTATACACTCTGTTTGCTAGCTCGAATACCTTTACACCGGTGCCATTTTCGCAAGCAGCAAATGAGGATCAACAGCGCACGATGATTATCTCAACATATCTTCTTGCAGGGCTTCCAGCAGACTGTGCACACTCCCCGTATACCGGCCGTGACTTGTCACGCCTTCTTTCGGACCTTGTGACTAGATCTCTGACAGAGAGCGAGCCACCAACCCATCTCGCTTTTCTTCGTCATTCTGCTTTGCTTGTCAACAAATTTCTTCCGAAATCCGAACTTAGCATCGCTACGGAAGTACTGAGCAACCTGTTCTCTGCTGGTGCCGAGGAGAAAAAGCTAACTCCGGGAACAATCAAGACGATATTTTGGCTCTCGAAGGCTCTTGTCCTGCGCCTTGCGCCAACGACCACAGAAATACTGACCTCTCTCTTGTCACTACTTTCGTCACACGACGAGATGATAAGTACCACTGCTGCTCGCGGCTTCGCCATCCTCCTTAAGGACGATGAAGTCCTTTCAGCTGACAACGGTGCAAACATCAGACTTCTAGCGAAACAGCGTGTCTTCACGACATTGATCCCCCTTATTTCAAACCGCATTCGCGAGGTCAACGTCGCAGGCGATGACTCGTCTACACCTGCACATATAAAGCCAGCACATCTCACTGCCTTATCAGGAATACTCTCCATTATTTCGCCCTCGTTGGTAATGCCGGAGCTCCCGACACTGCTTCCTCTTCTCCTGCAAAGCTTGGATCTGCAAACCGCAGACTCACAGGCTGTCCGAGCTGCAACACTCGAGACTCTCGCCGTAATCATCCGCGAAAACGGCGTCGGTGTTATCGAGGAATGCGGCCATGTCCAAAGCCTGGTCTCTCGGCTTCTGAAGACAGCTGCATACAACCCCGCGCCTACTGGGTTGGACCAACAGGCTGCTGTTTCCGGCCCTGTGAACGGACCGCGACTACGCGTTCAAGCACTCAGATGTCTGAACTTATTGGCTCAGACCCCGAAGACAGACGCCCCGGCTGTTGCGAAAGCCGGTAAACTCTCCCCGCTTCTGCCAGTGAAGAATCAAGTAGTGCGTTCTCTGCGTATGATTTTAGATGATCCAAAACGGGATGTACGGAAAGCTGCAGTTGATGCTCGGGCCGCCTGGCTTCGAAACGTCGATGATGCGCCAGATGAAGAGGACTGAGGGATTGTGATGTTCGTTCTGATGGCTGTTGTCTGCACGACACTGCTGTTTTATATGATATGTGTGGTATTCGTTGGTAGATTCATCTTGCAAAAATATAGACCGTTGGATTCTCCACAATCAAGCATTCTATGAGGTACATCGGCTCGGTCAGAAGAGATATGGACCTCGATCAGAAGGAGGACGCTGAACTTGTTCTAAAGGAAATTGTATCATGTTCTGTTGTAGAAGAAAGAATATCGCTAAGCGCCTATCTGCGGCTCGTTTCCATGTCCTTCATCTCTCATACTGTTGTTTCGTCTTCTGGTTAGTCAGCTGTCCCTTCTTTAGGTCTCTTGTCAATAGACTTCCTCATTCCCAGCGGCCCTTTCTTCTAACCATTGCTATATTGTAGAATGACCCAGAATAACGATGATCGGCATCGGGGACGTACCAGCACCAGCAATTACCAATAGTCCATCTCGAGTTGCTCCTTGTCTTTCACAGAAGACCCACCGGATGACTTCTTAGTCATTGTAGTGACCATGACGCTTCCAAAGTCCTTGATGCTTTCGAAATCATCGAATTCCAGGCTTCTTGGCTCAAGTCGAACCGTCTGATCTAGAGTGCCAGCCGAGCCGGCGATCGACGGCGCCTGTACTGAATCATGATTCAGACCGCGGTTCCAGAATCCGACACCGTCCATTTTCTCGACAACCGTTTTTGTCAACCGCAGAAGATCTCCGAGGCCAGCAATGCCAATGGCCTTGGCGACAGGGCTGAGCGTTGTATCTCGACCATAGGACTCATCCACATGCCCATTAATAAGGGTTGCATCTCTTCCCAGCAGGTCAGAGCACCGCCATTCGTCAGTTCGTTCTCCAATTTCAAGGTTCGCATTCGTTCTCAGAATGGCTTCGATAGCCGAGCTTACAAGAGACGCTTCATACCATTGGCGGCCGTTCTCTGTCATTTCAGGCAGCGAAGCACAGCAGGCTGTCACTGCCCGAACGTTGGACGAACTGGATCCAATATATAGATCTTGCACTTCCATGACTTGAAGAAAGATATCTTGATTCTCCATAGCCTCTGCTTCGTTTTCCGCGGATGACTGGCTCTTGTCAGTGGAATCGCTATTCAAGTCAGTCTCCGCTGTCGTAGCACTATTGCTCCTGATATGACTAGCCCGCTTAGCGGTAATGATACTTTTCGGAGGACGGATGAAGCGATGACGAGTCCACCGTTTCATGTATACTTTCTCAATCGTGATCTTGTCGCCTGGAGGGAGCCGTGTAAAGATCTGAACAAGTGAGGTATCTGGTTGAACCCACAGGTGCTCGATGAGGTGCTTCGCCGCCTCTTCGAACTCTCGGTCAACAGCTCCATCGATTGGGATACCACTAAGAACAACGCTTGCATCCCAGACCTGGCGTGGAAAGTGCAAATTGACAGCACCAAGAGCAACCGTGAGCCTTCTGATGTTAAATTTTCCTTGCTCATCCACAGATATGACGAGCATCTGACCGGTTCGAGTGCGACAATGGAATTCGTAGAACACGCTGTATTCGCTGTAGTCCTGCTCAAAAATGCGCCTTTTCCCTTCGGGTGCAGATGTCATCAAATCAACCAGATAATCAATATCAATGCCAGAGGTCGTAAGTCGACTAATAAATTTGGTTGTCGGAGAGGGAATGCCAGTTTGTGACTGGAAGATCTTCGTCCATTCGGTCAAAGAGATGGTCGAGCCTTCACTACAGGTCTTTGGCAGAAGCGGTATCAATATCAGTCCGAGCTGAACTTCCAAGTTCAGAGATCCTTGGAAGTATTCAGCAGCTTCCAAAGTTTGCTTCGAGGCTTCAAATAGATTCTCAACATCTCGAGTCATGCTATTTTCTGCTGACTCTGTAGCCAGCTCACTCTTTCTGCTCCCAGCCATATTGAGGGGCGCTGTTTCGCCCTTCTGGGTACCTCTCGGCATTGGTGTCAAAGTCTGTGCATCTGCCGAAGTTTCCTTCACTGGCTTTTTGAAGAATCCCCAAGCATCCTCAAGTGTGGCTTGCCTTTTCGCTTTAATCTCAGATTTGCTCTTAGCTTTATTTGTCGGTTTTGCCGTCTTGTGACCCATGGTACGATAGAACTCTCTGGTGCTGGTTTCATCAGATCCTTGTCTATCTTTGTCTCGATGGACAGTTTCAAGCTTTGCCAGGCTTTCCTTCACCAGCAGCTTGTTGAATTCATACCTGGAGGGATGTGTTTGACCATGACCGCCGGGATAAGGTACCTTGTCTGTCTGCTCTTGAAGGAACTTTTTCAAAAATGATAATCTATTTTCCTGCTCCTGCAGATTTTCGTCACCTGGTGCTGCACGGCCGAAAATAGATTCGGTGCTGCCGGACCCAGAAGGGATGCTATGAACGTCCATCCTGCAGCTTGGAAGTCCGATCTTGACGTTCTTAGAATTCGCATTGGACATCTCCTGCAAACACATATTTCGGGTGTTCGAGGTATACGCGTTGACCGATCTGTCGGGAATTAATGGAGGCTGATCGAACGGGATTCGAGAGAGAGTGCCAATGACAGCATTATTTGCGGGCTCAAAAACGTCAATAAGCTCGTTAGGGTTGCTTGGATTCCTCTTTGACTTGACAGGCATAATCCTCTTGAAGCTTGGACTGTGCTTTTTCTCTTTAGGAGTTTGGCGTTGAGACTGATTGAGACCATACTTGCCAGCGTCGAAGTTGTCGGGAAGGCGTACTTTATTTTCTGGGGTTTGGGGCTTCGCGAAGACTAGCAAATCGCCAGAAAGCTCGAGCATATCGTTTAAATTCGAACTTTCAGAGTTAAGTACGTCACTGTCATCTGCAGTTGCATCCTCCGCGCCGGAACTGTACAGCATAGTCCAACGCTTACGGGGGGTGGCAGTAGTTTTCGTGAGATCGATGGCCACAGGTTTGGCTTCATTTGCTTGAGGTTGCTCGGATGGCACTGCAACTTCGGCCATTGTTGCGGCCTTTCGCGTCTTCATTCCAGGTGGTCTTTTGCTTTGAAGGGCAATTGCTGTCTCGCGTTTGCGTTCAGGTTGGGGGACGTCGCGACGCTCACATTCGGGCTGAGGCTCGAAATCAGGCTCAAGCTCAAACTCGGGCTCAGGCTCGGGTCCATGCTCGGTTGGCTGCATCTCAGCCCTTTCCACAACCCACTGGTTGACTTGCTTGGCCTTGTCTGCAGTGAGGAAAGGATGGGGAGGTGCAATGCCAGAAATCAAGGTCTGAGGGTTTGAGGGATCATTCTCGATTATTGATTCAATGCCAACGAACTCGTCCGCCTTCCCAATCTCCTGGAAGGTAAAATCATTCCAGATGCGAGATGGCCCAGCTTCCTCGCTGATGGGTGGCGGATTGAGTCGATTATCGGGTATAGTCCACACTTGAGAGTCATTGTTGAAGGACAGACCCACGGTGACGCACATTCGACCAAAGTCAATGGTTGAAAACATTTTTGGATCCTCAAGAACACGACGGGGTGCATCGGGATTCACACTGCTGTAGTTCTGGATGCGGAAGCGGCTGTCGTCCTTGTGTGGGACAACCATGATGTTTGTGGCGTTGGGAGCGAGAGAGCAGGACTAGTAAAATCTCGTCAGTTGTCAACATAAGAACGACTTTTGAGCAGCACGCCTACTGACCAAGGGCTTCTCAATCTGAGTCAGCTTCGTCAGAGCATCGTCCACATCCTCGGTGGTCCCGGAAACCCGTATGCCTTGTAATTCATCCACTACTGCGATTTCGGTGCCCGTGGCAGTGGAAACACCTGCTAGGACACTATAGAAGTTGTTGGAAAAGCAACCCAAACCTCCGTTAGGAGATTTCCAGAACTTGATGGCATGATTTCTCGAGTAAGGAACGATATCTTCGTCGGGATCATCGTCCAGGGCTAACAGACTCGGCCCTTGATGCTTCTCAGGTGAGTCCACGGCCGGGAGTCCCTCGTCAGAAAGCACTTCTGGGACATCCAGTTGACGCACTCGTGGCATCTGAATAGAACGACAATCAATATACACACCTTCGTGACTTTTCCACAGTCTGATTTAGCAAAGAAATAAGAAATGGCCTACGTCTAGGAGATCTTTGTCTTTCTGCTCTTCGATGAAGCCGGCAAATGCAGATGCAACCTTTGAGATAAAGCTCTCAACATTGCCTTTGGTCACAAGTACCTATTAGAAATCCCGGTTAGGTACGATGGTGTGAAAGGACATGGGAACCGACATCGTCTGTCTGGAAATATTCGAGCGAATCAACCTGAGGGATTGTGTTCCTGGTTTTGTTGCGTCAGCTGAATAACAAGCATGCGTGCTATGGTCGATACACACTTGACCTCTACCCCTATCTCCTTAACCTGTTCATACTTTGGTCAGCAGAGAATTCATTGGCATCCTGTCATTACGATCATCAGCTCACCCCGATAGCTTCGAATGCCCACATGGATGCGAGCGTCAGTCTTTGCTTCGTCGCCATTGTGTCAATACGTCAGAAACAGCAGTGCCCGCACTAGCTGAGGTTGGTTCAAAAAGGGAAGAAATGTGGTCGAAGAAAGCAAGATTAAGCTGATGATAATAAAGAAAGAATTGAGGTATGAAGAGTGATGCTCAATCGAGAGATATTGCGAAGCTCGTAGGAAGATAAGGTAGTGCTCCTGATTTCCCCAAAGAAGAAGGAAGACGAACGCAACACTGTATGAAAACCAAACGAGGAACAATCTCTCCTTATTCACCAGAATCACAAGCAAACAAAAAAAAGAAAAAGAGTTGAATGACAATGGGTATTCCGTAGGGTGCTTGATTTGTTTAATACAAACCAATCAGTGAATCAAGAGGGTAGTTGCAGCCACTAAGTGAATGTATTGTTTATCAGTAGGCGGATAGATGCAAAAAAGAGTCAAGGCATGGACAATCTCCCAAGGGCGAACCTACTCACTCTCTCATTGACGCATAAAGGATAAGGAGGAAGTGAAGGGCTTGCTATTGTATTGTAGGATTCGTGATTGATTCCCTGTGAATGCAGTGAATTGTAGGTTGGTACCTCCTTGGGCTCAATCCAGAAAAAGAGTAGAAGTCTCCCCTGAACCACATTCTTCTTCAAAGGTCATTTGGCAGACTATTCTATGCATTCATCTGGTATCCGTGTTTATTATGGTCTATTTGCAAACAAAACGGAACTCTAATCGAAGACCGTCAAGCAGAGAAAAAACGCATATGTCCTAGGGTATCAAGCACTCCCAAACTCCGGAAGTATTAAGCAACTGGGACACCAAGTCAGATGCGTGAGCCAAGGGCTCACTGCGAGCAGTATAAAGAACAATCCAAACATACTGTCGTAACATCGACGAGCGACATTCGGTCGAATGAGCCTGCTATGGACGTGAGTCGCAGACGGGGATATGGGTAGGAGAATGGCACAGCACGAAACAAGTTAAAAGATCGATCTTAGTTCGTTGAGTCCAGGATCGACGAATACTTTTGCCGACAAGCTGCATCCCTCGAAGACGAACCTGTTGCTTGCTTGGTGCGTCTTATGCGGATTATACGTAAATTGGGTCGCTTGTTCATCGGGCATCTTTAATCTCGTTCTTGACTTGGATAGCCCATTTCATTTTCTCTTCGGTCGCCTTGAGAGAGGCGAGAGCACTATCAATGTTGGCTGCGCCTTGATAGTTCCTTTCGATCAAGGCCCGCACCTCCTCGTCGTGAGCCTTTTTGTATGCTTCGTAGTCCTCGAAGAGCTGATCGAATCTCTCTCTACCTATCTCGATTTCACGATTTTTCTGCGCCATGACGGCGTCCAGGCGTTCTAGCTGTACGTCTCTTTTTTCATGTTCTGCTTTCAAAGTGAGGAAATCATCCCGTATCGCTTTGAGTTTCCTCTGCTGATCTGCACGTTCACGTTGTCCGGCTTTCGCCAGCACATCGTACTGTGTCCGAGAGTGATTGGCAATCTCCTGTAGCTCCGCACATTTTCGATTGAATTCATCGCGAGCCTCGTTCATCAGTTGCTGGAACTTATCGGTCTCTCCCTCTGCTCGACGTCGTCTTTCCTTCTCGCTCTGTATTTCGGCCCGCAACTCGTCAATTTTCTTGTCCTTGCGCCGGATCGAATGTAGATTCGTTTCGTTGGCCTGCTCAAGATTCCGAAGACGCTCGGTCATGTTCTGTACCTGCATCTTAAAAGCATCGTTCATCCTCTGAGTTTCTTCCGCCCGTGAGCGATACACACTGCATTCGCGAGTCAAACGTGCGATTTCTTCTTGAAGATTATGGATGACACGGCCAGATTTGCCCGTGGCCGCATGGCCAACGGCTGAGGACCATTCGGCGGTAGGAGCATCGCCGTTCGGAGGATTCGAAGCAGTACGTGGGGACGCGGATGTGGAATCTAACAACATGCGCAAAGAAAAATCAGCATTACAACTTCGAAGCGAGTAACTAGTTTCAAGTATCACCACGTTGACAAAAGATGGAACGACCTACCCGGAGAGGTTTCTACGGCTATAGTTGCCTTTTGGCATTCAGATGAGCTGACATCGAATAAACCATTGTACTGATGCATATTCAACTGGGTTTCCACATGAGGTAGGCTGACACGAGGGGGTCTCGGAGAATCTAACGGAGGTGACGCAAGCGTCTCCGGGTCAGCATTGTCACTTTCTGCTCTTGCAGCATTCTTCTTGGATAGCACCAGCCTGGCCATTATAGGGGCCGCGGNGGGGGTTGGAATGCAGGCTAAGTGTTATTAAGCAATGGCAAGCACGAAGCAGTACGGACGATGTTGATGGCAATCGCCTGCAACACCGAGGCTATCCCCAAGGCCCAAGGAAGGTGCGAAGCGAAGGAGGTGCAAGTCGGGGATCTCGAAGCTCCGGGTTGCCGGGGAATAAAGACCAAAAGACGAAGAGCAGACATACCCTTATGGAGATCAAGGATGGGATGCAAAAGAGCTCCAGCTGAACTGTTGACATGATGAGTTCTATGCTTTGTCATCGCCGAGACACATAACAAAGCTGCAGTGCAAATAGATAGAGATTGGGCTGGAATAGTTCAAAACTAGTGAAGGTGGTTAACTTACTGTCACACACTGCACACAGTAGAGAGTAATCAAAGAGCGAAATTGGATACAGTTTAATGAGTGTAAATGAAGGGTATACAGGTTAAGATATAAGTCCCAAAGAGATATATAAATGAAGGGACTACTGTCAAGAAACAGCAGTAGCGATCATTATCATCAAGAATTGATGAGTGATGAGGTTTTATAATAATCTGGTCAGGTACGAATGAACAGTGGGAACTGGTCAGGAAAAGCACATCCATGGAGAGTAAGCCGCTAAGAGCGGACACTAACAGCTTTCTGTCCAACAGTCACATCGATTAATGAAACATGAACTTGGAAGTGCTTTGTTCTTATAATCAGATTATCCATTTCATCCCCTATTGCATTTCTTCAGTCAAAGCAGTAATGAGTAGACTGTGGATGAGGCTCGCAGGGTCGATCCCACAATTGGTCGGTGCTTGAGCTGCCCTGAAGGGTACAACAGAATTCAACAACGATCATGGCCCGATTTCTTGAGGACACACCCCGACGTCACAGGACTTTTTGAATACAATGGGTACTATGTACAGCGAAATAAAGCAGAAGCATGACGAAGCCAATGTGCTCAAGCATTGGCAAATGATGACTAGATGCTTGGCTCCGAATTTGGTCACCCAAATCCCACTCTATTCGGCGACATAAAACAAGACGCCTACTGTCGCCAGGACCCAGCCAAGGTACACGTTTTCAATAGAAGCTCCGCTAGTTTCTAACTTAGCCGCCATTGCGCTTTTGCCGTGAGTGAAGTTTGAATTAGATCCCTTCGACATATCTTCAACATTGGTGAACTGGGCATTGTTACCCTTGGCGACTTCTGTTTCCCAGTCGTCGCCAGGTGAGGTGTCGGTGCCGTGATGGGATGAGGCGTCATCCTGAGGGGTGGGTGTGGAGATGTTCTGCGGCTTAGCATCCTCTGTGGGCTTCGGGAGCTTCGAAGGACTTGGGGGCATCGGAGGACTTGGTGGCTTGCTGCCAGGGTTCCCGAGTGTGATCAGTCCAGAATAGTTCTCCTCGGCACCTTGCTGGATTTGCAAGGCATAGTCTGAACCATCGGGTAAGGAATCGTCGGGAACAAAAGTGAAGGACCCGCCTTTCGCATCGGTAGTCAAGACTTGGACGTGGTCGAGGTTGTTTGCATCACCTTTGCGCAGATAAATGGTGGCAGGCTAAGCACAGCTAAAGTGAGAAAGGGGTGATCTGACGGAAAAGAAAGGCATTCGCGTTTACGTACAACATCAGGAGCCCCCAACCAAGTCACCGTAGCTGGTTTACCCTGGTAGATGTGGGTTGGCCATGTTGTGAAGGCCAGCATCTGAGCGGCGCCCAGCTGAGCCAGGCAGGCCCAAGTCGCCAGAAAGGTCCTCGAGCAAAACATCGTGATTTGTACTGCTATCAGAATTAGACGCCACTGATTAATACTGTTCGGGTGAGGGAGGCACGAACATCGAAGCAAGAGCAACAGCAAGAGCAAGAGCACAGCTAAGTAGTTGAATGAAGTCTAATGCACATAAAGATGCAGATTAAACCTGAAATTCTGAGCTTCAAAGATGGGACTGGTATTCGAGAACAGCAGCCTGGCGGACTGTAGATGGTATATGGACGCCACCTGAAGACCAGCGGCAGGCACGATTGACTGGAGCCCTTTCGAGTCGTCGAGTACACAGACACCTTCCTTACACCGGCTATGATATCTCTCTGATGAACAAAGTAGCAAGGAGGTGGGAACTATGAATGCCGCGGAAAGAACGACTGAAGGATCGAACTTCGAAATGATGACCACGGGATCATTGCGAGCTGCTGAATCACTTCATTTATGTCAAAACAACAAGACGTATTTGTCACACGCGTCGTACATTCTGAACGCATTCCAATCAACAAATGCCATGTATAACATAGGTCGTTTCTGAGGAATGTGCTTCGATAACGCAAACTCAACTAAACTTGCGGAATGAGATTTGAATGTGCATTTACTCGTCACAATGTTCAAAGAGCATGCTGAGGCCTTGTTCAAGGCTCAAACTGTCTAACTGACTGTAAAGTACCTTAGGTAGCCTCCGTATGTGGCTGAGACGATCGGTGTTTGCCCCAGGCGTTCCTATACGACTATCTCAATCTCGTCCACCTTTCGGGACTTGGATGTCTTAAGAAGCCATGACCCATTCTGCTTGCAAAGAGGATCTTGCCTGCAGCATGTTCAGTAGCAACGAGGGAGGATCTCCGTCGACCAATATTTCTAGCTTGATTGTCTTTCACAGGCTCAAGCTCGTGAACGAGCAGCCTCGCTATAGACCGCTCCCCTCAGTATGCAACTTAGAAGATAGCCAAGCTAGCCCAACTACCGGCTTCCGGCTCCTGTGATCAATTGTGCACTCTAATGCTGAATAAACAACCCCTTGAATAAATACCAGAATTATAGTGCTGTTCGATCCTCTTGTTGATTGACATTCTCGAGTCGGTTGTGTTTCCCTGCAAGGGGGTCGGTGACCCTGAATTGGAGGCTGAGAAGCCAGAGCCCAGGGGAAATCAACCTAATCGCATGTATCTAATAGCCATGCCATTACCGAAGCTTGAATCTATCTACCAGTCACTACTTGATCTACTAGGTCCGGTCGTGATCATCCTTGCAAGCTGCAAAAGATGATATTATATAGTATGTACTTCTCCCCACCCCCTGTTCTCCTTCTACCACCTAATCGGAGGTGCCAAGGCAAAGTCAATTGCCAGTGATGTACTCTTCTCGACGGAGCTCATTCCTGCTCTCAATATCCCTCGTTTTGTTTCTTGAACTATGATCGATTCTTACAATGCCCTGTGGATGCACTTGGGTACTATGACAATGGTAACGGTGACATGCTCGATGGTTACCGAAACCGGAAACAATATCAGTGTCGGAAAAGACAAGCCATATAGTAAGGAGATTAATACCACCCGATGGGAGGGACCCGCTTGACTGGATAAGTAAAGATGCAAGCTTTATCGCTTACTGTAATGCAAGAAGGCCCGGATGCATCGGTCTGTCCTCAATCCCAGTTGAGCGCCACCTGCATCGGCGGAAACCCTCCAATGTTCCTTCCACACTTGAGTTCCATATTCCATCCCAGGTAGCCAGGATATCACAGGTGGATGCTCGTTCCTCATGATGGAACTTTGCTTCCTCAACTACACTCATTCGCCCATATACGCTCGTTCAGACATTTTCTCCAATATCGTACTTTCCATCTTTCCCTGGCATAGTTGGTCACAGTCATTCGTTTAGAGACACTCGTTGAACGGTCCTTCGTTTTGCCCCTCGTTTCTTCATCTTTAGCATCGGGTTATATTCCATCTCCTTTTAGCCTCCAAGCCTTTTGGGGAATGAAACAACTGCCGGCACTGGAATGTCGCAAACTGATCTGCAAAGTGATCTAATCGTCGGCCTCGGGCATAGCGATCAACATCAGCAGACTTGCCAAGAATGCCAGCCGGTATCGTTTGCTGCAGCATCACAGAGTATCGATGAATCACAGCGATTCTACGGCTCGTTGAACAGACAGGATGAAACCCAGGAGGTCGGTCCTGAGAGGCCCCAATCGGCCCTCTCTGAACGTCTGGTCACATTGGAAGAGACGCGCGACGGGGCTTTGCATACGCTCGCTTTGTGTCGCAATGTCATCATAACCCTCGAATTGACACGCCTACGCAAGTCCCGGACTGGGTTTTCCTATTGGATGGCATTTTGGGCGCGGGTATACCAGAGACCGCTCGCTCGAAGTCTTTGTTCTCACATCGCGAAAGCGCTGAATAAGGTCGATGCGCTCTTTCGCGCTGTCTCTCAAGAGCTTCAACAACTTACGTCCAGAATGGAACACGCGGTCGCCGTGGCTTCCTCTGAAAAGGAGATTCTTTATCTGCTCGAACGAATGGAGGAGGAAGTGAGTGTGCGTCAAAGACGGAGGCGTCAAAAAGCCCAAAGCATCACGGAGAAGATGCGTGCCAAAATAGAAGCGATACCCGTCAGAGTCACAGACACGCTTTTCGACGATTTGAAGCGTGGAGTGCTTGCCCTGGACGTCTTCTGTGACTATCATCCCGGAGACCCAGTTGCGGAGGCAAATGAAATGTTGTGCGGAAACGAGCTCGAATACCCTCCGCATCTATCGTTTGGGACGATTGGACCATATGATTACCGCCGAATGCAAGAGTCGCAACAGTCTGCAGCGCTCGGCGCCTTCATGCCTTTGGAGACGCACTCCGGTAATTCGTACTATCATTATGTTGAGAGTTTGATGAACCAGGACGACAACTTTTCAGGGTGGACAGCGACAGAAGGGGCTTCAACGGATGGTTGGTGAGATTGGCAGGGTCTTGTTCGAAGGAGATCACACTTTTGGCTGATGGTTTGGTATAGTTGAAGTATAACTCGGGGATTTCGTACGACCTCCTGCCAAGTCAAGGCAAGGAGTAATGCCAATCATTAGATAGTACGGATTGCTTTTCGGAAAAGCTTTTTAGCATAGAAGTCTATAGACAACCCAACGGATTTGATAACACCAAATGATATACGCTAGAGGAAGCAAATTACCTGCCTAGCAATGCAGGTTTCGCGATTTTTGACCCGTCATGCAAAATTCCATAAGCCTCTCATGAAGTTACCGGGCGCTGTGTCCTGGCCTCCGTCTTCCTCGAGTAATCTGTCCGTGAATATTCGCTTGGGGATATGGTATTCAACGACTGGGATCCTCTTGAACGGCTTGTCTTCCGTACCGAGCTCTGCCTGCAGCATGCCTTGGTAGGTATAGTCCAGGAAATCTTCAAGATTGTACGCCTGTTTTGTAAACTGTTCCGATATAATCCGGGCAATAGCAGCGACATTGGGATGGTAATGGGACTGGAGCGTCTCGATTTCCCATAGACTGCTTTCAATGGCCTTCGTGCGGGTTGGATCTGTCTCGTCCACATCAAACGGGTCATCCATGCCCTCGGCTTCGAGCGCAGCCTTTGCTTGCTCGTCGCGGACGACGCGGTGAAGCATGAAGGTGCACGTCGGGTGATTCTTGAGTAAATTGTATATGAAGGGAACAATTACCACAATAGCGGTTGGGGGTGCATTAAGCGCGAGACGAGAAATACGCTTGATAAAGCTGGCGATAAGCGCAGCGGGAAGGTGGGTGGAGGAGAGGAAGGTGTTCATCAGCCGGAAGAACCGAGAGCGGTGTTTCGAGTGCAGGAGATCGGCGTCGAGGAGGGAATATAGTTTGTGGTAGAATTGGGGATAGTCCAGGTTCTTCTCCTGGATCAGGTAGAAGAGACCTGAGAGCGCGAGGAGGGATGTCGCGCCGCCGACGTTGTATGAATCTGTCAGGAAGTCCATGAGCAGTTCGGGGCGGTTGAACCACGGCTCTATGGTGTAGACCATGTTGCGCAGCAGGGTTTTGCGTTGGGTGTGCGAGAGGTTGTTCTGAA
Organism: Aspergillus udagawae; assembly: GCF_001078395.1. NCBI lineage: Eukaryota > Fungi > Ascomycota > Eurotiomycetes > Eurotiales > Aspergillaceae > Aspergillus > Aspergillus udagawae. The sequence continues at coordinate 1,516,855 of NW_025091270.1, forward strand.
GTATAGCCAGCCAGGCATCCTGTGCTCGTTTCTTGTGCGAGTTCACTGAGAGGAGCTTCTTGTTTTGTTTGCTAGTTTTGGTGTAAAAGTTTTCAAACTTGTGCTCAGGACCAGGGACATTGTCGCATTCCGATAGCAGTGAGATCAGGATGTCGAGGACTTCGGAGCTTCTTTTTGTCTGTGTGTAGTCACTGGTACCCAAAGTTAGCATACGGCCGGGTTTCTCGGAGAAGAGGGATGAGAAACGTACGAGACCTGCACGAAGGTGTAGTATCTCACATCCTCGTATGCCTTCGCGAAATGATCCAAAAACTCCGACCTCAACGCCTGCCCGTTCTTTGCTTCGACAACAGCCTCGAATACGTTCTTAAAGAGGCCAGAAAGCCAGACCTGAGTATCATCGCCCGGTAGATGGGTCGCACGTTCGTTGATAATGCGCATGCATAGAGTCAAGGCAGTAACCTGCCACGGTATCAGAAAATGCCAACAGAGTGTATGGGAAGCCTGGATGACAAACCTGAGAGGAAGGATCTGCTTCACGAAGGATTGAGACCAATGCCTTCTGGTATTCCCGACAACGTTCTTTCAACCAAGCAACGATGATCTTCTCATTCTCTGCTGCGCGACTGGTCTCCGTAAGATTCCCCATGGCCATCAATCTGCTGAAGACCCGACAGAGCGATACTGCCGCGGCCAAATTAGGCTCTCCATCATTTCCATCCGCATTGAGCATCGAGATCAGTGTCACAATGTTGTTGTAGTACTTTCGCGACTCGGAAATCTGGTCTTCCAGCTCTTGGATCTTGGCCATCTCACCATCGCTTTGAGTCTCAGCGACTGCACGACGCTTGGACGAGGTAACCCCCCTTTCTTTGACGCTCTTTCGCTTCTTGGAGACTGTAGCTCCGTCCATAGGCAGCGGCATTTTATTCGCGAAAATCTGAATATTATTATTGAGTCCGAATCGTGCTTCTGCAATCAATCCTCTTCTTCCTCGTACCATTGATTTTTTGATAATTCCTCGGCTATCAGTTTTTCCGTTAACTGCACCAAGCCTAATATGGCTAGCGTCTTCCGCACCGTCCAAAGCCCCATTCCGACCTCATTCTCGTCAGTTCCGTTCATCCATCACATCTTTCAAGGACTTCTCATCGTCACAATGGCTTCGCGTCTGGCTAAGAGCGCCATTGGTATGCCGCAAACGATTTTTTACAAGGCTATGAAACACCTCATCACAGTCGCTAACCCCAGCTAGGTGCTACCCGGCTCCGGCCGACCCTTCCCGTGCGCAGTGTCGCTGCCAACCTGACTGCGTCTCGGTCGGCCTCCAACGTCCCTGCCGAAGACCCCAAGAAGAAGGCCCAGTCGATCATCGATTCTCTTCCCGGCAACTCCCTCGTGTCCAAGACTGCCATCCTGTCCGCCGCCGCCGGTGTTTCCGTCGCCGCCATCAGCAACGAGCTCTATGTTATGAACGAGGAAACCGTTGCCGCCTTCTGTCTTCTCAGTGTCTTCACCGCCGTTGCCAAGTACGGTGGTCCTGTCTACAGTGAGTGGGCTCAGGGTCAGGTCCAGAAGCACAAGGACATCCTGAATGCTGCCCGTGCCGACCACACCAACGCTGTCAAGGCCCGTATGGACAACGTCAAGGAGTTGTCCAGCGTTGTTGATGTCACCAAGCAGCTTTTCGCTGTTTCCCGGGTAAATACAGACCTAAGAATCAATATCTAGCCAGAAATGGTTTGCGCTGATACGTCGTCGAAGGAAACCGCCCAACTTGAGGCTCAGGCTTATGAGCTCGAGCAGCGCACCGCTCTGGCCGCTGAGGCCAAGTCCGTCCTTGACTCGTGGGTTCGCTACGAGAGCCAGGTCAAGCAGCGCCAGCAGCGTGAGCTCGCTGAATCGGTTATTGGCAAGATCCAGAAGGAGCTTGAGAACCCCAAGGTCCTCCAGCAGATCCTTCAGCAGAGCATTGCTGATGTCGAGCGTAAGTCTCATTCGCCCCCGAAACTATCTGGTCCATCGTAAGCTTACCATATAAACCAGGCATCATGTCCGCTAAGGCCCAGTAAATGGACTCTACATGAATAGCCTCGTTATTAGCATCATGTATAAAATCATTGACCATTTTACTTTTGTGCTCCATTAGACATATCAATACCAGTTTTTGCCCTATCCACGCGCGGCACCCGCTGTCTAAACGCCTTTCCATCTCCGTCTGATCACTGATCACTCGGTGCATCCGGCATTCAGATACTGAAACCACTGATGTGTAGTTATGCTACCTAAATCCCTGGGTCTCCCAGATAGGTGCACTACGTCTCCTCTCTGTACCAAGACGTACTATCTCCCAGTAGGTCCGGCTAATCGAGCGCACTCTGCAATCTTCTGTAGTGCATATCGCTTAGAATCATAATTATGCATTTCCTCCTGCAAGAGACTTTCCATTTCCTGGTAGATATGTCTCGTCCCTTGTGCGGCTTCAGCGTACGCACTTTAAACTTGTCGCAAGACGGTCTAAACCAACAGAGAATCACAATTTACACAAGAGAAACAGTCAGCCATAAATTCGGACGACTAGGACTGAGAAACGATCCCAAATGCAAAAAATATAAACCATACTATATCGTGACATGAATGATGAAGCCAAACAGTGGTCCAAGAGCCAAGACAGCTGACTATCGACTAACCACGGAACGACTCAGGCACACCAGTATAATTAATTATCCCAAGCGATTCGTGATGATATTTAAGAAAATACAGCACAAAGCACAACTAACACAGCCACGTCCCAGCCTCGTGCCACATACAGAACACAAGGCTGGAATATAATTTTGCCTTGAGAATATATGAAGCTCGATAATTCCAATATACCCTGTCTCATACAAACGGCTCTTTTCATCGTGCGACAGACACACAAACGACCCCCTCGGTAAATTGCCGGGTATCCGCCCCGCAAAACACCTCTCCACGATAAGCCCGCCGCAAGATGCCTCTGCGCGATATCCTTCACAAGAAGGACAGGATCAACGACTCTGGGAGTCAGTATCCGCCGAACGTACCCTCAAATGCTGTTCCTGAGATCAAATTCATTCGATCCGATACACTTTCTCATGAGGTTATCAACCCGCCGAGCATTGGCGGTGACGTCAGTGACGACCGCGGCGACCATGTTCAATCGGATCTCCTAGAACCATCGCGACCATCTTCCTCGACGCATCGAAGATCATTGAACATATTCAGCCGCTCGAGGTCCCCGTCCGATTCTTCAGAGCCAGCTTCGCCGAGTCGACCGCGTGGGGAACACCGGCTATCGCAACTGCTGCATCGCGATCGGGGCTCACGGAGTGCTAGCTCGAGCTCGATCAATGTCCCGTCGGATCTTCCGCAGATTCCGGACGATAAAGTCGACGAGCAAGAAAGGGAAGCACAATGGGAGAAGCGCGCGACGATTCTGGCACAACAGAGCCCGCTTTCGGGATCGCCAGCAGCATCTCTTCGTTCTTCGCCGAACAGGCTTGAGACGAGTAGCGCTGGAGGAGCGCGGCCAAGGAGTTCCAGTCATAGTCGGATCAATGATCCAGAAGGCGATGTAAGTTCCAGTTCTCGGTTGAAACGCATTTAGTGCATCAGCCAGTGTCTAATGGTGGGCTTAGGTCAATATTCAAGAGGCGATCCGTCTTCACGAGGCTGGCGGCGAGTCCCTGGTCCTAGCACCTCACTTGGGTCCGTACTAATGATCTCCTTATACAGAGCTTGAAAGGTCCACAGAAATGTTCCGTCAACTAGCAGATCCGGATGGTGCGAACAACGCTTTGAGTCAAGTGCTCTATGGACTTGCACTGAGGTACGAACTTTGACAACCCACCCCTCTTGTCCATATCGCTTGCGCAATGCCTTCCTTAGTTTGGAGAATTACAGAGGCCTACTTGTCTACTTGATCCAGAAGAGTGTCTAACTTTAGAGTCGCTCTCCCAGGCATGGTTGGGGCTGCCCTCAAGATCCCGACAAGGCTGTGACATATCTCTCAGCCGCAGCAGCGAATTCCGCCTCAATAGAGTCTCAAGCACTCCAGGCAGGTATGAAAAAGGGAGGCGCTGCCAAAGGAGAGCTCGTACTGGCCATTTTCGAACTGGGAAATTGCTATCGTAATGGCTGGGGCGTCAAAAAAAATCCGGTAGCTGCCCGACAGTACTTTGAGACAGCCGCCAATCTGGGTGATACAGATGCGATGAACGAAGTCGCATGGTGCTATCTTGAAGGATTTGGGGGCAAGAAGGACAAGGTACGCTATTACTGGACTCCCAACAGCCCGCTCGGGAGATCTCTGTGATTTGAGTCTTGAACCCCTAGTTCAATTTGTTCTCCTCGGGCATTCATGCTTTCTTTTGAAGCTTGAAAATATCACTTGGGTTCATGTACTTTTGGTCTCTTGTTAAGGCTCTGCTGACTCGCGATGCTCAACGCTTAGTTCAAGGCTGCCAAATATTATCGACTGGCCGAAGAGAAAGGAAACAAAATAGTAGGAAACTCCTGGTACGTGTTATTGCTTATTGCCAATTATCTCCAACACCCCCTTTCTGGCATTTAGCACCCCTTACCTTCCCCTCCGTTTCCTACTATTTTCATTGAATCGCTTCCACCGAGTGTGACGAAGTCAATTGTCTTTAGCCAAAAACCTGCGACTTCGCATTACCACTCAGGGTCATGTCCGAGAGGTCGGGGATTTGGTTGGAGCGATAGGCTCTCGTCGTGTCTTTGGCAAGCTGCGCTATGCGAGCCGCCGTCACAGTCGCAGCCAACCACAGCATCGCCCACACCAACTCCAATTAACCATCTAGACCCCATCAATCATCTGGCCGACAGCTGACACCCACATGCTTCTCATGACAGGATCTGGAAAGAGAAATATAACCCCAAATGAACGAGATCCACACAGCACAGCGAGCACGACTTGGCACGCACACCCGCCGAATGATACCCCCCCTTGCAGGCCCTGGCCGGCAGAAATCCTCAGATACTCGCTCACCTCCGTTCGTTGGTGCTCGCCTTGGGATTATTTGCTTCAGTTTCATCTTGGCATCCGTGTATAGGGCTGCCTTACGAGACGCATAACCTGCATACTGCATTTATTATTGTATACTTGGTAATACAAACGAAATATGATCTGTGATCCTTCAGTGGCCGATGCATGGATGGCCCAATGCAGCCTCATCTTTGCACTGCAGCCCGATCGCTGCACATGTACTTTGTTTTCACGACCGTACGCTATCTAGACTACTCTGTGCTCCTTCCGTAGTATTCACATCTGCTGTGCCCTGGTGGCTTTCATTGGAAGCCAAGGAGATTGGTTTTCTCGATGCTAGCTGACTAGGCACCTACTGGTAAGAAGGTTGATGTCCAGTCTCCCGTATTGTACCTTGATTTATGTTGCAGCCTGCTACGCTCGCTATTTTTAATCTGAGCGGAGGCTGAGCAGTATCCGAGGATCGGGGCGCTGCCGCCCATATCTCGAGCTGGCAAGTATACAACGATCAAGGGACGATTCGCAACTACGCCACTGAGGGATTAGATGTCTACGTCCAGGATGCAGCATAATTCAAGCATTCACATCATCAAGTCGTTTCATGACAGAGATTTGAGGGCATCTGCCCGTAGCATTAATATGTACAGTAACATGGCATCGTATAACTTCACGTCCAACAAAGTAAAATCGTCAGGAAAAGAGAGTGGCCAGGCACGAACGAGAGCCCAAGAAAAGGAAGTGCATGAACATCGATCATGCAATCTTCCGTATACAATATCAGGACCAGGTGGAATGACCAGGTCATAAGAGTATATGAAAGAAGAAAATCAGGCCACTTCCAGTTGGAAAGGCGCCTGCAGCAGAAAGACAGTAAAAACGCTCAAATGACCACCTGCAATGGCAGCCCGGCTGTCCAGATCAAAATCAGGTAAACAGTAACATCGAGATGATAACAAAGAGTAACACACGCTTCAGTCATATACATCGTATCATAACAGTCGTAACAGGATGGCCGCCCTCGCTCAGTCATGTCCACAATCAAATGCAATAGATTCCCGCGCAAAATGAAGAACGTAGAAACGCAAACCCGAATACAAATTGAGAATGGAAGGTTCCTGCCGATCGCTCGACAAACACGCTCTGTCCTGTTGTGCCTGTGTCTGTTTTCAAAGCCGTGAAGCCCACCCAAACCTAACATGCCAAACCTTGAGGGAAATAGGGACAGAGAAAAACAAAAAAGTACAGATGCAAGTGTCTTGAATGCTCGTAGAAAGCCATTCCCAAGCCCGATGCACGACAAAGGAGAACCGAACGTACGCCGACGCAACCGAAAAAAAAAAAAAAAAACATCGCTAATTCGTCAGATCAAGTCGAACAGTGGCTATATTGTAGAGTAGATCCAGTAGAAAGAAGAGTTGATGGTGCTGTCTATGCATGCATACAGCTAAGTCTGGCTAAATCTGGCCAAAAGAGAGTCGCGTAGCTCGACAGCGTAAGGCGCTAGAAAATGTTTCGCTGGAAAAAGGAAAATCGTTGATGAAGGCGAGAAGAGAAGCGTTAGAACGAAAAATTTGTGCAAATTGCTTCGATGAGGGGCAGGCAAGCTGGGTAAGGTGACTTTGGCTGAAAAATGCCGCTGGAAAACGAGACGACATGACTAAAGTACGCTGTGACGAACAATCTGTCGGTTATACTATTCAGGTCTGACCGAAGCCGGACTGCTCCTCTTTGATGGGGGAAGCGCCATATTCCTGAACCATGCGTTGAAAGTCGCGAATCACCTTCTGGGGAACGCGATCCCACATCAACGATCTGGTGTATACGTCGGATGTAGCCTTGTTCGGCAGTTTATTTAGAGCGGCATTGTTCCGCATCGCGGCCAAAGCCTGCTGCAGATTAGAGGGCTGAGACTTGTAGTCGACATGAGTCTCGTCGAATGTGGTCAAGGCATTGTATTGTTCAGCATTGAGCGAGAAGACCTGCTCTCGCTCCTGTTCCTTGGTCGGCATCGCGAGGGTGCTGTGAAGCTCGTCGAGATTGGAGTGAGCAGTACCGGTAGCCATTTGAGCCATCTCCGCTCCGCTGATGGTCGTTGGCATTGGAACAGCAGAGGAGGAGGCCACCGCTTGTTGAGTGTTCACATGTGCGAGCTCTGGCGGAGAGGCGGCGAGAACAGCCTTCAGGACGTTGGCAGACTCAGCGCGGTACTCCTCCGACAACTGCGGAATAGAACGTGAGGAGAGCGATGGGCCGTTTGAAGCAAGGAACGCGCCAAAGAGCAGACACATGTAGAAGGCATTCCAGCTGAAAGGGTAGTCACTGGCTGTGGTACTCTTTTCGGTGACCCTATCGTTCGTAGACATCACCATTGCTGATGATTGCATCGTGGAAGTGGCAGGAGTCGCCTCCGCCTCGAGAGGAAGACCGTTGGACATGGTAAAGTCTTCCCAAGGCGCATTGTCCATGGTCAAATTCTCAAAGTCAGAGAAGTCGGTGTTGAGATTAGTGGTAGCTGATGATCTCATCTGTCTCTCGAGCTTCTCCACTGTCTCTTTGAGAATATTGTTCTTCTTTCGAAGCTCAGCCGTCTCCAGAGTGTGCACGCGAAGCATCTCATCCTTATCCATGTGCAGGCCTTCGATGTACTGGTTGATCTGCTGCTGGGCTGCCATCCACTCGCTCTTTTCACGGAGGAGCTCAGCCTCACGCAGCTTCATATTTTGCAACGCTTCTTCAAGTTCACTGATAACCTGAGTGAAATGTTTCTTTTCCTCCTCAAGTTTTTCGGTGTGGAGCTTTTTCCGTTGACGCGAATCCAATCTAGAATTCCGCGCGGTGTTAGCAGAACCAAACAAAACGAAACAAGGATAGGAATATGTCCAACGAGACATTTGAGGGCACTTACGCCGCTTGACGGTTTCGGAGCAGACGCTTCTGCTGCTTCAGTTCCTTGATCTCTTCCTCGTTCGTCGATTGATTGATCAGCTGGTCGATATTGCTCAATGTTCGCTCAGCAGGGATCTCGAAGCGGGCGTTCTTCTTCCGAATACCATCCCGCCGAACACTCAACGGCGAGCTGTTGCGATAGGTCGGGCTCTTTGTGGGGCGCGAGATCGCATCGGGCATATCCGTCGATGCAGGCATCCAGCCCTGACTGGACTGTGGGGACATAGCTATAGCGCCTGGAGGCGCAAAGCCCATACCTGGTCGATACGACATGGACGCAATATTGATGGCGCTCACTGGTCCCACGGCGCCGCCGGAGAAGGGGGCAGAGGAATTGTTCTCCAGATCTGGGTGGAAGTTCTCGTACATGGCAGTTGGGGTACATGAGCCGGAATCCCTGGACAAGGACCAGGATGCCTGATGACCATAGGCTGAGGCAGGGTGAGCACCATCGACCCGCATGAAAGGATTGGGGTTGGGATCATAAAGACCATGGCCGACTTGAGAATTGTGGCGCGACTGGCCGCTGGAGACTGGTTGCGAAAAGTCCGACCAGACAGATTCCCGATGCGAATACGCATCTGGCGCATGATCACATGAAGGACGTCGGTGGTCGGGAATGGTAGACAGTTCGGGGGAAGTAGAGTCCAGGATCTTGTCATCTAATACACTCATCTCGTCCTCTTCCGGATATGAGGGTTTCGTCCCCATAGTTGATGTGGACTGGTGGTAAAAGTCGAAAGGTGGTTGAGAATATCTCGCCATGTCTGCAGATAACTGTGCGTATACTCAAATTCTGCAGAGAAAGTATATGCAAAAGGTCGTCAGAGGAGTGATAGCAATTCGTAGATTGAGGGCAATCAAGAGGCGGTGTGTAAACTTGATGTATGGAAAATAAAACAAGTCGAGGTGCGGGGCTTTGGTGATAGATGAGAGGACGAAGGCAAGAGACAAAGGGTCGACAATAGGATCAAGTGTAACCGATGACGACAGTGAGACGAAGGTAAAGTCGTTGGAGGTAAGGAGGGTAGTCGAAGAGAAGTCGTGATGACCTGAAAAGGGTATATATGTGTATAGGAAAGGAAGTAAAGGATAATCGTTTGGAGATATGGAAGGAGAAGGAGAAGACAAAGACGAAGAAGATGAATGATGAGGATAAGAGGTCTCTTGTGATCACAAGAAGAACCTCTTTCGAGATGAGACTTTGAGGCTAATTGATGTTGTATGATGGGACAAAGGCAAGTGACGAGGGAGGGGAGAAGTCCATATATCCTTCCCTGGTCGTTGAGCTGATACGATGAGTAACCCTGTGATGGCCGATGGTGATGGTAGATTGGGATCAGATTATCATAGATAAATCCAAATAAAGACTAGAATAGTATAGTATAGTATCATAAAAAAAAAGAAAAATATATCAGACATAAGCAAAGTCAAGTTAAAACAATCTATAATAATATTAGTTATGGGGGCATCAACAATTACTGAATAGATCCCACACCTGCCTAACTACGGAGTTCAATACTACTTGCACCACATCCAAACACTCCTACGGAACGCTTCCTCTTCGTGATCCTAATCCCATAGGAACCAAGCACCAGAGAAATCCGGCGGTCAGCGGGAAAAGTCTAAGACAAGCAAAACGAATTCTGACCGTTCCCGAGTTTAACGAGCTTCGGCTATTGGATGCTTCGTGCGCATTTGGGCAGACGTGCAGATGGCAGGGGGAAAATCCGGCATCGCTATGGGATGAATAATCAGATCCTTGCGACTATCCCAGCTTGAGAAAGAGGCCTCCCAGTTTGTTCTAGTGTCTGAGAACGTGCTTTTGCTTTTCTTTGCTCACTACTGTTTATCAGATATCATACAAGGTGGGTAATCATACTCACTCTTCTCCTATTGTAATCATAAACTGATGGGGGCCTAAACTTATAGTTCGCAAGGTTGTCCAGTCAAAGGACTATCTGCACTTCAAATTAACACTACCTGGATGAGTAGTACCTTACTATTAGAACCATCGTTGAGAAGAAATTGAAGGTATCAATAGTGATGATCACCCCACCAAATGACCAAGCAGTACATGTCTGTCTGAGCACATAATGTACCTCTGAATTAAACATACAGCCTACGTACTTTACGGAAGTAGAAGAAGAAGGCGTGATGAATTTTGTTATATGTTATGAATGTTGTCTAGATCCCAGAAGCCATAAACTACTGACATGTACGGTACCCAGGTCCCATGTACATGTACCTACTGACTGAGTGTATCTCATCTGAACTGCGTATCTGAGTGGGGTCAATGCTTTTTAGTTCTTGCTTATCGATAGCCTATCAACATTACATTATCGTGTATAGCGAAAACAGCCGATGATCTCCATCCCCACTTTCATTTCCGTCTCTCAAACAATTCAGGGACTGTCTGCTATGGTGACCTTTTCATAGATTCCATCAAACAACCCAAATGTTCGTTCTTTTGACAGAAATTGGAGAAAACTCATAGGTACGTCGCGAGTCGCCAAACAGAGTCAGAGAATATTGCCGTCTTGGGCCCATCGGCCCTGAATCTTGGATGATGCCCAAAGACAGCTGATTGTCTGTGCGCTCATAATTTACTAACCAACGATTGTTTGAATCGCCCACCGCTACCATGATCGGCTGCTCTGGAAGCATCAAGTATGTGGATACCTGGTAATACCTATCGTACTCTGGGATGATTGATCACAATCAATCCAGTCCAGTAATTATACAGTACCGTACCGCTCTAGACTCGGATCTATGCCAAGATAGGAAAGGAATCCTGGGACAAGGCACTGATCAGATGAACAGAATGTCATACAAGGCAGTATCATGATTTCCTCATTTCAGAGCGGCAGGGCCAATCGTTCGACAAGCAGTGTGACGTCCTCCCGGACCTTGAGGAAGTGAATATTATTGAAACTAAGGTGGCCCTGTTTGCAGCTCCCTCGGTTCCTGTTCCCCAAGGATTTGGGTAGAATGTCAACACTGTGTCAAAAGTACCCTTTGAGCTGTTCCTCGTTGACCCTCCTTCAGCTGTCTGGTCCGTTGAGCTCATTGCTCGCTTCAACAACTTCATTTCGGGAATCAATTCGGGTGTGAGTTATTATTGGAATAGAGGCATTTACAGTCTTACACTCACGAAGGCCATACTTGATGCCATAGTGCGTAGTTACACAGACGGTGACCTTCCCAATTCTGGAACAGTATGTAGGGCCGGCCCGCAGGTAGGTTCCATTGATCCCAATTTCATTCCACGGTCCACTCAAATGCTCTTTTGATCCTTTCTGGTTAGTCCGCAATGATGGTCCTTGTCTGTCTGTGTGTCACTGCAACCTGCCCATGCTTTTTCCACTGGAAGATGGCCACCCGCGGAAGCAGAGCGGCAGCAGGAAAGCACAGACAGATCGGATTCGATCCTCTCTCTATTGGCAGCACAGACTTTGCCATTATTATTATACCCACCTATGATCATGCTCAATCCTAGCACTGCTTTTGTGCATCTTGCGTAAGCAAGCTCATAATAACTAACTATGTGATTCTGTATGATTACTTTTCTTACCTCGTATCTTGTTAGTCTGGCTGGCCGCCGAAGGCCTACATGAACGGCCCTCCAGAGTTTCTTTCCTCGTAGCAGCTGACTCCTTTCCTGAGTCTGTCCACATCCACATTAGCATGGATGAGCATTAGTTAAAAATGGCCCTGACTGACCGATTGAACATACTTTGTCCGGCTGAAATCTAACTTGAATAAGGCACCATTGCTTTGCTGCGTGGAATTCGGGAAATTCACGTCACAATGCCTTTAGGAGGGGCTTCCCTAAACTACCACAAGTTCCGTCAATCTGGTTCTCATGCAGAAATAAGGCGAGCTTTGGGTCGAAGGGTAGTTCCCCGTCCGTTCTCTCGAACCACTTGGCTAACCTGACTGTAGACGAGGGGCCGAAAAGCTAATCATCAGCTTGTTTCATTCATTCTAACAATCTCGCAAAACTCTCTCATAGGGACAGTTTCTATCTACTCCGTTATGGGTCGCAAATATGCCCTTACTGTATGTCCTGCAGATCCCGCCTGCAACTGGTGATCGGACCCGGACCTGCAATACATTCGTTGCCAGTATATGGCTCGTGACACTATCTAGTCGTTTTCATGGCTCTTTACTGGCACTTGGGCTTCTCAAGAACACAAGTCCTGTGCATACATCCATAAGCCCTCGACTGGCATTGTGATAGAATGTCTAATCGGGTCTGGTATACCACAATCATGCTGACCTAGGAAGAGTTTGGCCAAATCGCCATGAAATCAAGTCTCTCTAAATTCTCACCTCTCAGGGACCATTTGAGAGGAACATGAACCCACCTACATCCACTTCAGCACTGGCACCCAGGAATTGTCCACGGGTAGCGGTGTCGAGGCCCACTTTCTGCCAGCAACCCTATTCCATCAGCCCGACTTTCAGCCTATTGGCGTATAGCATGACAGCATGCGTCTCCATATCAATGGGATGGAAAAGAATCAGGGACTCCACAGCCCAAAAGAGCAAGTGTGACTCACTCCTTTCGAAGCACCGTCTTCTCCTCCATTTCCGAATACGGAAGCATAACAGCTAGCTGCTGTTTCAGGTATGATACATGATGCTTGAAGCTATGGGGAAGACCAGGTGACGCGATTGTGAACATCGTGGAGTAGATAGATGCGCAAGTCCACTATTCTTGGTCAATGCGACGCTTTTCCTGTCGCTGGCATGGAATCGACAAAATGACGCCTTGACAGAGAGCTACTAGAGGCCCTGAATACACGCTGTCCATGAAGATTGGCCCCAAAATAAGGCTGAAGTACCTTCCACGTGCTACAATTGAGAGAGAAAGGCTATAATGAAGACAACAGACACATGAAGGTTGAAACAGCGAGTCTCAGGCTCTCTGATACAATCGAGCAATCAGATCCAAATCCTAGCCTGAAAGGTTTACTTCATCAACTGCTCAGGGAGCCTGAGAAACGCGGGTGGAGTCAAATCCGACGGATCTTCCCACCCATTGAAGTTCAACACATGAAACCCTACAGCACCTGACAATTCAAGATCTCAATCTCTTTCTCAAAAAGCCCTCGTCTTCCTTCCCATACAGGAAATTGAGATAACGCCGGATATGACCTTCTTGCGGCTTGTCGGCGATGACGAGCGCGTATGTCGCCCTTCTGGCGGTGTACATGCAGGATCGATCCAATTATAGAGCAGGAAGAAGATTTGGTGGAGATCCCCAATTTGCTATGAAGCACACACAAGGTGAATTGATTTCACAGGATCATGCAGTTATCTCTTTAAGGCTAGTAGTATGAAGTAGTATCATACATAGTAAGTCTGAATATACTACTGCCAACGTAGTCCTGTTTCGTCTTTGACCGTTCAGTCATATTATGAATGTCAGGGCATCTTAGCCAAGACACATCTCGTTAGATTACTCCTGTCAATTAACCACAGTTTCATTTCGCCCTTGCACTTTTCTACCTTGGCGAAGTGAGGCGAGAGAATGACAAATCTCATGGACCTTCCGGTCTATGTTCGTACTCAACGAAGTGCGTTTTCAACACTGCTCGCCATGGAAAATGAAATCCATATACACCTAAGCTGGACATTCAATGAGATGCATCTCGAGCTCATCATCTGACTCCAAGTTCGAAGACTACTGAGGTTCTTTCGGACCCTCATCACCGTATCGAGCCAGGTTTATGTCCCAGCTTGAGCCGAAGATATCATACTAATTGTGGTATCTTGAGTCCCCATTGGCCTGAAATTGGCCTAGGGGATGCTGGCTATTGCATTCTTCAAGAGCAGCTTCCGGAACGATACTCACAATTTTCCTTAGCTGCGGTGCGACGGCGCGATTCCATCACCTAAGCATATGGACATCGCTTCCCTGGGGAGTAGCTCTCAAGACTCCAGGTGCCAACAATACCATCCATCCATGCAATGCTGGATTCTTATGTTATCACCTGCGCCTTGGTAGTGCCATATTCTTCACCTGTAAAATCAAACGTGATGCACGTTCCCAATCTCAGGGCCGGTAGCTCCTCCATTCTATTTCTCACTGCTCTGCGCATCACCACAATCAGAATCAGAATCAGAATCGACTCTCGGTCATTTTACCATATACAAAGGGAACCACATCAGTCCAGCTACCAATCTCCGTCTTTGGCGGTCAACGCAGCTATGCGACGAGTCAAACTCCTCTTTCTCTCACAGTACAGAGTACCCGCCGAAAGATCGGTGTAGCAGAGAGACCCCCTATTAACCACCATCACAACCTGTAGACTACTCCATATGTACAGCACATAATACAAACGAGATTCAGTAACACTGCATACTCAGGTACAGAAAGGTCTCAGGGCAACTCCTAGTCCCGGAATGGCAAGGCATGGCCTGGTATAGCATATGGAACCCTGTGCAGCGTGGTCGGCCTGTGCGTGTAATATTAAAACGACAATATGACGTTGATTGTCAAGAAATTGCCTGTACTCACAACTCCGTATCTTCAGTGGGTCTCCTTGAGAGTCTGTCAGTTTTCAGCGTCAGAGACGGAATTGGCTGCTTGTTCAGGCACAAATGTAGGCAGATCCATCGCGGATCTGTGATGGCTGTGGGGGCTATAGAGTGGTTGGGTTTCTCATTTATTCCATACCTGCAGCTCTGTTTCCATGATATGGTTTTACCCACTTATGTGAGTTGGGTACCTGACTCTGTTACTGTCGCTATCAGTCTTATGACTCACACCTTTGCGAATATCTGGGGGACGAAGAGGGATAGTAGTAGTTTCCCCAAGAGTCTGGGGAGGGCAAGGCGATCCCTTCAGATGATCGCACAAAGGGCCTAGCATTCGAATTTGCTTTGATGGTTCTTATGGAACTCCTTTAAGAGAAGATGTCGGAAGCACTACATGTAGCCAAGAACGAGCAACCATTCCATTGTTGGCTATCTACTGTAACCATGTATCAAACCACAAGTATCCTCCCACTCGAACTAACAAGTAATCGCAAAGGCAAGGCCGCCGGTCAACGTCGTCCTGAATTGTGAAAACCAATGAAGCTATACTAAGGGGTATCGTCTTCCGCCCGTTGAACAAGACCCTTCATGAGCCATAATGAGAAGCACAAATGTCCAAACCAATTACGTTGATCGATAAGGTGGGATCACTCCCCCCCACCGTGAGTCGCTCAGTGCGAATCAACGAGTCCTCATTTACGAATTTTGCGCATATGTGCAAGAGAGTGTTAGCATGTACAGTTTAGAAGCGGATGAAGTCATTTTGCTGGAAGAGCTCCTGCTCGCCATTGTCAGCTCCTTCAACGTATTCAGGCTCATCCTCGAGGTCGTCAGAGTCAACGTCATCCGAGTCGATGGCGTCATACTCTTCTTCCTCGCTTGACTCGTCAGACTCTTCCTCGTCCACGGCATCTGCTTTAGTCGCGGCATTCTTTCGAATTTGGCCAGCCCGGTCGACATGGGGCAGACGACAGCGTTTCTTGTTGCAGACGCCGGTGGCGGCATAATCTGGGCATTCGTGGACATGTCGTTCCTCACATTCAGCGCCCTTGTCACAGTATCCTAGGTTTGCAAAATCTCTGCACACGGGTGCGCCAGGTGTCACTCGCACATGGGAGTATCGACAATCCGGATTCGAGCACCGATTTCTCAGAAAATGCACACAAACAGGGGACCTGTGGGGCGATGGTTCATGGGATAAGTCGCAATTTTGACCAGCGGCGCAGTTACCAGTCTGCAAAAATTCCTTGCAAATGGCGACTTTGTTCGGATCGTGAATGAAGGGACATGATGGTCCTTTGTAACAGGCACCTAAATGTAGAGAGATCGGATCAGCCCTGACAGCTCAAATAGTAATGAATAGGCCGCGAACAAGTGAGAGAAGGTAAGATTGCGGAAGATCAATAGAAAAAGGGGCGGAAGCCTGGTTGGGGAAGTGCTGGTACCCGTCGAAGTAAATCGTTTGCAGAGCTCGTTTCTCTTCTTGACTGCCGTCGGTTTTCTGTGATCACTGTGAGTTCTGAACGCTCTTGAAAGATATCGCAAACATCACCTTCTCGAGGTCACCGCTCCGAGTCGATGAAGGTTTCCGTTCTTGCTCCTGACGAAAGTCACACCAGCAACCGTTACTTTCTTTGGTGTGATGTTGGCAGTATTCGGGTCGTCTACTACAGGTAAGCCAGTCCTTCTGACCGCGACAGCACAGAAGGGGTTCCCACCAGATACGCGAACCAGTTTACTGCCGCCTTTTGCAATTCTGAAAGGGATATCATTCAGATAGACCTGGTATTCACCCTGGGGTTGGGTGGTGGCAGAAACCTGAGGGGCCACAGAAGTAGCATGACGAGGTCCACCAAAGCCCTGCGCGTAACGGAGAACTTTGGCCTGCTCAATCTGGGCCTTTTTCTCGGCTTTGGCCTTGCGCGTCTGCTCCATCGCCTTCGCTCTGGCCTGTGCTTCCTTATCGTAAATAGCCGAGTTGATCAACTGCATATGACGGTCGCGTTTCGCAACCCAGCCGTTCGGCGTCACCGATCGCGGTTCGCCAACATTCTCTTTTGTTGGTCCGGGCGTCGAACCGGCTGAGTTCCCTGAGTTCGCGTTATTGAGGACGAGAGTACGGTGGCGATGGGGAGCTGCAGCGCGTCCGCGTCCATATGGTCGTCCGCGATACGGCGCCCACCCGGCGCGCGCGCGGGTGTGCCGTGACACGTACGGACCAGCATGAAGGTCGCTATCAGGATGTGCCTGTGCCTGTGCTTGAGGTGTCTGGTTTTTATGCCTGTTGATCTGGCCTAGAATGAATCAGCTGGTAGGGAAATGAGCTGATAGTAGTGAGGAAGCTCACCAGCTAACTGGCTGATCTTAGCCATCAACTCTTGGTCTTCTGTCATGTTGGTCTAGCTGTATCAGAAAGGCCAAAATCAGTTGTGCACATATGCTCAAGACTCTATCTTTCTACTAGTCGATGGGAAGTTGCAGGAGCAGTTAAGTGTTCTTGTGTCATTCTGGGGAAGGTAAGTCCATGATCTGGTCAGCTTGTGGCGGTATTACGGTCACGTGAGAGCTTTGGTCCTCGCTACTATTGAGGGGTGGCAGTTCGTGGCTCTTTCACTTCTCCTTGAGATATTGCTTAGGATAATGTTAATTTGTGCAGATTAGCTTTATGTCACACGATGAGATTGATGTATTTTATTCACACTTGCACCACCCAGTCTGATGGTGGATCTTAGCTATGTGATACCAGAGTAGATGACTCCAAACGTCCTTTACATGTCCCCAGAAACCCCAAAAGAACGCCATGACCTTGCTTATGCTACAGAACCTCACTTCTTAGACAACATCCTCAAATTTCATCTCGTCGTTATCAGTAACCATGCCAGATGCATTGGCCTCTTCTTCAGAACCGTCGTCAAAGTTGTAGTCGGTTCCCGGAGGAAGCTCCTCCTTCGCATTCCCGTAGGACAGTGCGTTTGCATAGTTGCTTTCCACGGCCTCAGGTTTGAGTTCCCAGGTCATGGCAAAATCGCCGGACTTGACCAGATGCGCAACCATCTCCAGGGTCTGCTTGAGATATGCCTCTGGCTGTCGGAGTCTCGCCCTGAGCGTCTTAAAAGGCCAGTATTTGTATTCGCGGAAGCACTGGTAAATAAGATCCAGTAGTTCGTTCTGCGGCATACGTGTGGTCTTGTTCTCTTGGGCCTTGGCCTTGAGCGGCCTCGTAGCTTGCTGCGTTCCGCATTAGTATAACCGTCGGGGAAGTCAATTGAATCCAATCAAAACATACCACAAAGGCGCCCTTCTCTCCAGGCAACACATTTCTCGCCTGAAGTAGTTTGCCTGGAACCTTGTCAATGAAAACGGTTTCGCGCTTGGGCTTGAGTGCTTCGAGAGCTCTCTTTTCCGACAATCGTCGGAATTCCTCGTTCTCGACTGGGAGGCAATTAAACTCTTCGCTGACGCCTCCTACGAGGGCGGTTTGTTCTGCTGTAGTGTCAGTAGAGTGTTTCTCACCTCCAAGAATAATATAGACGTACTAGGCACCGTTCGCCGCACATATGGCTCCCATTTTTTCCTGCGCTCCTTCCTCCTCGCATCGCGCTTCATGGCTTCATATAATGCCGACCGCGCTTCTCCGAAAACCACCATGCGATTTTCATGACCAGGTACGTCTTTTTCCGTGAACAGATACGTGTTTTGTGTCGCATGTGATGTTACGTTTCCCGTGTTGATGGTCTGTCGCTGCAGTATGTAGTCTTTGGGAATATCGCGATTGTCTTCTCGTTCATTGAGACGAATACTGACCTACAGAGAACACTTGTTACGACCGAGCCAGAAACGAGAAGGACACTGAAATGAGGTTCAAATCTCCTGAGCTTACCCGTTTAATATCATTCGGCGGTCCCTCTATTCTCATCGTTCCAATCTGTATCTCTTCATCATCGTCGAGACTCGCCCAATGTTCCCAGAGCGATCGCGGAATGCGCGAAAGCCACACATTCTGCCCAGCGTTTGAAAAATCTAGGTCCCCATCATCATCATAAATATCCTCGTCGATATCAGCAAGAACAGTATCTTTATTATCGGGGTCGGACTTGATGTAAGGCGTCGGTGCGTCTGGGTCCGGCTTGACCTGGGCAAACATTATGCCGAATCGTCCTCGAGCAAAGGTGTGACTCTCAAAATCCTCCAACAAGCAATATCAAATCATGCGACCGTGTGTATCGTGAGAAATGTGTTAACGTATCAAGGCCTGTATAGGGGTTCAAAGTCTCAAGTGACGTGATGTTGAAGCTTGTCGCTATGCAGCCGCTGAGAGCAGAGGAAGCTGCCAAAGAGCGGGTCCGCGAAGGCGGTGGCGCTATTGTGACCAGCGACCACAAGGACACAAAAACAAACCCCTCGATTAACATTGCAGCAATTAACCACCCATTAGCTAGCTTCATTTGAATGTCCTTTGCAGTAGCATGGATTGCATATACTACGGTATTTGATTATCATGGCTAGCTGACGCAAGTCCGCTCAGCACGATGGATGAGCTCCCAGGGATTGAGCAGGGTTATTATGCATCAAGGTCAAACGAGCCGCAATAATGCACTGCGCCTGTCTACTCCCTCTGATGCATTATTCAGGTGCCGCAGTCCTTTCCCATTCTGGCTCTGCGTCTCTTGATGAGACAATCATCTTGAATGGAACTTAGGCTCCCACGATCCGTCGCATCAGCCTCTGAGACCGAGTTGATATCCTGTCACAACGAGAGATGATTCCAGCTGTGAGAACACTTTTGCTTAGTGAGACACAAGTCGATTCTAAAGGATCTTCATGGTTTTCTTGCTTGTGTGCTTCGGCTTCTGGTGTATACAGTGGACGGTGATTGCCTTGGGCTCTGAGCGTGCCATCTCGCTGATCATTGAGTCAACGAAAACTTCATGTCGCGGCGAGTCACAGCGCGAAGACATTGGCTTAGTGGATACTAGTGTGCTGGAGCCTGGTTACAATTCGGCTGAATGGTTCAGTCCGGCTTGAGTCCAGCATTTTGCGAGACTTTGGAGAGAACATCCTTAACAGTATTTTGTAGAATGCCGGAAGAGGGACATGGATACAGACACGGGCTTTGACAAAGCTAAAGCTGAGGTAGACACTGAAAAGGTTCGCCTCCATGGAACATAGGACAGTAAATTGCAAAGTAGAATTTGGTCTGACAAATTACCTCAGGTCGAGTCATAGTATGCTATGAATTTCTAATCTTCCACGTTTACTAACTATTCTGATTCCCTTGTTCTCTCTCCACATGTTGTATTGTTGTATGTCTCCAGCACAACCAGCCTTATCGATAAGCAGAGCTCCATCAACTGCTCTGTAGTTCCACCCTGTGCCAAGCGTCACCTTCAATCCATCAAGCGCTCTTTCTTTCTCACATCTGCTCGCTAATTGTACTGCTATTTAACCAGCTAATTGACTAGATTAAGCTTGCACTTCGATCTATCAGCGAACGCACTCCCTTATGGCATCTCAGAGGATCGCCTCCGCACTCGCGGAGATTGAGTCGTCCACCAACCCACAGACCAAGCTTCAGCAGTACAACAACCTTCTCTCCGAGATCACATCCACATTATCCGAGCATGAGCTTGGCCAAGACCTGATTTACTATCTTGACTCGGTACTCAGCGAAGAAATCAGCATCGTAGCGGCCCGACCGCTCCTCGATTCCTTCATCGCCGTCCTCCAGAAACTCACCCCAGAAACGCAGATTAAAGTCGGCCAGCATGCAGTAACACTGCTCCAATCTCGCTCCTCATCCGTCGAGGAGCAGGACTCCCAGATCCGCGAGATTCTCGCGGACGCATACGAGTCCCAGGAGGATTACGCGGCAGCCGCACGGGCACTACAGGGCATCCACATCGACAGCTCGCAGAGACTCGTCTCGGACGCTGCCAAGGTGCGGCTATGGATCCGGATTGTACGACTATACCTGGAGGAGGACGATACGACCAGCGCAGAGGGGTTCCTGAACAAAATCAAGAACTTGCCTAGCAAGATCGAGGACCACGAGCTGAAGCTCCATTTCAAGCTATCTCAGGCCCGGATCCTCGATGCGCGACGGCGGTTCCTGGAAGCGAGCCAGGAATATTTCAACGTCAGTTTGGCTGGTGGTGTGGACGAGAGCGATCGGCTACAGGCGCTTGCTGCTGCGATTCGGTGTGCGGTCCTTGCCCCGGCAGGACCGCAACGCTCTCGCATCCTCGCTACGCTGTACAAGGACGACCGTGCGACTTCCGTTGAGGAGTTCGGGATTCTCGAAAAGATGTTCCTGGATAGGCTCCTGGATCCAGCTGAGATTGCTGCCTTTTCTGAACGATTAGCTCCACACCAATTGGCTCGGACGGCGGACGGCACCACAGTGCTTGACAAGGCTGTTGTCGAACATAACCTCGTCGCCGCCAGTAAGCTTTACGAGAACATCACGACGGACGCACTGGGTGCGATACTGGGTCTCAAGGAGAGCGGGGACATGACGGCGGGCGAAAAGGCGGAGGCCTACGCGGCGCGAATGGTCGAGCAGGGTCGACTGAACGGTAGCATTGACCAAATCGCCGGTGTGATCTACTTTGACTCGAGAGAGGGCGGGTCGGCAACTGCAACGGGACGACATATCCGACAGTGGGATGCCGGGGTGCAGGGTCTTGCAGAGGATGTGGAACGGGTTGCAGCTAGTATTACAGACGCATTTCCGGTATGTGATCATTCAGTCTGGTAGACAACCGGTGGCTAATGGTGTTTAGGAGTTTGCTGTGGGACAGATGGTGCGATAGAACGCTGGAACGGGGAGTGTCTTGACGAACAATGAATCCGAGCAGCATTATTTACACTTCTATTGAAAGATATTCAGAGAATCCCATCCAATAAGCTAAATATATTATGTCTTAGACCTTCTAGGCTTGCTACGCACCAGAATAAGGTAAACGAAGGTCATCCGTCCGCTCAAATCGAAGGACTAGCGGGTATCAAGATACATGACAATGAAGGACAGTCGTGAGAAGTGGACAATAACCAATGTTGATGAAATAATCAGTGACAGATAGATGGGTATATACTGCTTCTAGGTTACTGTCAACCAAAGGAGTGTACCCATTTGAGTAAGGATCATTCTGGCGGGATGTGAACCACCAGCGTCGGGCAATATTTGGTTCCGATCGCGTCAGGGCCAACAAAGCCTCACAAATCGAGCGCCCGGACCGGGAGCTGTGAGGTAGGGGGAGGATTTTCTATTCCTCGCTATCTGGAGAGGTGGACTGCGTAGTTCTGGGTGTCACAGTCCGGCGAAACACCGGAGAGGACTCTCCTAGTTTGTCGACGTTGGACAGGACGGGAGAACTTGGTCTGCGAATGTTCTTCGTAAGGAGCTAAGTACTCTCCTTTACTGCTTATATGTCGGCGTGAAGAATCACAAGTTATCAAGTTTGTGATCTGAGAGACGCAGCGTCCTGACTGATCTTGATATCTGTTCGAACTGCAATGTCCTTAGGGCTGAGGTAATCGTCCGGCGAGACCTCGGTATCGCTAGTGGCTCGGGAAATGAGACCCTCCTCCATCTTGAAGTAGGCAGACGCAGGGGACTTCGGGCTGGACAGAGTGGCGAGGTGCGAGCCAGTGTAGTCGGTTTTGATGTAGTAAGGAGCCGTAGTCTTGCGACTACCGGACAGCTTGAGTTTCGGAAAGAGCCCGCGGATGATAGGGAGGCAAGAGCAGATAAGCCCGATGGACGGCTCGACGTGCGTCCAAAGTGTGGCCTGGTAGACGGTAAAGGTCGTATCGGATGTTTTGATCCAGAAGAGCACAACGATCCTGTAGATACTAGCGAAGCAGACAAAGGCACCTAAGGCAAATACGCCATTCAAGGCGAGCTTGTCCTGCCATGCCCTTTGTAGGCCCCAGATCATGGGAATGGGCAAGGCCAATATGACGAAATCCATGATGACGTTGAAGGCCTGGTTGACGATGAAGAACTCGTTCCCGTCGAAACAATGACCGTCGATGCTTTTGTCCCAGTACGCTCTGAGAGGACGGCACTGTAGGGCACAAGCAAGGAAAATACCTGCTCCCCAGCTGGCGATGAGGATATTGAGACCGAATGTCACTAGCTGGAAACTTTTTGTGTTGAATAGCCGACGATAGAAGCAGACGATGGAGATCTTGATGGCAGGACATAGTATGAAGTAGGTGAACTGATTCGACAAGAAGATCTAACCGGCAAGACTCAGCAAGACAGCTTGAAAGAGGTGACAAGGTAAATTGTGTCACTGACCTTGCCAAAGTTCATCATCGTTTCCATGTCCAAATCCGCTTGATGCTGCCCATTTCCTCCAATGACAACCCCTGTCGCATGTGGTCAGCACTGGTGTGAAGCCCTAGACGAGATGGGACTTACAGAGAATTAATTCAATCTCCATGGCAATCAACATAACAATAGACAAGAAGCATAAGTAATCATCTACTCCAAATTTGACTCTTCGTTTGATCCTCGCAGAGACACGGAGGATGACCGCGAGTACCGAAAGGCCGACTAGCACCGACACAATGGCAATCATACTCTGTCCTCTAGAAGTGATCGCCATTTTTGAGTCGAGTATGGTGACCGGTAAAGAGTGATAATTTCAGTAGAAGCCAAGATCGATCTGTGGTTTGTGATTTCAAGGAATGGACGACCGTAGTCAGGGCAGATAGTGAAGTCGCGTTATGTAGACATACAAGACTATCAAGCAAGGCACACTATAAAAAGGAACGACAAAAAAGAGGGAGTTCAATGACACGATATAACTCCAGGACAGGCAGCAGCCGTATATCACTGTGTGCAGGCTGGAGGAAGATGGAGATCTTGGGAGGAAAAGGAACAAAAGTAACCGGGGAGAAGACAGTGCACCATGTTTTATGTACTCTATCTCATATTGGGTAGTGGCAGTAGTACTAAGTGAATGGAGCAGAGGTGTGCAGATGGATCGTCAGGAACCAACAAGATACTGCAGCATCATCTCTTTCCTGATCTGGGTGGCTGTTAGCGATTTGCAAGGACGATCCACTTGCCATGGACGAGCACACACAGCAAATGTGGTCCAATATCCTGTAGGAAATCAAGTAAATGCACTGTATAAGGCAATGAAATCACTAGATCAGAGCAGATTTCAACCCTCCACGGTGCACGCACGGTTGTGACTGGGCTCGACAGAAACTCAGCAGTGGGGATGAGCAAGGCATGGCCTGTGACAGAGTCACATTTCTCGGGAATTGGTGGATTATTGATTTGGAAGGCAACTTGAACCGTCGCTTTCATCGAGACTAAGAACTCAGGAACCACGCACCCTCGTGGCAGTGGAAAATATTGGCTCCACTGCTGCATGGGGAAGGAAGATCATCAAGCGAGTAGAAAATCCATCCAGAATTCAGAACACCCGTCCCGCAGTCTGATACAACCCTATGACTTCGTAGATACGCTTCTTCTTTTCGAACAACGCAATTCTCATGGGAAATGATGGACCCTGTTGTCGAGCTGAGGAAATCAAATGCCGAGCCATGTTCATGGCGCCGGGATCTAAAAGATTGGCATGCATGTCAAACTCTACCTCTTCCCACAAAATTGCCATTGGCCGACATCAGAATGGTGCTGGACGGCTGGAAATTGCACAGTCATCTAGGGATGCTTGTGCTAGGTCAGTCTGACCATTGATTCCGACATCACACTCTGATGTGTGATTTTACCACATGGGATGATAAGGTGCTGCTGCTTTGGGAGGAAGGCCGTCGTCTTTCCTAAAAAGGTTGCATTTGCTCCTGTCCGGGAGATAAAACTCAGATCGGCTTGGCCCTGATGCAAATTGATACCATCCATGAAGCTGATGATCTGCAATCTGTGAGGGGAGAAAAAAAAAAAGAGAATCAATAGTCTCTAATGATGTTATCCACTGATCCGTTCAAGAACTTTGCAAATACCAAGGTCGTAGTCAGGTCCATCTGATCCCATGTCGCCTGTCGAGAAGACAATCATCTCTTCATCTGGAAAAAGCGCTTTCGACCGCAGACATCGATTATTCGATTGTCCTCTCTGCCCCACCATCACGAAATGATGCGATATTTATGAATGCCTCAAGTGCTTGGCTCCACTAAGCGGGACGTCTATTGAGCCTTGGCGCTGTTCACGGTTCTCATTCGCTTGGTGCTATGCTTGAGTGAACCAGGACAGCTCCTTCCCTGGCAGTCGGCGAACGACGTACGCCATCACCCCATTCGGTGTGGGTAACGGGGTCGAACTACCCGAGTTTAGCAGCCCGTCATTTGCTCAGAGCCATGGATTGACCGGCAAGATCGACGCCCACAATACTCTAGAAGGTTAATTGAGAGTTAATCGAATTGAAGAAGGAAGAGAAAGAGAAGCCCGGGTGGTGGCTGATGCTTGGTTGATGGATTTACTTCGAGTCTCTAAAACATATTCCTCAAGATTCAATAGTGTGGAATCTAATCTATCGGCCATTAGAAGAATGTCTTGCCGTCTGTGAGATACCGAGACTGTTCCTGATCAGCGCTGGCCTCAACTGCCACCGCTTTTCTGGCCACTTTTAAAACGTCCATGTGGGAGACAGGGGAAAAAGCAAACATTGGAGAGTTGATCATGCTCAAGCTCCAGCACGTGTTTTACCACATTCCCTCGAGGGACTATACTTTTTCTTTTAGGATGATATGCAGACACAAATATGGGTATTTAAGACCATTCCTTATTGCCATTTATCTACAAAGAATCTACAGTGGAACATGGCGTCACTTTCAGTTAATAATGAAATCGTAAAAAGGGAAGTGCACTGTGTTGGCCATTGTCGAATTGAGTTGCATCAAAGTGGAGTATTGAGATCTACAGTGAGTTTTATGTTCGACATTATTTGTGAACAAAAGAGGAACATTCAAGAGCCATGAATAATAGCCGAGTTGGAGCACCATTTAGCGTAAGGTACACTCTCATAGTATAATAATATTATTGGTTTAGTTCTGTGCTACTTTCGATAGGTATCTGGTCCCTTCCCCTCACTCGGCCTGTCTCGTTCAGTCTTCCCATTCAATTATATCCCGAGTCGAGAAAGTTATGTTCACCGTCGTCAATCGGCCTATCAACCCAGGAACAGTTCTCGTCACTAGGATCTAAGGATCTTACTATCCCAGAAAATGGCCTCGAACGATGAAAGCAGCGCACCTGCCCCTCCCTCCGTGATTCCATTGATTATCAACGGCAAGGAGGAAGTCACCCCTACAACCTTTGACGTGATCAGCCCCTACACCAACAAACCCTGCTGGGCTACAGCCAGTGCCACTTCCCAAGACGCCCTGCGCGCGGTCGAGGCCGCCGAGGCCGCTTTCCCAGCATGGTCGCAGACCAAGCCGACCGTTCGCAGGGACATCCTGCTCAAGGCCGCGGATATACTGGAGAGTCGCCTGGTCCAGAATGCCGAGTATATGCGCACCGAGATGGGTGCTGATGTCGGCGCATCGCAGTTCTTCATCGTCCCACTGGGTATTCGCATGCTGAGGGAGATTGCTGGGCGCATCACTTCGATTTGCGGAAGTGTGCCGGTTGTTGAGGAGGAGGGCCAGAGTGCGATCATTTATAAGGAGCCTATGGGTGTGATTCTGGGACTTGTTCCATGGTAGGTTGGCATACAGCACCACTAGGCTCCGGTAGTCTGTGGTGACTATATTACAAGCCCGCGCTAACAGCTTCCATGACAAAGGAACGCGCCGTATGTATTCGGCATTCGGTCCGCGGCTTGCGCACTCGCGGCCGGTAACACCACCGTTCTGAAATCCTCAGAACTATCCCCTTGTTCATACTGGGCAATCGCACGTGCGTTCGCAGATGCCGGTCTGCCTGCGGGCTGCTTCAACCTCATATCATGCCGTCCTCAAGACGCCCCCGAAGTTGTCAATGCTATGATCGAGCACCCGGCTGTCCGAAAGATCAATTTCACCGGTAGCACGGCTGTGGGGCGCAAGATTGCTCGTGCATGTGGCCAGAACCTGAAACCCTGTTTAATGGAACTGGGAGGAAAGAATAGCGCTATTGTCTGCGAAGATGCGAACATTGAAACCGCTGTCAAGGCGGTTCTGGCGGGCGCGTTCTTGAACGTATGAACCCTCACGACTACCTCATACGTACGCTTTGCTGTCATAAGCTAACTCCTGTGGCTTAGTCTGGCCAAATTTGCATGTCCACTGACAGAATCCTCATTCACTCATCCATTGCGCCGGCGTTCATGGATGCGTTGAAGAAAGCCCTCGGATCGAACCTCGATCCCTCTGCCCCGCCTCCGACATTGGTCAACGTCGCCTCCAAGACGCGTGTGGTGGGCATGGTCGACAGGGCTCTCGAATCAGGCGCTCACCTCATCCACGGGTCAGTTGACAAAACAGTGGGAGAATCGGGTGTGCGCATGGCGCCGGTACTTCTTGGAGGCGTGAAGGAAGACATGGAGGTATGGCAGGAAGAAGCCTTTGCATCGCTGGCAGCATGCATGGTGGTCAACAGCGACGAGGAAGCGATTCGCATCGCCAACGGCAGTGGCTATGGATTGTCCGCGGCGGTTTTCACCGAAGATCTGAGAAAGGGGTTGGCGATTGCCAAGAAGATACAATCCGGGTCAGTATCTTTGGTACCATATCAGTCCCTCTACAATACTGACAGATTGCAGTGCCGTACACATCAACAGTATGACTATTCATGACGAACCCGTCCTGCCACACGGTGGTGTGAAGAACAGTGGATGGGGCCGGTTCAACGCTGCTCACGGGCTGGAAGAGTTTCTTGTCACCAAGAGTGTGACATGGATGGATTGATGAGATACAATGTCCATACCCGCTTTGTATGAGGATACCATCTAGGTCTGGAATCTAGTTTGCATTTTAACTCCTTAAGGTACCTAACTTCATTGATGTACGGTCAGTACTGCGTACTTCCCGGTAATCTAGCGGCCTAAACCTTATATCTCACCGAACAGCAACACAGTTCTCCAACTAGAGTTCTGGCTGCATATCCATTCCGGAATATCGGCCGACTCGATCTTAACGACCCGCATCTATGATATCCGAGCAAGGTGTCACAAGGCGTTATACCCGGGCAAAGTTTCCCGAGACCGTCCGTCCACAATCCCAACCAACTTGGGTGGCTCGGGAAAAGTAACACCGAGAGCAGATCGACAAGTACCCTTGTCGACAAAGCATATGTCACGAAATCGCATCAATGCTGATGCTCATCAAGATAGACAAACAATATACAGAGTAAGAAGTTGATAAAGCATCCAAGTACCCAGTTCTACGTCTCGTTCTCACAAATCTCGGTTTCAGTAGATCGGCTGTTGGATACCCAAAACAGTAACTTCAATAGGCGACATGATTATGTCAGGAATTCTGGCCGGCTATTGATCGTCAACGGTATGAGGTCATTGCTTGCCGCAGAGGGAAAAATAGGTTGCCGAATGAATACACGTGACCAATTGCCGATGCATTCTGTCAGTACCCCGGATGGGATCTGTATGAGCGAGGAAGTGTTGAGCTCAATATGATGGGGAGATTGTTACTGTGTACTGGCAAGATAAGGTTGACGGGATGGTAGATGATAATATGAATGTAGTTGAATGGAGCTGGGGTTGATGAGCTGATATCATGCCATATTGGAGAGGTGCTTTCTCGGTCCGAGGTCCAACAATGTGAGCTTTGCTCTGCCGTTATTTCGCTGATGTTGCATCTTGCACATTTAAGTAGCGGACATAATGGTCTGACAACCTTCAAGGATATGACATAATGAGTGTTGCAGTAGTAGAATCATTCTGGTGACAAGCAAGGTAGTAAGTAATATACTTTTGTCTTGAATCTCCACAGTTCAGATATTGTTCCTCACATACCTCTTTATCCGTTGGTAGAAGAAGTCCAGTTATTGCACCTGACCATTTATATAGCTCGAATTATCAAGCGCTCTATCAGACTAAAATTCTTAGCCATTTCTTCAAACGTGTCTTCTCCGTCTACGAATGGGAGGAAGACGGTAGCCGGTCACGTGTTCGCTTCGAGGCCATATTCCGATGAATGGGTTCTTGAAGAGCATGTGAAAATCCCCTGGGGTAGGCTGATGCGGAGAAACAGCACCTGGACCTGGTGACTGTGGGTGATGATTACATGGCATTTTTCCCTACCCAAGGCCAATAATAATAAGGAAGCATAGTTTACTTTGTAGTGTAGCTGATTCTCTCTCGCATGTGATGGACATTGACAGGGATGAGGAGGGCTATCTGTTTGAGTATTGAATCCAGTTCTTGTGTACCTATGTTCGTGTTGTATCCAGGTTTCCTCAGCTGTACATGATGGAGATGTCAGTTCAATAGATATCCACTACTTCCAATACAAATGGACAAACCAGAATGATCGTAATTGAGCATTACTCTTGAAGAGACCCATTCTCATATCCATCACGACCAAACTATCAAGCGTCCTCGGTCGGAGCCCAAGCGTGCTGGCCCACTGTATCCGCAGTTACCATACAGTCTGTGCCTCGGCCGAATAACAGCCAATGTGCTGTCGGCTTCTGAATCGTCTCTCCCCCGGATCACTTCCCTCCAGAAGCCTTTCTCCCCTTCATACTTTAAGTTCTCTTTTCCCCATCTTCTGATTTCCCCTTTCCCCATCCTTAACTTTCGCCTTGTTATTTTTATTCCCTATATTTTTCTTATATACATAAAGATGGCCACTCCTCCCAGAGTCATCGTCGTTGGTGGTGGATGTGAGTGCTAGCTTTCCCCGCATTATCGGATATGGCCCGGGCTTTCTTGCTGACCATTGTCTCGTCTCTCAGTGTCCGGTCTGAGTGCCGCCCACACCGTCTACCTGAACGGAGGCAATGTCCTCGTTCTTGACAAGCAGGGTGAGTGTTCCTTCGAATTCGTCTCCAACTGCGCAAATTCGTTACAAGAGGCTAATTGAATCAGCCTTCTTCGGTGGCAACTCCACCAAGGCTACTTCCGGTATCAACGGTGCCCTCACCCGTACGCAGGTCGAGCTGGGGATCCAGGACAGCGTCAAGACTTTCTACGAAGATACCCTTAAATCCGCCAGAGACAAGGCTCGTCCAGAACTGATTAAGGTCCTTACATACAAGTCCGCTGCTGCGGTCGAATGGTTGCAGGATGTTTTCAACCTCGACCTCACTCTTGTTTCCCGTCTTGGGTGAGTGAAATACTTGCCTTGCGCTTGCCATCTCTGCAATCCTTTATTTGTTCGGTTGCTAATATCCTGAAGTGGTCATTCCCAGCCCCGTACACACCGTGGTCACGATGCCAAGTTCCCCGGTATGGCCATTACGTACGCTCTCATGCAGCGGTTAGAAGAGCTCAGCGAGAAGGAGCCTGAGCGAGTACAAATAGTCAAAAAGGCTCGTGTCACCTCGGTCAACAAGTCTGGAGACACAGTCACCGGTGTCACCTACGAGCTGAACGGCCAGACCAAGACCGCAGACGGAGTCGTCATCTTGGCTACTGGTGGTTACGCTGCCGACTTTGGCGATGGCTCTCTCCTGAAACAACACCGTCCTGACACCTTCGGCCTGTCCAGCACCAACGGCACTCATGCCACCGGTGATGGTCAGAAGATGCTGATGGCTATCGGCGCCAACGGTATTGACATGGACAAGGTTCAGGTGCACCCTACCGGTCTGGTTGACCCTAAGGATCCCACCGCCAAGTTCAAGTTCCTTGCTGCTGAGGCTCTCCGTGGTGAGGGTGGTCTCCTGCTCAACTCGGACGGACAGCGCTTCTCTGACGAGCTGGGCCACCGTGACTACGTCTCGGGCCAGATGTGGAAGGAGAAGGAGAAGGGAAAGTGGCCCATCCGCCTGGTCCTCAACAGCAAGGCCTCCAATGTTCTGGACTTCCACACTCGTCACTACTCCGGCCGTGGTCTGATGAAGAAGATAACTGGCAAGGAGTTGGCCAAGGAGATCGGCTGTGGCGAGGCTGCTCTCAAGAAGACTTTTGATGAGTACAACCTCATCGCTGAGGGCAAGAAGAAGGACCCCTGGGGCAAGCGCTTCTTCCACAACCTGCCCTTTGACATCAACGATGAGTTCCATGTCGCCCTCATGGAGCCTGTGTTGCACTTCACCATGGGTGGTATCGAGATCAACGAGCACGCTCAGGTCCTCAACTCTGAGAAGAAGCCTTTCGATGGTCTCTACGCTTGCGGTGAGCTTGCGGGTGGTGTCCACGGTGCCAACCGTCTTGGTGGTTCTTCTCTGCTGGGATGCGTTGTCTACGGTCGTGTTGCTGGTGATAGTGCCAGCGAGTATCTATTCAAGAAGCTGACTTCCGGCTCCACCACCGCCCAACAGCGTCTGGGCCAAATCTCTTTGCACATCGATCCTTCCACCCCCGGCAAGATCTCCGTCGAGTGGAACGGCAGCGGCGCTGGCGGTGCTCAGTTGCCTGCTGTCCCTGAGGCTGTCCAGACTGGCGGTCAGGGAGCCCCCGCCCCCGCTGCCGAGGCCTCGAAGCCCAACGACATCTCCAACTTCAAGATCCCGGAGAAGGAGTACACCATGGAGGAGGTTGCCAAGCACAACAAGAAGGATGACCTCTGGATCGTCGTTAAGGGTGTTGTCTTGGACGTGACCAACTGGCTCGACGAGCACCCCGGTGGTGCCAACGCCCTCTACAATTTCATGGGCCGTGATGCTACCGAAGGTATGTCATCTCCATCTTTTAACCATCAGGCACCCCTGCTAACTATTCTCCCAGAATTTGCTATGCTTCATGACGATGAAGTCATCCCCAAGTACGCTGCCCAGATCGTCATCGGTCGGGTCAAGGGCCAGACCCCCAGCCTGGAGTTCTAAGTGCGTGCGATATAGAGGTGGACATGAGACGTATACTTGAGTACAGGGAAAGATAAAAACCCATTCCGCGACCGTTCTGAACTTCCGATACATACCCCTTTTGATTTGATTTGACGTCCTGTTGGTACTATATGTTTTTGTGATGAGATGCAGGGATGATGTCACCTGATGCTTATATGATTACCTTATTGGTCTGTAAGATACAATTTGAATATCTTCAAGATTTTTTTCCAGTTGTACATCTCTAAGAGCTTCCCTTACGCTTGGTGAGCATTAGTTCGCCAATTAGTAAGAATATCGATACATCAGTGTAGGTAAATATTGTACAATGAAGATCCAAGCCTAATATCAAGGCAAACATTCCCCCGAATATGGTAAGACTCCGTCTGACATATACATCAGTTCTGCATATGCCTCAAAATCATCTTCAACCGTCTAACGGCTGGCCCGTCCTCCACGGGAGCGCCCTGCTCCTTACGCGCCTCCATTTCCTTCGCCGCTGCCTCCAGTGTCGGCCGCAGGTATCCCCAGACTTCATCATGGTATCGCTCCTCGACAGCAACCCACTCCGCAGCACCCGGTAAACCCATCAGAACGGCATCCCGCAGCGCCGTGGCGTCCGTACTCTGCGCAGCGGGGACGCTATCGAGGACTGACTCGATATCCGGGACGAGGCTGAAGGACGTGAGTCTGTGTGTCTGGGAGAGCGGTTCTGTAGCCGGCGTCGGCGTCGAGGTCTCGAGCGCGGCGTGGCGTCGGAAGGACTCGATCATTTTGATCTCTGATGGTGTCAATTGCGGCGGGAGGAGCTCAGTCTCGATTGGTTCGAAGGGCTCTTCGGCGGTGGAGGGGAACTCAGGGTCGAAGGAAGCATCCGAGAGGAGGGAGACGACGGCTTCGCCGTCGGATGGGAGAGTGGTAGCGGTCGTGGGGAGGGCGTTTTGCCAGGCGGTGTTCAGGCCCGAGGATGAGGGCGAAGGCTCGATATTTGAGAAGGGAGTCGAGAAGGGAGAGGGTGTATTGCTCGCTTTGCCTTTGCCTTTTCCTGTGTCTGTTTCTGTTTCTGTCGAGGGGAAGAGGTCGATGTTGCTGTGTACTTGGCTTTCGTCGTATGTGCGCTGAAATTCATCCTCAGTGAGGGGTGGGAGCTCGAATGCACCCTGTTGACCTGTCGACGAGGACCGGAATGATGCCGCAGGGTGATTGGCCGAAGCTCGATTCGACGAAGTAGGAGTCGCGTTCTCTCTGTACTGTTCTGCTGCTGCTAAGGCGGAGGACGATGCCGAGGACGACGGTCCGGCTTTGCTGCCGCTGCCCAGCACATGCGCTGCATCTGCGGATGAGCTGGTTGCGTTAAAAGCACTCCTTGCTAGACCCGCTGCGGAATTCTGGATGCGATTGGCGAGAGACGGAGTGTTTTGACTATCTGCGTCATTCTTGCGAGAGTCGCCCTGTTTTCTGGGGTTGTTGGGGGATTTCTCGCCATTGCCCCGCTTCGCGCTGTTGTCGGACATGGTCAATGGCGGGGATTATCTGTGCGACACTCCGTGCACATTCAAGGGGTTGCTGGAGGACGCACGACGGAAATTAAATCCTAGTTAAAGTGTAATCAGTTGAGCAAAGGATATCAGCAGATGATTGTCAAGCAGAGAAGTAACAGTGATGGCGATCGATCGTCTATGCTTCGGCACGCAGTGTGTCCATTGTTCGGCTTAATGGAGTCGGAATGTACAGGAAGGCATGTGACGAGCCTCAGGCCCATCATTTTATATGAAGACTGGAAGGTTAGCAATTTCGAAGTGAGTAATGAATATACGACAATGACATCTTCAAATATGAGTTCGTGATAGTATGGCCTTTATCGATGACAGTCGTCTTTAAATGGTCTAAATAGGCTGGGATTTCACCAAAATGGCCATATGGGATCATCGCCTTGCCATGTGGGCTGGACCACAGGGTTTATGACATTAGGAAGAAACAGACAAGCTCTTTTTAGAAATTCAGGGATGAAATCTGTTCCTGAAAAATAAAATCAGAAATGACGCTAGATTGAATGACTGCGACCTTAAGCATCGAATCCAGTCATGGTCCAGACAAAACAAAGATACAGTTACAACGACGAAGTGGTTGATGTCAGCGTAGTTGGGCGTCTCTGCGTCGCTGTATGTCTAAGGTAGTCTTTAGTAGTACTAGCAGTTTGCCCGCGTCTCCACCGCCGCCTCACCTCAACACCTTGACTAAGGTACTCCTACTGTCGTGTCTCTCTCTTCTCCCTCTCTGTCGGAACTGACCTAATCGTTCTACCTAACCTAACCTAACTCCTCCCCTCCCACTCTCCCACTCACCGGCTCTCTTGCTTCCCAAGCTTCTCCAACAGACTCTCTCGTCTGTTGTTGCTTGCTATTTTCGATATCCTCTCCTCTTCGGCGCTTCCTCCGAAAATCAATTAAAACAGGACAAGAAAGGGCTGACTGCATTTAATACACCGAATTTTTTACTCCACCCACCCCTCTTCCTGACCTCAATCAGCCCAGGCTGTCAATCATTTGTCGTCTTCAGCCTGCAAAAAGTCACCTACTTACCAACACGGGTCTCTCTGCCTTACTAAATCCTGTCTGACGTCGCAATCCTCCCGCACTTTCGTCCCCTCGCCCTTCTATATCTACTGATAGAACCAGTCTAAACCCGTCTCGTTCCTCATTGATTTCCCCACTCGAGGCTCGCTTCTCCATCGGACCTGGTCGTCATAGCCGCTCTCATTCCTGGCCGAAACACCAAGAGCAAAATAGAACCAAGGAAAAAAAATAGCAACCTCCTTTCCTGGACCACAACGTCGGATCCCATCTGTCCCGTTCCCATCAAGAATCGTTATTCAAGATCCTGAGCCCAGGATTATAGATCTCTTCTATCTCGGATCCGTTAAACTACCCTAGTCAAGGGTGGTATCTGAAGGAAAATGGTAGACCGGGAGCCAGGTACACCTACCTGGAAGTTCACACAGTGAGTCCCCAGCGCATAGATCTTTCGTCACAGTGGGTTCCATGGCCTAAGCTGCGTCGACCAACGATTGCTTCCTTCATTTCCGATGGTGCTCAAGAACGGGTATCTGGACAGGAAGGATGGGTTCTGCCGACGTCCTGGTGTTGCACCGAGGCTCATGCGTTCGTTTCGCAGACCAAGCCACTAACTATTTTGAAATAGATGCTTTGGTGACAAAGGCGATGTGGAAGATATCACAGAAGGTATGATGAGCATCTTATGTCGTGCACTTTACCACTGGTACTCGATCGCGACGACGGTTTGAATAGCAATGAATTGATCAACCGAATCCTAACAATGTCACAGCGGATATCATCTCGACTGTCGAGTTCGACCACACCGGTAACTATCTGGCCACGGGAGACAAAGGTGGGAGAGTAGTACTGTTTGAGCGGAACGAGACGGTAGCGACGACCCTGTCTTACCACAGCGATGCACAAGGTTCTAATGAGTCAACCAGAAAAAAACCTGCGAGTATAAGTTTCACACCGAATTTCAGTCGCACGAGCCGGAATTCGATTACCTAAAATCACTAGAGATCGAAGAGAAGATCAACAAGATAAAGTGGTGTAGACGACAAAACGCTTCCCATTTCCTCCTTTCGACGAATGACAAAACAATAAAACTGTGGAAGGTGTTTGACAAGTCGCTGAAGGTGGTGGCGGAGAACAACTTATCGAACGAGCTTACACCCGCGGGTGCTGTTGGTGGTGGAGGGGCGCCGCGCGTGCCCCGTTTATCCTTCAAGGATGCATCAGCTCTGAAGCTTCCACGGATGACACATCATGATACGGTCGTTGCAGCTGTCCCTCGGAGGACATATGCAAATGCACACGCATATCACATCAACAGCATCTCTGTGAACAGTGATGGGGAGACTTTCATCAGCAGCGACGATCTTCGAATCAACCTGTGGAACCTTAACATTCAAGATCAGAGCTTTAACATTGTCGATATCAAACCTGCAAACATGGAAGAGCTGACGGAGGTCATCACAGCTGCTGAGTTCCATCCCACTAGCTGCAATTGGTTCATGTACGCCAGCTCGAAAGGCACAATCAAGCTTGCCGACATGCGGCAGCGAGCGTTGTGCGATGAACATTCGAAGCGTATGTGGTCCACGCTCACTATGATATCCAGGAAACCCTTGACTGACCCTACTTTCCATGACAGTCTTCGAACAAGAGGAAGATGCCTCGTCTCGCTCCTTCTTCTCTGAAATTATCTCATCTATCTCGGACGTCCGTTTCTCACACGACGGCCGATACATTGTGTCAAGAGACTACCTCACAGTCAAGATCTGGGATGTCAACATGGAGAGGCAACCGGTGAAGACCATTCCGATCCACGAGCATCTACGGCCACGGTTGTGTGACACGTACGAGAACGACAGCATCTTTGATAAGTTTGAGGTGGTCTTCTCTGGTGATGCGGAGAACGTTATGACTGGAAGTTATAACAACAACTTTATGATCTACCCCACGGACCCTAGCAAGGAAACGGAAATCGTACTGCAAGCAGACAAGTCCGCCTTCAAGGCCAAGAAGGTCGGTGTCCCGACGCCTATGAATAAAAATGGCAAGAAGAATGGGTCCAGGGCCGGTAGTCCTGCTGGTCCTGGCAGTCGGATGAAGAAGGAGACCGATGCCGATCAAATCGATTTCAACAAGAAGATTCTTCATATGAGCTGGCATCCTTATGAGGATAGCATTGCCATTGCTGCTACAAATAACGTGAGTATCCTTGTTCTACTTCCCCGTCCTGTATCGTTCTGGTGAAATTTGCAAGGGAGCTAATACTATCGGAACAGCTGTTTGTCTTCTCCGCCTTGTAAGACCATTGACCGTATAGGTTTACGTCACAATTGGATGGTCGGGTCAGAAAATGAGACTTTGAGGCAATCCTTTTGAGCAAAGTATAGTGCAGAAGAAAGAGGTTACTAGCAGCATCCGCAGTTCCACAATCAAAGTTGCCAGTTCCATATTCAGAATCTTTTTCCTAGCTCTCGGTTGGAGTGGTGTGTGGTCTCTCTCTTGGGATGATTGATGCTTGGGGGCGTTTTGGTGCGAGGTTTAATAGAGAAAGAAGACGAGAAGCAGTCGGTGGTGACCCGTTTCCCTTTTCTCTCCCCTTAACACACTCTCTGCTCATTGCGTCGTCTCCGCCCTTTGCGTTCTTCCTGGGCGAGGAGGCATATATGCCTTACACTTGATATATTGCTGGTCTGCAGCTCAAATATGCTGGCTGCGTCACGAGTGATAATATGACCATTTCAGTCGAAATGTGAGTACACACTTTTATCTAGTGTAATAGATGACTTATGGAGATATCTTGGCCTTTGCTTGATGAAATCCTGTCTCAGAAGCACTTCGTTTTGTAATACTTTGTCAGTTAGTCTTAGGGATTACAATCACACTCAGGCCATATATATCGGCAGCGGTCCTTTTTATGTTGTAAATTAAAAACTATTCACGGATATATCAAGCATTGTTATCCCAAGTTTGAAAAGCAATGTTGTAAAAGTCAACAGAGACAAGAACCTTATTCCAAAGGACTGCAGCACCCTACGGAGTAGTAGTCTATGTCTAGTTTTGTAGAGTGTCTTTAGAGTGCTCACCGAATCCTTCCTGTCAATGACGTCGAAAGCCCTGAGTGACCACTTTTAGCGCCAAGGGGGCAGAAAAAGCCCACAGAGAAAGACGAAAGTTTGTCAAACAATCAAACACAAAGTGGAAAAAGGGTAAAGGTCAGCGGAGGGCAGAATAATCCACCAATCAGCCAATCAGACTGTGATCGCAAAGCTCGGAAAAGCGTCGTCCCGGGCCATGCACTATGGACGAAAGTGGTTAGCGTCCTGAAAGCCTCCGCCTTGTCTCTTGGAGAGCAGCCGTGGTCCGTCGCGCGCAAACCATCATCCCCAACTGATCTACTGCTTGTGTTGGCTGAGGCTGTCTTTTGGTCTTCTAACTTGTTGCCCTTGCTTCTTTGCTCATACGTCTGCTTCTCCTTCGATCTGGGTCTATTTACCTGTGCGTTAGTCTTGTCTGTGGTAACCCAAGCTCTGCAGCACAGTGATGGCTTTGTGAAATGACCAGGAGCAAGAACACTCGAGAGTGCAAAAAAGAAGAACCGATCTAGAGCTTTGGCTAAAGTCTCTTTGCCATTTTCTTGCCCTCTTCCCCATTCAAACCTCATATTCCTCCTGTAATTCGGAGCAGGACTCTGTTGTTTGCATCTTTTTCATGCAGAGATCATGAACAACTCTGGCAGTGATAACTGGCACCCTGCCGGTGGCCCTCCTTCGCACCCTGGGATGGACCAGATGAGCCAACAACCTCGTCCCCTGGGTTCTTTCAGGTATTTTACTCTACCGGGCGTTTCTGATTAGGAGAGACCTTGTCGCTGACCCTTGTTTTGAACGTACAGCCAGAACCCCCCGTCTCAGCAGGGCCCATCTTCACAACCCGCCGGTCCAGTCCTTCCGCCTCCTGCTGGTTAGAACCCGCCCTCACATGCTATTTTGTGCTAGAATTGAGAGCTTGGATTGTTAAGCTGACCATTTGCTGCTCCAGGTCCTTATCATCCTGCGAACCAGAACCCCGGTCATTCCCTCCCCGGGCTAGCGGAGTTGAGTCAGGGTCACGGTGGCCCTCATCAACCGGCATATGGCCAGCACCCTGGAGCTCCGTCGCACGCTACAGGACACTCGTTACCGGGTATCGGTCAGACAATGCAACACCCTTCTCCACAGTCCCTCAACCGAGAGCGCGAGCGAGATTCGAGAGAACGTGAGTTGATCGAAAGACAGCGACAACAGGAGGAAATGGTCCATAGAGAACGTGAACAGCGTGAACGCGAACGCGAGCAGCTGGAACGCCAGCAACTCGAGCGTCAACGTGAGCAACAGCATCACCCTGTGCAGAGTCATACTGGCTCGATTCCCCTGCATCAACCAGTGGCGTCGAAAGTGCCAAATTCCATTCACGGGCCCAATGGGCTCTTGTCTAATCTGGGGTCAAATCCACCAAACGGCCCTCAAGGCGCGATGCAACCATCTGGGGTCCCTGGTGGTCTCTACGGCTCTCAGATGCAGCATGGAGAGGGCACTCCAAGGACGTATATGCAGCACCCGGCCGGCCCACCTGGACAACCCATGATGTTCAACGGCTCGGGTGGCCCAATTCCTGGAAACGTTGCAGCTCTCGCGCAGGGACAGCAACCTATCCTCAATGTGAGTACCCTTTTTGCTGTGCTCTTATTTGATTTATTTTCCTTCTTCACTCCTCGCGTATTCGGGATCGGGACAGAGGAAAGCATGCCTTAAGTCTTGCACATCTGGTACCTTGACGGAGTCTCGTCATGCGCAGTTATCTGTAAACAGTCCGGGGATAACTACTGCAAGCACCGTTTTCTCACCTCAAGTGCATCTCGTCCGGAGCTCTTCATACTGACCAGCTCATCAGGATGCGCTTAGCTATTTGGACCAGGTCAAGGTTCGTTTTGTGGACCAGCCTGACGTCTACAATCGCTTCCTCGACATAATGAAAGATTTCAAGAGCCAAGCGTAAGGATTCTGTTCCATTCGAATGTTCTTCGCTGACCCAAGCCAGGATTGATACACCGGGAGTCATTCAGCGCGTCTCCACCCTTTTCAACGGGCATCCCGCTTTGATCCAGGGATTCAACACGTTCCTGCCGCCAGGTTACCGCATTGAGTGTGGAACAGAGGACAATCCAGATGCGATCCGTGTGACCACCCCCTCAGGCACGAATACTTTGAATATGCCCCGACCTCGTCCCTCAATGGACCCTGTGGGAGACATGGGATCCGCTGGTGGCATGGGCTCACATGGACGTACTGACTACTACGATCAAGCGCGACCTGGTTGGCAACAGCAGCCCCAGGGTGGTCAACAACAAGGAAATCTTCCAGCTTCCTACTCCCCTGGATCTCGTATGATGGGCCCTGGCATGTTCGGGCAAGGCGCACAAGGTCAACCTCAAGATCATCACTTTGACTACCCGACCCAACAAGAGCAGCAAGCTGCAGCGGGTGCTGCAGCAATGGCTCACCAGCAAGACCAACGTGGTGTCTCACAACTTCAGGGTGCCGTGGCCGCATCCGCTGCGATGGGACGACCTGGAATGATGCAGGTGTCTCCTGCTTCTGCACAAGCCTCCAGTTTGTCCCAGCCCATGAACAGTTTGGCTGGCATTGGTTCAGGTATGTTGCAGGGCACGCAGGCAGACTTGAACAAGCGCGGACCAGTGGAGTTCAACCATGCAATCAGCTATGTGAACAAGATTAAGGTTCGTTGTTCCTTTTACGTCGTGTCAAATGGCAAAAGAACTCTCACTGAAGCAATCCTTTTGGTAGAATCGCTTCGCCAGCGCACCTGAGATCTACAAGCAGTTTCTTGAAATCCTGCAGACATATCAACGCGAATCAAAGCCAATTCAGGATGTCTACGCTCAGGTAACACAGTTGTTCAATACTGCACCAGATTTGCTGGAGGACTTCAAACAGTTTCTCCCCGAATCTGCAGCACACGCCAAGCAGCAAGCAGCTGCTCGTCAAGCTGAAGAGGCGATTCCCATCAGCAATGTGCGAGGAGAACCCGGCTATCCCAGTGCGGGCGGCCTACCATCACAGACACCTGGTCGGGATATGAAAATGCCGCCCTTGGGTCAGTTTAATGTCAAGGACTCTGCCAAGGAGGGGAAGAAACGCAGAGGTGGCCCTAGCGCTCCTTCAACGATGACCTCTTCGATTTCTGGTCCGTCCGCGGGTGCTGAGGCCGCTAGGGTGGCTGATGCCCAGGCGGGTCGCCCTGCAGCCCTACAGACTGGCAACGCCAACAAGGTGAGCGAAATCTAATTCCGCGCCATTCACACGTCTGATCTCCTCTGCATTCACATTTCGTACCTGACTGCCCTCTGGTCCTTTACTTTACGTCGTCGCTGCTTTGAATATCCTTTGCACGTTGCGTCACCCTTTCTCTCAGCTTTTCCATCTGTTACATTTGCCATGCACTTGAATGTGACAACTCACAAAATATGCAGAAGGCGAAAGTGCACCATACCAAACCAACCCAAGCGGAGGTCCCTGCTGTTTCGCCGACGCTCATACCCGCTCTTCCTGAGCCCATCCAGCCCACCCAGACGATGACACCCAGCCAAGAAGAGTTTGCCTTCTTCGATCGAGTCAAAAAGTACATTGGGAACAAGTCGATGTTCAACGAGTTCCTCAAATTGTGTAACTTATACTCTACCGACCTCATTGACAGGAATGTCCTCATCAAGAAAGCCGCTGGGTATATTGGCTCGAATCCGGAGCTTATGGCCTGGTTTAAGCGTTTCATGCATATTGATGAACCTGAAGACAAGGTCATTGAGACAAAGCCCAAACAGGAGTCTGGTGTTGTGAACCTGTCGCACTGCCGTTCCCTTGGACCCAGCTACCGTCTCCTTCCGAAGCGTGAGCGCCAGAAACCCTGCAGTGGCCGCGACCAACTGTGCTACAGTGTTCTGAATGATGAATGGGCGTCCCATCCCACTTGGGAGTCTGAAGACTCTGGCTTCGTGGCCCACCGCAAGAATCAGTTTGAAGATGCCTTGCACCGTATTGAAGAGGACCGACATGACTATGACCACCATATCGAGGCCTGTACTCGCACAATTCAGCTCATTGAACCGATTGTTCAGCAATTCCTGGTGATGACCGAGGCGGAACGAGCGGCCTTTAAACTTCCGCCAGGTCTTGGCGGCCAGAGTGAGGCTATTTACCAGCGAGTGATCAAGAAAGTATATGACCGACAGCGCGGAGGGCGAATCATCCGTGAAATGTTCGAGAGACCGTGCCACGTCCTTCCGATTGTGCTCTTCCGCTTGAAGCAGAAATGTGAAGAGTGGAAAGCCAGTCAGGTAAGTTATTCGGATAACCTACGCTGAGAGATAACCCACTAACATTTTTTGACGCAGCGTGAGTGGGATAAAGTCTGGCGGGAGCAAACGCAAAAGGCGTACTGGCGCAGTCTGGATCATCAAGCAATTGCCAGCAAAGCGACCGACAAGAAGCTATTTGTGGCAAAGCATATCCAGAATGAGATTCAGAGCAAATTCGAGGACGCCAGGGGGTTACGCAAGAGCGGATTCCACATTCCCAGACATCAGTTCGAATTTACCTTTGATGACCCGGCTGTCATTATCGACGCCACTCAGTTGCTATTACTTTTCATTGACCGGAACTCTGCTGGATTCGGAGCCGATCCCTCAAAGGTCATGGCGTTCATCAAAGACTTTGTGCCGATCTTCTATGGCATGGATCGTGATACTTTCCATATGTACATGAACGAGATCTCGAGCGACACTCCATCCGGCGAAGACGGTGACGACGAGAGCTTGGCGGCTGAAGACATCTCGACTTGGCGCAA
Organism: Aspergillus udagawae; assembly: GCF_001078395.1. Classification (NCBI taxonomy): domain Eukaryota; kingdom Fungi; phylum Ascomycota; class Eurotiomycetes; order Eurotiales; family Aspergillaceae; genus Aspergillus; species Aspergillus udagawae. Next base: position 1,558,760 of record NW_025091270.1, read on the forward strand.
TCGGAAAGGCGTGAACGGAAAGAAGATGGATCTCCTCCGCGATGTCCTCGAGCGGCGCAGTGAAAAGGCCAATCGGTCGGACAAGGACCGCAGTACTCCAGCCAGCCGTGATGGCACCCCAGATGCTGTTCTGGTCCCATCTACTCCCGTCCCCGAGCCTGCTGAGGCGTTTGACGTTGCGGAGCTGAAGTGGATGGAACATCCTGGGCAAGGGAACTTCAATCTGCAGCGAGAATACGCGCTGAATGAATCCTACGTCAAGAAGGTTCATCATTTGTATGCCAATCTGAACATCTACTGCTTCTTCCGCACCTTCGAGATTCTCTATTCGCGACTCTTGCGGATCAAGATGCACGAGAAGGACGCTCACGAGCATGTGCGCCGGGCGCTGATCCCCAAACCCGCCCGTGACCTCGGTCTCATTGACAAGCTTCCAACCGACTTCTTCTACGATTGCGACCCTAAGGCCAACCTATACCAACAGATTGTCCGCATGTGCGAGGAGGTCATCAAGGGCGACATGGATGCCTCGCACTTGGAGGAGACACTCCGCCGCTACTACTTGCGAAGCGGGTACCAGCTATACAACCTGGAAAAGATGTTTGCCGGAATCGCCAAGTTTGCTGGCTCCATCTTCAATGGCGACTCCAAGGATCGCAGTGCCGATATCATCAATCTCTTCTTCAAGGAGCGGGATCGGGAGGAGACGACACATAACCAGGAGATCCAGTACCGCAAGCAGGTTGAGAGGCTAGTCAAGGATGGCGATATCTATCGTATTACCTATGTAAGTGCTCCCTCTGTTGATCCATCATTGCAAGTCCAGAGCTGACTGAACGTGCTTTATAGAACCCTCAAACCAAGAAGACCACCGTGCAACTGCTCACCCCAGAGGACGCAACCTTGGAGAACGAAGAGCTGAGCCAGGAAGCGCGCTGGTCGTACTACGTCTCTGCCTACACGATGCGTGATCCTACGGAAGGTGTTCCATTTTCGCAGATGCGCATGCCCTTCCTGAAGCGGAACCTGCCGCCCAAGCTTGAGCAAGAAGAGGAGTACAATCGCTACTATCGGCCGCTGGTCCATCAAGATGGTCTTATCATCCGGATCTGTGCCAACAGCTATCATATTCTGTACGAACCCGGGAGCTGCGATTGGTGGTGGCGTCCCAAGGCTCCCTCCGAAGAGTCGCCTGAAGACATCGCCAAGGAGGCCGCTGTCAAGGAGAGACGGCGCGATCGGTTCATGGAAAAGTTTGTCAACAATCCCAGCTGGGCGCAGGGGCTCAGCAAGGACCAAGTCGACGAGTCCAACCAACGATTCCGCTCGTGGATTAAGGGCCCTGAACCTGAGGAGGAGAAGGAGAAGGCCCCGCTGGGCGCGACGGAAGAGGCCGGCTCCGAGAAGACGGGTGACAAGGAAGATGCCGAGATGCCTGACGCAGAATCCACGGCACCCGAGTCCAAGGAGCAATGACCCAATCAGCGCGGAAGGCGGATTCAAGCTGGCCAATTGTCCTGACTCCACCTATGATTTTAATTTGATGCTTTCTTCCCAACGCTTCGGTTGTTGTTACTACATATTCTCATTTCATGATCACAGCAGTGCCGTTTCTCCAAACTGTATGGTTAGCGAACAGACTGAACGGTTGCACAAATGGGGGTCTTTTTCTGTTTATCGTCGGGAGTCTTGTCTGGCGGGGCTCACTGAGCCCAATAGCGAGATCCTGACTGGGATTGGTGTAGAGGGTCTGGGATGGATGAAATATGATTGATCTATTTATTTATACTTGTACTTTAGGGAATCGACATATCTGCCTAGCTTTATGATTAAACAATGACTGATCCTTTTGACGCATTTGCGAATTGTTTCCTTGCGGGGGATATATATACTATGTTTATAATATAGACACCCGATCACTTTCTCGGCCCACAGCCCGGACAAGGAAATCCGGAGTGAGTCTGGAGATGGAGACAACCTTGGTTCTGATAGTTACCTGAAAATCTCTGATCTATCATCTGCGAGTCGAATAACCGAACACTGCCTTCAGGAGAACTCTGTAGCTGAAAGGAAGCGTCGAAAGCTCCGTGTGGCCGAACACCCATAGCCGATACAGCCCGAGATTTGGCCGATGGGCGAGACCCGGACAAGGCTCGGAGTTGGCGTCTCGGGATCAAAGTCCAGACAGTCATTCAGCTCGAGCATGATCTGTTTGGAGCATTTATTTTGTGTTCGACTCGAAAACTGCTGATAAGCAATTGTTGATCTCAAATAACTCAGCAGTAGTTTTATCATAGTTATATCCAGATGTTGCATGGAAGAAAGGAAGGAAGGGGGAACGACAAAACGAGAAAATGCCGAGAATTTGCCGCGTGACGTCAGTATGAAAGGTGTGCCGCAAAGAAACAAAAGAACATTTTTGAGACATTGTGAGGGGATCTGGAGGGGATCAAGAAGAGAGAACAGAATCTGGGGTTGGGAAGGCAGAAAGTATCCCAGTCATGCTTTAATTGAGTGCTCTCTTTACCTTGTCCTCTGGGGAAGATGATGAGATCCATGCTGTTGAGCATGCTTGTACTCCGTAGTTCCTTAGTATAGGATGAGTGGGCCACTCATCCAGTTACCCTCTAGATGGTCTAAAAGGGAACCATGACTATTACTATTACTACTCCTATTGCATGGAATACCTCAACTCCCATTCCCGTAACCCGGACAGGGGGATTTCTCCGCCTTGGGAAATCAATCACGCTGCCCGTGGGGAGTCCGTTTCCGTGGCGTAACTATTTCTATTCTTCGTTTCCTCCTCTCTCGTCATCCCATCCGCCCTCTTCCTTCTTTTCTTTCCCCTTCTCTTCCCCCCTCTGACAACTCCTCTCCACTCTTTGCGCTCACTCTAAGCTTCCCCACCACACAATGGCTGCATCCGCACTTTTGAAAAGCCGTGTGAGACGGCCCTCCTACCTCCAGAAGCTGGCCAAAGCTGAAGATCTCATCGATTTCTTTCCCCATGGATCATACATCGGCTGGTCCGGATTCACGGGTGTTGGCTACCCCAAGTAAGTTGACCTTTTGAGATCGACAGCAAGTATCGCAGCTGACGCCTGGTTGCGCTGGTCAGGAAAGTGCCCACCGCTCTCGCCGATCATGTCGAGAAGAACAACCTGCAGGGAAAGCTACAGTACACCTTGTTCGTTGGTGCCTCCTCAGGTGCCGAGACAGAGAACCGATGGGCGCGATTGAATATGATTGAGCGGCGGAGCCCTCATCAGGTGGGCAAGGAGATTGCCAAGGGGATCAATAACGGTCAGATCAAGTTCTTCGATAAGCATCTGAGCATGTTTCCTTCGGACCTTGTCTATGTGAGAACCCCCAAGACCGTAAAACAGGGCGATGCTAATCGTAACAGGGCTGGTACACGTTGAACAAGCCCAAGAACAGGCTCGACGTTGCAGTGATTGAGGCGTCGGCCATCACGGAGGATGGAGGTATCATTCCCGGTGCTTCCGTCGGTGCGTCCCCGGAACTGATTCAGATGGCCGACAAGGTCATCATCGAGGTCAACACGGCCAGTCCGTCGTTCGAGGGTCTGCACGATATCACCATGTCGGACGTTCCTCCTCGCCGGAAGCCGTACCTGATCATGCAGCCCGAGGACCGCATTGGAACCCCCCACATCCCCGTCGACCCGGAGAAGGTCGTCGCCATTGTCGAGTCCGACTACCCGGATCAGACGCAGCCCAACGCACCCGAGGACGCAAGCTCGCAGGCCATTGCCAGCAACCTGATCGAGTTCCTGAAGCACGAGGTCAGGCATGGCCGTCTGCCCCAGAACCTGCTCCCCATCCAGTCCGGTATTGGAAACATCGCCAACGCGGTCATTGGCGGCCTGAGCAAGGGCGGTGCGGACTTCACCAACCTCAAGGTCTGGACTGAGGTGTTGCAGGATTCCTTCCTGGATCTCTTCGACAGTGGAAACTTGGACTTTGCCACTGCCACCTCCATCCGGTTCTCCCCCGATGGATTCAAGCGGTTCTACGATAACTGGGAACGCTATGCGGGCAAGCTTTTGCTGCGTTCTCAGCAGGTTTCCAACTCGCCCGAGATCATCCGCCGTCTTGGGTGTATCGGCATGAACACACCCGTCGAGGTGGATATCTACGCACATGCCAACAGCACCTGTGTCATGGGCTCGCGGATGCTCAATGGTCTAGGAGGATCTGCCGACTTCCTACGCAACTCCAAGTACAGTATCATGCACACCCCCAGTACCCGTCCCAGCAAGATCGATCCTACCGGTGTCAGCTGTATTGTGCCTTTCTGCACTCACATTGATCAGACTGAGCACGATCTTGATGTCGTTGTGACTGAACAGGTAAGCTATTTTAAAATCATCGATTGGATTCAATTGACATTATCCAGGGTCTCGCCGACGTGCGTGGTCTGTCTCCTCGCGAACGTGCTCGTGTCATCATCAAGCAGTGCGCCCACCCCGACTACCAGCCCATCCTTACGGACTACATGGACCGGGCTGAATACGAGTGCCTGAAGAAGGGCATGGGTCACGAGCCTCATCTGCTCTTCCAGGCCTTCAAGATGCACCAGAACCTGCAGGAGAAGGGAACCATGAAGATCACTGGCTGGGACTAGAGCCATTGCGAACAAAACTAATCTACGACAAAATATATACCATTTATCATTAGAAATGGCGTCGCTGAATATCACTGGCGACACGGGTCATCTTGGGTTACGGAGTCTTGTATCATTTTATGTCTAGCGGTTAACTGTTCTTGTAGTGACCAACAATCAATTTTGTTCTACATGGAATATGTTCTCCTCTCCGGCCTCTCTTCGTCAATCTGGTTCTCTGTGTGCAGTCTGTCGGATATAAAAGGCAGGGCTGGCGGACATAAGATGCAGAGCTACGGTGTTGGAACAGCAGGATTGTGTTCTAACACCATGCTTGGTAATCAATAACCGTTCTTGGTAATCAGTAAGGTACCTTTGTTCACGTTGCAGGGTACATAAAAGCCATCATCATCATCAGCAGCAGCATTCGTGTTGGATATTGAGAGCAAATCCTCTCCCTTCCACTCTCCATCCGCCAACATCGCCGTCAACAGGTACTAGTTCTATAAAAATATTCCCCACAATGACAACCTCATCTCCAAACCTCATCTCCACCAACAAGCTCTCCGGCACCCGCGTGCTCATCATCGGCGGCACCTCCGGCATCGGCTTCGCCGTCGCCCGCGCCGCCCTCGAACACGGCGCCAGCGTCCTCGTCGCCAGCTCCCGCCCCGAAAAAGTCCAGTCCGCCCTCTCCCGCCTGCGCACCTTCTACCCAGACGAGCAGTTCACCGCCAGGGTAGCCGGCACCACCGTCGACCTCGGGGACGAGCCCACCGTCGAAGCGAACATCCTCGCTCTGCTGGACAAAGCCACGCAACCTGATCTCTTCCCGTCCGGGGCCCCGCCCAACGCCGTCTCCGGCCGGGTCCTACTGGACCACATCGTCTTCACAGCCGGCGACCCTCTCAAAATCCTCCCGCTCACGGACCCAGCGCTTGATCCCGCGTACATCCGCGCCTTCTCCACGGTCCGGGTGCTGGGCAGCTTGATGCTCGCGAAGCATGTCCCGGCGTACATGGCGCAATCGGCGCGGTCGTCGCTGACGCTGACGAGCGGGGCGGTGGCGATGCGGCCGCCGCCTGGGTACAGTGTGGGTGCTATGCTTGCGAATGCGCTTATCGGGCTTGGGCGGGGGTTGGCGGTTGATCTTGCGCCGGTGCGGGTGAATGTTGTTGCGCCGGGGGCGGTGCGAACGGAGATGTTCGATGGGTTACCGGAGGAGGTGATTGAAAGGCTCAAGGGGAGGACGTTGACGGGGGAGCTGGGGAAGCCGGAGGATGTGGCGGAGGGGTATTTGGGGGTTATGAAGGATGGGTTTGTGACGGGGGCTGTGGTTCAGTCGGATGGGGGGATGGGTTTGAGGTCTTGACCTTTCACTGAATGTTTATGCTTGTTCAATGTAAATTTGGTAAGGATGATTCTAACGAGGTAATGAATGAGATTGATGCTGATGCTGATGCTGATGCTGTACAAACGCTAAACAATGATATCATAACATGACCATAACCGTAACCAAAGACACACCATCCCATGCTATGAATCCGTCGGGGGACGATATGCTCCTCCCGTAAACCTAGACCAGTTAGCTCATTGGACATATACCGAAAGACAAAGAACAAAGGAACATACCGACTCCACAGGAAACTAAACAACCCCTGCGATTGATCCTGGCTGCGCTTGGCCCAGCCATGGTCGACGTTATAGTGCTTCACGTCCTGAAGGCCGGCAAAGAGCCCTCGTCCGGCCGTTGGGTGCTGCACCTGTTAGCTTTGCATGCCATGCCAATAAAGAGCACATCTGAGTGACAGTGAAGTACATACGCGACGTTCTGCGCCAGAGCGGACCCAGAGATCAGCTCCATAGTCATTTTGGAGACGAGAGGAGGAGGATTCCGTCATTCTGTCACGACGACTGCTTTTGACTTTGGTTGATGTTGTATGCGGCTGCTTGCTGCTTCGCTGCTGTAGTTTTCAATGCGTTTTCTTGTTCGCTGGATTGATTGCGATACTGGATGAATATACTATCCCAGCTTCACCCACCCACCACCCTCTTTATATCTTGGAGACTTTTCCGCTCCCAAACGAAAGCGATTGAGCCATACGAAAGGCAATTGTACTTCCGAATCACCTTACCTGACGCCGGAATCGAGATGTCGACAGCTACCCACCGGTTCGTGATGCTTCTGTAGGGTGAATACGGAGGCTGAAAAGCGCCATCCAACCATAATTACAGAATTCATTCGGAATCCAAATGACGAGAGCATGATAGGATGGCGTGGTCAAGGATCGTGGCGCGGTGAGATGAGGTGGTGTGGTCGCCGTCTAGGCAGGTGGCATGATCTTAGAACAGGCGTTTTCCAACTTCCAGGTCTTGCTATGTGCTCTGTAAAACTGGCCTGTGTGGAAAGCCAAGATTCGGCTTGTACAAATTTCTTGGAATCCAATGGCTTTTTTGATAATCTCATTAGGTGAGACTCTTGTTGGTTTGCGAGGTACATTCTGCTGTCTGTCATGCGACGGGAGAGATGATGCCGTTGGTGTTATGTGGATTGAGCAGCATAGATACGATTCGAATGAGAAACTGTCGGAGATTTACGGGATTTTCCTTCTAGTCAACATCAATTCAGAAATGACAGCACTGTAATAAGAGTCCAGCTCCGTTTGAATGAGACCTTGGAGTCAGCTTGCCAGTCGCGGCCCTAGGCCTTCTTGCAAGAAACTGGTGATGTTTCCATCGCAGACAATCCGCCCCAGCCGGGTCCCGACGCTTTCCCTCTTCGGGCCTTGCTTGACAATAGCCCTAGCAGCTGTAGTAGCTGCGCTCCAGTTTACTATATGACTCTTCATTGTCCCCTGTTCAACGGAGCTGGACTCTTCTTACAGTGCTGTCATTTCTGAATTGATGTTGACTAGAAGGAAAATCCCGTAAATCTTCGACAGTTCCCGTTCAAACTGTAACTTCGCTCCTCAATCTAGATCACAACAGCAGCATCTCTTCGCGTTGTGTGATAGCAAGATAGTTCACCACTCCCATTTTTCCGGGTGAAGGTACCAGTCTGTCTCTTGCTTGGCTTCGCTAGTCCATACTCGACGTAACGAGCCTCTGACCATTCAAGTCCATCGATAAAATTGGCCTTCCCGTTCGGAAACCCGAAATGCGACTGTAATCCGTTAGTATATATTTCCAACACATTTACTTAAGGTACATAGCATGCCATGACTGACGTACAGATTGCCTGTGGACTGATCAAAGATGATCTTCGAGGTTCTGGACTGACTTGGTGCTACCCCGCAACTAATTAAATGCCTTTTCATTATATTAAGTATCCTGTCTGTCTGTCTGCATACCTCGGATTTGCATAGATTTACTTATATGCGGCACGGAACTTAGAACGGATGTCTTTGCGTGCGGTGTCATCCAAATCCCAGAAGAATTCCTCTGTCAGAGGCTCACCAGGGACCTTTTCCCACACAAGGTATCTAACATAGCCGCCAGGAAGGAGGCCGTCCTCTCCTTGTATTCTTTCTGCGTGGCCAAGGAAGCGAGGAACAGCACTACAGCCTCCACTTTGCAAGAGTTTAAAGGTCTCCAGCTCACCACACAGCCTGCATAGCCAGTGTGTCATGATCAACGTCCTCTGTTACAGTGTTAGGAATCTGTTGGTAGACTCGCATGAACGCCATCTGCTTGGGCCCTCTGCAAGGTGGCACAGAAACTTGCCAACAGTTTGAGGAGACCCGCAGTCCATTCTGACATCGTGATCTGTCAGAGGAGCTGCCCTCTCCGAGAGTTTCTCAGTGATGACCCACGTCCGGGAGGTAGATTCAGGTGACTCGCCGTCTGAGACAGGGTCATATACTAGGTCATATGTGGTGACCGTAGTGCCTACTAGGCCGCGGAGCAATCGAGCATCGAAGCAGGTCGTTATGATATTAGGAGCCATGATCATGTGAGAATGGAAGAAGATGAAAGCATAATATTCGAACTATCTACTGAGAGAGAGAAAGAAACTATCTACAAACGAAGCCGAAGGTGAGGTGTGTGACGTGCTAGGCCTAGTATGGCGGCGTAGGAGAGAGAGTAGCTCTCACAATGATGAAAGCTGCGATGAGGAGGCTTTAGAAAAGCAATGTAGCTTGAAACCATGGGTGTTCAACTCGGGAAAGAAAGAGTGACGCATAAGTATACTGTATAATGTGATTAGATAGGTGGTCATGTGACCAGTGGCATTATTGTCTGCTCAGCCTGCTTGTGTTTGTCTCCTTTCTGTAAGCACCCCAGACATACTGCTTCTTCCGCCCTAGTTAGCGTCTGGATAACTGCTCAATAACTTATCATTCTTTTAGCTCTTTTTCTTGTCGGCCTTGCATCGTTATGCTGACGACTCCCATCTATCAATATCCAAGATTCCAAGTAGCCTGAGCAGGTTACCGCGTTGTGAGGCAGCCCCTGATCGTAAGTTGCCTTTACGCACAACCCATCAGTATTTAAGGAGCATATATTACTATCATCATCTTTGGTGTCATTCGGCTGCGGAAGGTTCAGAGATATATGGCGTATAGTCGTTTCTGTTAGAAAGGAGTAGTATATCAATATATTCTCATCAAAATCAATATGTTGTCCGGCGTTGGTCGACGGTCGGTTACCAAAATGTGTTTCCGCTCTCCACAATTGCCGAAGCTCAGGAGCCATCAACAGAATATTCGCAGTTTGACACCACCCCTGAGCTCACGAAGTAGTGTAATGCCTATTTGGGACTGGCCTACCGACTCGTAAGGGCTCTATTGAAACCTTGTCTTAGACAACGGCCCTAAGCCCGCTAGTGGACGGTATTGTGGCATTTGTCTCATATCCAAAGAGAATGATTCGTACTTAACAGATAATTTTGAGTAACTGTTCCGAATAGCAACGTGCTAGGCTGCTAATTCTCTGAGCGAAGCCACTGTTCAAAATCCACAGTCAGACGATAGTGACAAGCGCTATCAGCCCCTGAGCAGTGAGCAGTGAGCAGGCTGGTTGGTTGAGCCTTCAGGGGTAACTGAAAGGAATTGCTGGGCGTTGGATTTCTGGGGATGTCACCCCGCAGTCTCAAGAACTGTTCTGTCAAGTTAGGGATTATGATAGGTTAAGAGGTAAAAAAAGCTGTAGCCACTGTTTTTCGTAGGTGCCGCTGCCGAGCCAGTCCAGCTGGGATGCTGAATTGCGAGTCAGGGGTTGCACTTGGAGAGAACGGGGACTAAACGAGGCCACGATCGTGATATGAGATGTTATCCCTTTTATTCAAAAGCTAGCTAGCTGATCGTGCGCGTCACAACCTGGAGAACATTCAATAGTTATCTATATTCCACAATTGGCGTCTAACGAACGAGCGAATGTGACTCGGGAGATGGCATTCCTCATCTCGGTTGTCGGCGTCAGCCCGAGCCAGCTTTGGACCCGACACATCGCTGAGATTTGCTACGGACACTGCACCCTGTGTATGGAGACTAGCGAGTACAGACTATCGGGGACCAGACCCGAGTCTGGACATTGTCAGATCAAGAATATCTCTTTGAGAGCGGAAAGTACCCAGCGACTATGGGGATAGTATCCTCCAAATGTCGATCAGCGGACTGATAGTAAGACAGCTCAATAGATCGACTGGATGCCTGAATGGCGACCGTTCTAAAGCCTCGATGTTGAAGCCATTCGAGTGATAAATGCAGGAGTTCGTCCTCTTGCCAAATAGGCAACGTATGTCCGTGGCTTGGCGAGGCTCAGGTAACGCTCTCGAACCCATTGAGTTCAAAGCTCTACATCGGACAGCTTGGTCATCGCTGGTCAAGAAGCCATTAGCCTGAGGAGCTATTGTAAACTGTAGACGAAGGTGATAACGGTAGCCAAAGATAGAATCCTCATTGCTTAATTGGCCGCAAAATCAGTTCATAAGGCATCTATCCTATTTTAGATTTCTGATCTCTAGGATAGCCTACCGGCTAGATGTAGAGTAGGTACAGTGCAGAGTTTCATCTATTCATGGGTGCAGTTAATAATAACAACAGAGGTTGGTAAAATCAGTGGCTGAGTGAACTATCTATTCAACAGCACAAAAATAAATCCACACAAAAATGAGCATCCCGACTTAAATTGTGGGTGGAACATCCGGAAATTAAAGCTCACAGCAACCGCCAATTAAACTCAAGAATGTAGGATCACAGATGATCAACTATACCTATTTGGGCCTAGTACTGCATGGTAACGAGTCAAATATCCACATGGCTGCATTAGCGGGGAGGAGTGCCTTGCTGTGTTTTGCCGCTGGAACCAAGCTGCCTGAAGATGAACAACTCTCTGTTCCTTCCTCCTCTTGAAAGTCAGAGTCAGATGGGATAAAATGAAGTCACCAGACAGTTGGCCAGTTATGTAAGATGAGTTGGCGAGTCTAAAAAAGAAATGCAATAAGAGTCAGATAACCTAGTCAGCATGATACCACGAACAAATTTGACAATACGGACTAACTGTACAGTGACTAGACGCAGTGGACGGAGGCTGAAACAATAACAACAACTTTTAGTACCACCAAGCACGAGTCTCCTGGCCGGACCAGCCACTGTGATCGATATTGCTTCAAAGTCCAAAGACCTCCATCGAACAATGGAGAAAATGTTCTAGATGAAAGGATCTTCACTTGCATAGAGCATACTAGATGGAGACACAAGAATAGTTGGATCTTGTTCAAGCGAAAAATCTGAATACTGACAAGGCGAAAAGTCCCTCTTTTGACCTATGACCTCCGATCTCTGATTATCGTAAGGATCAACCTGCTCTAAGCCCAAACTTGACAATGAGCCAAGCGCTGATTAGCCAGTTTCGACTCTAATTTCTTGCTGTTGTCAATTGTTTTGTGCTGCTCTCCCCCACCCCTGACAAACTATCCGAGCCGTGCGGGCTACCACTGGTCACCTCCCTCTGGAATACCCTGCAACGCCCCCCTCTATAGCTACCAATCAACATGATGCGGTGCCTGACTATGTCCAATGTAGTCTAACAGATCAGAGTAGTGCCTTACACCGCTGCTGCTGCGCTGTGCACTAAGGTAGGCTAATTTCCTTCGACTTCCCCTTTTGGGGTGCTAGTCTCGGGTCCAGAACTAACGTACGTAGTATCTCTCTCTCTGTCTCTCGCTCTGTGCCGGGACTCCAGGGGGTTTCCCCCGGCCACGATCACATCGAGTGGGCTTTTGGCTTTTCTACCACCCGTTGGCCGCCCCTACTCGCCTCTTTTCTCCTTCTCTTTTCCCTTCTTCCTTCTCTTCTTCTTCTCTCCTATTCTATCCCGACACTTCCTCAAGTCTCTTCATCTCAAGAAAAGAAAAGAGGCCACCGCGCCCCTCCTTTACAAGCGCTTTATTCACTACCGCTTCACTCGTTCAGCGGGCATTCCTTGAAAATCTGCAATATCTTTACATTCTTATTCACCATGAGGGGTGCTATTCTGGCCACCGCGGCCGCCATCGCGGGCACCGCCATGGCCGATGTCGCGCACATGCGTCGTCACGGCCACGATTCTTTCCACCAGCGTCGTGCTCTGTCTCAGCCTGTCCCCGAAGCTGATGCTACCTGCGGCTGCACCACCGAAGTCGTCACTGTCTGGGGCTCCCCTACCCGTAAGTATCCCTGAAGTTGCGACCGAAATCTGATCGGAACTGGTGTTTGATATGACTCGACGCTTGGTTGATCATGTCAAAAGGATACAGCACTTACCAAGAGCCACTGCTAACGTAAATAGTGATCCCCGTTGCGACTCCCACTCCCAGCACCGTCACTTCCGAGGCTGTCACCACTTTGCACTCGACCAGCACCAGCACCGTGACTGTTGTTGTCAGTCCCTCCAGTTCCGCGGCCAGCTCGGCCCCTGCTACCCCTAAGGTCCCTCTGCCCACTCCCGGCGTCACCACCTTCCCCTCGACTGGTGTCTTCACCATTCCCGCCACCACTTTGACCGTGACCGACACAACCACCGTGTGCGGAGCTACCACCACCGAGCTGCCCAGCGGTACTCAGACCTACGGTGGTGTCACCACTGTGGTTAAGACCTCGACCACCGTTGTCTGCCCCTACGCCACCGTTGAGCCCTCTGGCACCACCGTGACCAGCGTGATCAAAACCACCACCTACGTCTGCCCCACTCCTGGCACCTACACCATTGCCCCCACCACCACCTACGTCCCTACCAGCACCGTCGTTGTCTACCCTACTCCCGCCGTTATCACTCCTGGTACCTACACTCAGCCTGAGCAGACTGTGACCGTCACCCGTACCGACTACACTTATGTCTGCCCCTTCACCGGCCAGAACGAGCCCACCTCTGCTCCTGCTGCCCCTAGCACCACTGCCGTTCCTGCCACCACCACCGCTGTGCCCTCCACCAGCGTTGCTGCCCCCTCCAGCTCCAGCAGCGCTCCTGCTTCCACCGGTGCTGTCAGCGGCCAGATGGGTATGACCTACACTCCTTACACCAAGGGTGGTGAGTGCAAGGACAAGGCCTCCGTCCTCTCCGAGGTCGCCAACCTCAAGAGCAAGGGTTTCTCCCACGTCCGTGTCTACTCGGTCGACTGCAACAGCTTGGAGTACATTGGTGAGGCCGCCCGGACTTCTGGTCTCCAGATGATCCTTGGTGTCTTCATCACCAGCACTGGTGTCTCCGGTGCACAGGACCAGGTTACCTCTATCTCCAAGTGGGCCCAGTGGGATCTCGTCAGCCTGATTGTTATCGGTAACGAGGCTATCCAAAACGGCTACTGCGACGCTTCCACCCTTGCTGGCTTCATCGCCTCTGCCAAGTCCTCCTTCCAGGCGGCCGGCTACAGTGGCAAGGTCACTACCACCGAGCCCATCAACGTCTGGCAGGCCTCTGGCTCCGCTCTGTGCGGTGTTGTCGACATCATTGGTGCCAACATCCACCCCTTCTTCAACGCCGATGTCTCTGCCGACCAGGCCGGCAAGTTCGTTGCTCAGGAAATCAAGGTCCTTGAGGGCATCTGCCCTGGCAAGGATGTTATCAACCTGGAGACTGGCTGGCCTCACTCTGGTAACGCCAACGGCAAGGCTGTTCCCGGTCCCTCCGAGCAGGCTATCGCCATCAAGTCCATTGCCGAGGAAGTCGGCTCCAAGTCTGTCTTCTTCTCCTACTTTGATGACCTATGGAAGGAGCCTGGCCAGTTCGGTGTCGAGCAATATTGGGGTTGCTTCGATACCTTCAACTAAGCGCGGGTTGAGCTTGCGTTTTGAGAGAATCTAGGGAGGTTTGGAGTTATTCTCAATTTTCTGTCGGCCCAGGATATATCCTTTCATTTTTTTGTGTGTTCAACGACAGTTCCCACCTTATACCATTCTCAGTGTACCTCCAAATTCCCATAGTAGATATAACTTTTTATTCATGTCTACCGCCTGGGCCGAATCGACTGTTTTCCTTGTGTATTCTCTTGTATATGCAATTTCATACTGATTGTAACTGCCTGTTCAATCTCGTAACTGTAGCCGCGATCATTCATACCCATCCGCATGAGTGTTCCAGTATCTGGTGATTTAAGCGGTCTCAGGGAAAGTAGAATACGACTATCATTAGTGCCTATCTATATGTCGGCCTCAAGCCAATTTTGCGTTCCATTCCTCTCTATCTTATCGTCCGCCCGTCTCCGCCCTCGTAAACAAAAGTAACAGCGGTATGACACTGCATTATCGACAAGATTAATCTACAAGTACAAGAAGCGGGGAACCCATATCCGCCGCCTGGTTGTCATCGATCGACTCAAAACACTATCCATCCATGGTCTTCAACCTCTAGTAGCGACTCGCACTCACGAATAGAACCGCACCCTCTGCGCTTATCCTTCACGATCACATTCTGATTCTGCGAGATGAAAAAGAACGAGGCTGTTGGCAAACAGGTTGCTAATTCGGTTCCGGTTTCATCAGTTTTCATCCTGGCGATGCCGACGACGCACGAGGCAGAGAGAGGGACTTGGGACTTACCGCGCCCGGGGCACAGACGAGAGGGACACAGCAGTCGTAGGCGTTTACTGTCGCGTTACCGCAGGGGAAGCCGACCTTTATTTAAGGAGTTAGTTAGCTTGCGTGCACAGCCGTTCGCAATTGATCCAAGCTCCGTGGCAGAGCAAGAGGATGGGGATGAGTATGAGTATGGGCAGGGAGAGGGGAGGTATGTGAGTGGACTTAGTACTTACGCCGGAGCAGGACTTCTCGGCGGAAGGCAGCGCCATGGCGGCGGAGAGGAGGAGGGCGAGCGAGAGGAGACGCATTTTGGATTTTTGCGAATGTTTTGAAGTATGAAAGCGGTATCGATGACGGGTACGTAGATTCTCGGTAAAAGTGTGGATGATCGTGGTGGTGGTCGTGGTGGTGGTTGTGGAATCTGTGTTGCGTGACTTGTCAGATCGGTATCCCTTGATAGCTTTTACCAACGGTGGTTGTGATTAAAGTATCTTCTTTGCGCCCCTTGTAAGACTAATTGCTACCTAGCAGGCTGGCTGCTGGCAGCGTGTGAAGGGGCTGGAAGGGAGTATTTTATGACAGGGTCCATGTACGTACCTGAACTGAACGAATTCGATGGACGCACGAGTCTACAGAGCTCTCTACAGCAGTCGACTGTCCGAAAGTAGAAGTCAGGATGCAGGAACGTGGGAGGCTGAGCAGAGCAGCAGGTTATGTACCTTTCTGCCACACTGAATGAAAATCAGGAGGTCGGGTTGGTGGGACAATGAGCCTGCCTAAGCTACCTTCCTTACTCCGTAGAGGAGCCAGCCTAGGCTGTCTCTGACGCTGACTCTCGCCCTGTCCTCTGTATTTTTGGAAGCGACGCAGCAACCTGAAACACAATCGGCGGGATCAGCTATCGCGCTGTTGATCAGTGATCATTGATCTGCAGTCCGGTGTCCGTACACCTTGTTATTGGACGATGGGGCGCTGGTTGTGGGTAATGTGTACTACATTGAGCTGCCGATGACATGAGATGGATACTGGGTTCTCCATACCAAGAATGAGTGGCAGGAGTAGTGTATGTCCAGGGGAAATCATGTTAGCCTGGAGGTTGGATTATATTACTCCATGGCTGGTGATATACCTGGATCCGCTCTGTTGCCTGGACTTATTGGCCATTACCCACAGCGTGCACTTGCTTTGATGCAGGCACAATGATGGCAGGGGCGGCGGCTCGATGTACCGGGGAAGGATCTGATTCGCGTGTACAAGACGATCAGGTAGTCTAGACATTCTGCATTGCGGATGGTGATTTCTTTGTACATCAGTTTAGCTGAGTAGATGGTGCAGAATAGCACCATATACAATGATGGCTGTATAAACTTGCCACACCACAAACTACGATCAATGCATCTTCATGTAAGAAACACGCCACGGTCATAACAGAGTCATTGAGAGGGTACTCACGAGGTCCCACAGCATGTTCACCATGACATCACGACAGGTACTGGTACTGACCAGGACTACTGAATGTCCACAATACTCCAGCGCGTCACCTACACTACGTATAGCTCCAAGAGAATGGTGCACCGACAATTCCCAAATTAGCATTGCATATCTCTGATACCGGCCTAACGAACATCTCAAAGACCTCCAGGTTTATGACTTGTTGAATGGTTCAACAAAGTAATCAAGAAGATTCACGCGCAATTTTCAAACGCCCAATGAAACCCGCTAATGAACTGTATAGCATTGCCGTACGCCGAAAAATCAAGCATCAGCGATGGATGAGAGAAAGTAAAGAGATTGATGGCGACCAGATGCTTGCAAGAGATATAGAATGATGGTAAGGCTCATCCTCTACTGAAAGTCTCAAGGATGGCTCGTTGTACACGAATGACCAATGACGGATTGGATGCAATGTTTGTTCGAGTTCCATAAATGGGTGGTTCAAACAAGTGTCCGGCTGCCAGAGCAGAAAAAAGGGAAATCCCCACAACATAGCCGTATCGAGGCGCGCTAAACGCTGTAACCCTTGCCAGAACGTCAGGCGGCAGTCAGGGTCGATGAAATGTGTATGTAGAATCCGCATTATGTATTAATCCCATAGTGATATGGAGCATATAAACGTTTGAGAATGGACCGATGGATTAAGGCTTGTCATGAATACTGATCGTCATGCTTTCTTAGAAAATAGTGAACCGTTTAGATTTGCCAGACTTTCCGGCATCTGTTCCATGGATTAGATTAGCTCGAGACAGCACGAATTGGTAGTTGAACGCACCTAGAGATTTCTGATTCTCTTTTTGCCCTTCTTTTCCACTCCGCGCAGGGCTCCTGCCCTCGGCGGCAGCTTGAATCGTGGCAATGCGATGCTTTGCGCGTTCGTCGCCCTGATCCGCCGCTCTCACATACCAGACGTTGGCCTCTAATGGATCACGACGGCAGCCAATGCCCATCTCTGTGAAGTATCCGACAGCATACTGCGCTTTCGCCAGTCCTACGCAGAAAGTTAGTAAATTAACCGGTCGAGTTCGTGTGCGCACATACCGAGTTCTGCAGCTCGCTTGGCCCACTCATAGGCCTCGCCTTCGTCCTTCTCCAGAACAGGCTCCGCGCCCACCAGGTACCAAGCGCACAAGGCCATCATCGCCAAGATATGCCCGCTTTGTGCGGCATTGGTATAGAAGTGGATGCTCAATGCAGGATCTCGAGGACAGGCCAACTTGCCATGCTCATACGCATCTCCGAGGCGATAGCTCGCCTCGGCATGGCCAAGATCCGCTGATCTGGTAAACAGCTGAGCTGCATAGGCCGGGTCAGGAAAGACGTCATCGCCGAATCCCGTTTCGTGGAGGAGACCGAGTTCGTAAGGCGCAGAGTTGTACTGGGCGTCGGAGGATTCCGCCGCTCGCTTTAACCATTTTATTCCTTCCCGATACCGTTTGCCTAGTCCCATGTCGCCCGCCAGACAGGCCTTGGCCATGCGCAGCATGGCCCCAGGATGATTCTTGGAGGCAGCTTGGCGGTAGAACTGTTGTGCTCTAGCCGCTTCTACCCTGGTTCCCCAGCCGAATTCATAACAGAGGGCGGCACGGTAGCAGGCCTCGACGTGACCGTGCTTACTCGCGGCCACGAACAGGTGGAATGCTCGGTCATAGTCTTCCTTGCCCTTGCTGAAGAGTCCGGATGCATATCCATCCGCCAAGTAGTACTGCGCGAACGGATAGCTGCGGTCGGCCAGACGTTGAAAGATCGACTTGGCTTCCTTGAGGAGACTTTCCCGAGAGATTCCCGCCCCCTTTCGGCCATACACTGCGTCCTTGCGTGATTCATGATCGTCCGGCGGCATTTCCAGCATCGCGTTGACCATAAACACAGCGAACTCATACTGTACCGCGGGGTCGTCCGTTTTCTTCACATTCGCGAGATACATATCGAAGGTCTGTTTGTGACTGAGCAAGGAGGCATTGTTGCCCACCCAGGATTTTAGATGGGAGTTGTCCAGTTGCCCGGGGGTCGGACCTGGCTGAGGATAGGAGGTGTTGAGGAGATCGACAAAAGAAAGTGGACGGACATCGGGGGACGAGGAATTCCTCGGTGAAGCGCGTGCGTGGAGGTAGGGAGAAGCACCAGGCGACAAGTTCCGACCATCGCCGCCCATTTCCGAGACGAACGAGTATGTTGAGTTTGGCCGTGGTATTCCATGCCGTCTAGCTGAGAGATGACCGTTGGAGCCGGACAGATTCTCGGCTGAAGCGGCACCAGATGGCGACTTGAGTGCGACATTGGAGTTACGATACGGTTGGTGATGATAGTGCAAGGGCTCGAAGTTCTCGGGGCGAGCCTCACTGTCCAAGCTGCCCCGGGAGGAGTTGTTCTGGCTACCACTGGGAACTGCAGGGTCTGAAGAAGGCTGGATAGAGCCATT
The DNA here is from genome assembly GCF_001078395.1 of Aspergillus udagawae. Taxonomy (NCBI): domain Eukaryota; kingdom Fungi; phylum Ascomycota; class Eurotiomycetes; order Eurotiales; family Aspergillaceae; genus Aspergillus; species Aspergillus udagawae. Next base: position 1,577,297 of record NW_025091270.1, read on the forward strand.
CGTCTCATCTTTGAGCTGGTTGTCTATGACAGACCAGGAACCGCTGCTAGCCGGCGTATGCCTGGCTCTCCTCGATCCTGGGGCTGGTGGAGGGGCGTAAGAGTCTCGGCGCGGTGGAAATGCTCCATTGCTGTTCTGGGGTTTCTGCGATTGATCCTCAAGCGACATATTGGCTAAAGCAGTGGTGGGGATAGAATTCCCGACACGATCGTCGCGAGCACTTTCGAGCACCATGTTGGACGGTTGCGGCAGATTCATGTTATCGTGAATATAGACCGGCGGTACTGGAGGATATTCATTTTCAGATCGAGAGCCGGGTAATGCCTTCCGTGTAATGTGTTGTGTGGCTCGTTGTTGGGGTATCGACCTGGGGGTCGATTGACTTTGAGACGGCGAAAGCGGGGGAGATGATCGAAGATAGACCGGGGGAGGGGACGATACCGGTTGAGGGTATTCGCCTGCTACCGAGCTTGCCATTTTTTCCCTGGAAAACAGATTATGTAGCGGCAAAGACAGGAGACAGGATTCCTGTATTGCCGTCGGTTCAGAAGACTGTCAAATTGACCTGGAGCGAGGGGGTGATTGAAGATGGAGGGGGGCTTAGAGATCCGACGGCATCGAGACTTGGTCAAGCGAATGTGCGGTAATTGTGAAAGAGGGTTGGACTTGTGATTGCGTACAATATGGCGCAAATTGCGGTTATAGCGACCGAGTCAAGATCTGTACTGTGCCCTGGGGATGAAGCCAGGATCGTGGAGAAGTAAAGGGTCGACTAGAGGGGACTCGGGGTTGGGTCCACTGCCTCGCAGTAGTAGTAAATACTCCGACCCTGTCAACAGTAGGGAGAGGATGGATGGTTGGATTTCCGTATACTTGTCTCAGGGGATACAGCGGGGATGAGGTGAAGATGCAAATCTGAAGGGTGTAGTCTAGAGTTGAAGCCAGAAAACCTAGCAAAAATCTCAATTGCGTGACTGAGCGAAGGAATCTCTACTTTTTTTGGAGAAGAGAAGACGCTCAGAGAGATGCACCAAGTGGGCGAATATGAAGAGTCCAACTCCATAAATGGCTCTAGTCCGATCATTAGCTGCTACTTTAGACCGGTTCCGCCCCCGTATTGATCTGGGTATTGCTTTTACCAGTGGGCGGTACCTACCTTGGGCAGACAGAAGTAGTATTATTTGGTTCAAAGAAAGCAGCAGAAAAGCGTCCTAAAATCCCCACCTGAGCACACTGAAAATGGTCATGTGGGATTGTGGTATTTTCCTCACTCTCTAATCTTCAGCTTGTCTTCCTCCTTCTATCATCTTCTTTCTCATCTTGGCTTGGCTGGAAACTGGTGCAAAAACCAGTGGACTCATTAAATATCCCAGAATCATCTGAAAGCTAGTTTTGTTTCTGGATTAAGTCTGAGACTTATTGTTTGAAAGGGATAACAGTAATATTTACTTATTGTTACAGAGCGCTCAGAGCCTTAAGACTAGATCGAAATGCAAATATTCATCCGTCGCTTACTGATTACGGAGAACATAAGCCTGAATCCCGAAGATTTTAGGCTACAGAGGCAAAAATAGTATCGGTTGAAAATCTGTATGATATACTGATATTACTCAGAGTAGTTCTTTAGATGAGTAGTGACATAGCAATAATGTCCTTCCAAGAAAAAGACAGCTGTCTCTGGTGGCAGTGGCTCCGTATGGAGTATGCCGTGCCGAGTGGAGGTAATTCTATGAAGTCAATGATTATCACAGATCAGCCAATAGTGTTGAAGCGTCTGGACATCCGCCCAACTAGGCAACTAAGGGGCCTTCCATGGTTTCATTTGTTGTATCTGAAGGCACTCAGGGTATGATGAAACAGCAACGTCAAAGGTTGCACAGAGTTACACGCTTGAGAGTACATGTTTTTGATCTTGATTTATCTGCAGGTTACAACACTTTAGAATAACAAGGGATGATGGATCCCCATGCGCAATGCCGATCTTGACGGTCGCATTAATCAAGGTATTCACATAAGAACAACTGGAGATCTATCTGGTGAAAAGGGACAAACTTAGAATACAAGGAAGATGGTCGTAAAAAGTGAACCCAGACAACTCGCTAGAATGCGGCTCATCAGTCCATACTCAAATCAAAATATAAAAAACAGCCTGCTGCGTGGAGCTTGCACAATGACGATGCTCCAATCCTTGCCAAGTCCTTCCGCATACAACAGCCAAGTCCTTCCGCATACAACATTCGCGGAGCAGCTTAGACGTTTAATGATCCTGGTCTGGATTCCTCATTTCCACCCATTTTGAATTCAAAGTCAAAAAGATCTAGCGGATATACGGTTCAGAAATACTCCCGCGCAGCGAGGCTCTCTCACTTCTTCCCTGAGCACAAGCTGCAAAAATTACTGGGACGGTGAGGTGGAATTACACTTCCTCACCGTACCCTCAGCCGCTTCGTATTTCAGCCTCAGCCTTCTCATCTCCTACACTTTGGCGTAAGAGGACCCTCCAGGCATCCTTAACGGAAACGACATTATTGGTCTCAGCATCGCTTAAAAGTTCCTAAAGTGATCTATTCCGATGATGTGTCTCTGGCAGATGAAGGACCAAAGTCGGAGAAAATGATAACTAAAGGTACTAGAGAGACCTGCAGTATATGATAGTCAATTTGCTCCCCTACATATCAATGCATTGCCGTCTAATTGTACAGCGTAAGTATGGAAAATAGCACTGCAGATTTCATGATCAGTATCATATATATGGCATCGGACTCTCCGCGTTGTGTCGGGTTCGCAGTGCTGGACCAACGGAGTTCCCCTCAATCGGTATTCCGAAGGCATTGAGCAATGCGAACGTCGAGCAGTCGTGAGGATCTGTATTGCAAGTGCCATCATTCAAGTTCCTGAGAGCCAGACTTGCTAGTGGTGAGTAGGGGTCGAGTCAATCGATCTCATGGCACTACTAAGTCCTAACGACTGCAGGATCAATAGTTCACTTACTTGTTAAGAACTTGGGATCGATATTCTGCATATGAGCTCTTTACAGGGCTTATGCACATATGGATCATATTATGATATGCTTCGTTGAAACCATGAGAACCCTCGCTGCTTGGTTCAGACTTAAGTCTTGGCAATTAACAAAGAGAGGAGATAGCTAGTTATTTGGAGTAGACTAGACATCACAGAAAATCCAGACAACTGAAATGTTCAGTCTGTGGAAACAAATCCATCATTTGTAAGGTTCAAGCTCTAGCACCGCCACACGGCCCCTGAACTAGGCGTAGATAGCAGGAAGCGGTTTTCAGAAAGTCGTATACGGTCTTGCTCTTCCTATGGAGATGCACTTCTGGTGGCTGAACGGTATCTAGGCTTTACCTATTGGAGGCACCATTAGTCACATAGCAGATTAATTCTGCGCTCATCACACATGAATAGCAACACATGGATAGCATGTAATGTTTAATAATCAACCAAGTCAAGTTCTTGATGGGGCGATGGATAATCTCGCGAATACAACAACACATTGGCATGGTTCGGAGCCCAGGCCGAGTCATCGGGTCAGCCGGATATTAAAGACATGCAGCCGAGACATTTTAGGTCAACGGGTGGTTACCTACACAGCTACATGTACTCTGTATATGTGAAAAGGAATCTATTGTATCTCTTATTCAGTGCGTGGACATGTATAATAAGGATTTCCTCCTTGGATTGCATTGAAAAATTTGTCCGCCAGCTTTGACAAAATTATGTGACAAGTGGTTTCTTAGCATATCTGACCCAACAAGCTCAGGCTGGGCTGTTCTAAGTTTTAACTTTGTGCTGTATCTGAAAATAGAATACTCCCGCTGAGGTGGCTAAGATGCACCAGTAGTATGTAGTCCAGTACAATTTTACATGCATAAGTCCAATGTCTCAGACAACATGGCTGACGGATGGAGTATTGATGTTGTCTTCTTCCAATACTTTCTGTGCGTGCTGGAGCATGTCTCAGCAATGAACTACAGAGATAAAATGCATCTTCAGCAAAGGTCCAGGACCAACTCCGTACGTACTCGACTCTGCGGAGTGGTGACCCTTGGAAACTTCAATTTTAGATCATTTGAGGAGTAAGGACCAGGGAAACTCAAAAAGGCTGGGCTTTGTATGATTGGCTTATCATCTTCAAGCTTTCCCATATATGGCTAGATTGTATTTCTTCCAATGATATAACCAATAAGCGCTATTGTAAGTCGACCCTTAGCAGACCATTGGACTCACTAATTCTAAAAGAGGCTTAGTAATATTAGATTGCCCCTAGCGACAGAGCACATGGCTCTTATTTGTGTACAATAATTGGAGAAGCCTGCTAAGGTCGCAGCACTACCGCCTCTAGCCCGGTGTCCTAGATACAGTAGTATGTACTAGGTAGACTCTAGCATGACTTTTATGATCATTTTATGACAGTTCATTTCGCTAAATCTTCTGATTGACTGCAGGTGAAAGACGCTTGCTCGGGGTCTTGGATAATGATAATATAACGCAGGCCGCAATTTCAAGATGATTTCGTGAGGCCTGTTGAGTAAGCACGCAAGGGAGAATATCTATTGCAGTATTGATTGTACGGAACATAAAACAGTCGTATACTCACAAATGAAAGCGCTTCACCTTGTGAAAAATACTTTTAAGGTTGCTCCAGTTCCAAGGGTACCTACTCCCAGTTTCCTAGAGGTAGTGTATGGTGTAAGTCCTCTCCGTCGTAGTGGTTGGCCGTATTTTTCTTTACCCCTTCTTGGTCTGGCCAGCCTGCTCCGCATCGCACCATCTTCGGTCGCCTGCCATCGCTGTCTTTCCATGGCCCAACCGTCCAAACCTCTCCAGTAATCTCTTTTCAACACGGGGCGCTTTCTTCCCAAATTTCCGCTTCGTTCTTTTCGTTGCATGCTCCCATCTTCGCTCTCGATTGCGATCCTCAATATGCTGTCTTGATCGGCTTCAGTCGCTCGCTTGAATAATACGAGGCCTTCTGATCGAGTCAATTCTCCCGCGTTCTGTCCACAGCGATTATCCTCAGCCCTCGCTCACACACGACAATCCACGATCGTTGACAACATTCGAGTCCCTTGTTGGATTTATTCGCTCTGCGTTATTGTAAGCCTTCAGGCAGTCGCTTACAGTATTCGACAGAAAGGAGGACATTGCGGACTCAGTGCGCGACAGATATATCGCGACTTCGGCAGTCCCCCCACATCTAATAACTTAGCCCCTGTAAAAGGCACTCAACTACTGCGATATATTTGAAAAAATTTCAAGTCCATTCATGCTCGGCAGCCAGTAAAGGTGAGTGTCTCTGGCACAGCGTTTTCCGATCCTGTTCTGTCGGATCTCGATGGATACCAGTCAGGGTCACTGACAAGGTCTTTCTGAATCCATAGAAGCATCATGTCTTTGCCCCAGAGGCCGGGAAAGGTCTCCCCACGGCGAGAGGAAACGCAGGCGTTCCGAGACACCTCGCGCAGACGACGTCGGGATATCGAGTCGGGCGACAACAACGAGACACTGTCCAGCCCACATCGACACCACCATCGCCGCCATTCGCACAGCTCCAGGAGAACTAGGGATATGGACGAAGAGAGACTCGAACCCGGTGGGCACAAGAAGAGTCAAGTGAGGCCAGAGCGCAGTCGCATCGATGAGAACCATCCCAACTATCACTATAGTCAAAAGTCTCAAAATATGCCGGTATTCCCGTCAACAACCGGGAATGAACCGCTGATCGAAGGCGATGAGCTCAACAGAGACAGTTCGCAAAGTACAGAGCACGGAGGAAGGGACGGTGATCTTACACACGGAAATATCAACAAGCCCATGGAGCGGGCGCCGAGCCGTCATCGGTCGAAGAGGAAGAAGTCTCGAAAACTCTCAAGAAAGGCAGCTGCAGAGGAAAAACGACGGCAGAAGGCCATGGAGCAAGTTCGTCCGCCGAGCCCCTGGAGTGCTTACTGTGCAATCATCACTTTTTGGGCCCCCAACTTCATTCTGAAATGTTTTGGGATGCCGCAGAAGGCTCAGCGAGAAGCCTGGCGTGAGAAAATAGGTCTTATCAGTCTCATTCTCCTTATCGCAGCATTTGTCGGTTTCCTCACGTTTGGTTTCACTGCAACTGTTTGTTCGTCGCCTCCGACACGGTTGAAGATCAATCATGTCGACCGTGGGTACATGATCTTTCATGGGGAGGCTTATGACCTATCTCGGTCGAAGCATCCAGCGGCTGCGGGTATTCCGGGTGACTCTAACGTTCTCTATGACTTACCTCACAAGTATGGAGGACAGGACGGAAGTTTCTTCTTCCAACAGGTCAACGGCGCCTGCAAAGATCTCATCACCTTGAAACCAGGATCAGATATCCCTTCGAATTCAGACGGAGATCTCGCCTGGTACTTCCCCTGTACAGCTTTCGATCAAGATGGCTCCTCGAAGCCGAACTTCACCTCGCCATCCTATAATGGCTGGGGCTGCCACACTTCGGGAACCGCTCGGAAGGCATTCTACAGCCTGCGGAGCTCAGGCGATGTGTACTTCACGTGGGCTGATACAAGGAACAAGAGTCGAAATCTTGCGGTTTACTCAGGAAACGTCCTGGACTTTGACCTTCTGAACTGGCTCGACGAATCTCAGGTCAACATTCCCGCTAAATTCACTGAACTTCGCACGAACCCGGATGTGCGCGGCGTTGACTTGACGTACTACCTCCAAACGGGCGAGGATAAAAGGATTGGAAAGTGCCTGTCACAGATAATCAAGGTCGGTACTATTGATACGGACACGGTTGGTTGTATCGCGTCCAAGGTGGTTCTCTACGTGTCCTTGATATTCATCCTATCGATTGTCGCCGTCAAATTCGTTTTTGCCTTGTTCTTCCAGTGGTTCGTCTCTCCTCGGTATGCGGCTTCGAAGACCAGCATGGGAGCCGATTCGAAAACCCGCAAGCAGGAGATTGAGGACTGGTCGAATGACATCTATCGGCCTGGTCCTCGCCTTGCCGACCAACACTTGCCTGACCGTCCTACTAAGCGAGCCAGCTTCTTACCGACAACATCACGATTCTCCAGTCCCTATACTGTGAGCAACGGAGGCAAACAAAGGCCTCAGTTCGTTACGATGGCCAGTCAAAACTCCACCTCCCGGCTACTCCCAGGCACCGCGAATTCTATGTACAAACAGAGCCACAACAGCAGTGGTGGCTCATTGCATCTAGAGCCATCGCGTCTGAACCCGTCTGCGAGTCGCTCAAGCCTCGTCGTCGCGGCGGAGTCCGATGGCATCGGGTCATCTGCATATATCCACGAAGCGGTTGTCCCACAACCTCCTCCTGAATGGCAGCCGTACGGGTTTCCTCTTGCTCACGCCCTGTGTCTGGTCACTTGCTACTCTGAAGGCGAAGAAGGTATCCGTACTACGCTGGACTCTATCGCCATGACCGATTACCCCAACAGCCACAAGACTATCATCGTCATTTGTGATGGTATGATCAAGGGCAAGGGTGAAGAATACTCCACCCCGGAAATCGTCCTTCGCATGATGCGAGATCCTGTCATTCCCATGGATGAGGTTGAGGCATTCTCCTATGTGGCCGTTGCCACCGGTTCCAAGCGTCATAACATGGCGAAAGTGTATTCCGGGTTCTACGACTACGGCGAGACCTCCGTTATCCCGCCGGAGAAGCAGCAGCGTGTACCCATGATGATCATCGTGAAGTGCGGTACACCGGCTGAGGCAACGCAGGCAAAGCCTGGAAACAGAGGCAAGAGAGACAGTCAAATTATTCTTATGTCTTTCCTGCAAAAGGTCATGTTCGATGAGAGAATGACGGAACTGGAGTATGAAATGTTTAATGGGCTCTGGAATGTGACAGGGATACCGCCAGACTTCTACGAAGTCGTCCTCATGGTTGACGCAGATACAAAAGTTTTCCCCGACAGCTTGACCCATATGATTTCTGCTATGGTGAAAGATCCAGATGTCATGGGGTTGTGTGGCGAGACCAAGATCGCCAACAAGACAGATAGTTGGGTGACAATGATCCAGGTCTTCGAGTATGTGTTTCCCTCCTTTTTTTTTACCTTTCCGTCTCTAATAAAGCTTGCAGATACTTCATTTCGCATCATCAATCGAAGGCTTTCGAGTCGGTATTCGGTGGTGTGACGTGTCTGCCTGGCTGTTTCTGTATGTACCGCATCAAGGCGCCCAAGGGAGGCCAGAATTATTGGGTTCCCATCTTAGCCAATCCCGATGTGGTGGAACACTATTCTGAGAACGTGGTGGACACTCTCCACAAGAAGAACCTGCTTCTTCTGGGTGAAGATCGTTACCTGTCGACTCTGATGCTGCGAACTTTCCCCAAGCGGAAGCAGATCTTTGTGCCCCAGGCTGTGTGTAAGACCGTGGTGCCAGACAAGTTCTCGGTGCTTCTCTCTCAGCGTCGTCGCTGGATCAACAGTACTGTCCACAACCTCATGGAACTCGTGCTCGTCCGGGATCTTTGCGGAACATTCTGCTTCAGTATGCAGTTTGTCATCTTCATCGAGTTGGTCGGCACCCTTGTCCTTCCAGCAGCCATCGCATTCACATTCTATGTCGTCGTCATTTCCATCATCAAGAAACCGGTCCAAATCATCCCCCTGGTACTACTCGGGCTCATCCTGGGTCTGCCGGGTGTGCTCATTGTCGTGACTGCGCATCGCTTGGTTTACGTGTTGTGGATGTTGATCTATCTCGTTTCACTTCCAATCTGGAACTTTGTCCTTCCGACGTATGCTTACTGGAAGTTTGACGACTTCAGCTGGGGAGACACTCGTAAGACGGCGGGAGAAGAGGACAAGGGCCATGAAGCCGGCGAGGGAGAGTTCGATAGCAGCAAGATTACGATGAAACGTTGGCGAGACTTTGAAAGAGGTATGATACTTTCGATTGTCCCAGGGATGATGACACTGACTAACCTCCTCACCAGATCGCCGACTGAGAATGCAGAGTGGATGGGCACAACCTCCTTTTGGCGGAGGGTATCCCGCACAATATGAGCCCTACTCGGACTATTGAATTTCGTTGCGATATACTGGATAATCATCATGATAAAAGATTCTTGTAATATGTTGCATTCAATTTTGGAGCGGCGTCTCGAACCATGTCATATAATATCTGTCGAGCCCTTGGTCGATTTTTGATGTATGTATTTCTTCTCCAGCTTGTTTGAACCAATTACCATGTGGCGCTTCGAGCTTACTTGTTCATGGAACTATTAAGTATGGCCTCTTGACATTCTTGCTTATTGCATGTAATACAATTCCGTCCACAGACATCCTATTCTCATGATATTATAGAGTCGGATTCAAAGATTTAAACCTATTGTCAATGCCAATGCCTGTCGTGATGGGCTCCCTAGTACCTAGAGACCTCTTAGACAGACTTGCCCTATTCCCGACTGTAATTGATCCTTTCTTCTATTTCTTTGCTGCCATAATCAACTGATAAATGATCAATGACGGGTCGATGTTTATTGAGTTATAAGGAGTTATCTAAAACTACCTAGGCACAACTTGGCACTCTGACTAAGACTCTCCTTTGTCATCCACTATCCCCTCTTCATTTAACCTCATCGCTCAGCTGATATCCTAGTTTATGATCTGAACTGCCTCAACCAGAAACCCCCTATTCATCCTTTGGGTCCATCAATCTCTTCTTCCTGTCATCTCCCTGTCAATTTAAATATCCGTTCTATTTTGTACCTAGTGTCTTGATCGTCACCCGCCTCTGACGCTCAGATCGACCACTATCTTCTTAGATACATCCGGGTTATGCACGTTCTTGTGCCCAACACGCCGGCCATGCTGAAGTGCGCCGTTCCTACCCACATTTGAACCTCGGTGCTGATTTCTTGTCTGCAGCACTTTTAACATTGTCCTCTCACATCACGTTAAACTTGTGCAGCCATCGAGAAGCCACTAACCAGAACAGGGCATAACAGCCTAGTAGTCAAAGGCCGTTGTCTCATCATTTATCCACCGGTTGTCTTCGGCTTCTGTGTCTTATGACATTACTCATGCTTACGGGCTGAGCGTGCGACTATTGCCTTTTACGTACATACCCACATACATACTGCGACACCGCCCCCTCACCGTTTTGAGATCAATCATCTCCCTTGTTACGGGTGCTAGGCGACCTGATTTATCATTGCGCCTTGACACTTCCGCACAACTTGCAAAACCACATATCGTTAAGGACTCGGCTTTGACTCGGTCGGAATCTTCCTTTCCCTAAGTTAATATCGGACAGCCTTCTTCTCGCCGCACTGTGGGGGTGGAGGGAGACTAGCTGCGGGGTGACTGGCGATTGCAGAGCAGAGACGCCATAATCCCTGATCCCCGACAAGGAACAACGTGGTCGGTTATCTCTCCACGCCTGTACGACGCTTGGTGCGGTCTGGTGCCTATCAGTCTCAATTTGGAATAATACTTCCTGCGATTTCTCGGCTTTATCGGCTTGGACCTGGCTAGATCATCCCTCTGTGGCTTGCGCAAGCCTGCGTCTCGGCAAGAAGCGACTTGTACAACCAAGGGATGCCCGGTCCAAGTGACTTTGCATTTACATCACCATCATCATCATCGTCATCGCCGTCATCGTTGTTCACGTCGCCTTACGATAATCCTGCGCATCCCAGTTATCGTAATCGGACATCTCACCCCTCGTCATGTGATGCACCTGGGCCATCACGACTGCGACCTGTGGATATGTCGTTCGGACAGGCCTCCTCTTATGATGACCAGGACTCTGACGAGATGTCCAGGGAAGGCGATGAGCATGCTGCTCTGCGCACGGATGTTGACGAGTTTCCGATAGTAGCAACACTCTCGGAATCTCAGGATGTCGGCTTCACTCAAGGAAATGACGTGGGCTCGAGCGATGCGGGTATCTCCGCCTTCACCGCCGTATCTCAATACCCGAACGCTTTCGACGACGACTCGAATGCTCTCGCCGTCTCGGAAGTCGTTAACGCCGTCATCGGGCGGGAAGAGTATCTTCGGGGAGAGGGGAGGCACGTCCGAGCTGCATCAGTCGGCCGCTCGTCGTCCCCACCAGCGGATCTGTATATGTCTGATTCAGAAACAACTGATGTTCTTGGTCATCAAGGTGGAGTGCCTATCGGACCGTACATGACCAGTGGCAGAATGGCCATGGACAGTATCCTGGCGAACGATCCAACCCTGGGACACCATTTTTCTGCCATTCCCGAAGAAAGCGACGAGGACGATGTGGGCGATTTGATTATGGATTACGAGTCACCAATGCCGCGAGATGGGTTTAGCGTCTCCGACCATGAGGAGGATCCCGACGATACGCAAAAGTTTTATCTGGATCATGACGATGACTATTACCAAGAGCACATGGACCGTCCGCGGACGCGCGAAGCTACCGCGCAACTCGCCGATGTCGACTTTAACGATTTCTACCGAGCGTTCGACTATGATCCGCTTCCAATGGTGATGGAAGCAGCCCCTGTCGGTAATCACGGCGATCACAACAATTTTCCAGAAGGTGACGCGATAGGAGGGGTCCCAGGAATAGACGCCCACCTTCCTGCATCTGTAATCCACGGCACGAGTGAGTATTCATCAATCTGTTTTCGGTAGACAGCTTGGCTAATCGTTTCGTCGGATGTAGCTCACGAACGGAATCTCAATATCGATCAGTTTATCAACCAGTGGCTCCTGGAATCGACCACGCGCTCAACACCTAGTCTTCCGCTGATATCCAGGTTGCTACCGCCGTACCCATTGTCCAGGATTCTCGGATGGACGCCGCCGGAGAAGATTATCCGGCCGAACAACTACAACAGAGACTTCTACGATATTCAACAGATCCCTTGGTGGGAAGCCCTACGCGTAAAGCGGTCGGATGCACGTGAACTACGAGACCTCTGGTATACGTCGTATCACAACGTGGACTATCCGCATCATCAGACGGACGGCAAACTTCCGCAAGAAGAGTTCTATTTTCGAGAGAAATCGATGCACACTAAACATCGTGCCTCTATCGAACACTTCCAGCTGCGGAATTTGATGTCTGTCCCGGCATACAACACGGTCCATTTCTCACACGAGTCGAAGGTCTACTCGTGGGTTCCGGCGCATGAGGACCTGAGTTGCTTGATTGACCTGTCCAAACCGCCAATTAATTCTGGATTCCGCGGCCCTGTCAAAATTTCGACCATGAAATCTGCGCACAATGTCTGCATCGCCGGTGGGTTTACCGGGGAATATGCCCTGCGACCGGCGGGCAAGGAGGGCGCAAATGTGGAGGGGTATGTGACGACCAATGCCAATGGCATCACCAACCACATTGATATCGTCCCGAGCCGGACAAGTCATGCTCCGATGGCGATATTTGCGTCGAATGACCAGCACCTTCGCGTGCTGGATTGTGAGACCAACACTTTTATTGCGGATCACGAGCTGTCGCGAGCAATCAATTGCACCGCCACGTCCCCCGATGGGCGATTGCGTGTGGTCATTGGGGATTCCCCGGACGCTTGGGTGGTGGAAGCAGACACAGGGCGACCGGTGCAGCCGCTCCGTGGTCATCGCGATTTCGGCTTCGCGTGCGCATGGTCGCCGGACATGCGACACATCGCTACAAGCAACCAAGACAAGACTGTGATCATCTGGGACGCCCGCACCTGGCGAATCTTACAAACGATCGAGTCAGACGTAGCAGGGTATCGCTCTGTCCGATTCTCCCCGGTCGGTGGAGGCCCCCGAACGCTGCTACTGGCCGAACCGGCGGACCGGATTGCCATCGTCAATGCGCAGACGTACCAGACTCGGCAGGTCCATGATTTCTTTGGAGAGATCGGCGGAGCGGACTTTTCACCGGACGGCAGCACGATCTGGGTGGCGAACACAGACGAGCACTTTGGCGGGTTCATGGAGTTTGACCGCCGGCAATGGGGCCAGCCGTACGGACCACGGGGGCTTCCCAACGAGTGGATACGTGAGGCGGACCTCGACGAGGACGAGCGGTGTGTGCTCAGCGAGCGGGAGCGACAGATGAGGTTCTGGTGGAATCTGAGCGATGAAGAACACGAGACATTACTGCTGTAGGAGTCTGCATATGGCTGGTGCTGTGGCGTTAGGGAATCTTCATCATTTACTCTGTTCTAGTGGCTTTGCTGCTCTGGGGCTGTGGCTGAGCCTGGTGGGTCTTGGGAGGTTATCTGCTTTGATGTTTACAGCGACTATGATACCACAATCCATTCATTTATCTCTTTTCTCTTTGTTATAGAGTTCAATAGTCGAATATTGCTTCTGAGGAGCGCTGAGTGAAATGATAGTCACGATACTAGTCTGTGGCTGAGTCGGTGTCCCACTGCCCCGCCAGATCTGTTCCACCCCTCATACGTAGCTGGCAGCGACCCCTCAGCTAGTTCATTACAGAGTACAAACAGATCCCCATTGTTGTTTGTAGTATATAAAGCTCCATCCACATCCATCTCCCACACCTACCATATCCAACCGTCCCTCATTCCATACAACCGAAAAAGAACCCAACCAACCAAAATGTCCTTCTCAAACATGATCCAAGACGCCCTCTCCGGCCACGGCAACAGCAACAACAACAACAACAACAACAACAACAGACAGGACAACAGATACGACGACAACGACGAGTTCAACCCCGCCGTCCGCTACGCCGAATCCCACGCCAACACGTCCGACACCTCCCTCTTCACCTCCGCCCTGTCTTTCCTAAACGAGAACAAGCACCGCCTCTCCAACGACAACGACATCAATGAGCAGGAAATGATCCACGCGCACCAGTCGCTCTACGGCGGCAACGGCGGCGGCGAAGGCGAGCGGAGACACGACTCAAACTCCCTCGGTGCGGGGGCGGCGTTGCAAGCGCTCAAGATGTTCACGACTTCCTCGGAGGGGGAGAAGAGCGGGATGGACAAGAATGCGTTTATTGGGCTGGCGATGGCGCAGGCGAAGAAGATGTTTGAGGAGAAGGAGGCCAGTGGGCAGGTGGTAAGTTTGCTCCTTCGTTTCTGCCTTGGCTTTTGTATGTGCTGACTGTTGTAGAATGGCGATAAGCAGTCTGCTATCAATGCGGCGGCGGAAATGGCGCTCAAGATGTACATGAAGAGTGGAGGTGGTGGTATGGCTGGCACCGGTGGCCCTGGTGGTGGTCTGTTGCAGCTGGCTAGCAAGTTTCTGTAGGCTACTCCACGGTTTAAGCTGTTGATATGATGCTCGTGGCCTTGATGGTCGTGATAACCATGACATGTTTATGAATATCGAACGCATTTTGCGGTACTGTACTACTCCCAACTTATTCAATTGCTATATACGACGCTCTATGTTGGTTCGTAGGAAAATACCTACAGTCAATCCATGCCTCCGGCATCAGTCAATATCAGAGTATGCAAGCGCCAAACAATCTAGGCTCGCTCTTTTGGTATCAAAAAGCCAGACCCGAAAAGAATCAACTTGCGGAAATCAACGTGCGACAATGGAACAATCTAATGAAGGCCGAGCGAGGAGAAGTAGAGTGAAGGAAAACTGCAGGAGGAAAGAATATATGGGGTGCAAGAGTCAATGTGCGGGATAAAGGAAAGGGAACGGAAAGCAAAGAGACAATCACCAGTCGTCATCGTCGTCCTGCTTTCCTTGCATTGCATGTTGTCGCGCCCTCAATGCCTCTGCAAGTCCACCAGCTAAGCTTGCGTTGGACATACTATTGGGTGTCCCACGACCGCTACCCCCAGAGGAGTCGTGAGAATTCATGCTTACAGCGCTGTCGCGAGGAGCCGGTGGCGGTGCGGGCACGGCCTTGCGTGCCGCCATGTTCGGCCGCTTCGCTGGGGGTGCGGGAGGTGCTGGCTTGGTCTTGGCCGCCGCAGCCGCACCGTTGGTCGCCGGTGCTGGGGTCGACCTCGGAGCTGTCGGTGGCGGCGGAGGGGGAGCAGGTTTCGGTGTCGGAGCGACTTGCTCTTCGAGATATGCTTCCGGTGTCCAGCCTTGCGCCGAAGTCGTCATGTTCATGCACAGCCACCAACCTATCACTCGTTAGTAGACCGTTAGGACGTAAAAGGACTTCCATGCTTACCATTTCCTTCCTTGGAAACAATCTGCACAATCTCACCAGCCTTGATTGACAGCTCGTTGGCTTGCTGACTATTGAAGTCATACAAAACCTTTGCGGTCGGCTTTTTCGGAGCGGGTGCAGCCGCGGGTGGCGGAGGAGGTGGAGCCCTCACTGAAGCTGTTGAACCGGTGCGCGCGTGAGAAGCAGCGACGGCAGCAACAGGCTGAGGAACGGCCCTAGCAGCTGGCTGAGGTGCGGCTGGCTGCGGAGTGGCACGGGGCAGGGGTTGAGCTGCGGGAGTGGGTCTGGCCGCCAGCTTGGAAGGCCGCCCTCCTGGGCCACCAGGACGAAGTAGCTTTCCGTTCGTGACGGGACGCGCACTAACTTGCTTGGGCCTCGGTGTTGGCTTGGATACCGAGTTGGCAGGCTCTCCGGGACCAGTGTGAATAGAACCACTCTTGTAGCTGTCGTCTCGGGCAACAGCAGGATCCTTGACGACCTTGACGGTGGCCAATTTGCCCGGCTTCTTATTGTACTCGATGCTGAACCTAGTTAGCTGGGGCAAGGCCAAACTCCAACAGTGACACTTACTGGTCCGCGATCTTCAAGTTCAATTGTCCGCGCAGAGTGTTGTTCAGGTGGGTGAAAAATTCCGTCTTGAACACGCAGTTGAGAAGAGGATCAGGCTCTTGTGGGCTGCCAACCACTATTGAAAACCAGTCATCTTTCAAGTTCGAGGCACTGATAGCCTTGATGGCGCCGATTGGAATGGTCCTTTCTGACGAGATGGCCAACTGGTTGTTGACCAGGTTTTGCGCTATGATGTATACGTGGCGGTTGGTCTGATAGAGAAGAGTTAGCACCAAGCACAAGAGAAAGTCGAACAATCAGCGTACCAAGACTAGTATACGAGGAGCAGGCTTGCTGGACCGACCAAACTTGGAGACCAGAACCTCGCCGCGGCATGAAAAGAGAATATCCTCTGATCCTGTAGAAAGAAAGTCAGCCAGTCATCAAGCTGTATTTCAGCGTTCCCAAGTACTCACCGCTGATGGCTGCACCATTACGGATCATCTCGCCGGGTCCTCCTTTGTTGCCCACCCCGACATAATCACCAAGAAATCTGCGTGAACCGAGCAGACTCATCCGACGACGCTCCTTACGCCCGTTGAGAAGCTGATGTCCCTGATCGCGCAGCTTAATGAACTCGAGACCACCAGTGGTGCGACGCCAGAACCGCTGAATGCGAATAGCACACTCCGTACGATAGCGAAGATAGTTTCGCCACGCACGCTGGATTCGGATGGCCATGTTGTGCCAGTAACGGTCACGCATGGCTTCCAAAGCAAACAACGTCTCTGGAGTCTTGACAAACACCTTTGTAATTCCCATCTGGTACTCTTCGGCGGGTATGCTGGTATCCTTCAGAATCTGACGAGCGCCAGATTCAGCGTCCCCTGTCCATGTGTAATCACCTGCGTAAGACGTCTTCGGCGACAAAAGGTAGAAACGCTCCACAAACTTGTCGAATGTTTGACGGTAGGCAAAACCAGCACGTCTGATTCGAACGTTCTCTTGCAAACCAAGGTATTTAATCTGATGCAGAACGTTTCCGACGTTGTACTCCTTAGGCGCCTTGTTATCGTTCGGCTTGATCGTCCGAATATACGAGGGCTGGGCCTTCATCAAGGTTGCCACCAGGTCGTTAGCCGAGGCCTTGATCTTGTCGCTGGCGGTGGGTGGGCGTCTCTTGTCATCCTGATTGACTTGCTCGGGGAAGAGGGAATGGACGAATTGGTTGCCGCTTGTTCCGACAAGGTTCAGAAGATCTTTCAGCAACTGGTCCTTGTTCTTGTCTGTCATTCCAGCGACAGCGTAGCTGACATCACCGGCGTAATGCTTGACAATGAACTGACCCTGGCGGTTCTCAAAGTTGGGATTTTGAGACAAGAAGTTGAGTCTTCCGACGAACGTGTTATCCGCAGCGCTGGAATCGGCGTGCGCGGTTGCACAGGCATCGTTTAGGGCAGCGAATACACCAGGTGGACGTTTGTCTTCGATCAACGAGCACACGACCTTGTTGTCAAAGTATTTGATGGGGGTCCACTGAATCTGCTCACGAGCATATTCATCCTGCTCAGCCTTTAGGGTCAATTGGATGAAGATTTGCTGCAACTTCTCGTTGACATAGTTGATACAGAGTTGCTCGAAGGAGTTCTTCTCGAAGATCTCAAACCCATAAATATCCAGAATACCAATTGAGTTCGCAATCTCTCCTCTGGCAGTCAAGGAGGCGTTGACACGCTGCACAATCCAATCGAACAGGTTGAAGTAGATTGCTTTGGCCAATGCGTCACGGACGGCAAGAGCTTGGACAGTATTGAGTGGAACCTCATAGACTGACCCTCTGCGACCTCCACGAGCAGTTTCCATCACCCGAATGGTAAATGCCTTGTTCACCTGAGCAGCATCGACCTCCAGAAGGTATGCGACATAGTCAACCACTGACTGATCCGTAATAACAGCGTTTCCAGAATCGTCTTCTGCAAATTGAACGTTGCCGATCCACAAGATCGCAGACAGCATACGGAAGACATCATCTTGCTCACTCTCCGCCATGCCAATCACGCTCATTGCATTTAAGGTATCGCGGAACTCAGCAGAATCGTCAACGCCAGGGACGTCATAACATTTCGATCGGCTGGTGTAGAGGTATGACTGCGGTTGCTGAATGCCGAACAGATCTATCTGTCTGTCAACAGGAGAAACACTGAAGAGATCTGAAATCTCAACTCACCTCTATACTTCTGTGGCGCCGCCTTGGTGAATTGGTAGAAAATGTGAAAGTTTCGCTCGTTTGTGATTTGTCCTACTACTCTGGATTTTTCGAGCAGGTAGTTGGTGATATTGGCCCCCACGGGTTCACCGTTTGTGTTGAACTCCAGTTCGAGATACTTCCCAAACCGTGAGGAGTTGTTGTTGCGCAGTGTCTTTGCATTACCGAACGACTCGAGCAACGGATTGGTAGCTAGCACCATTTCCTTGGTGTGCTGGATGGACGAGTCAGTGCCTCCGGATACACTGGCGATGTACTGCATAATCCGCTTCGCAGCTTCCGTTTTTCCTGCACCCGACTCTCCTGAGATAATCACGCACTGGTTATCCTTGTAGGACTTCATGTTGTAGTAGGCCGATTCTGCGACCGCGAAGACGTGGGGAGGCACTTCGAGTCGATTTTTGCCTCGATAAGACTGGAGAACATTGTCGGTGTAGATACCCACTGCGGAGCAACGATGTCAGCGACGCGACCTTGAACATCGCACATGGCTCGGTGTAAACTCACGGTCTCGGAAAGGGTTGACGGACACCAACACATGGCCGATATATGTCTATCATCCGAAGAATCCAGATCAGCACACATCCTCAGTAGCGCAAGAATTTCGAGGTCCCCATTCGGCGGATGATGCTTACATAGATCTCGTCATGTTCAAACCGCAGCTTCAGGTTGTCATTGATGGCCTCGTTCGAGATTTTGCTCAACAACGTAAGATCTGAAACACCGAATTCCTTCTTCTTTGTGCTCTCAAAAGTGGCCTTCTTCACCTGAGGCTTGCCTCCCGCTTGTCGCCCATCGCCCACATCAGCAGCCGCCTTGGACCGACCGAAGCCTCGACTCTTCTTCTCTCCGCCAGCAGGACGTCGTGAGTGTCCCTAGTAGTAATCGCAGGGTTAGAAAACAATTTCTGAGTTATACACAAGATTGTGTAGGTTAGGCGTGGACATACCATGATTGTTGCTGCCGACTTCCCCGGATATGGCGCCCAGGCGTCAAGATATCTGACCTATCAGTTTCAAACGGCAGCGGCAAGTGAGCGCTGAAGAGATAAGATAAATGTACGCAAAAGACAGGACGCTCGATCCAAGCAGTGCGCAGAGTCGGTAGAAAGAATGGTGGATGTCAATGTACGGAAAGGAGGGGAAGAAGGAGGGGATGAACGATAGTAGGAACTTAGAATGACGATGGTGCCTTGTGGAGGACTGGACTGGAGTCTTAGTCCTACTGGTCCTTGATAGGACTAAGGACGCTCTCCTGGATAATAACGCGGCCTGCGCCACACTGGACACACATGTGGCACCGTTGGGTTCCCTTTCTCAGGTCGAAAACGCGCAAGCTCGCTCAGGCTCCGGAGTTCTCTTAGTCAACCGGCCGCATATCCGACTCATCCCAGGCTAAGTTTTTCGAACTTTGTTCGATTCCTTCGCCGCTCGGGCATTTAGGGGGCAAATCATTCGTGGTCCCTGGCGCTAAAAAATGCCATTGTCTCCAAATTAGGAACTGGAGCACAACCCGAGTACTACGAAGCCTAGCGAAATTTCTTGGCCTCAGGCTGTCAAGTGAAAAACTCCGTGATCAACCCCATCCTACGTCACTGCTGCAGTTAGTTAGAGCTTCTGCCTTCACTTTGGATGAGATTGGATAATGGGGCTCATCGGGTATCTGTAATGCTAGTCACAATAATGTCTGGATAATCTTTTCAGGGAATGACAAGAAAATACTGGGGTTGGTCAGATTATTGTGGCTAAGGTGTTGATTTTTTTAAGCTGGTCAAATAAGTTATATATTTCTTACAACTGAAGCATTCCTATAGATACCGCTTCTGCAATTGCCGACACATTGGATACTTCATGTCGGCTTATACGGTCATTAAATCGGACAATATGCAGGTAGAGAGCCAGAGTCTAAGCATTTACTCATAAACGTGATCCTCCTTCCAAAACTGAGCAATGTCCGTGGCCAGTTGACTCCCTAAATATTCATCTAGCGCAAACCTCCCTTTCTGCGTGCGGACGGCCTGGCTCAAGGATTTCAAGGATGGAAATAGATCACTCAGGACATTTGCATCCTGTTCCGGGAGAGAAAGAGAGGACGGAGCTCTCATGCGATGTAACAAAGACACTGTGTCCGTCAAAGGCCGAGAGAAAGGTGGTAGATTCGCGAATCTGCCTATATATTCCTGAACGCAGGTCGTGAAGCAAGATGAGTCGGGAATTGGGATCGTGGGTAAATGATCTGGCAGGGACTCAGCCATGCTGGTTGGACAAAGGACGAATCAGCTGAAGTTCATTCCAGTCCTGAGTTACAATTTAAACACAAATCTAAAAATATCTTTAGAAAGAGATGAGCAGGCGTACAGTACTTGCAGAGTCAGGAGTCCTTCGAGGCTATACCTGCCACTTGCACTGCTGAAGGGCTCTTCCGTAAGGAGGAAAGCAATAGCTTTTCTGTGAGAGCCTGTAGCCATGCGCGAAAACATTTTCAGTCGATCGATTGTCTCTCGCCTGTCGTCTTGAATAGAAGAATGAGAGAGAAGCAGGACCTTCAAGTTCTGTGAATTGCCGAGATCAAAATCGAAATCCGCTTCTTGCAAGTCACACTCTGGCTCAATCACATTTAGAAGTGATTCAAAGCTGAACTGAAGTTCGGATGCAAACCTTCGAGCATTGGCATACACGCTGTAATTACCTGGCCCATTACTTTCCAGACAGGACGATTCCCTATAGAAGAGGAAAATGTCCCTCGAAGAGATGACACGGCAGGATCTGGCATTGTAAAAAGCGAACAAATCTATAGTTTAAACTGACGGCCAGGATTGGAGAGTATATGTACAGGAATGAGGAACATGCGTTTTCTGAGAGCAGTGAGGAGAGTGGTCAAGTCATGCGACGTCTGGACTATCATCCAACCTTCCTGTTTCCGCCACAGCCAGATGAACTATCAACCCATCATCTATTACCATACAGAGGGTATCTTGAAGACAAGACATGCTAATGCTGACATCCAATAACTCCGAAACCGGAAACTTCATAACAAGGAATATGAGCGAAGATTATGGCGAGGTTACTTATATGCAAAGCCACACCCAGTCGGATCAATGATTCTTGACTGAGGGCGCCTCATTAGCGACCAATTTCGGTGGTGGCTGGTCGAATTGAACAGGAACCGATGAAATTGCGGGCGAGCTTGGGTTCGACTGTACGACGGGCTTGGGTACCTCGGCCGGTTTCTGTTCAGTGTTCTGCCCAAAAGTGAAGATTGAAGTGATCCGCGACCACCAGTCCACCTCCGCTAACTCTTCAGCCTCTTCCTCCTCTTCAACTTCCCACACTTCACGCGGAAGTATTCTAACCGACGATTTGACTGACTCCCCAGCCTTGGCCTTGAGATGTAGGACTTCCTTTTCCAAGGCGACCAGGGCCTTCCGGGCGGCCTTCTCAGACTGCTCCAGTTCGACTAATCTGGCCTCAACATCTTCTCTCCGGGTTGTTTCCTTTCTCCTTGATCTCCATGATTCATACACGATCAGTCCACCCGCAACGAGAAATAAGAAGGTCTCGCTGATGAAAGTCGCGCCCGATTCTATGGCTTTAGATTCGGACAGCGGTCGAATATGCGGAGCGGGAGCCGGTTTCGCTGCCTCTGAAGCCGCAGCCTTTGCCTTCGCTATGGCCTCCTCTTCGGCTTTGGCTTCTGCTTCCGTCTTTACCGTTGGCGATGTGGGCTTGTGTTTCCGGACTTCGGCTTCAGCAGCTGCGCGCCTTTGAGCCGCAGCATTATCCCGCAGATTTCCTAGGCGGAGACGCATGTCAATTCGATGCAGGCCTTGCGCCATGGAGACGCAAATCCGTCTGAAGCGTTCATGTTCGCGAGCCTGGGCTTTGATTTGATTCTTGGAGGTGTAAGTCTTTCAAACGTCCAAAAAAATGGAAGAGGGACCGAAGGGGTAAAGCATACTGCAATCGGCTTTGATAGAGTGCGAATCACAAGAGAAGAGAGCTTCAAAGTGAGAGACATCCTGACAGCTCTCAATACAACTCAGGGGTCGTATTATTGAGGTGGACGTCCAGGCTACTGCTGCTGTTGATGATGATGACTGATAGTACCGACATGTCCGCCCGCGCTATGACCGTATCTGGAATAGCTCACTCTCTGCGTCATTTGCAACTGCATTATTACGGATGATATACATGCTTAGATCAGCAATGCACGTTGTTACGGCAGTCGGATGAATGTTTATCGATTACCCGATTAAGCAATCCGTTTTGAATCGTTAATTCCTTCTTCACTATCGCAGTTGGCAGCCTCAATACCATCATCACCACTCCCTGCTTCCCCTCCCCCGCCTTTCATCAGCGCTGTCAGTTTGATTGTTGTGGCGTTACATGCATATCATTGTTTCAGAGAGTTATAGTTGATCATATTTTTCTACTTGCACTTGTTTTTTGGTAAGTCAGCACTCACCCAGAATCCGACTTCTTTGTTTCCACGACGGAACACCAAGACATTGGATGACCCGGTTCCAGACATGCTGTCCACTCGACAGACGTACTGACAGATTTGGACCGTAGATACCAAAAGCAGCTCATCTATTATACCCCTTTTCGGCCCGTCTTGCGTTGATTGTCTATATTGTAGTGATACTTTTATGACCTCGACGAATACCTTGTTCCGCCTTGCCTGGTCACACGATTGATCTCCAATGCGAAAATTGATGCCCACGCACTGCAAGGGATCCGACCGAAGGACTGGAATTGAAGATGGAAGCATTGTCGCCGCGATCGACGAATCACTTGATCAGACCTAAAGTCAGCATGGAAAGAAAAGTTCTGGACAAGAATGCCGCTGCGGCGGCAGCGGCGCAAAAAGCCGCTTCGTCGAAAATCCATGCGCCTCCACCACCGTCGCTGGTTGCAGAGCCCGCGGAAGGGGGTGAGCGCTATTCTACTGGCGCTTTTCTTGGGAAAGGAGGTTTCGCAATCTGCTACGAAGGCACACTGTTGCGGAATGGAAGAGTTTTTGCAATGAAGGTGGTGAGGTCTGAGATGGCCCAGAAAAAGATGCAGGAGAAGGTATGTCTCGAGTTGCATCCGCTGTCATTGGGCATGGGTTTTTTCAATCCTTTTCTAATCAGAACCTTTCTGTAGTTTCGAACCGAACTTCAAATACATTCGAAAATGCGGCATCCGCACATCGTCGAATTTCATCGCGCCTTTGCATTTGACAAGTGTATCTACGTGGTCCTGGAGCTGTGTCCAAACGGCTCAGTAATGGACATGGTGAGGAAAAGGAAATGCCTGAGCTTGCCCGAAGTGCGGCGATTCATGATACAGCTTTGCGGGGCGGTCAAGTACCTACACAAGAGGAGTGTTGCGCATCGTGATCTGAAAATGGGAAATTTGTTTTTGGATCGAAATATGGACATCAAAGTGGGAGATTTTGGGCTGGCAGCCATGATAATCTCTGAAAAGGATGAGAAAAGGAGGAAGACGCTGTGTGGGACACCAAACTACATTGCTCCAGAGGTCCTCGATAAGAGTAAGGGTGGACATACCCAGAAGGTTGATATTTGGTCGTTGGGTATAATATGGTAAGCAAAGCTGAAGTTATGACACGGATAGAGCCCCCCACTAACTGATAGTTTCAAAGCTTTGCGATGCTTACCGGTTATCCACCTTTTCAATCTAAAACACAGGAGGAAATATACAAGAAAGTCAGGAATTTGAGTTATGTTTGGCCCAGTGGGACTCAGTGCGCGAATCACATCCCCGACGAGGCCAAATCTTTGGTCAGCTCTTGTCTCAATCTCTCAGAGAACGAGCGGCCTGACCCGGACGACATTGTGGAACATCCATTTTTCAATATGTACGATGGATGTATTCCTCGACGACTGGACCCAACTTGCACGGTTTCGACGCCGATCTGGCTCAGGTCGGATGAGCCTCGTGGTGATCGCATGATGCTTGGTCATAGCCTGGAGTATGACGAGAAGTTGTCAGGCTACATAGAGCATGTCGATGACCCGACACAGCGATACCTCATCTGCCGTGCGGCATTCTACAGTCTCTGTGGAGTCGGACGTAAACCAGATGGGTCAGCTCGCAGGTCTGTTGGCAAAAACTGTTCGAAATCTGCGTTTTCGGAATGTCTATCTGAGGAGGAAAAGGGATTGCAGCCAATTATGCCGCTGCCCGAAGACATGGTCTACAGCTACCCTAGTGACCCCGACGGGGACTGGAGCACGCCCACTCCTGGCCTTGGACTTGGCAAGGATGACTCGTCATTGGACAGTACGAGGTCATCTGGTAAGCGTACCGTATCCATGCGCAGTAATGCTGCCTCTCTTTCCAGAACTCAAGCTGCTCTTGCTGCAGCTCAGCAACGACGGCAAGAACCGCAGAGTCATGCTGCAACGCTTCGCCAACAGGCAATGGGTGCTCGAAGCTCGGTCAGGAAGATTGCAGCTATCTGTGATCCACCAGCAGTAGTAGAACCCGAGACTGCTGCTCCCATCGTGTCGACCGGCGGACTCGCGGAAAGACCCATACGCGCGCGGCGCGGAGTGGCAGTCTCGTACTCAGGTTCAATGCGCGACTTGGACAGAAAAATTGTGCCATCCACCAGTGACCCTGGGATGTTGACAGTGGGTAAAACACGGTCGCAGTCTCGACGACTGGGAGCGGCAAGCAACGACGCACTTTCTGCTCCCGCCGTCACCAAAGAGCGATCTGTCTCCTCAGCGTTGGACAATCTGCCTACAAGGTTACGCCAGAGTTCCGCACGCTCAGTGGCAAGGGAAGAAGCTCTCCAATCTTCCAAGCGGAAGGAGCTAGATGATGCAGTCAAGGCGAAGGAAGTGCCAAGCGGAGAAGGTCGTCTGCGAACAGAAGTCGCCGTAAGCCGTTCCAGTAGCAAGACAGCCGCTACGTCAAGCAGTAAGCGCTCGACATTAGGACTGTATCCGCTTCTTCATCCGGACGATCCCTGCGAGATGATGCCAAGGACATCTCTCGAGGACGTCAACACCGACCTCCGGCTGATGCTTTCTAACTTGGTGCCTCCAACATCTGGTCGCCGGCGCGTAAGCTCGAGAAGGACACCCCATTCATACGTCATCAAATGGGTAGACTACACTAATCGTTACGGCATTGGGTATGTTCTAGATGACGGTAGTGTGGGATGCGTGTTCAAAGCGGAGAATGGCCAGCCGGCCAGTGGAGTTCTGCTACGGAATGGTGAGAGGCATATCCGTCGGAAAGCCCGTAGCCTAAGCAAGCAAAAGGATGGAGCCTCTACCTACACCGAGGCTGATCAGCTCGTGCCTCGTAACGGCAGGCCGGTGGAATTCTATGAGAACTGTGAAAACACATCGTCAGATGGTCTGACAGGCATCCGCCGTGCGCTCATTCACCCTTCTGTTTTCGAGGTGAAGCCCTCTTCCGATGGCTCCTCTGGTGCTGGAATCAAGGTTCGCACAAACTCCGGTCTTGAACGCGCGCGCGCCGATGCAGAGAAGATCAAACGCGTGAAGCTGGTTGATCAATTCGGCAAGTATATGATTGGATCCTTGGGCAGGCATGACGACGATGACGTTTCGGAAGACGATAAAACAGATGGCCTTGGCCAGTTTATCAAGTTCTACCAGAGATTGGGCAATGTCGGTGTCTGGGGGTTTGGCGACGGTGCTTTCCAGGTTTGTTAGGCCACCTTTGCAACTTGATACACGATCCTAATCATCCTCTGGAATAGTTCAATTTCCCCGACCACACAAAACTCGTCATATCTCCTGGTCGTACAAGAGCCTCATCACCCTGGATTGACTTCTATCATCTCTCCCCTTCTGCGGCCCGGTATCTGAGCTCCAAAGGAAAGATGCACCCGTCCGGATTCGATACTCGAGCCGTCGCTTCAGACGAGGCCACCGCATTCCTGAGCATTGCAAATGGCAGCACGACGAGCGCTGTCGATGAGCGCATTCGCGATGTTCTAGAAGCTAACTTCTTCCTGGAGAAGATCGGCTTTATCAGGGAAGTCATGAAGAGCTGGGTTAAGCATGGGCGCTTGGGAGGTAGTCCCTCGCAAGATCAGACTTCCACAGACCTTCCCAAGATGCTTTGGGAGGGCACTCAGGAGCGGGCGCAAGTTGGAGGAGGCAAGTTTGTTTGGGTGACTGTCGGGGCTCCTGGAGGGGATGGCGAGTATCGATCCATTTCTCTGAAGGAGAAAGAATCAGAAGGAAGAGAGAATGATCCGGAAATGGAGACTTTACGAGGGCGGTTGCGGGCATTAGCTACCAAGCCGTAGATTTGGCAACCTTCCAGCTACAACTTACGATGTCACGACTTTGCGACTTTTGTTTTCCATTGCTCAGGATTCAAGCACGAGCGATCACCGATATTTCTTTTGTGATATCCAACAATAGCGCTGAGTGGTTTGCATAAAGTTTTATAGCTTCATTCTGTCAATTAGCACTGACCACAATCTGCTGCTCTTACTTGAGATACAATGACTCCTATGTACTGATACCCCTGTCATCGAGGAGGTGGCCTGTTGCATCGCCTATCTATTGTCTCATCTCATAGAAAAACTCCTTTTCCAGTCTGGTTTTAAGAGCAAGCCGTTATCGTGCTTGTATGACATCAAACCGGTGCTTGTCTGAGCCCAGCTGTTAGGAGCTGAACCATCCCGCTTGGACACTGGTGTCGCATTCGGCCTCCACCGCTATAGACTAGTGGAAAAAATCTCGGAGTATCTCCAGGAGCCTCTTGAATGATATCATTCGCTACACTTCATCCAACTATGTCATGTATTACAGGTGTCCTTCATGCGGGGTTAGATAGCCCCTCTGTCCTCGAGCCGATGACATTCAACGTCTAGCATTTCGTCGATTTGCCGAATCCTTCTGAGCTTACTGAGATCTGTTTGCCATCTACCGTTTGCAAGATGAACTCCGTCTCCTTGTCTGAGATGCAGAATCCCTCATGTTTCCTGTACGGCCCGTTTGACGCGAGATTCGAAGATAGACCCATCCCGAAGATCGAGGACCCATCCGACGTGGTCATTCGCATCGCATACACAGGTGTCTGTGGAAGCGACGTGCGTCACATACCTCCATTTCCTTGACCATCACAAACCTGAATCTAACCACAAGTGCAAGGTCCATTTCTGGCTCCATGGCGGAGTCAAACGCCTTGTATCCCCCGAGCAACCGATCGTCATGGGCCACGAAGCGTCCGGCATCGTCCACGCCGTTGGACCATCCGTCTCCACCCTCCAGCCTGGAGACCATGTCGCCATTGAACCGGGCTACCCATGCCATCGGTGCTCCTGCTGCAAGAGCGGCCGGTACAACCTCTGCCCGCGGATGAAGTTCGCTGCGGCTCCGCCTAGCTGCCACGGCACGTTGACCAAGTACTTCCGTTTACCTGCGGACTACTGCTACAAGATTCCTCCGGGGACGTTAGGGCTAGACGAGGCGGTGCTGATGGAGCCGCTGGCGGTGGCGGTGCACTCTGTCAGACAGGTGGGTGTGCGGCCTGGGCATCGGGTAGTCGTGTTCGGAGCGGGAACGGTGGGCTTGCTCTGTGCGGCCGTGGCGAGGGAGTTTGGGGCCAGGACGATCATCACGGTGGATGTTAACCAAGTGAAGCTGCAATTTGCGCGGTCGTTCCTCGCGAGCGAGAGAATGGTCTTGGGGACGTTTGTGCCTGATTCGTCCAGGTCTTCGGAGGAGAATGCCGCCGCTTTGCTGGAGGAGTATGACCGAGCGGAGCATAGAAGCGACGAGGTCACCGGCCTTGATATCGTCATCGAGGCTACGGGTGCCGAGCCTTGCATTCAGATGGGGATTGAGGTGCTTCGGGTTGGGGGGGCGTTTATCCAGACGGGTCTTGGGAAGCGGAATGTGAGCTTTCCTATTTGCACAGTTGCAGAGAGGGAGATTGTGGTGAAGGGATGCTTTCGTTATGGACCTGGGGATTTTCGGATGGGGCTGCAGTTTGCAGTTGAGGGGAGGATTCCTGTCAGGCAGTTCATTACCAGAGTGTTCCCATTTGAGAGGGCGACGGAGGCCTGGGAGACGACGAGGCGTGGAGAGGGCATCAAGACGTTGATTGAGGGTGTCCAGTGAGGCATGGAGTTCTACGAAAGACGTTGAGCATTCGGGTGTAATATTGTAAGTCCAACGAGGGTCTTTCTTCCATCACTGTTCTCTTTAAAATATAGTTCTTCAACTGAAAAGCATATTTGTGACATTTAGTATGAAATTAGTCTCCCAAGAATGAACATTCGTCAAGTCATCAGTTTTCTCTGGAAGCAAGCGTGCATTCCTCCTCATCTTAACATCGCCCTGTGCTAGCCATCTACTTGTTTCTACCATTTGTATACCATTCACATACTCCTTGAGGAGCATGAAGAGCGATGAGAGGGCAAGCAACAACCATGGCATGGAACTGTCGATTTTATTGGCACTCTCAAACGACTGCATCAATGTCCTAATGTAGTCAGAGCCATACTTACCGAGCCATTTCCATAGCACCGGCAATCCAAGGCGTCTAGGAGACATGAAACGCTATATAGGAGTGAAAACGTTCGTGGATGATAAGGCACATAGCAAAGGGAAGCAATAGCGAAGACGGCTCGCGCATAACCTAGAAATGAATACTCCCAGACCATGATCGTGACTGTGTCCTTTGACTCCAGATTTTATAAAAACAGAATGCAGCAGCTCAAGGCTGATCAATCAGTCTCCAATAATCGGCCAGAATGATGGAGGGCAGCAGACTATCTATGCAACGCTCAATACCATGTCCATCCTCTCTAAAGCGCAAAAGCAACAGTATCCGTAACCCAACGCATGAATCAAACATCCCTCCCAGCCCGAAGCATATACCCCTGCACATACCCACCCACAACCTCCCTCTCCTCCACCATTCGAAACCCATACTTCTCATACAGCGGCCTCCCCGCCGGCGACGCCGAGAGATACGTCTCCAATCCCACCTCATCAGCCCTCTCCAATCCCCACCGGAGCAGCCTCGACGCAATACCACGCCCAGTGTACTCCGGCCGGGTCCCCAACATCTCCAGATCTAGACAAATCAGCCCATGCATCCACCTTTCCAAAGAACAGTTAACGCAAAGGGAAACTTAAACGGGGGAATACAGTAATGAGGCCGACGACCCATAATGCTCTCCCTCATCTCCTCCATCCCGGCGAAGAATGCCGCGCAGAGCTCCCTGTCGGAACTGGCGGGATAGGGATGCTCATCGCCTGAATGCGAATGTTTCTCCTGCTCGGAGGAGGGTTGGACCGGGAGCTGCCATACCGCGAACGCGACGATGGCGCCATCTGCTGAGTCGACTACCTTGAGAACGGTCTTGTGTGGATTGTTGATGAAGGAGGTGAATTGTGCGGTCCAGTAGGCGGTTACGTCTGGGGTGCGTGGGAACATGCGCTTGTTGAAGGGGTTGCTGAAGGCGGAGAGGAAGACGGTGGTTAGAGCGGGCGAGTCTCTGGGATTTGCGGGGAGGAGTTCCAAGGACATTTTCTTTTTCTTTTGCTGTGTATCTAATTCTATATTTAAATTGGTTGCGTATCTATAGTTTTGATAAGAGGAAAATGTTGTGAGAGTTGGAGATGAGATATGATTGTGCCAAGCTTTGCAGCTGTGGGACGGAGTGGAGCAGGTTGCCAATGTTGCATGATTGCATCTCATCCGTACTGGTTTAGGTGGATTTTTTCTTTCTTTCTTTATTGTGGTGGTGCTACGGCAAAAAAATATCGATCATGTCAGTTTCATTAGGATTAGACTTTTATATGGCTTCATACACATAGGGTTTCAAGTCAGACGAGTGAAGCATCAAGCCCGCACATAGTGCGGGTTCTTCTCCAATACGGGCTCAGGAACAGACACCGGGCTGCCTGCATCAGGCCTTCCAGGCTGCTCTGGTTCAGGTGCCCGCGCCTGCGGCAGAAACGACCGACGGACCTGCCCCGGTCCAGCCACCGAGCGATTCTCCCCACTCTTGGTCGCCTCGATCTCCCGCTTGACACCCTCATACATGCTCTCGATGAAAAGAATCTCCTCCTGAACATCCAGCTGGCAGCCGTGAAGACAGAACTCGCGCTCGCGCTGCTCGATGTACTCTCGGATATTTCGCCATTCGTTTTGGTAGTGCTTCAAACGATCGGGCAGCCCAGAACCCTTGAGATATGTCAGGATACCCGCCATGATAGTGTTGATGGCACCGAACGCCGTGACGGCATTGTGGGGCCCGCGCGCGGCGCCGAGGGCTGTCAGCGCGGCGGCGACCACGATCTGGATGCCCAGACAGGTGTTCATGAGGATGCTGAAAAAGTGGTACCGCTGTGCGGCGGCTTGCTCGGCGCGCACGACGCGCGTGTAGATGCCAACGTTGGGTGCGCTACGCGGGTGATGATGCGGGATTGCGAGGGCCGGGACGGTGTCGATGCCGGTGAGAGCCCGGAAAACGAGCAGTTTGTCTGACGGGGGGATCAGGGTGCTGGCGTGGGTGGTCGCTACCGTCAGGCGGCGGGTGAGTTGAGGATTATTTGAGGATCCCATGGATAGACCCTCGTTTTCTGGGTCCTGGAGTCCGTGCATTGTAGGGTATTGAGGGTAGCCCTGTTCCTCGCGACCAACCGGATCGATGACTGCCGTCAGGACGCGCCTGAGAAGGGTCGGTCGGGGTCGTTCGGCCATGGTTGTTTGCAGCTTGGCTCTTTGGCACTGCTATAGAACGGGTGAGGAGACAAGCTGTACAGAGTCCGTGTAATTGAGATTGTTGACTGCGGGACACCCCCCTCGTACTTAAGGATCTGTCAAGCACCGCGAGCTTCCGAAAAGAGGACTCCATTCCGTCTCTTTGCTTTTTTTTTTTTTTTAATAATTTTTTTTTTGACCTCTTGTTTGTTCGTCCAAGCTTGCTCTTGACTCAGCTAGATTGGGGTCTGGCGGCTGCGGCCACAGAAATGAGCGCCGAATCATATCGAGGACAGTGCCAGTGAAGTGAAATGAGTTTCGAAAACTTGGCCAATAATCAAGCCACTCATTTCCGCCTATTCCTCATCTGGACAGCCAACTGCAGATCAGCATGTTTTGGGCAATGAGTCCGGCCGATCGCATGGAGCTCAGGCGTGCGGGAGCGGCCCTCTGAAGAACCACAACCAAACAATCTCAGCAGGAACCGTAGACAGGCCCTGAGACTCCTTACTCGTGCTCCTTGCTCTGTCTGATGACTATTCCGTACAGTAACTAACTTGAAGTAAAACCCATCACTAAGGGAATGATCTGCGTGAGGGACCGCAAACGATTTGGAATACTGATGTTGACACAAGTGACAAAACTGCGAACTCTTCATTTAGTGGGTCTTGGCGATGGACACACGGGAAGTTAAAAGGTGATTGACGACTGAAGATAAAGGATGAAGGTGTGATGGACATGTTGTTGCAGAAGATGGCACTTTCCACAGGGTTGATGAGTCAGGTCTAGACTCTCTGTACAGTGTCACTCGTGTGATCGGAAAATCTGCCCGCCAATCTCTGCTGAGATTACTATCAGTACTCTGTACTCCGTAGAGCATCTTGTGTCGAGTCCTTGGAACGATACGGCTCATAAAGTCACTGCTCTCATGACAGTGACACGAAGAAAGTCTATAGCATGGCGGGCTGAAGCAGAGTCCCTAGTAGTGGGCTCGCATCGGCGGGGTTGACCGTCAACGTTCATGCAACAGGAAACTGGCCACTCTGATGAAGATACGGAGTAGTCGTGAGGCACGTCAGATCGGAGAGATTTTGATCAATGACCAGATGAACTACTGATCCGCTACATGCACAGTTGGAAGAAAAGTGGACCGATCATCTGCTGCATGCACATGACCCCAACTGATCCGTCATTTCCAGCAGTTGGGTACTGAGATCAATCTGCAAAGTGCGGGACCGCAATACCGGGAATCGAAATGAATGTCTCAAATCCTCACTATGCCCGATGCTCACTCTTTTAACTAGTTAGTAGAAAAGAGGTTGGATTGTGTAACCCGATTGGCGAGACATCTGTCAGCACGGTGGATCTTCTTCGACACAATAACCCTCACGCTCAGGAGGATGAAGGGGAGACGACAGAGGCAACTGCTGGACTCAGCATCATCTAAAAATTCACACATTCTGCAAAAAATCAGGCCTACCTGGAGGATACTCAGAACACAGCAATTCTCAATGGCCCCCGGAAATACGAGGGTAACCTCGGTTGGCAATGTGCAAACTGCCGGGATTAGTAATGCAAGTGTGGGGATTTCTGGATAAGGCCCGATAAGGAAATCTCCTGCAGTGGTCGATGGGGTTTAGTCCCCTCCTTCGCGACATTTGCAATTGCTGGCGACAATTGCTCATCTGGAGATTCTGGACTAGGATGCTATTTGATATATGCCAGACGCCGGGGTCGAACTTACTGCGTCCGGAATATACTTCCATACCTGGTCATTTACAGGCAGTTGACTGTCCCCTTTCCTAGTCTCTTTCAACGTCCTGGGGTCTTAAAACCTGACAACAGAGCGAAAATGGGTGATGCGGCTTTAGTCAAGGAGCAGTTGCTCATAGCCTTCATGCATGACCTACCCGCAGCGGTGGTCGAAGATATCCGCGCCAAATTTCCCAACGCCGAGATTACCATCATTCAGCTGGAGAGGTTGGCTCCGATCCCAAGCGGTTCGTCATGCACCCCCATTATTTTGGCAATGGAGGCTCTGACTCGTCCCTTAGAATACGCGCGCAAGGCTACCATTATTGTGACTTTTACCAATCTGCCGAAGATTGAGGACTCAGCCAAGTAAGTATACATGACAGCATTCCTACCCGGGTGGTGGTCTTACCGAAGCGAACTGATCGGGTCAGTATCAAGCTGATTCATACCCTCTCGGCCGGAGTCGACCATCTCTTGACCCATTCTATTCTCAAAGACAGCATGATACCCATCAGCACCAGCTCGGGGATTCATGGACCTCCTATTGCCGAATGGACTGTGATGAACTGGCTCGCCGCGTCGAAAGAGTTTGTTCGGACGTATGAAAATCAAAAGCAGCATGCCTGGGGAGATGTGGATGATTACATGCAGGGGCTTCATGACCAGGTTGGGAAGAAGGTGGGCATTCTGGGATACGGGAGTATTGGACGACAGAGTATGTTATTGACCACTTGAATAAAACTGCTGCTGACAGTGATCCAGTCGGCCGTGTCGCTGTCGCTCTAGGAATGACCGTCCACGCGTATACGGCTTCTCCTCGCCTGACTCCCGAATCCCGTCGTGATACCGGATACATTATCCCCGGCACCGGCGACAAGGACGGCTCAATACCGGTATCGTGGCACCATGGCACAGACAAGGCGTCAATTCATTCATTCCTGAAGCTCGGATTGGACCATCTGGTAGTCTGCGTGCCATTAACGGCGCAGACACATAATCTCCTCGGAGCCGAAGAATTCGCCGTCTTATCCTCACACATACCCGCCGGACATCCTAAGCCATATCTGACCAACATTGCACGTGGCAAGATTATCGACCAGGAGGCATTGATCGCGTCTCTCCGGTCGGGTGAGTTGAGTGGGGCAGCGCTGGACGTCACCGATCCGGAACCACTCCCTGCGGATCATCCGCTATGGGATGTGCCGAATGTACGGATCAGTCCTCATATCAGTGCCCTGGGCAAGGAATATTTTCCCCGGTCCTTCGATATTGCCAAGGAGAATATACGGCGACTGGAGAGGGGAGAACCGCTGGTCAATGAGTATAAACGCACCAGGGGATATTAATTGGGATATTCTTGACTGGGAGAACCTTTTATTTTTTTTCTTTTTCCATTGAAGCACGCATTTTAAGAACTAGAATTGATCCCGGCTGCGACCTATTTAGATACTTCCTACTTGGGATACAATACATGGGTTGACAGGCGGACATACCCCGCATAGACCAATCAAAGGCAACCCCACATGCCGCGGTGACAAGCTTATCGCCGGCGCTTATCATCTGGCTGAAAGCCTGGAACCTCAGGAATCCAAGATCGGCTCGTCATTGCATCGGTCTGTCAAATTCCGGGTTCCAACACTCACACCTGTGGATAATTCTTCTACTTAGTTCTGTATGTGACAGTCAATGTCTCCGTTCCCCTTTCTCTCCCTTCCTCCCGAAGTCCGCCTCCAAATCTACCATTACTTGATCCCCAACATCCCCATTCGCAACTTCTCCCTGATCCGCAACAAAAAGCCGCCCCTCAGACGAGACGGGAAACCCTGCTGCCCCGCCCTCCTCCGCACCAACCATGCAATCCACACCGAAGCCATCCGCGAATGGTACAGCGCAGCGGCCTACGAAGTCATCGTTGACGCAAAATATATCCTCTTTTGCGGCAAAATCCTAGCCCCCTATGTCCCGCTCCCGTCTACGATCCGTTACGTCACAACCATGCAACTCTGCATCGCGCTGCAGCGCACTCCTTTACATCTCCTCCGGCCCGAGGCCATGGCACCGCTGGAACACCTCCTTGGATTCCAAGATAGACTTGTGACGCTGGCCAAGGGGATCGGGGATCCGGTTGGGCGCAGGCTAAGGACGCTGTTGGTAGAGATTGAGGTTGATGTGCCGCTGCTGTTGAGCTTGAGCAAGACGCCGGCGGAGCTGCTGGAATTGCTCCGATGGAACTTGGATCCGATCAGGCAGAACGTGAGGGGGGTGGAGGTTGTTAAGTGGGAGGTCAAAGAGCAGAGCTATGGGATCCAGAGTCGGGAGTTTCTGGCCGCGTATGAGGAGTTAAGGACGGTCATGCATCGGTTTCTGGAGAATATGAGGGAGGAGATGGTATCGGTGGAGGATGACTTGGTTTGACGTTCATGTATGTATTTACGTCCATGCAATTATGATAACAATGTAGTAAGGGAGTTGTCTGCTGACGATGGTATCTGGGGATTGCCCCAAATAGGGAAAAAGCACGGCCAAGCAACTCAGCCTGACGGCTGACTGTGCCTTGGCGTCAGTGTCATCATGACCTTGTCTGCCTCAAGACAATAACTTGCAAAAGCCGCCATTTAAGCAGGGCTTGTTCATTCTTCTCCTGTTTTGTCACTTTATGAAGTTACTCGACTAGCCGAGATGGAAAAGCCAATTCCTTCGTCGCGAAACAGATGCCGTCAATGTTGGACCGGGTGCTGCAAATGCTACATTGCTGGAGTCGAGTGTCCTGGCTACGACGAGAAGGAGCCCCTCAAGGGGCCACAGCGGGTGAAGTGACATCTCTGCCGAAGAAGAAGACTGTTCCGCAGACTACTACCAAGCAACATGTGCCGGAGGTCTACCAGAGTATACTTGCCTGCTCCAGCTAGCCGAAAACCCGTTCATTACTGCCTTCCCTATGGAAAGTCTTCAAGCTGTCTCGCCTCCGATCCACTGGACGATTGTCTCCTAGCGCTGAGCCACAGATTTCACCGAATACTCCCCCAGAAGAGCCGTAGCGATTTGCGAGAGATTAAAGCCAAGCATTGCCAGCACCGAGGACAGGCTATCTGGTATCTGAAGGACAAGATAGGCAACCTAGACAAGTGTCGTACAGACAAAACGCTCGTTGGGGTGATGATGCTGCTATTCAGTGATGTGGGTACCAATATCTGCTTGCATTGAACTGATGCTGACGACCATTGCAGTACAGGCAATCTACTACGATCACTTCAATGCAGCTCTGGAGATGATCCCGCTCCGAGGAGGAGTAGAGAAGCTCCTTTACTCGGCGGCGCACCTCAAAGCTTTATTGCTGTATTTCATGACGTACGATCTCACCGTGGGTAGTGGAACATACGCTGACCAAGTCTAGTAACAGAGTCATCAGTAACACGACCAGTTTCTTCCGACCACATCCCTCTTGGCTCGGATATCCGGTCGATCGACGTGATCTCCCACATGTACGGGGACGGCTTCTTCCCTGTTCTCCTCTGTCCACCCGCACTTTTAGCAAATATCATCCGGATCAATCATCTCCGACTGCAGGCCTTCTTGCATCCGTCCAACGAGTCCGAAGGGAAGGCTCTGGCGTTGCTAGTAGGCCGGATCACGACCTTCTCGCCAGAGAACTGGGCAGTGCCTTGCGCGGCCCCCGGAAAAGGAATAACTCTTGGCCATGTTTACCGCTCTCGCAGTGATACTGTACTGCATATTGTCTCTGCATTGTCTCTGCAGAGACTTTGCATCCTCCCCTGAACGGCACAGCTCAGAGCAATGAGAGTAGCGCACACAAAAGAACTCTTCACGTATCTGAAGCAAGGCCTGCGGGGCACCTGGGATCGGAAAGTGCATGCTCTGGCCGCTCGTTGTGGCCGGAGTGTGCGCTCAGGGCGACTTGGGCATGCAACGCCCGACAACTCTCGGCTTTGGGAACGGACATCGGGACTCCTTTACCTCTGCTGGCGACAGTCGTTTCCAGAAACTTTTGGGAGAGTAAGAGCAGAACCTGGAATGTATGTTTTGAGCAACCATGCTGTTTTGTTGTATAGGCTGTCAAGTTGTCCGGATATAATGGGACTGATCGGCCTATTAAGGATCAGATCATCATCATGAACAGTACTCATTATGATCTCGTCGCATGTCTATTCGCTTAGGGGAGGTGACATAGGCAGATAGAGTAGAATTTATCTCCTACGGACTTGGGAATAAGATTGAGGACGGTTGCTCAATGATTGTCCAAGTAAGTCGAGATAATCTCTAATTCTCTTCTATCCATTCTAACGATCTTGTTTTTCTTCACGAAAGGCTTGCGGAGGCTGTGGAAGCCGGGGAGTCAGGATAAGGATTAAGGTGGGTGAGGCTGTGCAAGTTGAATAAAGTTCCCTTGGCAGCAATCTAAAGTCTCTCTTCAAGCTATCTTCGATCCTTCAGGCTCCAGCATTTCCCCTGATGTGGCGAAGCTGAGACAATAATGTTTTGGCACGGAGACCGGTTTAAAGCCAGACCAATCAACCCGGCTCTACGTATTTGACCATCCTCTGGCCGCGACTAAAACCAGGGTTCTGGCCGAGATGCGACTTCGACATGCCAAGCTCGCTTTTAGACACTAGTTCTATCGCTTGGAGAATGCTCGGAGGATTCATATTCACTCCTTGGCGTCTCGACCAGACTCCGAATATCTCAATCTATTTCGGGTGTTTTTCGGTTCTTCGTCGGGTTTAATGTCGACTTCTGAGGAGAGCTTGATCTTCACTATGGTTGACCTTCCTGCGCAGGGAGAACTGGGGGCACCTGGGGTCAAGTCGCCGATACTAATATCAGTCTATCTACATGGCACAGACTGCGATGACGGTCAGTCAGATAATTCGAGATGAACACGCGATATTAGGTGGACCTATCTGGTCTGACCGTGTCAACTACACCGGTGAGCAAGGTTGTTCTCAATACCCAACATCTTGTCGAAGCGTCCGTATGGCGAAGGATCGTGGCGCTCATCAACGTGGCTATGCCAACGGCGATCAGTTACTGAATAGAGTCTTGATGGCCGTGGGATCGGTTCTGACGAGTTATATTCCCTCTTTGAGTCGTCAGTCGAGCTGGTATACCTAGAGGAAACTCTGGTTGAGAACCGAGGACTTATATAGTCCCTCTTGCTCAAGAGTTCTGCTTGCCCACCACAGTAACAATTAAAGATCCACCTTCACAATGCGTTGGAGTAGACTTCTACATCTGGCATTTGGTACGTATCTCCTACCTGTGCCTCCGCACAAGTGCTGACGTGACAGCTCCCCTTGCCGCCGCCCAAATCTACTCTTTTTCTCCCGCAAGCGATGTCACCTATAGCGTGATAGTACCTGAAAGCACAGTTTCCTCCAACTCTGGGCCGATCTACTTCCAAATCCGAGCACCCACCACGTATCAATGGGTGGCTCTTGGTCAAGGCTCGCAGATGACAGGCTCTAACATGTTCATCATGTACGCCGCCTCTGCCAACAATGTCACCCTCTCTCCCCGGTCTGGCAGAGGTCATTTCCCGCCGGGCTACAACCCCGATGCGCAGATCGATCTCCTAGACGGTACTGGCATTAGCAACGGGTACATGACCGCCAATGTGCGCTGCAATAACTGCCTTCAATGGACCGGGGGCTCTCTGGATCCGTCCAGCACCTCAAGTAGTTGGATCTGGGCAGAGAAGAAGGGTCCCGCGATCGACTCCAGCGATGTGTCGTACAGTTTCACACTGCATGATTCCCACGGCGTGCAGACCGTCAACATGGCACAGGCCAGAATGGCCACTGTGAATGCATCAAACCCGTTCGCTGGGTTCAGCACGGCTTCGACCCCACAAACAGCAACAGGAGGGACCACAACCTCCAACTCGAACTCGGGATTAATAGCCCACGCAGTCCTCATGAGCGTCGCCTTTGTCGTATTATTTCCGTCCTTCGCTATTTCAATCCACATCATCCCCTACTCCAAGACCGTCATGCGCATCCACGCACCACTGCAACTGTTCACCCTGGCTATGGCCATCGCGGGACTTGGACTGGGAGTCTACCTCGGCATCGATACAAACCAATTGAACAAGTACCACCCGATCATCGGCCTGGTCGTCGTCGGCATGCTGGTGCTCTTCCAGCCGCTCATGGGCTTACTCCAACATATGCATTTCCGACGCAAAGGCGGAAAGAGCGTCTTCGCATACATGCACCGCTGGCTGGGCCGGGCGCTGATTGCCCTTGGCATCATCAATGGCGGTTTAGGGTTCCTGCTTACCAAGAACTCGGGCAAGGGTGCGCCGAAGGGGGCCATCATTGCCTACTCGGTTGTTGCGGGTGTGGTCGGCCTGGTGTATATTATTTTCGTGATTGTGCTTCCGTTCAGGTCGAAGAAGAGTGCTGGGCTGCAGAAGGAGGTGTCGTCAAATGGGTCCGGTGAGGGACCTGGGTTGCAGGAGAGGAGTCATGTCAGTGGCTGATGTGGCATAAGATATGTACTTATGTCTGTCGAGATGGGGTTGCGTTTGATTGAGCGTATTTGACCAGTAGTATATGGAGGTCTACCGTTTAACTTAGAGATTCAAGATGAGTTAATTGTATGTATGGCGCGTGTGCTTGGTACTATAAGCGGGTCCACGGACTATACAAGACGGCGCTCATGGCTATACACGTAGTGAAATATATGATGGAATGAAGCTACTGCATAATTCATGCACCTTCAGTTCGACTGAGCGCGGATTTCCAACACCTGCCGCCAACACCGTCAAGACACGACAAAGTGGCAGGGATCTGTAATTCTTGCGATTGTCGTATAAAAACCACTGTTCTTAGCCCCTAGAGGTTGAGACAGCCGCGACCATCAGATGGTTATACATTTGGTCTAAAAAATATGGCAAAGCCTCATAAATACTCAGCACATCCACAGCGGCATACATAGAAAATATGAACCATAATTAAGGCCTTGGTAAACTATATACATTAGAATCTACTGACCAAATGAAGAACGCACCACCTCCTCAACAACGACACCCACAAGCCCACTAGCAACAACAGCCCACGTCCACGGATTTGCCAGCTCCGACAACCCAGGCCAGAAGCTGTTCTTCTCGCGCCGCCACGCCTGCAGCTGCGCATACTTGTGGGGATCCTGAATCCTATACCTCTCCTCCTGGCTCGCCTCATTCTGCGCATCGCCGCCCACTACACGCAGGAAAACATAGTTTGCAATCGGACCAAGCAGGACAATCGGGTTGAACGTGGTTGCCGCGTTGAGGACAACGAACGATAGGTGCACGAGGGTGTCGCCCAGGTAGCTGTAGCATGACCGTTAGCATTTAGTCCTTGTATGAACAGGCGGATACGATTACGTACTTCGGATGACGGACGATACTCCACACGCCATGGCGGCAGAGATCATCGCGCTCCTTGAGGTGCAGCTCCAGCTGCGTATCAGCCAGCGCCTCCATCGCGAAGCCCGCGCTGAAGAGCCCGACGCCCAGGGCGCGAATCACGCTGGACGTGTCCGCGTCAAACGCCACGCTCGACCAGCTCATCCGGAATGGCAGCGTAAAGGGCAGCGTGATGAGCGTCAGGAACGCCGCTTCGGGGAGATACATCTTGAAGAGTGCCGAGTTCCAGAAACCGCGGTCCTTGGCCTTGAGCTCCTCGTAGCGCGGGTCGTCTCTGCCGCGGGCGAGAGAGCGCGACACGATGCGGTAGAAGAGCCTAGAGCCCCAGGCTGTGACGCAGGTTAGCAGGACCTTTTCGGTCCAGGGGATGGCGTCCATGGCGCTGGAGAAGTTGAGGTTGTTGAGGTACATTGGTTCGCCGACGGCGGTCCACCAGGCGTTGGCGACTTGGCTGAGCGGCCAGAAGTAGTCTTTGATTTCGCCGCGGTCGGTCGCTCTGGAGAGAGCGTAGGCTGCTACGGAGAAGCTGGAGTGGAGCGTGAACGAAGGGAGGATGGTTGATTTGAAGATGCCGACATCGCTGGTGTTGAGCCCGAGATGGGAGCGTTCGTATGGCCATCGGTCGACGTCGACCAACGGCTTTGCGCCGGCCTCCATTTTGAATGCCAGTGCTGTTCAATCGCTATGTCGATTGAAGGGATTCCATCTTGTTGTTGATGATAGTGGTGTTGCTGGGGTTTTGTAGGTCGATTCAGTGTTGATGTCAGGATTATGTAACGGTTCGCTGCGGCCATCTGCCAAACAAGGTATTTGGCCTGCTTGATGATATCATCGCTATGCATAACTTTATGGAGAATTATACTCTTTAATAGAAATGCATTTCTCAGTGGTGTTGATTTAGATTAATTGAGGTGCATTTATATCTATACATGTCATAAGTATACCGACGTTGCTATCAAGCATTGGGCAAGTAAGTAAGAGAAGGTTCATACAGATGAGCTGCCCAAGTCAGGATCATCCAGATGCTGATGTATATCGGAGAAGTTCATCTGAATGGTAGGGTTGTCCGAACCTTGTGTAGTTCGAAATTTTTGCTTGATTAACGAGGTTAATTGACTCTCCCATAAGCTTAGGAATTGTAGATCCGCAGCCGTAAACCCCGCGAAAGTATCTTCCTCTCGTATATATAGATCATGTTCATATAAGGCGCGAAATTGCTTGGAGATCAGACGAATATCTGCAGGTTGCACCAGGCATAAATCATGCAATTCGCACCCCACGGCTATCTTCTCGAATGGTAACTTGTTTGTTTGAATTCGTCGGATTTTGGCCGGATCTGAAGCAAGTTTAGTTTGACTATGCGAGCTTTTATTGCGCATGAGATAAGACCTCGGATCGTGTGGGCTCAGACGAGGACTGGAGTTGTCGGTTTCAGACATCGATTGTTCCGGCTCCGCATTGCTGTTATTGGCTTCGGGCTGCAAAGCGGCTTTGGCAGCAAGATATCTGCTCATATGAGGTGAATTCGCGGCGGACGCATTCTTTCTCTGCTCCCGCAGCTTTGTGATTGCTTCTCTCTTGCGCTTCTCAAAGTCAAGTGCCATTTCCAGGTCGGGGTTATGGTCAGCATTCGCCAGTCTGTGCAGATTTGCGGACCATTGGTCCAGCCGTCTCGACGCAGGCTCTGAAGCGCGACTCCGGCTGATGACTGGCGATTCGACCGGGCTCGTCGCCTCCCCAGACGGTCCTGGACTTCCTGAAGTCGCAGTGAAACTCTGATGGGCCGTTGTTGCTGAAGTGACTGGCGGATGTTCACATTGTGCAAATCGGTTCTGCACTAGCTGAGACAAAGGAGTTTCATCGTGTTCGTTTTCCGGACGCTGCTCAACCGGCTCTTGAGGAACTGATGCTTGTGTGGTCCTCAAGAACCACGTATCAAGAGCACCGTTACCATAACGCTCTTTGTCGCGCTGCCTTGAAGCTCTTAATCGTGCAGATGGACCGTGTAGTGGCGTGATTGGAGAGGTTTGCGTTGGGTCAGAGACCGAAGCAGAAGCAGAAGAGGCAGACTCGGCTGGGGAGTGTGATAATCGATTTGAACCAGCTGTGGATGCACTCGGTGAAGCGGAACTTGCTGAGCGCAGCGAAGATGCATCGGTCGTAGACCTGGATTCCTGTTCCTGCGCCACCCGAGGCGGGCGTGCCGATCCCGTTGGAACCCTCAACGGAGTTTTATGGGATGGAGCTCCAGAAGGGGCATACAGTCGTGTCACTGACCATGGATTGAGGCCCTCTAAATCTCTGGTTCTCGTATGACCGGATACACCTGGACTTCCATCGGCGAATAATCGCTGTTCGTGTCGGCCATTCTTCGGGCTGCTCCTCGTGTGAAAAAGTGAGCTAGCCGTGACGAAGCTTGGTGGCTGGTTACCCTCATTCGCAGTTTCGACAGAACATTCAGTGGCGTCTTTACGAGCTAAAAGCAGTTCGAAAGCGTCACTATTTGCCATCCTTTCTTTCCCTTTGGAGGAACTTTTGCGTGTCTCAGTCCCAGCAGGGGTTTCACCGTAAAAGTCCTTGAATAGATCTTCTGCAAGGGAGAGAACATCTTGTTGATTCTCAAATAAAACATCGTCCTTGGCTGGTTCAACATTCACGTCGTAACAGGCTTCCGGGCAACGGATTTGCAGGCAAAGGAACGGATCTGATATGTTTGAGAAACCGCCGCTACGCGAGGCAGCTGCTCGTAGATAGGACTTGTACAGTTTTAAGATGTCCTGTCCAACGCTCCGAGATGCTGAAAGAGGTCTACCGTCCACGCTGAAGAATTGTCCCGCATTGTTCACTTTTGAGAAATCTGCGATCATCAGCCAAGTTTCTCGGTTCAATGAGTGGAGTAAATACCCGATCCAGGATCCGCAAGTAGGGCCATCAGCTGAAAAGAAGAGTCAGTACCACTCCCAGACTCCTCATCTGAATCGTTTCCACGCGGCCACTGCCTGGTTACGCAGGCGGAAGCGACCTCAGTGCCGACAACTTTGAGTGCTGCGTCCATGGGCGAGGCATTTTTTCCAGGGGCGTAGACCCAGTTCGCCTTTTCGCTAGGAGCTTTCATAACCTTCAATGAGAGCCTTATAGTGGGTTGAGCAATAGCATACGACTGTATGATTTTCTTGATCCTGGCTATTGTCTTTGCGGTGCTTTTCAGTACCGTTTGCCTCCGAACTGGTATGTTCTTAAAGAGATCCGTTACTCGGACCGTTGTACCGACTGGGTGCGAGGCACGTTGAGTACTTCGAATGTCAGCACGCCCGAGGCATTTTTCCAGGCAGCCTACCTGATGAGCTCGCCATTTCTCCCATATTTCATGCAGAAGCCAACTGGGTCCGCTTCAACTCTGGTCGTGACCGTCACTCCTCCGCAAACTTCGGCAGCACTGGCTAACGCTTCGCCTCTGAAGCCTAGCGACTTCCCGCCGAGATTCCTCAGATCCTCGACAGTCTCGATCTTGCTAGTGAAGGCGCGTTTACAGACAAAAGGATGATCTTCGGACGGAATTCCATGTCCGTTGTCCTTTACCTGGATGACGTCGACTGTGTTCTTTGAGATTTCTACAAATATTGCAGTGGCGTGTGCGTCAAGAGAATTCTCCAGCAACTCCTTGACAATGGAGCAGGGGTCCGAAATGACAGAAGTTGAGCCAATTGCTCGAACAGTGGTCTGGGGAAGGGCCGCGATCGGCATCCTCGGCGGTGATGACGCGATACTCGGATCATTCTCTAGATATATTGAGCCTTTCCATGTTTTATTGATGAGAGGCACTCAAATATCGATGGATTTGACGAATATATATCAGTGAAGTATGTATGAAGATGGCAGGGATGATGAATGGCCGTCGATATTTCCACGCACGCTTCTTGTAGAATCTAGGTCACGTGCTTTCTGCTTAGTCAAGAGACTCAAGACCACCTGCACCACGCGGTCAGCATCAACAACACCCCTAAAGAATTATTTTGAAGCCATGCTAGACGACTTTGGCCTCAATCAAGTTTCCTGAGATGCATAAGATTGTATAGATGAATATTCCCTTATCAAAATGCTCTGTCGCTCGTTCAACATTTCGCAGTTGGCCATTCCGTTCGTCTCCGCGTTGATCAGTTTTCTTGCATACACATCCCAGTTATTTTTCTACTATTTCGAGGAGGCACCACTAAGGTCGCAAGAGTTCTGGCGCCTGAACATCTTCGCTCTGTGCATCTGGGTATGTTATTACCGCGCATGCACTGTAGACCCTGGCCGGATACCCAAAGATTGGATGCCCTCCAACCTTAAGCAATTGGAAAAGGATTGCGCAGGGGGCAGGCAGCGCTGGTGTCGTCGATGCGAGGCTTTCAAGCCACCGAGAGCGCACCATTGCAAGACATGCCAGAGGTGAGTTTTGTGGCTCGAGAGTTATTCCCGACTCACAATTTTCAGGTGCATTCCGAAGATGGACCACCACTG
Source organism: Aspergillus udagawae (assembly GCF_001078395.1). Classification (NCBI taxonomy): domain Eukaryota; kingdom Fungi; phylum Ascomycota; class Eurotiomycetes; order Eurotiales; family Aspergillaceae; genus Aspergillus; species Aspergillus udagawae. The sequence goes on from NW_025091270.1 coordinate 1,621,653, forward strand.
TCCCTGGACATCGAATTGCATTTCACACTTTACATATCCTCATTTTATGAGGTTTCTGTTCTATGCAGTAGTAGGCATGGGCTATCTTGAGACTCTTCTCTTCGAGAGAGCTTCGATAGTCTGGGCGTCGCGCCATCTCCCTAGTGTATGAGCAGATTGCCCGCATGATTTCTGGTGCAAGCTAATCCGTTTTAGTACCTCGGCCCCAGTTTGGGACAACTGGCCCATCTCTTCATTTTATTGGTGGTGAACAGTCTGACCTGGCTTGCACTATTTATTCTTCTGCTTCGAAGTCTCTGGTCCCTAGCTCTTAATACCACCACTATCGAATCATGGGAGATTGAACGACATGAGACTCTACTGAGACGAGCTCGACATTTTGGGGGATATCTGTCCGGACCAGGTGGTGTCCAGGTTCGGGTCAAGAAGCAGGAATTTCCGTATGATATTGGCATATGGTCGAATATCAAAGCCGGAATGGGCGGAAGTGCGAACGTTGGTTCAGCCTCGAGATTCTTGACAGGTGCAATGCTGACGGCGTCCAGGTATTGAGTTGGTTCTGGCCATTTGCAGCTACTCCTGACCGGTCGACTGGTCTCGAATTTGAAGTCAATGGCTTCGAGGGTGAGTGCACTGTGCGATGTACAAATATATAGAACTCATCAGTTAATGCTGGGCAGACCCAAACCTATCATGGCCGCCGCCAGACCCTGATCGCATCCCACTTCCCGCAAAGCAGGAGGATCTGAGCGCCGCCATTGCGGCTGCCGATGCTTCGTATCATAGGGCCGTACAAGCGCGAAATAACCAGCGGTCTAATGATGCCAGCCATTCGGAGGGAGCACATAACATTCAGCGTCGGAAACGCTTCCATGACCGGTTTAATGAAAATAAGGCGAAAGAAAGGGATTCTGAAAGTGAGAATGACTCTTCCGATGATGGGGAAGCGCAGGATGGTGAGGAAGGCTGGAAGAACTCTGAAGGAGACCGCCTCCGTGATTTTGGAGTTGACGAGGAGGTCGAGTTTTACGACGAGGAAGACATTCCTCTAGGCACTTTGATGCAAAGACGCCGACAACAGTAACCGGGTGGTCAGCATGTGCTGTATGATAGGGTGTCTTACTTCACAATGATTGGCTCAGATCAGGGTCGAATCTCGGATCATGGAGAGACAGAAAATCCCCCAACATCTGCGTTTCCGGATGCTGCAGCTCCCTTGGCAATGCACTTCCTCCACCGAACAGAGCCCATTCAGCCGCGCCATCGAACAATTTCAAAGGACCCAGACTCGCGTTGCTCTCTGCCATACCTGAGGGACCCATCTCGCTTGTCGGCCAGCCTTGCTCATCAATCGATCCCGCAACCGCTTCTTCTGAATTGCAATTCCCCTCATTCTGCCGCTTCCACATGGACTCCCATTGCTTAAACTCTTCATAGTCCGAGGCTACTTTGCCCACCTCATCAAACGACCTTAGCCTCACGAGCGCCCTCTCCAACGCCTCAATCAACTCCACCTCCGATCTCGCCGATTCCCCACTCGCCGCCATCTCCCGAATCATATCTAATCCGACGCGTAACGCCTTGCGAAAATGATCGGAGCGATCCTGGATCGAGTACGCGATCAGCACGAGCAGCGCTGCTCGGCACGAGCTGTATTCTATATACGAGGCGCGCGCCAGACCAGGACCAAGGTCACTGTCACGGAGGGTGCTGCAGATGGAGATTGCGTCGGCGGCGGCTGTTATGCAGCAGGTTACCAGTTCCTGGCGGGGTGTAGGCCTTTGAGCGGTGCCTGAGGGCGGGGTAGCTGGGGAAGTAGGGTTTGAGGGCGAGCCTCGCGAGAAGAGAAACGGGCGGCCGATGAACATGCGGAGGAGGCAGTGTTTGAGTTTGAGGTGGGCCGTTGATCGATCGACTGGGGTCTGGGCGTCATTCTTTTGGATTAGGAGTGGGAGCGTGGACCACCATCTTTCTAGGTCGTTTTTCCTGTTGGCGAGTCGCGAGAGCAGGAGGGGGAGGTCCTGTTTTGGGGTGGTGCGGAGGAGGGATCTGCGGTTGTCAGTACCTCTACGCTTTACTGGTAGAGTGGACGCACATTTCTTTGTAGAAATCCTCCAGGTGATGCGTGAGATGAATAGAAGCAAGCATATATGGGGCTGTCGAGTCTTGTTCGGCCAAATTAACTGGCAGATGCGTGTCGACATCCGATCGCAGCATTCCCAGAGGTCGTCCATGGAATATAGAAATTTTCCTACTCCATCAATCAGCATTATAGCAGACAAAAAGCAAGATAGATTGAGTACCTCTCCATCGCATACGCCGTCCACCACACCCTATTTCTCCTCTCCATCATCGCTGCACTAAACGCCTCCCCCACGCATCGCCGATGCATTCCGTTCTGCATCGCCAGCCGAATCGTCAGATTGATATACACGTACCCCAAACCCGCCGCATCAATCGGCAACGCATACGCCGCAAAAAGCAGACAGGCCTGCACGCTCTCCAGCGAGGACACCTCGATGATCTCCGGCAGCAGGCGGATCGCTTCCTGGTAGAACATTGTGCCCAGCTCGTCCTCCGAGAAGTTTTGGTTGGACGAGGCAGGGGCGGGCTTTGCTTCAAGGTAGGCGTACTGCGTGCCGATGGCTAAAACAGTCAGGATGATGCTGAGGACTGGGGCGTCTTTGCTGGTGAGGGATTCCGGGTTGGTGTATAGGGCGGTTAGTCTGGTGAGGAGCCATGGTCTATCGACGTATAAGTAGTGGGTTACGGCGTGTTTGAAGAAGATGCCGACGAGGAATTCGGCGATATGGCGAGGGGGGATGCAGGAGATGGCTGCTGCGAGGGTCCGCGAGCTGGATCGGAGCTGTTTCGCTCGGGGGTAGTTTGATATTTGGTTTGCGGGGTGAATCTGGACCAGTTAGTACATATGGAGGGCTACAGCAGAGACATACCTGGCTCAGGGAAGCGGAAGCCGCCATCCTATCCTCGATCTGACGCTTGACGCGCATGGAGAAGTTCCAGTAGGAGAATTCCCCGGAGAAGTCTGTCTATAGTCAGCGCCAGCCATCTACCTTACAGAATAGACAAGAAACGCACGAGTAACGGTATCCTCCACGGGATCGATCGTGCACTCCTCTTCTTCTATAGTCAACTCCGCCTCGTCAGTTTCCGGCTGCGTCTCCTTGTCCGTCTCATCAATCGACAACGCCATCTGCTTGAGACTCTTCGTATCTAGCGCGATCCCCTTGAACGCGTGTCTCAGGATCCGCTCCATGTACATGGCCCTCTCCTGCAGTTCCACCAACGCATCCCGAGCGCTATCAATGTCAGCCCCTGCATCACTTCAACTACTGACGTACGTACCTGATATCCTGCGGTACAGGCATACCCTGCACGCGACAAGGACGGCCCAGGTGCGAACATTTCCTGCAGGGGATTCCCCCCTCGCATTTTTCTTTCCACCGGCGGCATTGATCGCAGCTGTATTGTCAGTGTACTTGATTCAAACTTATTCTCGAGGTAGGCCTACGCTCTGGCTGTGCGCTTTCTCTCGTCGGTTACTTTGCGCCGTTTGAGTCGGGGTGCGGGCGCTTCGGTGCTTGACTGCGCTCTAGGGGCGGAAGGTATTGGTGGCCGATATGCGCTCATGTTCTATATAAAAATGCAGTGAAGAGAGTAGACTATGTGTTATGTGTTGTATGTCAATAAATGCAACGAGGATTGTTACATTAGTGTGGCTGCGGGCTTATCTCCAGGTGGGGAAGCTTAAGGTTGGCACTGATAACGGATGTGGTATAAATACGGGGTAATAATCCACTGATAACACTAATCTAATATAGGCATCATATCTGTTGATGCAACACGGGCAACTGGCTAACTATTACTGCTTGGTAGCAAAAAATGACCCCGTCCCAAGAATATCCCCGTCCTCTTCTTTTCCCCCCTGCGCCCTGTCAATCCTCTCCTCAGTCGTCTTGAACAGCCTCGGCATCGCCGTCTCCTCAAAGCTAACCCCCTCGCCCACCATCTTCGCCAACCCCTCCGCGGCCAGCCAAATAACTGGCATCCCATGCCCATTCAACCCCGCCAAGATAAACTGCCCTTTGCTCTCCGGCACCGCGCCGACATGCGGGTTCGAGTCATACGAGTAGCCCATGACCCCCGACCAGATCTGGTCTACCCTAGCCCCGGACTCCTCCCACCCGCGGAACGTCCGCTGCATATACCCATCGTAGAAATCCTTGGCCACGTCGATGAGCACGCTGTCGTCGGTGTTGTTGTACCACTGGTCGCGATGGGGCTTGAAGAGCACCGACGCGCCACCGACGATGATGCTCCCGTCTGCACGGGGGATGAGGTAAGACAGGACGTTGTCCATGGTGCGCTCGATGTAGGAATTGGTCAGTAGCGGGGCAGTTTTCCCTTCTGGCACGGCGATGCGGCAGCAGACGCCTTTGCAGGGGATGATGTTGTGTTTGTATTGGGGGAGGAGGGAGGAGACGTAGGCGTTGGAGGTGTGGATGACTTTGCTAGCGTGCAGACTGCCGCGGGGGGTCTCGATTGTGAATGTAGTGGTACTGCCGTCTGCAGATGGTGTAACCGCTGTTGCGGGGGTGTAGGTCTGCAGATTGACCTTTCCTGACGCCAGGAGTTTGGCGAGAAGGTGCATGATGAACTTGTAGGGCCAGATGGTGGCTGCGGTGTAGGAGGCACAAGCCACCGCGCCTTTGACGCCGCAGATCTGACCGCGTTAGTACGGATAGTGGCATGATTTCGAGGCGACGTACCCCCTCTACATCCTTTCCTGTGTGAAAGTCAACATCGTCCATGTACGCGAATCCGTACCCCTTCATGCGCTCGTAAACCTTCCTCGCCGCCGCTGCAGCTTCCTCATTACACCACACATCGATTGTCCTTGTAAGTCTGAAATCGCAGTCGATCTGCTCACTCTCGACAAGTCTCTTGATCGCTTGGACATGCGCAATCTCAAACTCGGCAATCTCCGCCGCTGCTTCAGGTCCAGCACGGTCAATGTACGTGGGGATATGTCCGTACCGATCCGGGCGCAGATGGCCTCCATTGCGACCGGTGGCGCCTGAACAGGCACCTCTTGCCTCGAGGATAGTGATTGACTTGATGTTGTTGTGGTTGTGTAGTAAATGCCAGGCGGTGCTCACGCCCGCATACCCAGCGCCGATGATCACCACGTCGCTGTGCGTCGGGAGATCTTCGGTGGAGCGATGGTTGTGTAGTTCGTGGGGGTTGTTCTGCCAGAAGCAGGTAATGGGGTTTGAGGGAAGGGTAGCCATTACTTGTATTATTTATGTTCTTTATCACTATGGTCAACTTTTGCCCACTGTAGATGGTCTCATATATACTTATTCTGGCGACGGTTGTTGTCTAACCAGGAGTTGTCGAGTGTTAACTTCCCCACTTCTCCTCTCTCCGTCTCCGCTGATCATCCTTTATCTTTTCTTATCTTTACTATGCGATCTGCGAATCTCCGGTCAAGTCCGGTTTATCATCATGTGACCCTGCATCATCCGGTCCAGTTCCGGTTGGTCATGGTGTAACTATCCCCAGAAGTAAGGGCTTTAGGTTGCGGTGGCTACACGAAAAGAGGGGAAATCGAAACCTTGAGATAGGAATTGCAAATGCATTGTCTTCATTGGAAGAGCCTGTCAAGCTATCTATCACACTCTAATCTCAAAGCTAAACCATCACCGGATGAGCTTGAGCATAGAGATAAGCCATTGGTTAAATATCGCCAACTGGCGACAGGATCGCCTTAACTCCAAGGTCCCCAATCTACTTTCAAATTGAACATGCCACCTGAAACAGAGATACCAAGAATAATGCCAGATCCAGAAAAAGGCACCCTCCATGACACCGAGAAACAACTCCCTGACAATGTCGACGCCGCCGCCGAGCATCTCGGCGAGATCCGCCTGGTCAAACAAGGCCTCCACCAGCGACACATCCAGATGATTGCGCTGGCCGGGACCATTGGTACCGGCCTCTTCCTCAGCTCTGGGCGTGCCATTGCCCGCTCGGGGCCTCTTGGAGCCCTTCTAGGGTACACCATCATCGGCGTGGCCGGCTCAGCGGTTGTCTTTGCCGTGGGCGAGATGGGGGCTCTGGTTCCGCTGAATGGAGGCGTGGTCCGCTACGCCATGCTCTTCTTCGACCCGGCGCTCGGCTTTGCCAACGGCTGGAACCAGGTCTATTCGTACCTGGTCTCGATCCCCGCGGAGCTGGCCGCGGCGGCCATCATCGTCGAGTTCTGGGTGACGGTCAACAATGCGATCTGGATCACAGTATTTGGGGTGCTGATGCTGGCGACGGCGCTGCTGTTTGTGCGCGTGTACGGGGAACTGGAGTTTGGGTTCTCGATGATCAAGATCATGCTCGTCATCGGCATCAATATCATGGCGCTCGTGATCACCTGTGGAGGCGGGCCGGACGGGCAAAGCATTGGATTCAGATACTGGCGGAATCCCGGCCCCTTCGTGCAGTACCTGGACGTCCCGGGCTCGTGGGGCCAGTTCCTGGGGTTCTGGACGACGCTCAACAACGCGCTGTACGCGTACTCAGGGATGGAGAACATCAGTGTCGCGGCGGCGGAGACGCGGAGTCCGCGGCAGGCGATCCCCAAAGCGGCTCGACGGATCTTTGCGCGTGTGTTTCTGTTTTATATTCTGTCCATCTTCATGGTCGGCATGCTGGTCCCCTCCAATGACCCCACTCTGCTCCGCTCGACCGGTAATGCGTCCCAGTCGCCTTTTGTCATTGCCGCGCGGCGTGCCGGCATCCATGCTGTTCCATCTATTATCAACGCTGCGGTTCTGACCTCTGCCTGGTCCGCGGGGAATTCGAACATGCTCGGAGGCTCTCGCATCCTCTTCGGGCTGGCCATGCACGGACATGCGCCCAAATTCTTTACTAGGGTCAACCGGTTCGGGGCGCCGTATGTCGCCGTCTCCCTGATCGGCGTCTTTATGGGGCTCGGCTACATGACGCTGTCCGACTCGGCCAGCACCGCTTTTACCTGGCTGCAGGACATCGTCTCCATTTCGACTCTCGTGAACTGGATGTGTATCTGCATCATCTACCTGCGGTTTTATTACGGGTGCCGGAAGCAGAAAATCGACCGGCACCGAGAGTTACCGTGGGCGGCGCCGCTGCAGCCGTACCTGACGTGGTTTGCGCTCGTGCTGTTTACGCTTTTATTGTTCACTGGGGGATACAGCACGTTCATGCGCAGGCACTGGGATACGGAAACGTTTGTCTCATCGTATTTGAACATTCCGATCATTCTGGGGTTGTATTTTGGGTATAAGCTGTGGGGGAGGACGGCGATGGTGCCCCTGGAGGAGATTCCCATCCGGCCGTTTATCCAGGCGTACCGGGAAGAGCCCGAACCAGAGCCGAAAAGGAGGACCTGGTGGAGGCGGTTGAACATTCTATGGTCATAGTTACTCATTCTTAATCCATGTGTTCATGTGTTCATGTGTTCATGAGTAACATAACTGATACTGCGAGACCACATTTCCATAATAAGTCTTCCTAGAGTTATCAGCGTAATCTCCGATAATCCTCCGATATGTGGACCGGAAGGCATTTTGATCAGTACATAGTATCTACATATTCAGATCGATAAGATAAGCCAGAAGAACGTGTCTCATCCGCCGGAAGTGATCCGGTCCTCCATGTCCCATCACTTCTATAGACTCCGCATTTCTCCACATCCCAATCATGAAATCCACATAAACAACCCACCCCTCACTCATCACTCACACGAGAACCAACCCCCCAACGACGGACAACATAACAGTTACCAAAGAAAATGCCAAAACACATTATCTTCGACGTGGTCGGCACCTGCGTCTCCTTCGACGCCTACTTTGCCTCCATCGCCGACACAATCGGCCCAAAACTCACAACTTATGGAATCACCCCCAAGCACTTCGGGTACACATGGATGACCGCCGCGGAGCTCGAATTCACCTTCCTGTCCATCTCCGAATCTTACCGCCCCTATAAAGATGTCATGCGCGCGCTCTTCTACCGCAGCCTCTTCATGGCTGGCGTGGCCAACCCACGCTCAGCCTTCACAGATGAGGAGCGAGACGCATGTATACGCGGCTATGCTTCTCTGCAGCTGCGTCCTGAGCTTGTGACTGCGTTTGAGAGATTGCGGAGCGCGGGGTTTGAGGTTTGGTGTTTGACTACGGGGGATGTGGAGCGTGTCCGGGGGTATTTTACGCGGGCCGGGGCCGAGATGCCGGTGGAGAGGGTGTTGAGTTGTGATGGGTTGAGGGTTGCGAAGCCGGCGCTGGGGGCTTATCGGGCTGCGCTGGAAAGGGTAGGAGATGGGGAGAGGTGGTTTGCGGCGGCGCATTTGTGGGATGTGTCGGCTGCGGTGAGGGCGGGGTTTCGGGGGGCGTATTGTAGTGTGCTTGAGGGTGAGGGCTGTTGGGAGGTGTTTGAGAGGGAGAGGTTGGAGGTTGTGGTTGAGGGGTTGGTTGAGATGGTTGACGGAGTGATATCTTTGTCTAAGTAGGTTGTACTTCCTCTATATCTATCTTATAGCAGAAGCTCTGCGTATGAATTTTGCGGATAGAAGTATAGGTATCATTCAATGTAGAGGTCATCATAAACCAAATTAAGAGACATCAATCCACTCATATCATATCATATCATATCAATCAATCAATCTGCAACAGCGAGAATTCTGCTCACATTAGTTCAGATCAGTCCATCAATAATGAACGACTTACTCATCCCGATCAAGAAGCAAATACTCATCATTATCAACCTTCACCTCCTTCCCTTTCCCCTATGCATGCATCAGCACCATCTGTAGAACCTTCTCCAGAAGATTGTCCACAGTCAGCAACTGACCTTGGTATAAATCACCAAATCCCCCAGCCTCACATCCATCGCATGCTGTCCTCCATTCCCCGGCGCCTTGGTCGTGCCAACCGCCAATACAACCCCCCGCGCAGGCTTCATGGGCTTCGTCCCCATACTTGCCGTTCCGACATGCGTGATCTCATCTTCAGGCAGGATGATCACGGTGTTTTCCTTCGGACAGAGATACTAACACGCCTTTGTTAATTGTCAATTCGTCATACCGGCGGTGAGGTGAGGATGTGGCGAATCCGCAAACTCTAAGAACCTTTGCTACATACAGAGTGAACTGCGTCCGCTTTTTCCATGTTGCAATCTCTACACGATAAAGAAGAGATAGGAGACGATAGATTAATTGTTGGGTCTATGCTTATACACAGATAGAATATTAAGTCTAGCAGTAAGCTACCAGCTGGTATCTCGGACACATCATCTGATTTTATCCCCTCCGGGTAGGCATATCTCGTTATGACGTTTCCGTCTCCCCTGAACCCAATCAGATGAGCTGTCAGTAGGTCTCCGCTCGGTGGTTCTGGCCACGTCCGGTTCGTCAATGGATTCAATTGTGTTTAAGCTTCGACCGAGGGTTGCCTCCCGTCGTGGTGATGTTGATTGAGTCCGGTACGTTACCGGATAAATCACCCAGGAATTCCTACGAAAGACCTTCTCATTGCCCAAATAAGGTGAGCACAGTTTCCATTAATCTACTACTCATCTGCTAACTGCTAACCATAACTGATCCTCAGACTATCGAGTAGAACGTGACCAATCCACCATTTCAAGCATCTTGCTTCTCCAGATACGAGGATCTTCTGCCAGAGCGCAGTTGCGGACAGGGGCCCTACTACAGCTGGATCTGGGTGCAGCCAAGAACAATGAGTCCGTTCTAAACATCAGGTAAGTATCCCGTCCGACGACGTTCTACTGCTCCTACTTACGTAGTTGTTGCCGGTGCAGCAAGCAGCGTTCGCACTGCAGCTATTGCCGATAATGTTGGTGCCTGGGCTCGTTAGCAAAGCAGAGCAAAATAGATTTCAAGTCATGCCATACACTGCACACCGACAAGGCCGGTCAGGGCATCAACGTCCACGTCCAAAACTTGGAGCAAGTTCAGGGCATTAGCATCAAGGCTTTTCGAGTCCTCAAGTTGCTGGCAGCATTTTTTGTTGCTAGCGCTGCAGGTCTGCGCGTTGACGGTCGCGAAGCAGGCAGCGCTAACGAGGGCGGCGAGGATGGTGCGGGAGAGCATTTTGCAGGTAGTAGCTGGTTTGTTTGAGGTCTGTGATTGTAATTGCGATTGTGAGAATTGGAAGATGTTCTGGTAGAGGGTGCGTCTTCTCTTTATAACATGCTGGAGGCATTATGTCATTGACACCAGACATCCTCTGAGATGGACTTGGAATAAGACTCTCGTCATTCCTGATGCAAGCCTTGTCTTGGCTCTGTCCTTGGGGAGTAAGGAGGGCGTCATTCTCCAATGAGAAACGCTGTGAAGCCATAAGACGCACTCCGTGCGGGAATCGGAGACCTGGGGCAGTGGCGCATTCTTCGGCTGTTGAAGAATGCGGTGTAGCTCCGATCGACTCTAATAAAAGCACCAAGAAGCTCTGAAAGACGATTGTCGAACATGTGATGCGGCAAGGGGAGGTTGCTAGCTGCCTGATCCAACTGAATTGGATATATCGCACCGGGAATGGGTCAGCAAGGGGTAAGCGGTAAGCTTACCATAATTGTGATCTCAGCGCTCGCACAGCTCATCCTTCTCCGACATGCTGCTCAGCTACGACCGGTTATATGTTCTAATAGCATTTATGCTCTCCTGCCGTCATCTTGGAAGTATCTCATCGTGACCGAGCTGCGGGGATGCAAAGTTTCGCATTGTAACCGGCCCCATTCCTTGAGTCAGTGCACATTTCGCGGTAGGGCTCGCTCAGGTATGGCGAATTACAAATAACCTTCGATCAAAGCTAATCTAATGCCTCATGCTGGGAGTTGTGTAGCGGTCAAGAGATCTGAGCTACAGGCGCAAGACTGCAAAGCTTTGGCTACAACAACGTCATACACGGGGGAATGAGCCAATGTGGTCCAGATTTCTAAACACGTACGTATGTTCCAAAGCTCTGGAATGCACCATGCGCTTTAACTGATCTCAGTGTCAGTGTCTAGATCGCGTCAGCGAGATCATTGCCTCTCCCGCTACCCTAGGTGTCAATAACTGGGGGCTACGCGAACGTTTCAGTTCCCGGGTATCGGCACTCGGCAGCGAGGAGTTGATCCCAACTAGGCTGAGCATGCTATGTAGCTATTCAGCATAGGCTCTGGCCACCAGGGTACTGGTGTTGCTCAAGTTCCCTGATCCCTTGAGCTTTCTTCTTAGGCTACGGTATTTATCCATGCCCCGCACTACTCCCAAACCAGAAATAGGACAATGAAACCCCACAAGAGCTGAGAGGTTTTGCAACAAGGTCTCCAGCTTAGCGCTTAGTGCCTGTTCCTCAGCACGGCTCGCCACCCAATCTGCAAGGGAGCTGCTCGAAGTCATCGAACAGCAAGTGTGCGTCGTCCAGGCGTCGGTGATAGAAACGGAGAACAACTGAGGCACATGTCTGCGCTCTGCATTGCGGTTTATCCTGGACGCATTCAGGGACGTTTATGTGCTAAGATAGATCAGCCTGGACTTGACTCTTGCAAGAGCTTAACAGCCTCGATGGCATAGGCGTCAGGGGATGTCGGGTTGCAACAGACGTAGAGGGACACTCAGCAGCAGATGGTCCTCTGAAACACGGTCCAGAGGGCCCTCCTATGCGTCCAAATGACCTAGATACGTCGGTTGATCTGAATGCAGATGATAGCCAGTCAGATCGCCAGGCCAAAGATGCAATCAGCCACTGTTCCTTCCAGCGAGTCGAGCGTCCAGCTTGAAAGGGCACAGCATTTCTTCTGGTAAGGAACCCCTACCTTTCTATTTAAGCTGCCGAAGCATCCTACCCGCCCCAGTTCTCAGCATTATTCAGATGATTTTAATCCGCCTACAGTCCGCCCCCGCCACCGTTTGGGCTGCATGCGGTGGAGGTCAGATGTCCATTCTAGAACGACCCCAATTCATGCTTGTGATTGTCGAGACGACACAGTTCCTCTTCGAGAGAGACAAAAATACCGACAAAAACATACAACAGCCGGGATTCGCTGGTGGTCACCCACCCAACTACTAACCGGCCGGCGTGTGGCTTAAGTACGGCTGAGCGGACGGGAAGCCCTGTTTTCCACACCCTATGGTCGTATGTGCTGGGTTTCCTTGAATTGAAGGTTATATAGAACACTGGCGCGTGCCTTTACAAAAGTACCGCTTAGGTGAAACAGGGTAAGGCTATATCTACGGTAGGGGGAGTCTAGGGTGAGACTATGGATATGCCAATTCTTTAGATACAGATACATATACTAGAGGTTAGGCCATAAAAATTTAGTCCCAATCAATTATGTATTTTTTTTTCCCCTATAAAATACCAATTTTTTATAGGTTCTGTAAGCGTTATGGCGTAGGAGGGCTAAATTATTACAATATATATTTCTAATGGTCTGGGCAGTTGGGGCGATTGCATGAGCTTCTTCTTTCTACTTCTCCCTTTTCATCGATTCCCTTACCTCTCAATTATGCTGTACTGCAAACTTTGGAACCGGCCAACATCTGGTAATTATATGGTATCTCATTAAAATGCTATTTTCCACAACTGCACTCAGGCACCGCTAGTCAATGTAGAACAATGGCTGATACTTGTACTCATAGACGCCGGCAGTTAGAACCGTCTATAAGATAAGCTATGAAAGCAGGGTCAGTTGTAGCTCTCTACATTCAGACAAGGCTGGCGTTTCGCCCATCAGCAGTCAGATACTAGCCGTGGAATGGCAGGGGTTTCTCCCTCTTCCGTTACCAGACCTAGCCGCAGATGCAGAAGACCAAATGGATGCTAGATTATAGCCCGCCAACAGGTCAAGAAATGTAATCTCCCTACGGCATGAGTGTGATGTTGCGTCCCCTGTCACTTTGTGGGCGGCGTCGGTGCCCCTATCCAAGGTGTTTCCTGGCATCGATTGACTGCTTAAAATACTCTCCATCTCCTATACAAGGAGCTCACTTGCAACTATTACGATATTTTGTAGCTTGAATCTCAGTCTGACGAGGGGTCATAGACAGTATCTGGTAGATTGAAAAGATCAGAATTATCTAGACATACAAGCCTGTGAATTTGACCATCTCACAATTTTTAATGATTGCTTGTCTTTTCCCAGGTAGCTGGCTGAGCTCTGATCAGGATGTTTCACGAGAGATCCCTCACTGAATGGTGCTTCGAGGCGCGCATTTTTTACTATCTGCCGGTGGAGGTGGCATCTTATACCCTTGTGCTCGACGTCGGTCCGGAAGGTGACATCTCGCAGAAAGAACTTGAAAGATTTTAGCCCGCTCAGTAGTATTAAGTATTATTAGGGACGGCAATGTTGGTGCTGCTAAAGGGAATCACTGGATATGTCACCCACTGTCTCAACTTAGTATATATAATGATGTGCAGAGGCTTAGAAGCGTCTTACCAACAGTGTTAGTTCAAGCTATCTGCTATGGAGAGCAAGGTATCAGTGGATTCATGAGGCCTCATCACACTGGCCCTGTTGCTAGAGTACCAAAACAAGACTTCCTCTTCAGATTTATAAATTTCCTATGTACTCTACTACTATGCTGCTTCAAAGCAGCAGAGTCCACGAACCTCCTCAATAATTTACCACAAGGCAGCTTATGGTCTAAAACATTCTGGTGCTCCCTCAACGCATCGTTGGGCCCCCCCCCCCTCAATACGAGCCGAGCAACACGGACAAGTAAATGTTTTGGTGAGTTTTGGAATCCTCATAGACAAAACCATCTGTATTAAGCGCTAGAAGGGGAACAGTCGGGAATACAGGTCTGTCCTCTGGATATAATGCTTGGAATCCTGCTCTATCAGACATGACCCTGTAGATATATTTATTTTGCAAGTTTGCAAGATACAATGCCTCACTTGCAAGGCTGGCTGCAATCACTGCGTGTACAATCCCCGTTGGCTGACAGTCACAGTGGTTCTGCGCCGCGCTTAGCTCGCCCCTGCCTGTACAATCCATACCTACCATGTCTATAACCCCATGCTTGACACCAGCCTCACCAGCGAGCCCTGGCACAAGACTGTCTCGATGCTGACCCATTATATGGGAGACTACTCGCTCCCCAGGAGCCTACCGCCCAATCACACTGCTCAACACGCTAGGCAAGCTGCTGGAGGCAGTGAGGGCCCGACGGCTGTGCTTCTTCACGAAACACTGCGGACTTCTGCCAGACACCCAGTTCGGGGGACGCCTGGGACGTACTACCTAACAAGCTCCTTTCGGAGATGGATATAGGTGGGCCCGTTCCGTACAAGCCCGGGTATCTTCTACCTACAGAGGCTCAGAGATCAAACAATATCAGTTACATTAACTGGTCGCATTATTCGCTACGTACCCGGGCGTCTCATTGCCGCATGTACGCATACGACCTGGGCTTCAACGCGGACAAAATTTCACCTGTTTTCAACGACACCATCCAGAATAAGGCCCACAACCATATGGCCCTCGATCTTACCCTAGCCTACCTCAACCCACCCTGTCGGCTGGTTGTTACGCCTGTTTTTATTATTCTATATTCACTGAATCTCATCAATAAGTGACGCTGCATTTTTTGCTCCGAATTATACAGGATTTCTTTTGTTAGGTATTTTCGAGCATTAGGACTGTGTTGTATATGGAGATATATACCTGCTACGTTTCTATCTGGATTGAAACTGCTGCCTGGGCTTGCTCGTTGGTCGCATATTTACACGCCCCTCTTAGCATGACTAGATCAACATATTTAATTTTGTACATTTTGACTTCGACCATACCCCGTGTAGGACACCAGGTGGACTCCCATCCTCGTATAAAAAGAGCGGTGTTCCCTTCTGAGCCAAATATATACCTGACTGGTTCTTGAAGGGCTTTTTTGTCGTCGGCGTTATGTACAAGACACAATAGTTTCCTTCACAACCCATAATCGTAGCATTGTGGTCCAAAGACACAAAACAAGCATATCCCAAAGTTCTAAAGTATCCTAGCGCTTGCTCCCAACCAGGTCACCCTAGTAGGGGGTGCCAGCATACACCTATACGATGTTAGAGCTGAGACTGAAGTATGAGGGACATTCTTCGGGTGATTAGTTACCTTGAAAGACTTGATCTGGGGGAAGTCACCACGCCCCGCGCTGGAGCAAGTGTTACTGTCGCGAATGTACTGCTGGAAATTGCCTTTACAGTCATTCTCGGGGAAGAGTGCAATCTCAAAGCCATCGACGTCTCCGTTGACGCTCATGATGGTTGCTTTAGTGTCCAAGTTGGTGCAGCCGTAAGCCTTCTGATCGCCGAAACCAACGGGACCATTCCCCTTGCAGTCTGTCTCTGTAAATCCGGTAAAGCCCCAATCGCCAGCCGATGCAAGGGTTGCCGCGGCCAAAATCGAAAGGATAGCAGAAGAGACATGCATGGTGAAAGATGTTGTGCTTAAGTGGTCTGGATTCAAATTGGAGAGGATGAGGATGATGATGGAGATTCTTGGATAATGAGTGAAAACGAAGACACAGGACCAGGTATTTATAAGGTAGACCATGACCCTAGTCCTTTGTCCGATTGTTTTTACCGTATACTTGCCGCGGTTCCTACAGTGGGCCTTTGGGGCCGATCCTTTGCGGCTGTGGTTGCTTACTTGCTCCACATGGGCTGCCAAGACCATAACACACGGGAATGGCTGGTTACGTATGGAGCCTCAAGGATGTAACTCTGATGGCGATCACCACATTAGCCTACAACTAGGGTACCCGAACTGTCCAATGTCAATACTGCTTTTAGTTCAGCTCCAAAGGCCCCGCGTTGGATGTTTGAGACAAGACTTTCTGTTATTCATTGTGTTGCTTGGCGCCAGGGCCTTAGATGGTCCTTGAATTTTCGATGGTTTAGGGTACCCGAACTGTCCAATGTCAATACTGCTTTCAGTTCAGCCCCAGTTGCTACAGAGCCGATCTTGTAACATCAAGTGAGTACAATATGGAGCCCAAGCACTGCCTCCGGTGATCAATACCGTGAGTGTTATCTTTATCGAACGGATCTACTCCGGAAAACTTAGAATGTTGGATCTTATGGGGCGGAGGATTTCAAATAATGGTCCTACCCAAGTGCGTGGGTACAGTTCCTCAAACAGATCAGGACCGTTATCGGCCTTTAGAGACTACCTTATGCAGCAGTTCATCCGCCGCATGAATTTGGTCTAGTTGGAGTCGCTCGTGTATATACATCTGCATGTGACCATTCGTCGCCCTAGCTACACAAGCGGGCGAGGCCGAGGCGGAATACCCACTGGTGTTACAAGCGTGGAGAAACATGGATATCGAACTGCGTTCTGATATTAATGAGCCTCAAGAAGGCACACCGACAGCGCAATTCATTAGCATCTTGAACAGAGCGCAGACCAACTGGTTCGACCGTTTTCGAACGCAATACCCTCCACTTCAACCCCAAGGTCAATGACAATGGCAGAACCAGCAACTTCAAGGTCTGAGAAACCCCAACTCCCAGTGGCCAAACCCCAATCCACAATGGTCAAGGCAGTCGTCCTAAAACCCACAGCCACTGTGGAACTCAAGATGGCCCTCTCGCCGATCGATTTGGCAAAACGGGCAAAAGCAACCAGAACCAAGCTAGCGCGCAACCCCAGAGGGCATTGCCAGCCCCGGCACCTCCGAAACGTCTAGCAATCACCGAGGAGAAAATGGCAAGCCCAATTCCCAGGTTTGGAATCTGTCTGCTTCAAGGATTTCGTTAATATGACCGGCTTCGTCTAAATTCGGACCCGTCACAGTGACGTCCACTTAAATCATCCCATGGCAGCTAAATCAGCATTTTAGCACAATCCATAGGAATCTATAATGCCTGGATTAATGCAATATATTCTCTAAAGCATAACCAGGCAGCAATGGCATACAACGAAGCAAAAAATGCATCAAAAACATACAACAGCCGGGATTCGCTGGTGGTCACCCACCCAACTACTAACCTGCCGGCGCGTGGCTTGAACGCGGTCAATACCCGGGTAGGTGTCCTCGCTGGCGATGGGGGGTGATGCCGCTTGAACAAGGTGGTGATTAGCGTGAGTGCAGAATACTAACCAGTCTAGAGCATGCATCACCACTATGGTGTTTTCTTCTTCATTATTAGGGAGGTGGTAAAACAAAGTTATGGTTGCACAGGCGTCATATCCATATGGCTATTCTTACAAGCGAATGGCGTTGTGATACATACTAAGCCCTATCAGAAATAATTCATACCCACAAAAGTAACAGAATGGATTACTAATCATTATGGGAGCAGGTTGCTAATTATAAATCGACATCTGTCTGAAAGATCAATAGTTTCCTCTGGATTACAATGACGTCGTAGTGTCAGAATGACTGGGGGTTCTATGCTGGTAAAAGATATGGTCACAATACCATGACCAAGTCAGTGCAGAATACTTGTCCCAGACTTAGATACAGTAGGTTTCGAACCAGCTGATTTTAGCTTAGGCTGCGCAGTGCCTACCAAATGCCAATAATGAATCCAGTTGGTGAGGGCAGAAAAGCCCAAAGAAGCCAGCACAGAGGACAATAACAGTATCACTACATGGGAGCATGATATCTGCGTGATAACACCCAAGTAGACCAGATAGGATACGTAGCACGTGATAGTGCGGCGCTGACCAGGTTGAGGTAGAGCAGTAAAAGGGTTCCCATGACAAAAGTAGTAAACATTACACAAAATAAGAATGAGACGGAATGACTTGTTCTTGCATCAATGCCCACATGACCTAGGGTAGATGGTAGGTCCAAGGTTACCGCAACTTTCAAGTGCGCTAGCCCCGAGCTTGGTCCAGCTGCCCCTACCGCGCGATGCCATGGCATAGGCTAAGTTAGGGATGGGTACCAGTGGAATGGCAAAGGGAAACACTGAATATTCAGGTGTTTGAATGGAGGAGAAATCACCCCAAAGGATGAGTGCGGATTAATGTGATACCACAGACATAAAGCAAGGGCAGGAGAAGGGGTGGCTGGATGAAAAGGGACAAGAAGGAAAGAATAAATGACTCCCAGCGTATATGCCAGACAATACGATGTTCAATTTAAAAGTTGTGAGGCTTAAAGGATCCACAAAGATGACAAAAAAAGGAAAAGTATCGCCCAGTAGTGCAATAAGTTGCAAGGGAAAGAAATAAACGAACAAATATTGACTGAGAAGAGGCGAGGAGAACATAAAGAGACACAGGGGAAGGAATGACCGACAGCGTACACCAAGAAGATGAGCCTAACGAGTGGCTCGGCTGTACCACAGGCTGGTACTTCCACTACCACCATAATTTTCTTCGTCCTGGCTTTTCAACGCTCGGAAGAGGTACAAGCTGACATGATGCTCCTCTCTCCTGATATCAGCCAGCTCAAGTTAAGCCTGGCGGTCGCCTTCTTGACCTCTCCTTTCACACTCATGTCCTAAACGGCGGGGCAAGGCCGCGAATGCGACATTAATTCGTAGATGGCCTGGCCGTCTCTACAGATGCTCTACGGCGAGTCAGGGCATGTCTTCTCATTACTAGTATTTTGATGCGACCTCGGTTCCTTCGCTCAGGTGAGCACAGCATGGGAGGCATCGAGATCGAGCTACTATCGGATGGTTGGGAAATAGTGGACCTCCGAGAGATTATCTTTTAAATGGCGCCCGGAACTGGTTTATCTTCGGTCGTTATCATAGAAGAGTACTGAATAGTCAAGACGGTTACTTTTAGGCTTGACGTTCTAGTAGAACGGTCAACACCGGGCCCCTAGATCACTTGTGATGTGCTTGAACCAGGCCTTGCTGCAAATGTGTTAACGTAGAGAGTATAAGGATCATGCTGTCCAGCCCACTTGCCCATTCATAATTCTGCTTCACCGCATATAGCGCCAACATATTCAGATTCCGTGACTCCTTGTGGAAGAGGCATGCTGGAGCCATCACGGCGATGGGAGGAGCGTCGAGGGCAATTGCGTAAGGTGTATCTTGCCGGATTCCTTCCATTGCTCGTAGATGCGGGCGATGTGCTGTGGCTTTCATGATCAGGCCCCACCATGTGGGTTTTGTTAAGCTCCATGGTACGCGCAATCGACCAGTTGACCCATGGCTTGGTCGGATGCTGCACGATATTAACGCCCATGGTTTTGAAGTAATCACCGCCGTTGGCTTTGTTGAGGAGTGGTGCGAGAAGCTTCGTCAAATCGATGCCGACCCCACAGAGCTTGTGCTCCTTGCAGGGACCAGTTTTGACATGAACCAGACGGATAGGTTCTTCCCCATTTGCGGTGACTCCATTCTCAGCCTGTCAATTTCAAGGAAGTGGCCTTCTCCAAGCAACAATAGAATCGATCATGCCACAAGACATTTGAGAGCAACCAGAGTAGGGTTGAGGTCTCCATGGCGCATCTTAAGTCGGAGTTCTCACGATCAACGCAGGCTGAGTACATAACCCACCTGGCATGAATTATGCAGTCAGTTGACATGACAGGCGTGGCTGATGCCTCAGGTAGTACAAACTAACAAGTCTAACAAATCTAGGAATATTGCTGAACTTCTAACAGATCCAAGAAATATGTTGAAAATGCCAACAGGGGTACAGCGACCTAAGTTGATCAGACGGTTCCATAGGAAATCGCCCACAGGATGCACAGTGTCACTCCCATCAAAACAAAGTATTCTTCTCCATTGTCTGGTGCGGCACCAGTATTAAACTTCGATAGTAGCCTAATATCACGGTACCCAGTATCGCTTGCCCTATCCAACCAAATGATACACAAAGAGGTTTCAACTGGCCACGAATAATCTCAAATCTGCTAAAGAGAATTTCTGCAAGTTTCTCTGCAAGATTCTGGCCAATGGAAACGCCATCTCAGTAGCAGCCCAATACAATTTTGCCCATATAACTATTTTCGCCGTCCGGATCGGTGTTGTGGAGTGTCCAAGATATTTCTGAATTATCCTCCACTGCCATGGTCTGGATTGCGTCCGCCATCATCGTCGCGAGAACATCGGTACCAGTATGATGAAGCAGACCATTAACATTCCAATACCGGCCGGTGTTGATCGTCCACCAGAAGTTCACGCCGCCGACCGAGAGGGACCCTGTTGCAAATGTACCTTCATTTGTCCCAGCCGTAGCCATAATGGCTCTCTCAGCATCCAGACCAGCAGAATATACAAGGCCGATCGGAGGCACCTGTCCATCGTTGGCTTCTGAAAGTGTAACGGACTGGACCGTAGTGCGGTCGAATGAGAGACCAGAATCGAATGTCAGCCCGTTTTCCAAGCTTTGATAACGCTTGACAAGAGACTGAGAAGCAGAAGCCTCAGACAGTGCTGCATGTTCTAAGTTTCAATTAACAAGCTGCACAATTCGTCATTTGTTCAACGGGATTGCAAGACTCTCTCACCCTTTGGAACTGCGGGCTGGAATGGCGCTGCCGCTATGGTTTCGGCAGCCACAAGCAAAAAGATGGTCGAGAGTGGAAGACGCATGATAATAGAAGTAAGAAGATATCTTGATATCTGGGGTTTCTGGGTGTGGAATGCTGTTACTGCTTGAGATTGTCATGAACCTTCAAGGAACCTGGATAAGGGACATACAGCCTCTATTTATATTGTCCTGAATCCTTTGCTCTATTCCACGCCTTCTTAGCGAAAGGACGCGAATGTCTTCTTGAAGCATCATCTGTCTTACTTCTCAGTGGCTGGAACTAGTCACCATATCAAATTGCTGACTTATATGAGCCAAATCGTTAGCAATAATACCAATGAGGGTCGAATCGGTCAAGTTTATGCTCTTAGCGTATCCACCTTGAGCACTACCTAATATGAACCATACCCTAAGAGAGTGTTTGAACACGTTATTACGCTACTATCGCTACTACTAGTTGGCGTTTATAACTATTGGCTAATCATTCATAAACACTCGGAATTTTGTTTTTAATCTATTTCTTCAAGATTACATAGTCAGTGATCCACTCACTCTTTGTACTCGGAGTGTTTGAACACATTAATACGCTACTATCGCTACTACTAGTCGGCGGTTATAACTATTGGCTAATCATTAATAAACGCTCGGAATTTTGTTTTTAGCCGATATCTTTAAGATTACATAGTGATCCATTCGCTCTTTGTACTCGGATAAGTTGAGTAGTGAGACATAACTAGTTAACTGCAGAATTTCTTCCGGATTTCTCCACCAGTCCTCAAGCTTTTCGCGGCCGTGGGCCGTCCCGCGCCCCGTTGTTGATGTTCGAACGTGATCGATGGCGTCCCACAACGCAAATTACAAAAAGCTCAGACACGAGGAGGATCTGCTAGTTAAAGAGGGAAAACAGGAACAATCAAAATACTGCCGTGCCCTGGCTTGGATTTCCATCATCTTTCTCTCTATGATAATAATCATCTCCGTGGCTCAAGCATTGCATCCCTCACTTTAATCTGATTCTAGGCACAAGTGACTGTTGAGGAAGGTTACCTTACCGAATGGGCCCAGACTCTTGCTAT
This sequence comes from Aspergillus udagawae, assembly GCF_001078395.1. Classification (NCBI taxonomy): domain Eukaryota; kingdom Fungi; phylum Ascomycota; class Eurotiomycetes; order Eurotiales; family Aspergillaceae; genus Aspergillus; species Aspergillus udagawae. The sequence goes on from NW_025091270.1 coordinate 1,643,240, forward strand.
CCCAAAGCAACTTTAAGACAGTTTTCGCTGTTGGGTTTGCAAGTTCCCTTAACTAGACCTGAATTGAGGTCCTGCTGGGCTACGTTTCATACTTCAACGCCTTCATTCGATGAGAAAGACATGAATTGCTTGTAGATTGCTTACGCTAACTCTACTCGTGTGTAGGTTTATTAGTTTGTGACAGAAATGACGCTAAACTGTCAAGTGTGTGTCAAGTGTGTGCCAGCCAAGAGAACAGAAGGTATATATATCACGTCAGACACCCAGAATTCTCGGCCCCCAATCTGCTCCAAATATTTTTTTTACTTTTATTTCAGCAGTCAAGTTCTCTGCATCATATCGTTTCTATGGACTCAGTTAAACGCAAAAAGTCAAAGTCGCAGGGCAAAGAGCCTGCTTTGAACAATTACTCGGGTAACCAAGTTCCGACAACAGGGATATTATCTCGGCTTCCTTTGTCATGGGTTCCCTACATCCAACTCGCCCGACTGTCACCACCTGCCGGCCTTTTCCTCATCTACTTCCCTCATGTGTTTGGGTTGATGCATGCAGCGTTGCATTTGTCGACCCCAGTTCCGGATATCCTGCGTGCAGGCGCTGTGCTTTTTGGCGGCTCCTTTTTTGTCTCTAATGCGATTCATATCTGGAATGACCTCATCGACGCGCCCCTGGACGCTCTTGTCTCAAGAACGAAGCACCGTCCCATTCCCCGAGGCGCCGTGTCACCCACCGCTGCATTGGTCTACACTATTACCCAGGCTATTGCAGCAGCCTTATTCCTGTCATTGCTACCGCATTCTCAATCGTGGTTCTACGCGCTGCCCAGTATCCTCGGTTGGACGTACTACCCCTGGGCTAAGCGGCATACAAACTACCCTCAGGTGGTGTTGGGTCTGTGCCTCGCATGGGGTGTTGTGATGGGAGAACTCTCTCTTGGCATAGAGACGATCAGCTTCCCCCAGGGCTGGAGCTGGAAAAAATTGATCCACGGCGAGTTCCATGTAAACTCCGCTATTCTGAGCCTTGTTATTGCAAATACTCTCTGGACAGTCATATATGACACAGTCTACGCCCATCAAGATATTGAGGATGATCTCAAGGCGGGCATAAAGAGCATCGCGGTACTGTGGAGGCAACAGACGAAGATTCTATTATGGGGTTCGCTGGTTATGCTGGCGTTACTATTAAGTTACTGTGGCTATGCCAGTAACCTTGGATTCTTCTACTACTTCATCGCAGTGATTGGAGCGACAGGATCATTAGGGCGGATGATATTGCAGGTGGATCTAAAGGATGAGCAAAGTTGCTGGTGGTGGTTCAGAAATGGATTCTGGTTGGCTGGAGGTGCAATTACTGCTGGTTTCTCTGCTGAGTATCTGAAGCAGATCATCTACTGAGGAGGCATGCTGTATGTCTCCATAAAGCTTTGATGCTTAGATTTTACGAGGAACCGTCAGGCCTACTACATTATATTAAGATGACGTCCTTGGCCTCGTGCAATATGATCTGACAACAAAGACGGGAACTTAAGGAATTGTGCCACTTGCAAGGTCTTTGAATTTGAGTTTCACAAGGAATACGGCGATGTCATTGACTTCTTCTGTCTCGGCGTGGAGGCTAGGGAGTGACCTATACAAGTTTGATCATCAGCAGTTAGATCCAGTGTCAATGAATAGATCAATCAACGCAAATTTACCCCTACAAGGCTGTCCTGGTAGCGGTACGTGACGACACTGATTTTAGTGTCAGGGAGTTCGCGAAGAAGGTTGATGGTTTAACAGAAGTTGCTGATATCGTGCACAGACGCAATGTTGTTTGCCAGTTCAGGATATTTCTGGACGAGATTCAGCGCCCGTTGGAGGATATCAAACGCGGTCGCGGCATGCAGAGTCGTTACGCTGGTTGGCATGAACAACGCACCACGAGAGAAAGGCAACGGGTCTGATGCAGTCTCCAGCAATGCTTCATGCAAGACGAAGACCCTGCGTGCAGGAAGCTGCCTCCAAAATTCCTGACTCAGGGGAGAAAAGACTTGAGTGAGGATGACATATATACGGTTCTTTTCACACATGTGGGTACGGATATCGTCGGCAAGGAGGACACTGCCGCTGTCAATGTTAAGTTCACTGATGCATTTCTGTTGCTCTTCTAAAGAACGGCCGACAAGGCTAACATTCCACCACATTGCCTCGCCTAACCGAACCAGTGCATGCACCGTGGGTGCTAGACCAGGCAGTGCGAGAATTCAGTCACTGCTGCTAACACTAATTGTTGCGATGCACATGCCCTACCCCAAGACAGTTTTGAGATTATCTTCCAATGTAGAAGATTTAAATGGAATAAAGCCCTTCAAGACTCATGTCCTGACATGTCACTTGTCTATGGTATTGAGCAGTAATATTACAAGGGTAGTGTATGATGTTGTTCAAGAAGTATAGCCAGATCTTAACTAGAGGTCACCTCACAAACATTGGTGAGAGAATGTATATAAGGTTTATCCAGATGGAGGGCTGCAAGACGCTCAGAACTCCGACACAGTGCTCCAATATCTAATCATTTACAGTTTGGTTTTTAGAGTAACATTCGCCGCACATTTGATGCACAAGCCTCAAAAATGGGTTCTTATTTGCATCTTCTAGGATTTGAATGATTCCTTTATTCTCGCTTGCAACTGCCCAGTCCAGCGGAGTGTAGCCCTGACTATCTTGTGCAGAACTGTTGACTCCTTCTTTTAGAAGCAGCTTGATAGTTGACTTGTGGCCCATCGTAGCTGCTAAATGCAGTGCGTTGCGTCCATCGTAGCCCACTGCTGAAGCGTTCGCCCCGGCCTTGAGGAGAAGTCGAAGGGAGTCATCTGCTCCCCAATGCGCAGCCTTCAGCAGGGCGGTGTGGCCATGAAGAGACTCTCGCACATTAACATCAACGCCAGCATCAAGTAAGAGCCGCACGATGTTAGTGTGGTTTCCTGAAACAGCTCGCTGCAATACGGTCTCGCCACTCTCTGTTTGAATCGAAGGATCTGCTCCAGCCTCGAGAAGGATCCTGGTAGTGTCTTCTCGACCCAGCCAGGCTGCATAAAAAAGAGGGGTCAAACCTCGTGGCATCGGCCGGGGCATCGGTGGGGAGCGAAAGACGGCGCCGGCTTTCCACAGCCTCTCGTGGATTACTGAGCAACGTCGATCCGTGTTAGGCAAGAGAGTGCGTCCGTTGTAATCCGCCGCGGACGGGTTTGCTCCGTGGTCCAGGAGGAACTGGGCAATCCCAACTTCATCAACATCGCATGCGAAATGAAGGGCAGTTCTTCCTCCATTGTCCTTGGCTGATATATCCAAACCTGCATAAACCAGAGCTTTTGTCATCCGTTCATCACTGTTCCTGACCGCTTGATGAAGGAGTGTCCATCCTGCGTTGTCAGGGACGGAGCTGTGCGGGATCCATTTTGTGAGAGGTTTAAGGAGGTTTTCAAGCCCTTGTTCCACAACGTGATGCAATATGGTGCGTCCATTATCGTCCTGGGCCTGGATATGCTGAGAATTGAGAAGGGGGGCGAGGTGGGGAATGCCCTGAATCAAATTCAAGAGGTCCAAAGGACCTAAATAGTCTGCGACCATCACAATAAGCTCCAAGGGGAGGGTGCAAGGTCTATAGGCCGTCATGATTTTGTCATCGAAAAAACATACCAGATGGAAAGAAACGGTTTTGAAATCAAGACAGCGACGAGGAAATGAATCAGTGTCATGTGACCCGCGGGGCAACAGGGCAACAGGGCAACAGGGCAACAGGGCAACGGCGGCGCAGGAGTCGTCCAACAGTTCTCCAACAACCCATCATCTCGATGGATCTGCGTGATAAGTGGAAGGGCACGCATCCTTTGCTGGAAGGACAATACCTGGCATTCACAAGCGTCATCTGAGGTGCCCCCGATACATTTCCCCGCATGAACGCCTTACTTGGCCCCCTGCTTTGCCAACTCCGCCCCTTCTAGCACTTGATCAACCATCAGCAAAGCCCAACACTCAGTGTTGGCTGTGCAGCCTATGCTCATTCCTCAGAATAATGAGGTTGGTTCAATAGCTACTCAGCATTACTATAGCGCTGCCATGCCTAACCTCACTCAGTACAAGCTCTCGGGGGGCAATGAGCAGCTAGCAACCATTGCTAGGCCCGAAGATCACCTGGTTACTGATCAGCTTAAATTACCATTGCGGTCCCTCTCTTAACTTGGTGTAGTACCAAAGGGGGCCCTTATGATCTGATAATGATAGAGCGGGTGGTCTTATCAAATATCCCACCAGCTGAGGCCCTTGGACTGCTGAAGGGTCCGGGAATCTGTACCACTCACCTAAGACCTACAAGGCGATGAGCTACGGGTCATTCCGTTTAGATGAGAGTGGTATTATAAGCGGTGCGCTGAAGGAATACACCAGCCCAAAATGTTCGTCGGGAAGCCTAACAGCTGAGAATGGGGGGACGGCAAGTAGCAACAACAACCAAAACGATCCTGAAATTGTATCTAGATGTGACTATCTAGAATGATCCAACGATTGAAAGAATTGAAACGGACAAAAATATCATATCCGAGCAACTTCAAAGCATGATTCCCTGAATTCCGTCCATACCCCAGACGTACGACCGATGGGGCTTGAAGCATACCGGATTCTGATTCCTAAGAGGCAAGGAAGCACTTCAGGGTATGTGTCTCAAAGACCTTCAATCGGTCCACGTGTCACCAAGGCTATTCCTGGCCTAATAGGCTAAGACAGCAACTGACCATCGCCATTGTAATGCGCATCGACAACCACATTGTCCTCCACACGCACAACCAACCGATGATCGGCGCCGTTGGAAGGAGGCAACCACTGGACGACGACCTTCCCAACCGCGCTGTTTGCCAATGCATCCTCATCAATCATTCTTACCTGATATGGTTGTATCCTCACTGTGCCGTCCGTGAACCTATGTGAAAAGGTGTGTCCCAGGAAATCCACTGCATTTCGGTACTGGGGGGGTGTCGCAACCACCATGTACGGCCGCTGGCCTTCAAAAGCCCGTCCGTTTGCGTGTATGGCGTCATCAAATGGACCTGAAACGTGGTAGACAAAGCCCTGCGATTCGGGGTTTGCAAAGGGTTCCAATGTGCCCACATTCTGCCGGAAATGATGCAAGTAAATGCCTCTTCCAGACGCGACGACCACCACGGTACATCCGTAGCAGACACCCGTCGAGTACACCTGGCGCTGGTTCCGATTGTTTGGATTGATCTCCCAGAATTTGCTATGGCCTGTTTGCACGAAGAGGTCGCGTCTACCTTTTACTTCGTTGTAAAGACGGACCGTTTCGCTAGCTGCACCGATGGCGGCCGGATTTCCTTGGTTGTTATGGGGTTGAAGCTGCATATTGTTCCCACCCCTGGGCGAACCGCCGCTGTCACTCTCTCCATCTCCTCCCTTGGTTCGTCCACAGGACAGGCCGCATAGCTTGCCTCCCCTGACATGAAGTGCAGCGGGTCCATACGGCTCGATGGTTGGGCTTATCAAGGATCGAGCATGGCTTTCACTGCTCGGAGAGGTCAGCAGATGTTATTTTAACGCCTTTGGAGGAATCAATCTCACCCGTGGACCGGATGGGTCAGAACCTGCCACGTCAGAAAAAGTCCCAAAAGAAGGAGCAGGTAAAGCTTTTGAACGAAAGGTGTATACATGGCTGGATTGGGCTGGTTGCACAATGATGGCTCAGGGATAGTCAGATCTTCTCGAACCAGCGCTAGCAATGACGATACTGATAGAACTCTGGATGAGTAAAGTATAGAGGAAGCTGTTTATCAAACCTCACGTCAGAAGCAGGAATAGGACTGGTATTTAACCTATTCTCTGGACCCCAGGCATCATCTTCTCCTTCCCCCTCGTCCCGAGTGCTATATTAGGGGCCAACAGCTTGTCCCCCCAAGAGTTGCCCTTTCAAGAGGAATTCTGGGTATTGTGCCGTCAGGTGGATTGTGATCGTGCTCGTTCTTTGGAGAGAATCACAAGTTCGCTCGTTGGTATTTGGCGGCCTTCTTCGTTCCGATACGCTGGCTCATGAGCGTTCTTGTCCAGGCCATCTAGTGTGAAACATAGTCTGGTTTCAAGGTGTAATTTAGACGGTCAACCGAGTTGGCTCAAGGTTCCTCGCTTGTGATATTGTTACTGACACAGGACCAGCAGATCAGGTAGAAAGGGCTGTTTTCTACGAGGGTCAAGGGACACCAGTTAATGCTATTGGAAACGATATGCTCCTCATCTTATTCGAATTAATGAAGATCTATACACCTATACATGTTGGGCGTCGAATATCGCCCTTCAAAGCACTTAGGAAGAAAGAATGTTGTCCGCATTCTCAATTCCAACTCGTTCTGCCGCGAAAAAAAAATCAAGCTAACCTCGGACACAGGGACCAAGAGATCAATTAAGCGAGCATCAGAAACTATCACATTGTTAGCTCCACGGCTGGACAGACCAAAGGTCATGTGGATGCATTGCCTTGCATCTCAAGGTTCAAATGTGCAGGGAACGCTCGATTATCCTGGTCTACAGCATTCCGCCGGGCTGCTACATTTCTTCCATATTGACTACTGTCCATGATTAGAGAAGCCTTTACCTAATTCTCCCCTGTGTATGTTGGATTTGGAGTCGCGGAAGACACCAACACCGTTGGTATTCTGATATTACCAAAGGCTGGCCCCGTGCGGTCCGATCACCAATGTATCTAAAGAACGAGCCCAAGCAAATGTTAAAGAGAAATAGCCAATGGAATTATCAGCAGTTACAGAATTAATTTCCAGGAAGGTTTGGAGCTCTGAATGGACGCATGCACAGTAGCTTCGCCACCAACAGTTAGCTAAGACCCCTGTCGTCCACCCAACAGCGCCAAAGCTATCACCAACACCACTTTACGGAGTACCCCTATTGGCACCCTCATGTATTGACAGCCTACTTCTCCACAGACAAGGCAGAATCATATATCATGCTATCAGCGTTTCTCGAGTATCAACCCCCTGCATAAGGGTCCGTCGGGGAGGAACTAGGTGCTTATGTCGGGGCTCAGACCTACAGCTAGCATACCCGGGCCAAGTTGGAGGCTTGACGAGGCTTGACGAGGCTAGCGAGCAATTAACAAGATATTGATTGTTCGGCGCCAAACACGTATGTACGGTTGGCTCCCTTCGCATGGTGCGGGGTTATTGAGTGAATAGTAATTCTGGTACAGACATCCACGGAATTGAATGCACGTCGAGCCATGCTTGAGCTCGTTAAGTGTTGGGGTTGGAGGAACAGCCAACTGCCCACGAGGAGAGACCAAACAGCGCCATTTCAAAGATTGTTTAAGAGCTCCCGGAGAAAGAGAAACGGCGACTATATTTGTAGTGGATTGAACAGAGAGTTGCTCGTTCCGTGCCTATCGTCTTTCTGCTGAACCTGTCATCCATCCAGGATACAGGGCAGATATCTTGCAAAAATCATGCTTGAGCCTGTTCGATGTCAATGTCAGGGGATGGAAATCCCTCGATCTACGCCAATGCAATTGTTTCCAAACTACCTGCCACGATCCAAGTTCTCTGTTCGCTGTGAAAAGAACAAAAGTCACCTGGACGACTCGATCAGTATGACAACAGTCAGAGAAGTGGCGACGCTGAGCACTTCGAGCATTTACGACTCCGAGTCTGGAATGTCGTCCTCTTGTTCGAGCCAAGTTTTAAACGGGTTGGGCATATATTGGGATTCAATCGAAATGGCACAAACGACACAAGCCAACCCACTGGTAGCCCTGTCGCTATCGCAGGAGAGCCACCAGACTATTCTAGTATCAAGAAATACGAGGGAGGACAAACCCCTTCCACCATTGCCGCGGGAGGCGTTCGCTAAGCCGGGCTTGTTAGAGAGGGAGGGAGAGCTAGCGAGGATGCCCTCTCGAGATCGGCTCAGTGAACAATGCCCTCGCTGTGCGGAGCAACGAATCATTGATGTTCAGCCCGAAGCACAGCCAAAGCTGGAGCTTTACCCCCTGCCTCACAAACCAAGCCCGAAACATTTCGCTGCTCTGGACCGAGCAATCATGAGAGCAGTGCTCCAACCCAGACCGTTATCGATACACCACGAGAAAGCTCCGAGTGTGAAGGCCGACAGGCAAGGAGTCTCCACACTCTTGAAGTCTCCTCTTTGCACACTGGAACCCGTTCTGGCACCGCCCCGGAAGCCAGCCACAATCTTACAGTGACGAAGCCAACACTGGAGACTGAGCCGTCTCGGACGGTTCACTTCCTGGCCCCGGAACTTGTACGCTCCTCGGCACGCACGCAGCAGACTTTCGCAGTGGCCAACCAATGTGGGAGGAGCAAAAGAAAGAGTTCTGGAGTTGACAGTCTCTGGGTTTCTTTGATTCAACAGATGAACCGCATTGTCCAGTTCAGCTCAAGTCGGAAAACCCGACTGATAGCGTCATCACATTCCGTCAGAACTCCCTCACGTGCATCCACAGGGTCGAGGCAGGCGTGTAGTCCCCCACCTGCGTACACGCAGAGGCGTTCTGCTGCTGTGAAATTCACCAAGCTATTGCCCGCGGAAATGGTCCCTTCGTTGCCCGACAGGACGACAAGACTTGCCCTGCCTCAGGCATTAGTCAGCGCGTCGAAATCAACTATAGACACGACGACTCGAATACAACGAGCGTTCTCGGTAGTGGTTGGGGAATCGATGCCTCCTGCTATCATCCAGCGTCTGAAAGCAGAGGATGTGCTCCTACTGCAGGGAGTCATCCAGAAACTAAAAGCAACGCTACTTGAGAGCCTGCCTCGTGGCTCTGAGATCAAACAGCTCCTTCCTTCGCATACAATGTCGGAGTCGCAGCAGTCCGGAGGGCCTGACACCAGTCCAACGCTCCGTGAAGAAAGCTCCGTTGCAAGTTTCCAGCTACCAGACTCGTCGGTCACTCTCAGGATCCCCAGTGTGTACGAACTTGAGACCATCACCGACGAGGAGCCTTGCATGCCTGGGTATTCTACTCTCTGCAAGACCACGGCGACAGTTGCTATCCCCAGAGACACGACAACATCATCCTGAGCATTCTTCGACAACTCGACAGCTTGGATGACCTCTTTGCCATGGCTACCATCAACCGGACGACATACCGAGTCTTCAAGGCGCACGAGATATCCTTAATCCATGATTGTCTCTGGAAGATGTCCCCTGCAGCCTGGGAGCACTGCGAAATCACCGACCGGGTGTACGCAAGCGAGAAGCAGCCGGGAGGCCAGAATCTTTCCGTCAGTCTCTACCTGCGCCATTACCGACAAGACCTGCACATACTCGCCCAGTTCAAGACTCTCCTCTTGTACTACTGCCGGAAAGTCCTCCGCAGGGAATCCTATAGTGCGCTTCTGGACCCGTGCTCGGCCCGCTCGAAGGAACTGGACGACGCCATCTGGCGCGTCTGGACCATCTGTGACCTCTTCGCTGCGTGGAAAGGACGAGACGATGACCTCACCGGTCAGATCTCGTGGCTGCAGGGTAACCCGGCGCCCCAGCGTCCTCTGGGGAGTCCAGACGCCAGCGACTTCAGAAGTGTGCTTTTTGATCCACCGAGGGGCTTCGCGGAAGGAAATCGTGGTGGTCTCACGCCGGCGCAGTTACGAGATATGGTAGAGATCTGGACAGCGATGGCTAGCCTTCTGGATTTTCTACGGAACGAGACAGACCGCGCGAGGCGGTTTGGTATCTTCGCGGGTATTGGGGGCGGGCGTGTTGATTCGGGAAGTGAGAAGTTGTTGTTGAGTCCGTCTCTCTCTTTCGTCCCCACGTCTTTACCTCCGCCATATACGTTCCAAGCTGATGTCTCTATTCCAACAGAATGTTGGATTGACTACTTACTTACCCTCGGTCCGGCCGCGGTATTGAGCATCGCACCCTCTGGGCCCCGGACGGACCCAGAAGTGGTATTTCGTTACGCACAGGCTCAGGGGTGGACTATGTGGACAACCCGCCTCCCCATAGAGATGCCACGAGCCGCCTTCTTGACAGGGCCTATAAGCAGCTTCTCCTATATGTTGCAGAGGTGTTCAGTGCCCTGAGATGTGATGACTGCAGTTATAGATAGAACGAACATGTTAGTCCGTAGTTGATATACCATGCATGGATCTGTTCCAGTACAGATACCGTACATTCACCACCGTAATGCCATATAAAGGAGTCAGCCACAGGTAGAATAGTTATCAAAACCCGTGTGCCAAGGGTCCACGAGGGTTTAGTGGAGACTTTGAGATAAGCGTCTCCAATCCAGATGGTTCAAGGCGTTTCTTTGGATGTCTACATTGTAATGATGTGAGAGGCGTAGTGCAGCTGCTAGTGTTCCCCGGTCCATAAAGTCTCGTCGGTCTTCTGCGTTCGATGAGGAGCATTGAGTCTCCTGATCCAGTAGTCCTCTTTAACTTTTAGTGCGCCAACAACAAGGCTGACACGGGGCCCCGCGCAAGGAAATGCACATAGACACATGTAACCCGCGTTTCAAGTCAATGATAAGCCCAAAATAGAGCAACAAACCTGTTGGAAGCGGGTTCTATCCGTGGACCAGGGTGTGTCTATTCTCGTCTTGAGCGCAGGTGCATGGCCCAAAAAGAACTGCGTAGCAATCTCTAGGCCAGTTTCAGGATGCCCAGGCATCAAGGCCGAGAATTCTACGTTGCCAATAGCATGGCTGGCATGATGCCAACAGAACCAGCCGAAGTGGTGGCGTACCCCCGAAAGAAGGCTGAGCTCATGAAAAGTCGATTTAGTTGCGCCGCTCTGAATTGGGGCCCTCCTTCCAACGTACTAGTGTAGTTGGTTGAGCAGACAGGACAGACGAGCGCCCCGAACAGCTTTCAACATCAGCATCCCATCACTACACGCTCAGGCAGAAGTGTTTCAAGGTCATATGCACATTGCCGAGTACTGTTGGATTGCTTGGAGATAGTAACAATGGCGTGCTAAACATAGAGCATGTATCCTGGGGGGGTTCTTCCATTCCATAGCCCCGATATCTTGATTGGTTCACATATCACAGTGAAACAGTTCGAGATGTCAGGCTACACTCGGTGTTCATGTTTGTAGAAAACATCGGTGGTGGAGCATCGCAGACCTATATAAACCATTGATTGTTGCTGGTTCCATCGTAAACCAGTCAATCTTTAGCAGTACAAGTATCTTCATCCTCTCCCAGCATCTACCAAGACCGCAGCCATGGCAGGAAATGCAATTGCCTTCCTCTTAACTGCCCTGACCATGGTCCCCATGGTCAGCGAAATGTTCCCACATTCTCAGGGGTCGTCTACAGTCGTCCGCGTGGCCGCCGGTCTGTCACTGCCCAGGGACGCCGACTACGCCAGGACTGGCGGCAATACGCCAAGCATCGCTCTGTTCGACGAGAGCGGCGAGCGCATCGGCTTCAAAAGCGGCGCCCGCCACGGCAAGATTGGCGATGGCAACTTCAAAGACATCGTTGTTGAGCCCATCAACAAGGGCAACAACCGCGCCCCGGCGTACCTCAGCGTGTCCAGCAGTGGCAACGACGCTCTCTGCATAGCGTACATCTACATCACGCCGCCCAACAAGGAATTCTGGGGCTTCTTCGGAGACGTCCCCAAAGAGTGCGGCGCCGCGTGGTACCATTCCAACCTCCCCGTCCAGCGTCAGAGCGGCGACCCCTTCAAGCCCAGATGTTTTTGGATCGACTCGCCTGAGCATGACACTGGGAAGACCACAAGCAACTTCCCCCAGGGGGCGGGCATCCATTTGCTTGATTTCGCAGCCACCCAGGGCCGCGTCCAGCAGTATCAGGACTCCCGTGACACGATGTGCGCCAGCGCGCCCCGGTTCTCGTTGTATTCCTCCCTGACCGAGATGAATTGCCTTCCGATTTTCAACCCCCCATTGACATATAATGACGATGGCACCGATGCGAGCCTTGCTGCCCTCAAAACCCCCGGACAGGTGATGTGCAGTCCCGGTCCGAACGACAAGCCCACAGCGCAGCAGATCCGGCAGCTGCAACAGTGGACCAGTGGACGCGTTTCGGCGCCGACGTACGGCGTCAAAAAGCGATCTGTGAAATCCAGGCAGAATGACCGCGTTTGCTTCGCGGATCATCGGGTTGTGGTCGTGAGTGAACATGGAGACCACACAGCCACCGAGCTGTGCAAGAGCCCTTCGGCTGCGGGGCCGGATTTTGTCTCGACTAAGGAAGGCCTGTTCTGCGACATGTGCACCGGAGAACTATGGCCATTGTGCTCACAGGCTGTTCCCAGTGGGTGTTTCGATGTGGACTTGAAGGCTATGAGGGCGAGTAATGGGACTGTCACCGGTACAGGACTTCATGCCAGGGATGTGATTACCGGGAGGGACATTCCAGAGAAGGAATATAAGAAGGTGGTGCATTGGAAGTGATCCTTACCAGTTGATTCTTCTGCCTGTTGTATAATTTTGTCTTCTCCTGTGCGTCCTGTGCTTTCTGTTCTTAGGTTCGACAGCCCCATCTACTGCATGCTTTAAGTCTTGATTCACGTTCACATTCAATTAACTTGGGATGATCTTGTCAAGTAAATTAAACCTACCATGTCTATCTGTAGATGCTATTTGTTTGGAAGAACACGACTAGTGGCTCTGATTCTAAGAACTCCTTAGCTGTTAGTCTAGTAACTGGCCACCCTGGCATCTATAAAATCTTAGCACTAGAACAGGAGACTGGGGCCATGGCTATTTTGTTGAATAATAGCGTGGAGGATTTAAACAATTGCCATTATGCCATATGAATTCCTCTGGTAGACAAAACTGAGGGATTGACCTCACACTGGCTTGCAGCAGGACTAACGTCACTGAATGAGATACTAATGGCCCAATCCTATTTGGGGATATTCTAAAGTTCCAGTTCAAGGGGATCAGAAGTGCATTTTATCATCTGCTTGAGTCAATGCCATAAAAGAGCAATGGCGAACGTCATCCTTACCGCCAGTATAGATCCAGCTGAAACAATGCAACAGGGGGCACAAGCACACTGAAACATATATTGAAAGTCACCACGGCCATTTAGGTCAAACCATCTCCTTCGAAATGCACTCTAAAACCATAAGAACATCCCAGAAAACAACACCAGTCCGACAAAACCCCACAAATTCACTGCCCGAATCCCAGTAGCCTCGACCGAGTTCGCTAACGTGCTTGAATAGTTCTGTCCTGCAACTGTCAAGCACGACAAGTGGACGTCAGCCAGCATAGCCTGCTGCGACGACGACGACGACGAGTTGGAGTAAAACACCGTCATCACAGGGGTGATACCATGCAGCGTTAAATTCAATTCTGGTGTCCCGTACGGGACCGCGGACCGGTAGCTCTCTACCAAGGAGACGCTGTAGTTCTCCCCGGTGGTGGGACGGCAGGAGCGCAAGTCTGAGATGGGTGGCGAGGCGGAGGGGCCGGTCAGGACTGTATCATAGTCAGTAGCTGGTACCTCATGATGCACGCAGTATATGTTACGACGACATACCGTCCACATGGATACTCTCCTGCGAGCGCCCCAACCATAGCGGACATGACTTTGGGTTGTGGGTGTACAACGCTACAGCAAGATCGCGACAGAACCCCTCTGTATCGAGGGTCCGGTCCTTCGACATGGAGCTGTCTGGGCTCGCATACTGCTCAGCTAGGGATATCAAATCCCGAACGCAGTCTTTGCCCATTACATCCTGGCATGTGCCATGCTCTGGGTCTGTAAACTTGAACTTGAGCAGGGAAGTCATGTCTGTGAAGAACAAAGCACATGCGCCGAACACGGTGGTGTTGCTGAGGCTGACGTTCTGTGGCAGGCCGAGATAAAAGGATTGTTCTATGAGGTCTTTGGACCGATGATCGGGGTCCTGTGTCTCTTGGAGGCCGAGAGTCCAGGTTAGGGGCATTGTGCCGTTTTCGATGTAGGAGGAGGTGAAGGACGCTTGGCCCAGGGCACTCAGGGTGCGGTTCTCAATCTCGCAGTCGCACTTGAGGGTGCCACAGCCGACGAGTTGGCTGGTGGCGGAGGCGATGCAGAGAACCATGAGAAAAGTGTAGAAGAGGACCATTTGGGCAGGAGTGTTCATACAGTGTGCCATGGTTGAGGGAAGTGAGGAGCCTAGGTGTGAGAACAGAAGCTGGAGTTTACTTGGGAGTTCGAGTTCTGCGTCTGGGAAGAGAGCGCTTATTTGTGCTATATAGGATGCAAGGTGGGACAACAACAACAAGAGAGTATCTCTAGGTACTACAGCATTGACTGCCTCCATGTGATGCGGTGCAGGAACGTCAGGCTGAAACACTACCTTGTCCTGCGCCCCAATTCTGTACCCAGTAACAGTGCAGCCAACAAGACGTGTTGGACTGTATATGAGCGGAGAACCAGATTGTATTGGTAGTTATGGATTGGAATTCATGCAGGGCAATTTATAGCGCCTACTTGGTGAGGGGTTAATTTCAAGGACTTGCACAGTGCCAGTCATGTTGTCGCTGCGGCGAGATTGTTGTTGGGCGGCTACTGTAAGTACGCACCCATGCACAGGATAACAGTGGCATACTTAAATCTTTTAGGGTGATTTCATTTCTCCAACCAGAAAGTTTAGATTTGCGTTGGATAACTACTAAAATTTATGCGCATGTCTAAGCACACTAGACGGGCCCGAAAGCTTCATTTAACCAATTAATGTATGTTTAGATGCTGTAGCAAATGAACAGGAGTTAAACCCTAATACAGTGATCTACACTCTTTAGAAATATTAACATTTCCATGCAGGTGTGCCGCCTCAAGCTTCCTAGCTGGTCAGTTAGCAACAGGATTTGAGCACCAAAAGGTTGCTAGGAATCTCACCTAAGCCAACAGATGCTTGACTCTATATCTATGATGCTTGAACAGTTAATGAGGCAATTATTAAACCACTTTATATGAAATCACCTCTAGACACAAAATAGGCTACTATGTGCTTGGGAGAATCTATCCAACAGAACAGCTCTACCCAGGGGCGGAAAATACTTCCCAGACTCAGAGTGGCCACCCTTTAAAGGATTTTCCTAGGTGAACTCTAGTTAACCAGGTAGCTAGGTTATGGAGCATGTACATTTTAAGAGCCTGCAGCTCATACACCTTCCTACTGGTAATTTCCTACCCATAATTTATATTCATATTCATGTTTTCTTCCCTTCTTTCTCTCGTTTCCCCTCTTGGCTTAGAATATAATGGAGTCGGACTTGATACCACGGCAAGGTTTGTGATGCTTTTCTGTTCCCATATCATATTTACAGCCTGTTACTGACGCAGCTTTTTCAGTCAAGTTGTAGTCTTTAGCATGTGCAGTATACTCAGTGGCCTTACATCCCACTTCTTAGGAGGCTTTTGAAGACCATAAAAGTGATTGTGTGCCTTGACTATCTACTTCATCCATGGTCCGTGGGAGGTGACCCCTGGCTGCCCTGGCTTCTTCCTGCTGGCCAAATGTTTCTTTCATGTTTCACTTCTTGGTTATTGGATACAGGGTTGGCTCTGAGTTAACTATTGCTTAAACCCTGGTTATATAACATTATATGCGGGTGAGAGAGGACTTGGGGCATCCTATAAATAGGGTCTTTGCTTTTCCCAGACTCTAGCTAGAGGTGGTACTACCATCTTTACTACTATACTAACGTAGTTATATATTGTATTATACTTAGGGAGTGCTTAGTAAAGACTAATAACAAGCTAGCAGCTTTATAGGATGTAGTCGCATACTCTTTATTGAGAGTATAGGGTCCAATATGGTTGATTGGCTTCCCGAGCTAGACGCGCTACCAGCCAAGAGGGCAGCCGTGGCCACTTGGTCACAGCGCCGCACTGATGCATAACTTGGTAGCAGATAACCATGCGGAACCACACAAGTTCTTCAGATGTTCCACCAGTGTATGGCAGGCATCGACAATGGGTCGACATTGCAGATCCTACTTCCAAGGACTTTGGAAACAAGGTTCGAGAATGGGCAATAGGGTCAGTCAGAATTTGCTTGTAGAGCATTCATTCCACCTTTATAGCCAAGTTATCTAGAGCATGCTTCGCCAGGTTCCGATGCAAGACTACATAAACTTTATTCCAATTTTAAGTTACTGCTATCATCCAATTAGGCTGAATTATGTCCCACAGTAAGCCTCCATACTCCAAAAGAAATCTGTTACAATCATTCCTTTTTCGCGCCAGTGCCTTTTTTGGCATCCCGATCTCGAGAGTCTTTCAGGACCAAAGCAGGCCTTCCATTGTAACCTGTTTTCACCATCCATTCCTTTACCGTCTTGACTCGTGTCGGCAGTATCTCGTCCAGCAGAGCATAATTCCTCTTCGTCAAATTATCTTTCCAAACATTCCAGAAGCCCGAGAAGTCCTCCCGGTAGGTCAACAGGGTCCCATCGTCAGGGCTACCTGCATAGCCAACTTTGGCATCGGGATTTGGAAAAATCCCAGATTCAAAGTATTCATCCAATGTGATGTCCTTGTATACTGCCTTTTGGCCAGTAACCTCCGTGAATGCAGAAGCAAGATCTCTCCAAGCAATATCCTCAGTAGCAACATGCAATTCCAGACCATTGCTCCGAGCTGGTGTATCAAGCATCCATCGGGCATAAGCTCCATAGTCCTCAAGATAGATAAGAGGGCATTTCCCTTCTCCGAGTGGAGCTGTAAAGATAAGGATATCCAGGTTTTTAGGATCAGGGAGAGGTCGTAGCTTTTCTGATAGTGCTTCAATATACTGGCAAGAGGTCAAAGTAGACCACGCCATTGGAGTCGTTGGCTGTGCAGAGATGTAGGTCGCAACTTTTGCTTTTCCATCCAGAAAACCGCACCGGTATTTGGGGTCAAAGTTCCCAAGCTTTGACCCATACTCAAGACTTGCATAAATAAAGTGCTTAACGCCGAATTCTCGAGAAATCTCATACAGGCGAATACCCCAGTATATCTCGGCCTTCTCTCCTATAGCAAGCCCATTGGTGTTAGCGAAAACATACTCGATGTCTTTGAACGCTTCGCGGAGTGTGGTCTCGTCATATGTGTTTCCCTCGAAAATTGTCACTCCAGGAATTGTAGCCAACAGTTTAGCTTCTTTGGAGGATGAATTTCTGGTGAGGACGCGTACGGCATATTTTGAATTAGATGCCAGAGCTTCCAGTAAGGTTAGCAACGGCAGTTGCATCTAAAACTAACGAACAAATACCTTTGACAACTGGGACTCCTTGGGCGCCTGTTCCACCTATGACCAGAACAGTTTCCTTTGCTTCGAACATGTTGATTATGCAGCCTAGAGATGATAATATGAAAAAGAATGAAATATTATGAACTTATACTCGCACACTGAAGAACTATTCTTGCAATTACTTTATATATATATGGTGTCTAGCGTTATTTGTCATCATGAGGCTTCGCCGTCATTGACACAGGTCATAGCAACCACGAAAATGAGTAATTATGTGAAAACTGCGACGCGCCGAAAATTGAAGCTTATCGTGATGAATTACAGGGGGGTGGGCGCCATGGTTAAACCAACTGTATCCTACGTCATTATTTGCGACTTTGTGGCGAAGCTGGGACCATCGGTACGTGACGACGGCGGTGCTCAGTGCTTCCAGTGGGTTGCACTTGACAAGTCCAGAGAGGAGGACGAAGAATATATATTGAGGACCTTTTTACCTACGAAGCTGCGATTGTTGGTCGGCATGCCTCCGAGATCACCCCACAAGATTTCTCACAGTCCGCTGCGAACGCAGGGTTGAGAAAGATCCGGTCGCATTGGGGCAGTAACACTACTAAGGTGTGCAATGAAGCTGGATTTACTATTAAATCTAGTAAGTGGTACGTTGTTGCGAAGAGGATTCGACCAGGGAGGGGATATGACAAGGTCTGGACAGCCTTTGCTGCTCTTGGACCATTTTCTTCAGACACGCTTTGTCTATTTCTGAAAAGATGGTGATGTGATGTTATGAGCAGGTGTGATCTCTTAGGGGTAGTAGACAATTTAGTAGACAATTTAGTAGACAATTTAGTAGACAATTTAGTAGACAATTTAGTAGACAATTTAGTAGACAATTTAGTAGACAATTTAGTAAGGATTGAATAAGATAGGAATTTAATAAAAAATTAGCTCGACACCAAAATTCATGCTTGTGATTGTCGAGACAACAGTTCCTTCGCGACTGGGGGACAAAAATACCTTCAAAAACATACAACAGCCGGGATTCGCTGGTGGTCACCCACCCAACTACTAACCGGCCGGCGTGTGGCTTAAGTACGGCTGAGCGGACGGGAAGCCCTGTTTTCCACACCCTATGGTCGTATGTGCTGGAATATGAAGCTTTGAAGCTTATATCCAAATCTCTTGGACAAGTTTGTAGAGCTGGTGTCGAAGCATGCTGTTGAATCTTGCTTTGTGGGCGGGTTCCGTAGGGGAGCATTTAGAATTCTGCATCATCAATTAGTTATCTGAGAATGAAGAATGCATTCTGTATTTACATCCGCCGATTTCGTACAGTCTATCTCCCCTGTTGAAGTGGCTGTTGGCTGCGAATCCTCGGACGCGACCGTAGTATGTCAACAAATGTGGGAGCTCTTCTATTGAGAACTCTGAAGTAGTGGTACAATTCAAGCTAGAAATTATATACTGTCTAGCTTATTACTGCGTATATACACCAACAAATGCCACTAAACTCTCATCCAACTCATCCCCACTCATCCCCTCCACCCCTCAATACAATTGTTTAGCAGGTAGACAGAGGCTCCTTGTACTTGCAGGCATTGCTAGGTCCCGAACCCTTCTTCTTAGGCTCCTTGTCATTGTTATCAGTTCCCTCATACTCAACACAGATCTCCTTGACGCTGCTGGCGCAGCCAGTGATGGAGGCGGTATCGCCATAGTTGGAGTTGATGCCAACGAGGGACTTGCCGCTGGAGGCCTTGACGCCGCTGATCTCGACAGTGCGCTTGAACTGCTTGCTGCAGTTGCCGCAGGAGCGGTACAGCTTGCCGAAATTCTGCACGGTGAAGTCCTGGATGATCACGCTGCCGCCGGAGTTGTGCTGGATGACCTTGTCGTCGGCGTTGCGGGCGCCGCCGCCGATGATGCGGTGGGTGCCGCTGCCGGTGCCCTTGAGGGAGAGGGCATCTAGATCAAGTCAGCGGGGGATCATGAGGGAGATTGGGAAAGGGAAAAGGGAGACGGCGTACCCTCGCAGACATCAGTCCACCAGACGTTCTGGATGGTGCAGGAGCCCTTGCAGTGGACACCCTCAATCTGGTCGGCGCCGATAATGGCGTTCTTGAGGGTGGCGCCGTCCTCGAGGATGAAGACGGCGTCCTTGTCGCCGCCTTCCTTCTGGCCGCTGCACTTGACGCCACGGCCGTAGGTCTTCAGGCCGCCGTCGAAGGTGCCGCTGATGGACTTCGCGGAGGAGTAGGTCACGCTGCCTTTGGAGGCGGGAATGGGGAAGGAGGCGCGCTTGTCCAGGGCGTGGTGGGTGGTAGGGTCATGAGGGGTGGCAAAGGCCGAGGTGAGGAGAAGAGGGAGGAGAAGAAGAGGTTGATACATTGTGATTGATCGAGACTGAGGATTTGCTTGTCTGGAGTGTTGATGAGTATTGTGTGGTGATGAGGAGCAAAACAGTGGTAGTGGAAGCTGAATTTATACTGTCAGGAATCAGGATATCCTGAGAGCGAGATATATGGCATTCTTGGTATGTCTCACTACTATACCCGTTCTCTACATTTAATGAAGCAACTATCAAAGTGAAACGGCGGTGATGAACCCCATTTCCGCCATTGAGAGCAATATTTCCAGCGCTCTGGTCCATGACGCCAAGCACTCATGGTTTCCATCGGCGGAGAAGCAGTTGGGAACTGTCACATGAGTCAGGGGAGTCAGGAACGCGTATCTCCTGTGATTAATGAATCAGGACCCCATATAGCCAGCATTAATCCATATTAGTCTCACCCCGTTGGGGGACCCAATCACCTGAAAGTCCCTCATTGGTGGAGCGTTTTGGTTCTGACTCGTATGGTGCATGGTTTGAGGACGATCACTGGAGACTGTTATGCAACCTTTTCCAGGGGCGAGTGCACACTCCCCAACTCTTGGGAAGTCGGGGAAATATGCAAGAGACATGGAGTATGCAGGGCAGGAGATGCAACGGCACTTCCTGGTCGACAGCTTCGAACAAGAACGGGATTTTGCTCCGTCAAACCCACAAAACCAATATTAAGTACGATAAGCTTGGCGCCCTTATAATCTCTTGGCTGTCGGACATTGGTTTCACTGGCCCATACTCTGGACTGTTCTAGCGCAGAGGCTGTGGAGAAGCGGACCCTCCCTGTATGGGAGATACCCGAGATTTACCCATGTAGCTTGGGTTTCGCGTGGAGATACACATAGCAGCATGTACAAAGTAGATACTTGTCCTTGACCTGCCTATAGTCTCTGGAAGACCAGCGGAACACAGTCCGGGCACATAAAGAAATTTTTTTCATGAGCCGTCAACTAACACAGCAGGGCAAGAACAATCAAGCAGGTCCTTGGCATTACTTAGATGATCCATTCATAGAGTCATGAAACATACCGCTGAAGAAAAGTCTCCGTGCCAAGACCCCCGACGACTGCCAAGAGACTCTTGTGTTTCATCTGCCCCAGAAGAGAAAGCCCGGCGGACTTAGCCCGAGGTAGCCTGTTCTTTGACTCGAGGAAGAATCAATGTGCCGAATAACTGACAGGGACAGTTCTCGTACTCGGAACTGATTTACCCGAGATCATAAATGGAGAAAAAGAGCCGGGTGATTCCTATTGGTACTGGGGTCATATTCCTTGCCACTTTGTTGAAACATGAACTGCATTACCATTCCCCCCTGCTAGAAACGGTGGTCCTGGACACCTTAGTCAAGTCGGTTTATATTTATCACACTTGTACCTACCCAGAGCACCCCGGATACTATGGATACCTTTATAGTCATCTATTCTTGTACTTTTGTTTAATATGTATAGTCACCCCAGGGCCGAGTACACCGACATTTAGAGGGCACTAATCTTCCGAACTAGGTATTTTCATGCATAGTTATGTCTTGCTCGCCTTCGTCACGGAGCTATTAACACATAGTGAATGTAGACAGCATCATGACATGACGGCCCTTGCGTACGGTAGACTAACAATTGAGTTCGGGATAGCATCCGACTGCCGCCCTAATATAACCACCTGCAGCGTGTCTCACGCGGGCCGAGTTGATTGGTATTTGCAGTGCTCGGACATGTCTCGTGACGGCATTATCCCTTGCAGAAGATATTGCCTCGAAAAGATGTGATCGGCATAGGGCCAAGACTACTTGTACAGTTTGTCCGTCTCCTCCCAGTTGCTTGTGTAGATTATAGGATCTGCGCCCTTGTTCCTTAATACATAGGAAAGTATATTGAGTTGATTCTTCGTACTTCCTTGGATGCAGCTGCTTTCATGTATCCATGTATCGAGAAATATGGCTTTAATGATGTCTTGACCAAGGCATTCTGATGGAAGTTAAATGTACCTAAATGTCAATGGTACTGAGTGACAAGGATGATTTCCTTCGAGAATAAGGCGCGTAGGCCCTAAAGAAAATCAATGCCAAGAGAGAGAAGCATACAAAACATGCAGGAGGCCACAAGTCTGGATGTTCAACTTCGCGTGGATCGGAGACCGAGTATCGTCTTAACCCAATCGTGACCAATGTCAGCAGAGACGACTTCTGCTTGATTATTCACTTGGCACTCGCTTGGAAATGTAAGGACCATCCCGACCATTTAAATGGACTTTCCTCTCCTGAAAGTGAAGGAGGAGGTTCAGGCGGCAACACAGTCCTGCAATATTCCATCAATCACTCTGCGACGTTGTCAGTCACTGTGTGTGCAAGAGAGACCATGAAATCGAGGGCGCCTACGACGAGACAATCCACTACTCATTTGCTATAAATGCGAGGGGTGATCTAAATTAAAGGCTATGACAGAAAAGCACATTTTTTGACCAAGGTAGGACTGAAGAATGCATTTAATACCTAAGAGGATAGGCGTTAGCTGAAAGAGTCGATTCAATATATCTGCGAATGTATCGTGGTTCGTGGTTTCAGGGATGAGTCCTAAGGAATAGATCATATTTTTGGATGTACTTGATTCATATTTGGTCCTTCTGCCACCATCGCCAAAGGCTGCGAGCCGAGACAGTTAATATTAGTAGGAGTTAAGTCTGATGAGTGGCTGGCACATAATTTGTGCAGTGACCCGACGGTCATCGCAAAGCTAGCAAAAACGTTCAGAAAATGTAGCCCTGTCGATCCTTATTAGGGTTACTGCAAGAAGAGCGCATGAAAAGAGGTGAAATGCAGTATTCATGTCTCAGTGCCTGCATCCCTGAGTATCTGAGCAAAGATCTCAAACCCACATCGAGTGACCAGCATCAATGGGGTCTCGTTTGCTTCGCTATCCCGCACGGATAGATCAACCCCGAGCTCCACGGTGCGTTTCAGCAAATTCTCTCATTCGGACACAACTGCCAGGTGCAGAATCGTTCCATGGTAGGTGCGTATGTATGGGTCTGCTCCATGGGCAAGAAGAAGTTCAAATGCATCCTCATGACCTTTGGTAGCAGATCACCAGAGAGGCGAAAACCCAACACTGTCCAAGGTGTTGACACCGACTCCAACATCGATTACCATCTGAAGGATGGTGAGATTGTGTTTCAAGTTGTCCTCAAGGATCACGTGCAGAAGGTTTTCCTTGAATTTTGCGACAACCGAAGGGTCGGCCCCCTTAGCAAGCATGAGCTGGACGATGTCAGCAAAATTGCTGTCCCTGCGGCTTTCAGAACAGGCCCAATGAAGAGGAGTTCTTCCACCTAGATCCTTGGCCGACAAGTCAAAATCAGCATTGACGAGCATCCTAGTAATTTTGATGCGACCTCCAGAAATAGCAAGATGCAAGGGTGTATAGCCCTGGCAATTAGCCACTTGCTCCTGAGCACAACGTCTGGCAATGAGCTTGACTATTGCTTCAGCATTCTTATCAACGGCCCGGTGCAATATGGTGTAGCCCCATTTTCCTTGATACTGCAGTTGCTCATCACTCATGAGATCGGCGAGCTTTGGGACTGCAATGAGAAGCGCTATGGTTTTGTCGGGCCACAGGTGATCCACTATAAGCTGGATGATTTCAGTCGGCAGATGTAGTAACTTCGAGGCGTGTATTCTAGAAAGTGCGGCTATATTGCCTGTACGGGTATATTGTAAATTCTGTCCCTGTTTTATGCAGCAGGAGAACTGGAGAGACCTATGTGATTGTGAGTGAGAAGAGAGACGATGTTCATAGGAGAAGATATACAAGTGAGAAGTCACATGCTTATGCCCTGAAATTCTTCTCACTCTCACCTTAAGGGCAACAAGCTAGATTACATTCACCGATTCTTACACTTAGGCTTAAGTTATAGTGAGCTTATTTCTCCTCTCAGATGTTGTGTCCTTGTATGGGCATATATGATGAGAGATATTCACCATGAGCCCTTCAAATAAGCTCATATTGAATTCCGCTTAGCTTTTCTATCATAGCTAGAGATGGAGAGAAGAGCAAAGGGTCTGTCTGTAGTGTGAATTCTAGATGAGGTCATTATATTCGATGTACGCTATATCTCACTCCTTTCTAGATAAGGCAGTGAATGATTATCTAGAACACAGAAAACATATTCCCACTATACTCTGATTTTTATACTTAAGTTCCACGACATCTACTAATAATACTGTAGATGATTTTGTTGTTTTATTATTGGCAAGAGATCAGTTCATGGTCATTTATCTCTATCTTGTGATCAATTGTTTAATAGCTCTGACATTCGCCCATACACCTTTAAGATTATTTAGTCTTCGTCCATTTGCTCGTCCACTCTTTAGAAATGATCTAGGTTGTCATATGCATCTTCATATTAGTTATGCATTTTATTCATCACTTGTGACTATTTATGGACATAATTCAGTCCCTGACTTTGTCTTGGCCATAAAATGGGCCAATCATTCGCAGCTTAACAATAGAGTCAAGAATGTGAGTGGGTCATGCCGCCATCCAGATCTCGTATCCGGACTCGTGACGTTGTCACTTCCGAGTATTTAATCCATACGAGCTCGCCCACTTTCGCAAATACTCCATTCTCTTCACAAACCAGAGTCGCGTCTCAACATGAAAGCTCTCATCCCCATCACCTCCGCCATCCTCGGCACCACCGCCGTGGGAGTCTACCTCTTCCGCCAGAACCTCAAATCCCGCATCACAACGAAAGCGCACCACGGGCATCTTCCGCGCTCAATATCCCCCAATATCACCACCGCCCCCGATGAGGTCTTCACGGAGCAGACAGTGGCTGTCTACGACTCGACCTCGATATCTGTGCCACGCGGAAAGCTCCCCGCTCTGCCGACTGAAGAGCTGCTGACCCGTATGCTACGGCGGAATATGAGTAACTTCGCGAGATTGCCGCAAGCATATATCATCAGAACGATGAGTACAGAGGCTGAAAAGCCCAGTTTCAAGGCAGCGAACCTCGAGCGCCTGGATTTCAAAGAGGGGGATCTCGTCTGCGGCGCTTACCGGGCCATTCTGCGGACGCCCGGGAAAGTGGAGTTTGAATTCAAGCCGCTGGGACCTGTTCGAGGTCGCTTGGTGGTTACGATTACGGAGAAAGACGATCAGATGGTCTTTATGAATGAGACGCTGATGTGGAAGCCAAAGGCGGAGAAGGGGGTAATGCCGTTGGAGACTGCGGTGGGAAAGTGGATGCATGAGCTGACGGCGTGGTGGATGGTTGATTCGGGGGTCAAGTATTTGATGGATTTGAAGAATTGATCGTTGGACTAATTGGAATAGATGAGTCTTCTCTCTTTCGCTATCTGTATGGTTTAGCTTTTCTTTTTTTTGTATTCTGCTCGCGTGTTTCATGGCTCGCTGTTAGCGGAAGTAGGTTAGCGTTGAATAAGGTATGTATATTAGGAGGCATGTTATCTAATTCTTGTGAAATATTGAACTCCAAGGAGGTAAAAGTCGGGGATTGTATCTCGTCAACGAGTTGTTGATATTCTGTGTATCCGCCGGGACGAGATACACGGAGAGCAATAGTAGATTGAGAAACTTGCATTACCCTGGGTTTATAAAGTACGATTGCCAGTCCCATGCTGACGAGTTGAGTAAACTATAGCATCTGTGGGTTAGTTAGCGGTGTATCATCACAAGAATGACCGGTCCTTTTGATACATTTGACCTGAGATGGGAGTATTAACCTTATTATGGCTCACTTCACCATAATCATTACATCATTTTCCGTCATGTTCGTGCGCACTAAAAACCAGTGGACAATGGTTAGAAGCAGCTGGATCCTGCACTTACTGCTCTGGGAGAAGACGACTGGTCACAGAGATCAACAGAGGCTTAGAGAAGTAGGTTCCCGGAGAAAAAGAGAACATGCAGTGTTCCTGAAAGACTGTGGAGTTTATTGTCCAAGCTTCCAGCGACAGTCTCAATATTCGCAATGAAATGCATGCCCACAGGTAAAACCAGGCATTTGGCGAGTTTCTGTCCCGTTGACCCCACACAGCAAAGCTAACGAGAGACTAAAGGAGACACTAAGG